>NW_027553586.1:6544166-7162500 GCF_045843805.1 Urocitellus parryii
TAGCTATTCTACCTCATTGTTAATGTCTTGTTTATTAAACTTTTTCAGGAATTAATCTAATTAACATTGAGTTTACTTTTTAAGACTTGTATTGTTTCACCAGGAAAAGACATAAAATTATTTGAGGGGAAAATGCAAGCATTTATTGTTTTTTACCTGGTGCATTTTTACTCTGTTTGCCACATTAGTGATTTGATTTACAGTGAACAAACACAACTCTCCAATACTGTTTAATTTAATGCACCTAAATTTATATTTGGCAACATTGTACTGTATTTAGGATAGACACATTAGTTAAAAGAGCACATAAACAAAGTATTTCTTTTTGATATTCTATGAACTCAACATTAGAGATTTTAGGAAGATTTGCCAGAGGAATTCCAGAAGTTATAAGTCATTATTTATTTAATTGCTCTTCCAGGGAATGTTTGGAACTTTTCATGAATCTATATCTCATGTAGATGCTTTCCTTAAATGTTGATTGAATGAAGAATTAAATAGTCAATGTGTTAGAAATTAAAAACATAATTAAACTTTTAACTTTAGCAATTTCTGGTGTGTTGACTAAAGATATATGGATGTTCGTTGAGGCAAAACATCTTTAATAAGCTTTAGAATATATATGTTTTTGAAGATTTGTAACTTCATATATATTATGTGAAAGTTGAAATATAGCAACTAACTATTCAAGCCAGATTAAGAGTACCAGGAAACATATCATTGGTGTAATAAATGGTGCTTTGTGCATGCAAATTTAGGAAATAGAATTTACAGGCATGAAATAGAATTTGTCACAATGGCAACAGAAGCCAAACAACCAGAATATAGTAACATGATATGGTTCCTTAAAGAGCATTAGCTCAGCAGTCTGGAAGTCTTCATTTTATTTTTCTTATTGTCATGACTATTCTTAGTTTGTTATCTTTTGTAAACTGAACATCTAATTATAAAGGTGTGAAACAAATACAAATCAACGTTTGTATTTGTTGTGGGACAAAACACTGAAAAGGATTTGTTTTGGAGATAAGATCCTAAAGTGGTTGCTTTAGTCACAAAGTTCATATTCAGGCAATTATGACTACCCTTTTAATGTCTGTAATAAATTTTTTTCTTCTAATAGCATAATTTATTATATCACCTCAAATGGTGACATTCTTGAGTAATTTTATAAGTACAGAAATTATAAAAAAGTAAATGTTCTCCAGGAATGTTTAAAACTTTAAGAGTTTTTCATTTAAATGCTGCCATTCATTCTCTCATAAAAACTGGACAGAATTCTAACTGCAAATTAAAAGAAAGAAGGATGGACAGACTCAGTCATTTTCATTTATAATCCTTTATATCCAGTCACAGAATATAATTTGGAGTCCAAACAGTGAGGGTAGGGACCACATTTATCTTTCACTGGTCAAGCTACCAGCCCCCAGTAAGATTTCAGTTAATATAGTTTGAGGAAGTGAAAGAACAAAACTATATCCAAGAAAATGAAACATGATAAAACCATTTGTGCTTTTAACATAGAAGAGCAAAACCTTCCTACCAAGCATTTTTCTCTTGAAATTTTCTATTAAAAATAGTATAAATTTCTTCAGAAATCTAAGCAATTTTTTATTAATGTATTGTCCATGAATTTAGAAAAGCTTGTGATTTTCAGAATTAAGCTAATTTTCTCCACCAATAAGAAGAGGAGGAATTGATACAGTAAGTTATAATGTCTTGATCCAAAAATACTGGATGACACCAGGGATGTAAAGGTCCTAACATGCAAAAGAGTGCAGGTCCTGAGCAAACCCACAATCAGACAAACAGAAAAGTTATTTTTCATGTACTCAGAAGATGTCCTATCACTCATGGCCTATCTTCTGTTTAGCAGTGGTTTTTAATTACTAGAAGCACAAATGAAAGGCTATGGGGTGGGATGGTCAAGTTTTGCAGAGCACTCTGGAGATGATGCACCTGCCTATACTATTTATCCTAGGGGCACCCAAATTTGGGTTGACACATTTTGAAGATAAACATTTGCAAAAGTAAACAATATTGACAGTGAAATGTCCTTTTTATTAGAGTACTTTTTCAACTTTAAAATCTCATTTTAAACAGAAGTTTTTAAATAGAATATTATTTAATAGTAAATTTTGCTGTTTCCAAGCTCAAATAATTATAAACTTTAGACAATTGGTAATAGAAACACATTCTGAGATTGCATTAAAAAGAAGAAAATAGAAAACATTGCAAGTGCAAGAAGAAAACATTAGATTAAAGGAACAAATTTCAGTGTCTCTATTTACAATTGCCATTGATTGATGAATACAGAGAGTCTAGGAGTACTATGAATGGGGTTCCTTCCTCTTTTATTCATCCTCTGAAAGAATCCAGCTACCCTTGATACTTCTGTGAAAAATGGCATTCAATTATACCAAGGAAAAAAGAAAAGAAAAGAAAAATGAAAGGATGCCTTCTTTTTAAAAAAGAATGAAAAAGGCCTTGGTTCTCAACGGCTCTTTCTTTTTCATTAATTTATTTGGACCTGACCAAGTTATGATGGAAAGTCTTACAATTTATTGTATAAGTTGTGCACAAAGGCAAGAAAAAAAAACCAAAACAACACTTACTCCAAAATAAACTCACTCTACTTAGGCAAATTGTTATAACTAAGTTATATTGAATTCTAAACAATAACTGATGTGCCTGAATTCGTTTAAAAAGAGCTAAACATATGTATGATTTAACTATTAAGATATCTGCTTCAAAGTTCAGAGATGCATGAAAACTAATATATTTACTTTCCTTCTTTTAAGAGAGAGAGAGAGAGAAAGAGAGAGAGAGAGAGAGAGAGAGAGAGAGAGAGAATTTTTAATACTTATTTTTTTAGTTCTCGGCGGACACAACATCTTTGTTGGTATGTGGTGCTGAGGATCGAACCCGGGCCGCATGCATGCCAGGGGAGCGCGCTACCGCTTGAGCCACATCCCCAGCCCAATATTTACTTTCATAGAAGTCTTTTTAAGACAGGGAGCCTGACACTTCTTCAAAATAGATAAGCCAGGTTTTTACCTGCCTTTTTACCCCAGGATTATTTACTGTAGGGTTAGTATGTAATTAAATTAATTTATCATGTAAAAGTATTAAGTATAAATTCACATAATTTCTCTTGGTAAGTAAATAAGCAAATAAAAATACATAAATCATACCCCAAATCACCAGTGTATTTAGGGACTATACATGATACCTTTGAGATAATGTCATTACCATATTCTCTCACGCTTTAAAATAACAATTTTCCTTACACATTTACACATACATTCACACACGTATACACACACAACAGGTTCATACAATCACATAAATACATCCACATGCATAGACTTTAATCCTTTTGCTTTACATTTAGACATTTATAGCTAAAACAAACCACTATGTGTCCTATATGACTAAATAAAACTTTAAAAACTATCCTTTGGCGAATTGTTAATTTTTGTATATCATTGAAAAATTTATTTACTGCCTCCAATTCTCTAGGAGAATCAAATGAGTATAAAGTAGTCTTGAAGATTTAAAAGACTGCAAAGAAGTTTGTAAGAAACACTGCATCCTGAATAGGAAAGATAACATATATGTAATAATGAAAATGATACACTTAGGCAAGGGAATTTGGAAAAAGTTGTAACAACAGAGAAAATAGACATTTAAACTCTGAGCTGGACCCTAGTATTTAGATTTTTCTTTTCAAAGTTACTCATATGTTAAATAAGGATAGTGGTAACTACCTCCTTGGTCATTGTGTAGATGATCAGGCATGTTAAATGACTAGCTCTGGAACAAGTATATTTATTAGAATTAGCAAATAAATGTTCATTATTATTAATGGTACTTGATGACATTAATAGTTATAATCATACTTGGTTGTGATCTTCTTCCCCAGCAACCCCCTCACACTGAAGCTTACTTTACACTTCTCTCATGATCCTTTTCATCTGTCTGATTATTAATATTCTGCTACTAGTTGTTGAACTGTGTGGGGTCAAGTATTATGATGAGCTGATGTGTGCATCCTACAAAGCAAGGTCTCTCCAACTACAATCTGGTTACCATGATTTTATTCTGTTTTATTTTCATTAAATTCATTTTAACTGATACATAAAAACATGAAAATTACACAGATTTTGGAGGCTATCATGTAATGTTTCTGTATATGTAAACATAACTTACTTATTTATCTACTTAACATACTGGGGATTGAACCCCAGAGACAAACTGACTCTGAGCTACATCCCTACCATCTATCCCCCCCTTTTTTTGAGACAGTCTCACTAACTTTTTGAGGCTGGTCTTGAATTTAGGATCCTCCTGTCTCAGCCTTCTGAGCAGTGGAGATTACAGTTGTGTGCCATTGCACTCAGATACATGTAAATACTCTCAATAGTTCTGGATGGAGTTCCAAGGTTTTGCACTTTAACAATGATTCTGGTTCCTCTCATCATGCTTATAGTACAAAGGTGCTACCATACTTACCACATTGCAAGATAGTCTGTATTTCTTGAATTAAAATTACAGCATCAAACACATGATTTAAATTGTAAACTTAATGTTTGAAACAACCCTTTTTCAAAGATGTTCAGAGGGAGAAACTACAGAAAAATTTATAGGAAGAGAGTTTTCTCAAGTTCTAAAAATTATAAAAACAAAAATGGTCAAGATAGAAAGAAAACAAATTTAGACTTGTAGAAGACTTTGAGCCAAATTATGGATGGAGCAGAATGGAAGGAATGTTCATGCATTAGTGCAGCCTGCATGCTTTTTTGAAACATAAGCTTTAGATTAGATTAAAAATAAGTTCAAAAATATTAGTTGATATAAATGTTTATCTGAAAATGAACAAACGTACAAAGTTTTTAAGTAGAGTCTGTGAAAAGATCATGATGTTTTTAGGACAGCTATTCCTTACAACAATATAAGGTAGTTAAGAGTAAAGAGAAATGTGGAAGACAGGTGCTTCAATGAGGTCTTAGCTTCAGCTTCTATCTGTATATTCAGTGAGATTGCCAGAATTTAAATGTAAGATATCCTTGCACATGCTTCCTATTGCTATGTTAAATCTCATGCTAACCCAAAGACAATTAAACAAGAGTATTTGTATATTTTAGCCTCAAAATAAACTTGTTTATGGTTCCTTCTGCCAATTAAATATGTTAATATGATGCATTTTTCCTGATTTCAAGCATCTCCAAATTTTTGAGGTCTCTTACAACTTTCCTAACTGCATTCTATTGGGAGACTCATATTTAGCAAATATCAATGTTATTTTCTCATATAATAAAATTTCAATGAAACACTTAAAGCATGAAACTATTAACAACCCATGGATGGGGTGTAAAAAGTAAGCCAATTGCTTACCTTCTGCAACAAAGTGAAAAAATAGAATGCAGCATTGCCTCCTATATTTAATAACAGAGAAAACAGTCATGTTTGTGGAAAGGAGTTTTGATTGTATTGTAAAATAATTGACAAGTTTTGACCATAAATTCTTAAAGTTTACAGCTGAAAAAAAAACACTCATTAATATATATTTCAGTGTATCTAATTGCAGTTTTTCCTATTATGTGATTCATTTATAGGGGGAGATAAAATGAGACTTGTCCCATATTATTTAGTAGTAACATCTAACTATAGGATATAGCTGGCATAAAATAATCGAAGCATAACTCTCACTAGTGATGTCTAAGATCAAGTGATTTAGTGTACTGCATCGCTTAGAACCAATGAAGCAAAGTAAGTAATTGGCAGAAAAAGTTTTTAAAAAATAGTGAAATGGCAAAGCAAGGCAACTACCATTAACAACAACAACAACAACAACAGAAAGTAGTGACCTTATTATAGACATTGTATGCCATCTCCACTCTAATTTTCACAACTCTGGATTCATTTGCCAGATTTGTAATAATGTTTTCTTCTACCACATAATTTTAACTTTAATTCAAGTGTAAAGTAAGAACACTGTTTAATACTGTTTAGATCTTTATTACAGGTTTTACACTTAAGTTGCAGTGTTTCATATGCCCATGTGCAGTATGGATTAATACAGTTGCTTTCCTGCCCCTTCTTTTCTAATCTGAGATATAGTAATTCATTTACATATAAAAGTCTGAAGGTAAGCATCCATTAATTCATACTATGTATGTGGTAGAAAAGATTATTTTACTTGTGGAAAACTCAATAGAAATAACAGAGAATTCAAAAGATCATTGTTATAAGGCCTTTTAGAAATAGATCTCAGTTTTTTGAACTGTGAGATCTGATTTAAAAATTCATGAGAATAACTTTCCTGTGAGAAGGCTCAGGGAATTATTAGTATGACAGATAAAATCAAAATAAAAATAAGAAACTCAAAATATCTGGAATTCATTCATTATGTTGGTTTTATAGTTTATTATCACTGATTCAGATAAATCTTGGACATTTTTCTTCAGTTCACAAACTGAAAAGAGGAAGTTTTAACCTACCTGTGTAAAATTGTTTTGGAACCATGTAACTGTAATTAGATAGGTCAGGATATATGAAAAGACAATCATATGCAGTAAATTCTGTGATATTTTCTAATTGAACACAGATTCTATTTTCAACTTTTCTAACAGTGTTTATTCTTACAACAGTTTTTATTTTAAATTTAAGAACACTATTTAGAATGTGTGTTCTGCATTAATTTTTAATCATTGCATTTTCTTGGACTTTCTGTTTTATTGCTTCATAAATAAATAACTTGTAAATTTGTCTAGTCAATTTTTGTTTCCACATAGAAAACTTGACCTTAAAAAGAAGTTAATGTTCTAGATATATAATGAAAATATTTGTGAAAATGTACTTTATCATTAAGCATTATAATAGGGGATACATAAAAGAGGAAGCACAGCCTCTTTTTTCAAATACCATACAACATTTTTAGTTGTAGCAATGATTGATTTAAAAAAAAGTAAGTCCAATTATTGTTGTATATATCCACGTACATAATGTTTCTAATGAAAAGTAGGTTAAAAGAATGGTCATAGTTACATGGTGAGTGGCACACACCTATAATCCCTAGCAAATTTGGAGGCTGAGCAGGAGGATCGCAAGTTCAGAGCCAGCCTAGGCAACTTAGCCAGGTCCTAATCAACTTAGTAAGACCTCTATATTATATAGGGGTGAGTGTGTAATATAAGTGCCACAGTTGATCAACACCATCCAGTTCTATGAGTAGTAATGAAATAGGGCACCTCTGCACCTCCTGCTTGTATCATTATTAATTGTGCCAGTATTTTCTAGAATTTGGGGCTTTATTTGAAAATAAATGTTACAGTATTCTGCATTGCACAGTATGATGCAATTATATTTAAGAGTGAAATTTGATTCACTGTGTGACACTGGTTGAATTGTTGCCTTTCTCTTTGTAAGATTTTCTTCTTATTTTTAAGAGGTAAATTATATTTTTCTGCCATATGCAACACATAATGTTGTTTGGAATTTCAAATTAACCTTAAGTAAAGGTGCTTTGAAAAGTGCACTGTCTTAAAGAAATACATCGCTATAAAGAAATTTCTTTTTTTTTTTTTTTAATATTTTATTTTATTTTTTTTTAGTTCTCGGCGGACACAACATCTTTGTTGGTATGTGGTGCTGAGGATCGAACCCGGGCCGCACGCATGCCAGGCGAGCGCGCTACCGCTTGAGCCACATCCCCAGCCCCAAGAAATTTCTAAAGAAAACCTCAGGCCTGTGTTCTCATGATCTTAAGTTCCCTCCAAGTGCTATGATGTGTCCTCCAGTCTCTTTCTCAGAATTTGTCTAATATTTTATCTAGAATTGGTCAACATCCACTCTGATTTGTGCACAGTAAAATTTTCATCAAAGACCACAAGGGTATTATATTGCAATATAACTTCAAATAAGTATTTTGTACAGCAGAAACCTAGATGGAACTGGAAATTGAATTCACCATTTCCACAAACCCTTAAACATCTGTCTTGTGCCCAACATTGTGCTTGTCACAGGAATACAGAGAAGAGTCTGCCCTTCAAGAGCTTTTTATCTAGTTGAAGACAAAAGCAAATGACATATTTTAAATATTATTACTCTAAAGTGGATAAATGAGATAAGTGAGAAATGTTTACTCATTTTAACAGTTTGATTTTATTTGATTTTAGGAGTTACCTTACGATTCATAAAAGAAGTTACAACTAGTAGTATGATTCCATTCCAATTATTGATTTATGCCAATTTTTTTCAAATAAATGCTATTTTGAAGAGTAAAGTTCCTATTGGATGTTACCCACTATAGTTTATTTAAGTTCTAAAAGAATAGATTTTTAATTTAATTCACTAGTCAATGTCTTTCTGGAAGTCAAATTTTGGGCTTCCCATTGAGCTAACCACTTCTATTGAATTACAGTGATATGTTTTGGTCTATACCGCAGTTTAAGATGGAAAGATTATGGCAATGACCCAAAAAAGTTTAATCAAGATTTTCATGTTTATAGAAATGCATACAGAATGTATAAGGGATTTAATATAACTAAGTTATATAAAATATAATAAATAAACAGATGGCATTTATAACTAATTATGCATAATATTTAACCCATTTATTAATTCATTGTAAGACAATAAGGAATCCATCTATTTACAGATACTTAATAATTACAGTTGCCCTCACTTTTGCTGGGGAGCCTTATAGGAATCCAGAGTTAAGACATCAATTATTCTATAATAAATAGTAATTGAGAAATTAAGGGAAAAATGGTTCAGCCAGAGAGATTAATAGAAGAAATGCACATTCTGGCTGTAAAAACGTTTTGCTCTGAGAAACTATAGCAGCATTTCTTTATAATCTAAGAAGCACTAATGGCAACAAACTTACAAGATCAAAATATTACCTTAATAAAATTTGCAGACATTTCTCAAGATAATAGGCATTCATTTCCTTTGCTATCAACAGCTTTGGAAGCAGTTGTTAGAAATACATTTAATCTCTTTTAAACTGCAGCTCCTTAAGGCTGATGTGATCACTAAACCAAATATTTTCTAATCTACAGATTTAGTTATCAGATGCAGTTAGCACTATTCTCACAACATTAACAGGCACATATACCTAATTTCAATTTCTTTCTTAAAAGATTGTAACAGAATGCTTCTGGCAAGAATGATTTTCATATTAACACAACAACAAATGAGAATTAAAAACTTTAACTTAAATGTTTTAAAACTCTAAGAAACCAGATGGAGAAAATTCTATGAATGAGTAGACATTAAGCAAGATACCACAAATCTCTCATTCTTTCAACAGGTTGGGAATTCCCTAATGACATAGGCAATATGAATACATTTTATTAGTATTATATGGATATTTATTTACTATGTTTTCCATTATCAAATATTAAAAAAAGTTGTTATGAAATATAACTGTCAAGAGTTTTTTTTTTTTGCTATAATATTTTACCTCCCATCCATGTTTTAAGGGATGGATTTTGATCAATCATAGCTGGATATTCCTATAACAAAAGCAATGGATATTGACATCTAAAATTTTGGATAGATAGTTTAGGGGAAAAAAGGACTTTTATTTAATCAAATAAATGCCACAGTAACTTGACTCTGAATCGGATTATTGCATATGCAGTAAGATTTTGTCTCACACTTCCTCCTTTAGAATTCTACAATATTTTGGTTAACAAAAATGTTAATGTTGTACCTGCAAAAGAATAACTGTCTCTGTATACTGGGGTTAACACAGTTTGGATCTCACCCATCAATGTGAAAGTGACTTGCAAACTATTCTATCTGCAAATGATTCAGTGCTGAGCATTACAAGATGACTGTCTTACTGTCTTTTGAGACCTTATCTTTTCACAAGAGAAACACCAAGATTGTATGCTTACCTTATTTATCTTCCCTAAACGCCAGTTTGGGGACTTTTTCTTTTGTTACAATCATTTTCTAGGTCTTTAATTATGATATTAATGCTGATGATGCCCAAATTATAACTTCAAGCTCAACTCCTTCCTTGTACTCTAGACCGACATGCATACCAACTCCATTTAGATACTCAAATGGCATCTCAAAACCATGCTCTTAATTCCCACCCTTCTGTTTCAGTATGGCTCTAGTATTCCAGTTGTTTAAGACGAAAACTGCAAAATCCTTGCCTAATTCTCACTCTCCAAACATTCCACACCCATCCAACAGCCTTCAATGTGTCCATGATCTAGTCAGGCTTCATTGCCCCAAGGAACACTCTCAGCGATGGCCAATACAGCTCTCACCAGCACTATGGCAATCACTTTCTAACTAACATGCAAGTTCTACCTTAACCCAGTTAGTACACTATCTTCATTATTCAACAGGCAGAGGGATTAATTTAAAATCTCTCACTAAGACTGTGGTATCTCTCTGTGTACAGTTGTTGTGATGTTAGGAAAGTTCTCATAGCCATCATCAGTGTTAATTGAGGGGATCTTGAATGCAGAAACTGCAGATTTCCTTGAGTTACTCTTTGAGCCCTCTATTTGGAGATCCAAGATATAATCAGTTGATGCCTTGACAGAGGGATGGCCTCACCTCAAATGATTATTAGGAAGGTTTCTTCAGTCTCCTCTGCCAGGTGGTTGAAGAGAGGATCTCTGGTTCAAACCTGGCTCTGTCATGGACTAGCTGCACCATGCTGAGACTGATTGACTTCTCCATGCTTACTTTTTCACAGACAAAGAGATAAAACAAAAGCATCCACCTACAGGGCATTCATGAGGATTTAATAAGATAGTATATGCCAATTGTCTACAAACATTTTGGCACAGAAAAGAATGCTCAAGACATGTTTTTATCAATTATTGTTATTTTTTAAAAGCATATTTTTTGTTCAATTGTCATTGTTTCTCCTCTTCTTTTCCTTTCTACTCATGCTAACTCTCTTATTTTTTTCTCAGAGCTCTTCCATGAGCAGGAAATAGAAGGTCCTTATTTATTCATACCTTCCCTGAGACATTAGTCATTTATTGACAGTGAGAGGTGACATTGCAAAGTGGCTGGGCTGTGGGTCTTTAGAGGCTGATGGCTCTGTCACATCTTTGTTGTGTGTTCCTTGGCAGGATATGAAACTTCTTAGTTTTCATAGGTAAAAAATGCAGGTAATATTTGTGTCTGCTTCATGGGGTTATCATGAAGAGAAAGTATATAAAGTACCTTGTGTATAGATGTTCTGAGCGAATATTAGCTATGGAGATTTTTGTTTGTTTGTTTTTTGTTATTTTAAAACAGAGAAGAGAATTGCTAACAAATGTCTGGCATAAATAGGAAAGCTGCTTGGAGGCAGATGGACTCTCTGTGTCATGACTACATCAAACCTCCAAGGTGCCCTGTCTTTTGAAGATCTTGCTTTAATGACTCTCCCAGTAGCCAACTGTCTTTCAACGTTTTTTTTTTTTGTTGTTGTTGTTTTTTTTTTTTTTTGTTTTTCCTTCGTTCATGGGAAATTTTCCCCAGGTTGCCAGTCAGTGAGTCACATCTTACTCCCAGTTTTGTTCACATTTTTAACCTCCTGACAGTTGGTGAATCACCTCTCTAGTCTGCCTTATCATTTGCTTCCCTGCCCCCAGTTTCCCTAAAGAAACAAAATAGGGAAGAGAAAGACATCTGTGACCAAAATACTGAATACCTATGGAAACTCAATACCTTAAGTTCCTTTGGATAAAGCCTTAATGCAAATGGCAATAAAATAATCTTTCTCATTTCTTCCAATGTTAGAACTTATAATTCTAAACCGGTGATCTTCTTCAAAGTCTCTAATTAAAAACTTGGATACAGCCTGGCATGGTAGCACATGCCTGTAACCCCAGCCATTTGAAAGGCTGAGGCCAGAGGGTCACAAGCTTAAGGCCAATCTGGGCAATTTAGGAGATACTTTTTGAAAATATAAAATAGAAAGGTCTGGAGATACAGTCCAGTGGTAGAACACTCCTAGATTAAATCTCCAGTAACAGAAAAACAACAAGAAAAAAAAAAACCACCACCTTGGGTACACACACTCAGGTTTGTTAATGAGACATTTTCCACATTGAGAAGACATTTGGAAAAAGTAATCCTAAACAGAAGAGGTAGGTCAAGAGAAAACCAGAGAGAAAAAGAAGGTGAGGATGAAAAGCAAGGGATACCAGTAAAAAGAAGGAAAAGAGATAGAGATAGCATAGTTTAGAAAGAGGAAGAAACAGAAAGGATTTGAGGAGACTGATGAAAAAAGAAAAACAAAAAAATAAAGACTAAAGAAAATGGAATAGTGTTTAGAATACTGATTGGAGAGAGAGAGTGATACAGCTCACATTACGGCTTTACCATGCACTATGTAACCTAGAGAAAGGTAGTTCCTCAGTCTCCTCATCTTCAAAATCAGAGTAATAATATTACCTACTGCACAAGGTTGTTGAGTTGAGTGAGGTAATGCATACAAAGCACTTTGAACCATTTCTGGAACATAAGTGCTCAATGAGTGTAGCTATAGTCATTATTAGCTAGAATATTTCTTCTTAAAATTGGGATAATTTTAAAATTTATTGCCTTCTTTCAATTATCAGTATTTACAGTTTCTGCCAATTCCTGAATATATACAGATCCAATAATTAGAAAAAAAAATTCTTACTAAAGATTTCCAATAGATTTGTCAGTGATACTGAATGTTACTATCTCACTAAGAATGTGCTAAAGAAAATTCAGCTAAACAAGTTTTTTAACAACTTGCACAAATGTGCTGTAAACACCCAGAGGGGGAAAAACTGAAATGCATTTTGTACTGGATGTAGTGTATTTATTTTAGAATATCTAGGTACCATCCAAGAGGCAGGACCTACCGTTTTAAATACTGGTGTCTAAAAGAGAAGCCTGTGCCTTAAATGTGTTTTCCTACATTTCACAGGGAGCTCACCCCACATCTCAGCATGTGTGTGTGACTGTCTCAGCTACCTGATGGTAAACAAAGTGGATAAATACTCCTGTCTATTGAACCAACAAAAAAGTTCTAATCAAAAGGATCTTCTCATCAGATGTTCACATATTCAAAAGTTTACCACATCCCATAATGTGTTGACATGTTTACTGTGATTTGCTAAGAGGCAGGAGAGACTTTCTTCCACTTAACAGTAGGCTTCTACAATCAGGCTCCTGGAGGGTTTTAGCAGTTCAAGCAGGTGAGTGACAGACGTGATTACAATCCTCAAGAAATGGAAGCTAGATCGTCTGCATCTTCTCTTCCCACCCCTCCCCTATAAAATATCTCACATTAAACTGACAAAATAATAAACTTCAGAAAATACTCACAGCTCAGTGACACTCACATATTCAAGCTGTTATTAACAACTAGTCAGACACCTAATATTGCCTTGCTTCGTGTGACTTGAAGACTGATGATCCTTTCCACTATCATCTGATACTGTCATTTTAAAACAGAGCAGGACAGAAGAAGAAAAGACATGAACTGCAGTTTAGAGGCCTTGGTTAACCAGTAGTCATGGATTTGCCAATGATAAATGAAAATAATGGTCTTACATATGAGTAGTATTTTCCAGGAATTTTTCACATGCATGACCTCCTCAATTTTCTCCATGATCTTAAGGACATTTAATCTCTAAGATTTAAGTTCTATGAAATAATCTAGAGCTTACATTCTTGATGCTAACAACAAAGATACTAAAAGCTTGTGGAAAAATATTTGTGGCAAAATACATAGACTTTGGCAAGCCTGGTAACTGCATTACCTTTGTTATTGTGCCTTTATTTTCCTTCTCTTTCCCTAAGGAGTAGGAAGCTTTCAGGCAACAAGAGTCACCTTTGTTAAAACACAGCTATTTTGTTTTTCTCTATATGATTTTCTCTTGGTTCTCAAGTTTGTTCTAATGGAAAATTTGATCTTGCTAATTCAAGGTATCTCAGTCAGATCTAGATATACTTCAATCTCTCCAGTTCTAAAACTCCGTTATGATGTTCTTTTTTCTTTTCTCATCTCCCTAAGGATAATCCAGTTTCTGGGAGGCTCAGTTTCTGGCACCAGCCAGGCCACAGTTCTATATGAAGTATGTCATTGTTCATCTGTAATGGTCAATGCTGAGTGTTTTGTTCACTTGACCTTGTGGTACCATCTGTCTCTTGATACCTGTCCTCACCTGAAGGCCATATCCCATCATGGTCTGCAGTACCCAATAGTGTAAATCACTAAACCTCCTTTGGGATTCCAGGCCTACATTTAACTCTTGCTGCTAGGGTGCATGAGGGTTTGAGAGTCTTTCCTTATATCTGTTCAGAAACCTCCTTCTGTCATAGTCTGTCTCCAGCTCAGCCATGATGAAGGGCTTAGGACTTCTCTGCGGTTGAAATGAAGCCGGCATGGAGCTCCACCATGGCTCCATCAGCTCAGGGACCCCCAGCACTTAAACAGGCTTTCCTTTGCCCTCTCACTGGGGTTTAGATGCCAAGGAATGGAGGAAAGACCCCTTTCTGGCATCCACTAATGTACAGTCGGTCCCTCTCAGATTTTTTTCTTCCTATAAACTGATAAGATTTTCATGTCTTTTAAGTGACAAAAAAAGCCCTGATTGTAAATCATCTTGCATTTTTGCCAACTCTATAACTGATAGGATAAATCACATATTCTGCACCCTCTTTATGCTCAAAACCCAACTTTTAAAATTTCAAGAAGAAACTATAGTCTTTCAAAAAAGCTCAGACAAATAAAAACACTGACTTTTGAATTACTTATGGTTTCTGGTTCAGATTAGTAATAGTCTCCTTAGTCTCTCTTAGAATTAGTAATATATAATGGTTAGACACTTGGTCTCAAGAGCCGGAATACTTAGATTCAAATATTTTACCAATTATCTGACATTACTTGTATCAATCTCTCTGTAGTATATTTTTTCATCTAGAAAGATAGGCATAACAAAGGTTCCTGCCTCAAAGGGTTCCTGTGATTAAATAAATTAAGCCCTTAGAAGAGTGTGTGGCATTTAGTAAGCAGTTATCTTTACTGTTAAAGTGCATCTGGCAAAAATCATAAGCACTTATCTTTACCATTAAAATTCTTGTTACTGAAGATCTAAGATATCAATAACTTGACTTAGGTCCTATTAGTTTCTCTTGTGTTTCTTATATTAAGGCAATAATCTCAGCCTACTTAAAGAAACATTCAAGCATATTATCCAGCTGTAATGAATAAAATCAAGTACCTTTTTAACCAAAATTATATACCACTTAGATATGCAGAATATAATTCATGTTGTTTTATGGATAAGATGGACCCAGTAATAGAGAACAGGCTACACTTTTTTCAAATGTACCTAGATTTATCTACATTTACATTAGGTGAATCTAAAAGAATTCATCTCAAAGCTCAATTTACTACATGAGGTCTTCTCTGATTAATACCTTGTACCTTCCTGTAGATTTCTAATACCCTTCCACCACACGTCCAAATTAAAAAAAAAAAAAAAAGAACATGATCTCTCTTCTTTGAATTCCTCACAACTGTTTCTATCCCTTATGTGGTACTTAACTTATTGCATATTGCATAATTATGATCTTTTTATTTGTGTATTCTTCCCAACTGGATTATTTACCCCCATTGCTTTTTCTTTTCTTATAATGTCTACTGCAATATTTCATAATAAGGAGATTATAAATAAATGCAATTGAATTCAATTTAGAAAACCATCTCTCAGAGAGGTAGCTAAGTTGCAGAGAAAAGATTGTTAAGAAATGCTGGATGAGATAAATGTAATGTAGCATCTTGGTTAACAGCATCTACATCAGGTAAAACTGCAACAGGTTTAAATCATAGTCCCAGATAGTTATGGGGATTAAAGATGTGTGCAAAGTGCTTAGCGCAGCATCTGGCAAAATGTTACTCCTAATTAATTGCAGCTACTAAGTCTAGGGAGGTGATGCAAAATATCCTGCATGAACCTCAGAATTCCAGCTAAATTCTGATTTAAATTGAGTAGAAGTTTAGAAGCTGTGATAGGCTAAAAAATGGCCAATCTAGATACCTATGTCCTAATTTCCAAAACTTGTGACTATTACCTTATATGTAAAAATGGACTCTATAGATAGGATTAAGATAAGGATATTGACATAAGAGATGCTATTTTTAGATCAGAAAAGTCCCCCAAAACTTGTGTGTTGACAGCTTGGTCCCTGAGGTAGCTGTGTACAGTGGTGAGGTTTGGGGAAGTGATTAGGTGAGAAGGGCTCTGACCTCATCAATGAATTAATGCATTGATAAATTTATAATTTAATGGGCTATTGGGGGTGGAAACTTGAGGAGTTGATGCCTAGTTGGAGGAAGTAGGTCATAGGGGACATGACCTTAAAGGGGATATTGGAACCCTGTGCCCTTCTTTTTTCTTTCTGCTTCCTAGCAATCATGAGGTGAGCAGCCTTGTTCTGCCATTTTCTCCCCACCATTTGCCTTGCTATGGGCCCATAGCAATGGAGCCAAGTGCCCATGGACTAAAACCTCTGGACCCATGGACCAAAATAAGTCTTTTCTCCTTTTAAGTTGTTTTTTCTCAAATATTTTGTCATGAAGATAGAAAGGTGACTAACAAAAGAGACTTTCTTGGATTAAGTATATAATCATAGGGGTCTCAGGTAATCATAAGAAGGAGGTAGGAGAGGAAAGAGACAATAGGCAATATAAAGTCAGAAGCAACTAATTGTGATCATGAACCAAGGGATACGGGCAGCCATTAGAAACTGAAAAAGGTAAGATTTGTCCCTCATAGACTCCATAGGAACCAGACCTTATCGGCACCTGGAATTCAGCCTCAGAAGACTCCTTTTGTATTTCTGACCTCCAGATGATAAGTGTGTATTATTTTAAACCACTGAATGTATAGTAGTTTGTGTAGTGATGTTAATACAGAGGACATAAAACAAAAATCAGGATATAACTACTTCAAAAAATGATTTGGGAATTTATTATAAACACATATTTACTACATGACCAAACAATTGCCTTACTAAGTACGTCCCCAGGAAAAATGGAGTTTTGTATTAAAGTATTCATAGTAGTTTTATTCATAATAACTCAAAATTTGTAACAACATATATGTCCAATAGATAAATGAACAAACAGAATTTTATATATTGGAATACAAAAACATAGCAATAGAAAGAAGCTATGATGTAGGGGCTGGGGATGTGGCTCAAGCGGTAGCGCGCTTGCCTGGCATGCGTGCGGCCCGGGTTCGATCCTTAGCACCACATACCAACAAAGATGTTGTGTCCGCCGAGAACTAGAAAATAAATATTAAAAAAAATTTCTCTCTCTCTCTCTCTCTCTTCTCTCACTCTCTCTTTAAAAAAAAAAGAAAGAAGCTATGATGTAATAACATGGACATATCACAAAATATTATGCTAGCTGAAGTCAGGAACAAAAATGTACACATTGTGTCATTCCATTTTACAAGTTCTAAAAAGACAAAATTAATCTATCCTGACAGAAACCAGGTTAGTGATTATCTAAAAATATGGAAACTTTGGTTTTAGGGAGCAAAATATAGGATAAAGGAAACATTTTACATTTTAATTATGGTACTAAATATGTGCAAATATAACAAAACTCATTAAATTGTCCTGGCATTATTAAAGACCTAAGAGATGTTGAGGACAGAAGCCTACACTAGACTCTTAAATTCATGTGAAATCCAAATTTTCCACCTATTTCCAGAAAGCAGTACTGGGAAATTGTATGAACAAATATTTATTTGTATAATTGAAAATCTTAAAATGCTACTCCAAATATAGAAAACTTAAAGAATTGATATATATTTTTTTTTATTTTTTAGGGTATCCTTTAGGGGGGACATGTTGTCCCTCTGAGTAAGCCATATGATTTAAATTGAATCACATTAAATTATCCTCTGTGTAGGTAAAAAAATCACATATCAGCAATTCCATATGATTAGAAATAGTGAAAAATCAATTTTCAACTAGTTCCAAGTATTTAAACATAAGTGATTTACTCTTACAAAGTAAAAAAAATATATATATCATTGAATGAAAATTCTTTTCCTATGTATGTGAATATCCTTTTCCAATGTACACTTTAAAATTCAGAGTAAAATTATTGTTATTATTTTATTCCATCAATTGAATTTCAAAGAGAGTATATATTTTTAAAGTATTTTTACATACAAAATGTTGTCGGTTTAAAACACCCTGCATATATTTACATTCTAAATCAGTGTCACTTTCATCATATGTTACCATAGTAGAGTGTTTCTTCTGTAGTGAATTTTAAAAAAAGAGCAAAAACAGGGTATTCTTAAGCAAGCAGACTTTGACAAGCTGCTCTGCACAGCTTAAGTGCATGTTTTTGATTAATTCAGGTATCTACAATTATCTAAAAAGCAATCTAGATATAACCAATTTCAATCCAATTCAGGTCATTCCTTCAATCTTCATGCCGCTAGTTACCGGTTAAAATGATGGTTTGGGCATGTTTGGAAACCACTGCTTCTCTGTGGACTGGGATAATTGATGAGGGCCTACTATAAAAAATAAAATTAAAAGGTCAAAGCATCTACCTATTCTATTTCTTCTTGGTGGTAGCAGCTGTAATTGATCTGGGGAAAAGAAAGTCCTGGAGGCAACCTGTAACACTTATGTTTCTTTCTTGGTTCATCTCAATTGGTTTAAAAATAAAGGCATTTAGATGTACTATTTTAGCCCTTATGGAAGTATGCATACTGAAGGCATAGTCCTAGAAATCTTGTTTCTTTGGCTAGAAGGGACTTTAATTAAGTTTGGATTCAGAAAAGGAAAGATAATTCTGTAAAAGAAGAAGACATAGCAATTTTTCTTATTAAGATGAGAGATTTGGGGCCTGGAAGAAGTGCTTCATAAATCCTACTTTTAATTATGAAATAATACCTAAATTATTGAAAATAAAGCAAAAAGAGATAGTTCTACCACCATAATATTAGTTTTCTCCTTCCCAGGATTTTAGAAAGTATCAAAAACACATTCTTTCTATTCTTTTTTAAATATTTTTTTTATTAATTGTTGATGAACCTTTATTTTATTTACTTATTTATATGTGGTGCTGGTAACTGAACTCAGTGCCTCACACATGCTAGGGAAGTACTCTACCACTGAGCCCAGCTCCACCTTCTTTCTATTCTTAAAATAATAAAGTAATATAGATTAAAATAGGGCTGGGGCTCAGTGGTAGAGCGCTCTCTCTAGCATGTGCAAGGTGCTGGGTTCAATTCTCAACACCACTAAAAATAAATAAATAAAATAAAGATATTGTGTCCAACTATAACTAAATTTAAAAAAAAACACATTAAAATGTCATTAATGTTTTGTTCTTAATATTTTCAGAAAATATGTTCTCCTTTTTTGAATTGTAGAACATATTTCATAGAATTTTCAAAATGATTCGTGTCAAAGCAATAAATACCTTTCTCCTATCAGACTACAGCAGTTCTGTTTGTTTCCAAGATCTAATTGTCCTTCCTTTCTGAGTGGGTCCAATCTTCAGAATCCACTAAAATTGCAAATTAGCAAAGAAGATAATTCTTAAGCATGGTTTTATACTTTTGTTGGCATAGCCACGTCTACATAAACTCCAGTGACTGAAAATAACTGTGTTTGGGGGTAGGAAGACATATTTTAAATACCTTCTTTTTGAGATGAAAATAAAACTCCCTTGTTTGTTTCTTTTTTCAAGGAAGCTTTCTCTGATTAGAAATGCAGAACCAATAGAACCGAGGGCTATTATCTGAAATGCTTCCCTCGACCTTGTCTTCAGATGTCTGTCAGTGAGGACAGATACAATTGGTAAGCTCTCAAGTGGAATAACTAAAGACAAATATAGGAGGTTAAAGTGGTCCCCACAGTAATGGAGACAGACAAACCCAGACCTGCAAACTTCCTATTACCTATTTGCCTGTAGGCCCCAATACCTTAAACTAGACCTACTTTCATTAATTTGGCTTTGTTGTTTGTCCTCCTAAACTACCATTGTTGGCTCTATTTTAGTTTTGTTCTTGGATTTATCTTTCATCTTCCATTCTTTTAATTTCTCATTCTTTTCTTCTTGAATTCCTGTTATCATTTATATCAGCTACTGCAACTTCTCTTATTTTCTTCTTTTTATCTATTTTAGGATTTCTTTTCCTCTATAAATGTGCATTTATTAAAAACCTTATGATTAATGAGTAATTTAATTCTTTTAGTGAAGTAGATTGTACTGCCAGATCCTAGTTGGATTAATTTTCTTCTCATTTAGGGAAAGAGCACTGAACTAATTAGCCTGTGAAGATGTTCATGGAGAAGATGGCACATGTCAACAATTGACCCAGAGTAGTGATAGCATGGGTGATATTTACAAAATTCTTCTTACTGATATTCTTTAATTTTCACAACTAATTATTATTTATGAAGAAAGAAACACGACAGAATAAATTAAGCCCTGTTGCTCAAGGTCACACAGCAAATGGAAGAACAGAACAGAAGCTCAGGTCAACTGATTACAAAGATCATTATCTTTTTAATCTGTAACCTTGGGCAGAGAAGAATATCTTAAAAGTAAAAGCCTATCTTAAAACTATAGAGGATTTTTATGAAATATAAGCTTGAATTTAATGTCTTTACTTTGGAAAGCTTATGTAAATTAAGTCTGATTCCTATCAGTCTCCTTTAGATTAGATGTTGGCTAATTTTGTAAATTAGTGTCTGTTTTTGTAAAAAAAAAAAAAAAATTATTGAGACAAACAGCCACACCTAGTTGCTTATGTATTCTATCTGGCTGCTTTTACACTGTGATGGCAGAGCTATGTAGTTATAACAGGGATCATAGATTGCTGAAAGCTGAAAATATTTATTATTTGGATCAACCTTGCAACATCCTTGCCTTAAATAATTTTTCGGGGGGGGGCGGTGGGGGCAATTGTCCATCCTTAAACATCCACTGAGACTAGATTGTAACTAGAAAAGTATAATTTCCTTAGAAGTGAACTGTGTCTGTGCATGGTTACCAAATTAACCATTTTCAGTTTATTTTTTAATAACATTACATTCCAGTCACTCTCTGGTTGGCAGATTCTACTCCAGGTATTTATTATTGAAAATCAGTACTACTGACATAATTCAATTGTGGTTCGATACTTTTAAACACATAAACTCAAATTATAAAAAAATTTCTGAGCTTCCAGGTTGTTCTCAGCAGGGCTTTTGCTGATATTGGCTAGTCTCCCCTAGACAAGAATTAATTGATTTGCTTAAGAAAGAAAAATATTGAGAAATGTTTCTGTGTTTTGCAGAGATTAAATCTGTTGGATGTTCACTGCCTTGTCTCAATAGTCACTAAACAATATGATGTGACAGATGTTTGAGAAACTTCATGTACTAATAATACATCTCCATTTTTAACTTCTCAACTAATGAGAGTATTGGTCTCATAGAGTTGTTTGGTTTTTTTCCTATCTCTAATGAAAACCAAAGGATAAGTAATAAGAGTGCACATATAATATATATTTTATTCATCGATACGATGGTTTGAATGTATTCCCCACAAAGTTCATGTGTTGGAAACTCAGTCTCCAATGCAAAAAAGTTGGGAGATGAGAACTTTCAAGAGATGATGAGGTCATGAGGCACGGCCCTCATCAAGATTCATGTCCTAATCTCAGCAGCAGTTTGTTTATCTCAATAGCAGACTTGTGATAAATGTAAGCTCAGCTCCCTCTTGCTTGCTGCCTCTTGTCTCTCCACCTTCTGTCATGAGATGACACAGTAAAAAGACCTTGCCAGATGCTGGTACCTTGATATTCTGGCCTCCTGAACTATGAAAAGCAAGCTTCTTTCTTATAAATTAGTCTGTGGTATTCTGTTGTAGAAATACAAAATGGACTAAGAGTAAATGTACAAACATTATTTTCCCCTTAAATAAAAATTTAAATGCATACTACAGAATTCATAAAATTTTCTGGAAATTCTACTTTCCTCAGGAACTATCCATCTAAAAAATGAATTTCATAAAGCCACTCTATGCCACATTAAAATTTCCTTTCATTTTGTCTTTGTTTTACTCCTTTTAAAATAATTTCTTAGTTTTGTATACAAAACAAAATCTTCATTGCTTTTGAAGGCTTGAGTTCTATTTCTTCTCAACCTTTGTCATTCCATATTGGACTTTAAATCTTCTTAGTCTAAATGTATGTATGTGGCAATATTGCCATTTTTCTTGGTTGTTTCAGATTTTTTACTCTTCATTTTCATTGTGTTTTTTTGTACATTACAATTATATATAATAGTGGAATTCGGTGGGCCATATTCATACACACATGTAGCATAATAATTGACTATAATGATCAGTCTATAATTATACCATGATTTTCTATAAAAGGAAATTCTGTTTCTTTCTTTTTTCTTCTTTTCTTTTTTTTGTAATTCTAGATGGAAAGAAGGCCTTTATTTTATTTTTATGTGGTTCTGAGGATCGAACCCAGTGCCTCACGCATGCTTGGCAAGTGTTTTGCACTGAGCTACAGCTCCAAAATTCTGTTTCTATTTTGCTTCCTGATGATTTTGCTTCCATTGAATGTGTGCAGCATTCTCCTCAGAGAAGAGTCCACAATGATCCCTGAATTGTAATGAAGAGTGTTGTAGTCATTTTTTTTCACTGCTGTGACCACAAGACCTGACAAGAACAGTCAGAGTAGGAAGTTTATCTGGGGGGTCTCACTGTTTCAGAGGGCTCAGTCCATAGACAGCCAGCTTCATTGCTCTAAGAAAAACACCATGGCAAAGCGTGTAAGAAAGGAAAACAACTCAGGACATTACAATCAGGAAGTAGAAAGCATCCCTCACCACGGACAAAATGTAAACTCCTAGAGCATGCCCTGGGCAACCTACCTCCTCCAGCCACACCTACCTGCCTACAGTTACCACCGAGTTACTTCCTATCAATGGATTAATGCAGAGTTTAGGTTAAGATTCTCATAACTCAATCATTTCACTTCTAAACTTTCTTGCATTTTCTGATGAATGAGCTTCTTAGGCACACTTCATATCTACACCATACCAGATAGTTCCAAGTCCATTACACTACAGGTATAGTTTGGATTATTTTCCTTCTAAATGCATTGGCTCACAATCTTATCTTTCTCCTTCTAAGGCTCATTTTTTTCCCATTAATGCAGTTCCATGAGGTCTTCCTACAGTCTATCTCCATCAGATTGGCATTTCTTCAGCCAAAAATCTTAGCATTATTGGCAAACTTGGGAGTTTGATTGTGACCACTTTCTTTTCCACATAGTTAATAAGATCAGCCTCTGAAACAATCCCTGATACTAAATAATTGGATAGATCACTAAAATAAAACAATTTATGAACTATAATTAAATCTTACATTTTTATGTCCATGCCTAAGAGTTTTGAATCAAATTTGGAAAATAGATGAATTAATTCAGTTGTTGTAGAAGGTAAAGCGATAGTTAAATGGACCCTTGAATATTCAGTGAGTGTAGGGAACTACTATCATTCTTAACAAAAGGCAAATAATAAATATCTCTACAGTGTGAATTTGAGATTCCTCTTGAAAAATTCCCTTACTTAGAAGTCATTCCAGGATAGACCTTGTATGTGCTATTGTCCTTTAATACTAAGGACTAATTACGAACAAGTCTTTCACTTCATATCCATGAGTGTGACAGAGAATAAACTAGACCATGCCAACAAAATTTTATTTACTGCACAAGGGATGCAGATTATATATATATATATATATATATATATATATATATATATATATATATAGAATCTATAGAATCCAATCTGTAAATCATGACTTTTTCTGAAGTTTCAATTACTCATTCTAATCCCAGAAAGTTTCTCTTCAGCTTCTACCATTTTATGACCTAGGCTTTCACACTTA
Organism: Urocitellus parryii; assembly: GCF_045843805.1. NCBI lineage: Eukaryota > Metazoa > Chordata > Mammalia > Rodentia > Sciuridae > Urocitellus > Urocitellus parryii. The sequence goes on from NW_027553586.1 coordinate 6,568,120, forward strand.
GCTTCTTTCTTAGGGTTTCCACTCAAAGTCAGTGTACTACAAAGGAAATCTTGACTGGATCAGTAAAAAGTACAGACACAGATGTACAGATATGTTAGACAGTTCTGAAATTTGAAAGATGCCCAGTAATTTAACTTTGCTTTGTGAAAAAGCAAACAATTATTAAGCCATACAGGTCAGCAGGTAAAGCAATCATTAATTGTGTGAATGTAGCAAGTGGTTGTTCTCTTTTTTCTGGATAATACTTGTAGCAGATGTTTTTGAGGCCTAAGCCACATCTTCTCAGTTCCTCTTGGGTTTCAGCTGCAGCTGTGGGATAAATCCTGTGCCAGCTGCAGGCATCCCCACACCCCTCAAGCTTCTGCTCTAACACCCCATCTTTCTTTATTCTGTTTCCACAAAGAGCAATCCAGTCAACTCTCCCAAAGACAACCCTCCTCAAGTTGAGGAGAATCAGTAGCAAATGACTGAACTCTTGGCCTTCCAGTGTTCTAGTACTTTGGTGCGGAGGATCATTCTGAGTGCATTCTATTTAGTTTCTAAGAGGGTCAGCATATGTAGTGGCACAGCAATGAATTTCATGTGTATATACCGACTCACTAACACAATTTATTGACTTTCTATGCTTCCTTGTTTCACCTTCCTCATTTCTAGCCAACTTAAGGGAGAAAGGATTTATTTTGGCTGTTTTAGAGGTTTTAGTCAATAATCAACTGGCTCCATTGCTCTGGTCCCAAGGTGAGGCAGGGATGAGACAAAGCAAACCTGTTTATCTGATGGCAGGACATGGAGGGAGAGAGAGAGGAAGGAGTCAAGGACAAGATACAGTCCTCAAGAGCACCCACACAAGGATCCACTCTCTTCAACTAGGTCCCACTTCCTATGTTTCACCACCTCCCAATAGTTCACTCAAATTATTAATCCATCAACAAATTAATCCACTGAGGATTAATGACCCAATCATTTCCTAAAAGCTCCACATCTGAAAATTTCTCCATTAGGGACCAAGCCTTCAACACATGAAACTTTGGGGAACATTCCAGATCCAAAAATAACATCAGGCATTCTATTTTACTACTTGAAAAAAAGTGGCAAATTATAGTAACAGTATTTAGCAATGGTAACTATGGGCATCATGAATGCTATTAACAAATATGATAAAGAGAATTTTTGCTCATGAAGAATGATTTGATGAGGAAGTAAAATCATGGAAGAATGATGAAAAGCACATCATATTTCTATGAACGTTGTGGAAATTTACACCAGTGTGGTAAAAAAAAATGCAAACTCTAACTCTAGATGTGAATTTTGTGGAAGAGGAACTATATTCCTGAAAAGATATCACATAACATTATAATTGTTACTTGTAACTACATTCAAAACATCAAAGTATGCCAGTAAATTTTCTTTATATGATATAAATGTAGAACAATGTTAGGGTTGAAATAATAAATAACATCTTCCCTTCATAACCTCATATTGGACTAATTAAGAGGAAAACAGGAAGCTGAGCATGGTGGCACATGAATATAATCCCAGCGGCTGGGAGGCTAAGAGAGGAGGATTGTGAGTTCAAAGCCAGCCTCAGCAAAAGCAATACACTAAGCAACTCAGTGAGACCCTGTCTCTAAATAGAATACAAAATAGGGGTGGGGTAGGGGTGTGTGTGGCTCAGTGGTTGAGTGCTTCTGAATTCATTCCCTGGCATCAAAAGAAAACAAAGAGGGGGGGGGGATAGAGAGACAGATACAAACACTGGTTACTGGTTACGGGTTAGACTGGCTTACAGGCCAGGACCTTTCTCATGCTTGTTCATTCAGTCACAGGAAACAATGTCCCCTCCCCCCACCACCAGGCATTCCTGAGTGGAGGGCCTCTTCCCGAAAAACTTAAAAGAGGAGAAGCCAACCTGTGTGTCTGCGTGTACTTTTTCTGCATGGCTAAATCCCAAGAAAAATCAAAGTTGAGAGGACTGTAATATACCTGCCCAGTTTCTCCTTCCAAACTCCATGATCAAATATAACTCTTCACTCTGTAGGAAAGGAATACGGACATGGAGACCATAAATGTTACACTAGTTAAACATACTATGTGGAATGAGACTCAGGACTGGGGAAAAACAAGACACATATGTACTCCCAACAGATTGAGCACAAGTTGCTGAACTCAAGTTGCTGAGGATCTGTCATCATCTGAAATATCACAGGCTCCTACAACTCTTGCCATTTTCTGCTTCTAGTTTCTATTAGATAATCAAATATTTGTTTGTTAAGGTGCATTTGAGAATGACATGACTAGATTCCAAAATAAGTACAGACCATTATTATCTATTTAAAATGTACTCAAGAATCAATTATTCTGAATTCTTTCATTCATATTAGAGTTCTTGTGCACAGGGAAGCCAGCTGAGAAATACAAGGATGCTGGAAGGCAACCGTCAACCAATAAGAAAGAATCATGAAATAAAAGCTTTGGCTTCTTCTACTTTGGACAGAAAAGTTCAAGTGCATTCTACATCAGTCTGCAAAGGATCTCCAGTGGGTTTGAGTTTAGTCACCCATAGCAGTAATCAGCTCAAAAATACAATCAATATAAGAAACTCACCTTTGGGCTGGGGCTGTGGCTCAGCGGTAGAGCACTTGCCTAGAATGTGTGAGGAACTGGGTTCGCTTCTCAGCACCACATATAAATAAAGTCCATTGACAATAAAAAAATATTTAAAAAAAATAAACTCACCTTTGACTTTTGTTTGTTTGTTTGTTTTAATGCTGGGGATTGAAACCAGAGTGCTTTACCACTGACCTCCATCCCAAGCCCCATTTATTTTTTGTTTTTGAGACAGGGTCTCACTAACTTTCTTAAGGACCTCACAAGGTGGCTAAGGTTGGCCTCAAATTTGCAATCCTCCAGCCTCAGTGTCCAAGTCACTGGGACTACAGGCATGTGCCATCAGGCCCATTTCACCATTGATTTTTAACCAGTATTTGATATTATCTAGTTTCAATAGTTGCTATTAAAAGATAATCCAGTGTCACGTTTTTCTATCTTCCTCTCTCTCTCTCTCTGTCTCTCTCTCTCTGTCTCTCTCTCTCTCTCTCTCTCACACACACACACACACACACACACACACACACACATACACACACACACACAGGAAAGTCATTAGAAATCAATCTAATGACTTTACAAGTTACAAGAGACCTGGACAGTTTAGATGCATTTAAAATTTTAGAAGTCCCTCATAGTTAATAGCCAATGTTGATAGACTCTTTAATGTGCAAGAAGCTTTAGTGTGCCAAGAATATTATCCCTAATGCCTAATTTATTTTCCTAATAAAATCATTAAATATATAATAGTACTTCAAGCATTAAAAGTTAACATTCCTATAAATATCTACACTGTACCTCATAATTAAGAAATCAATATTTCTCCAAACATTTGAACATTGACTACAAACTTATTTATTTGAATTACCCTACAATTCAATTTAAATCACAAACGTGCTATTTCATAATCTAATGTTCTAAAGCTTTAAACTCTTTAAGTAGTAGGACAAACACATGGATTAAATGATAATAATATGAATTTATTATTGCACTTTCAGTGAAATCAGTTAAATTTTTCTGGAATTTAAAACCATATATTTATATTCTTTTCTTTATTAACTTCCTTCATAACCTGTGGCATGTTCTTATTCTTTTATATGAGTCACAGTGAGTTTAGCATAAGTATCTTCCTAGCAACAACCTTGATAGTCAAAAATGAAAAAGTTTCATTTCTAGTTTAGGAGGTAGATTATGGATTATCTGGCACAGATTCCTGATTGGGATGTGGGACAAAGATGTACCTGCACTTTATTCTCTCAACAATCATTATTGATGTATTATTATTATTACGTCTGCTTAAAAAGTTATTCTGAAACAATAGCTTAAAACAAAACTATCCATTACCTCATCACTTCTGTGAGTCAGAATCTGGGCACTGCTCATTCCGAGGCTCAGGGCTTCTCTCAAGTCTACTATCAAGATGACATTCAGAGATGCAAATCAAAACCACTCGAAGATTTCATCTGACTCCAGTCAGAATGGCAGCTATTATGCATACAAACAACAATAAATGTTGGCAAGGATGTGGGGGAAAAGGTGCACTCAGCTGGTGGGACTGCAAATTGGTGCAGCCAATATGGAAAGCAGTATGGAGATTTCTTGTAAAATTGGGACTAGAACTACCATTTAACCCAGCTATCCCACTCCTCAGTCTATACCCAAAGGATTTAGAAACAGCATACTACAGGGATACAGCCACATCAGTGTTCATAGCTGCACAATTCACAATAGCTAAACTGTGGAACCAACCTAGATGCCCTTTGATAGATGAATGGATAAAAAAAATGTAGCATGTATACATAATGGAATATTACTCAGCAATAAAAGAAAATAAAATCATGGTATTTGCAGGTAAATGGATGGAGTTAGAGAAGATAATGCCTAGTGAAGTTAGCCAATCCCAAAAAACCAAATGCCAAATGTTTTATTTGCTAAAAGGAGGCTGATTCATAGTGGGATATGGAGAGGGAGCATGGGAGGAATAGACAAACTCTAGATAGGGCAGGGGTATTGGAGGGGAAGGGAGGGGCCTGGGGTAATTAATGATGGTGGAATATGATGGAGATCATTGTCCAAAGTACATGTATGAAGACACAAATTGGTGGGAATATACTATGTATACATCCAGAGATATGAAAAATTGTGCTCTGTATATATAATAAGAATTGTAATGCACTCTGCTGTCATATATAAATAAAAAAATTTAAATGTTTTTGAGGAAAAAAAACAAAAGATGACATTCAGAGATAAGCCATTTACAAGGCTCAACTGAATGAGTTTCCAAGCTTATTAATTTGGCTGTGTGCAAAATTCAATTCCTCCTGGGCATTTCTTCACTTCCTGTTGACTAGAACTACCCTCAGTTCCTTGTTGCTTGGGCTTCTCCATAGCACAGCTCACAACATGGCAGTTGGCTCCACCAGAGCAAAAGAACCAACAAAGCTCAAGAGACAGTCAAGGGTAACTGTGGTGCAGATGATGGGCAATCATCCATACTGATCAGTGCTTTTGGTATATTTCTACTTTTTCATGAACCTTTTGTTTTAGTCACTCTTCTCTGTGTTACTCCTCTATATTTAATCAGAGAGAAACAAACAAACATGCAAAAAAACTATAACTTGTCAAGTTCATATGCACAAGAGAAGGAGCAAAACTTTGTCTATTTATTAGAATAATTTCTTTACAAGTAATCCTATTCTATTATATGTTCTTCCTTTATTATGTTCAAACTTTTCACACTTATAAATTTTTTCTCTTTGATGTGTCATTCTGAATTCATGGACTTTCACACATTCAGTTATGTCAAATTAACAACAATTATCATTGTTTTAATGCTCAGTTTTTCATAACTTTAACAGTTGATCTTTCCTTAGATGGGTCCTTTATCTTTTCAGGTCTTTCCTCAACACTGTCAAAAACATCTTTCCTCTCTTGTTGAAAACTGCATGTTTCAGATCTATTGCTTTAAATCGTAACTTTTTCCTGCTTTAAAACAATGAAACCATTACCCTCTAATAAGTCATGATTCTCTTTAGTGGAAAACGGTATATCAGGAAGGGGAAAAAAACCCTCTGGGTATTAGGAGTACACATATTTGCACTGTTGTAAGAGAGTGCTAATATTTGCTAAATTGTAGAAAAAGATATGGAATAAGTTTTTCTTTTTAAGGTCAAGTTTGATTTTTCTAATCTAACATTATATTTAGCATTCTGTTGTTTGTCCTATGTATTTTAAAAAATTTACAAACTACTAACAATTTTTACTACTCAAAATGCAAATCTGGTGAGTAAGATTCACAGTATGTAGTTTCCCAACAAGGAAGTAAAGAACTTCCTGAATTAGTCCAAGCAACTCACGTCAACCGAACCCTAAAACTCACTTCAAGTTAATAACCATTATTGAGCAATCTTTTTACTCACCCTCTCAGTTTCTCATAATATTGAGTATTCATTCCTGTGACTTCTTTTTATCTATGATTTAACAGCTTCTCAGTGATCGACTATGCAAAGTCTTTGCACTTATTCAAACAGAACTGCTTTTAAGTGAAGAAAGAAAGAAAGGTCTATATGAAACCACCAACTCCAAATCTTCTCCTAAATATAGACAAATATTCCAATTTTTATAACTTTACCATCTCCTTCAACAACCACCCTTCCATCCATTACTATTTCTGTACTTGAAAAGGTGACCATTATTATATTCACAGAAACTAAAATGAAATACACATGCACACAATGAAGGTATTTTTTTTACTAGTACATAATAATTACACATAATACTGGACTTCATTATGGTATTTTCATGTGTATAGCATAATCTGATCAATTTCAATCTCTAATTTTTTTACATACTTTCTGCAGCAAACATTGCTGTTTGATTGAGCTAATATTCCCCTGTGTCCCACTCCTTTCTTGCTGTCTCCAATTATATCAGGTAAGAAACTAAGTTCTCACTTGAATGATCAACAATGCAATCACCATGTGACTATTCCAAGGCATGGGATAGGAGCTGTTAAATCTACCTGCAATTTAATCCTTATGTCACAGTATTCTTCTAGAGAAACCCAAACTAAGACAGCATTGGGAGGAGTAATTCTTATAATACTGTAGCAACCCAATGTCTTACCATTGGTGAACTGAGTCAGACTACAAGGGGAAGAGGATAAACAGCATATACAACATCTCTCAGATTTGAGAGACAGAAGGACTGTAAAGATAATAAGACCTGGGAGGTATTTGGGTGTTGTGCAATTGATATGATAAAGAAAGAAAATTGAAAAGTCACATCAAGCAACCACCAACTCAGAAAAGAATGAGAAAGTAATTGGTCTGTGATGTCAGTATTTAAAGAGATCCTAAGCACAGGACAGACTGTGTTAAAACCAGTATATGTGGAATTTACTATGTTCCACTAACTCTCTTTCATTAAATGGTTTATTTAGAGTCTTATCATCACTTTGTTTCTCCAAAGCTGAGACCACAATTTTGAAGAATCAGTAATATTACAGAGTAAACTCATCACAGGTCATGAGTGCATCTAAATGGTGCCAGGAGTAGACTGTGGCAGACTCTGTTGATGCTCCAGCCATATCCCCTCAGCCCTGACCATCTGTTCATGCAAGCCTGGCTCCCCACTGAAGCACCTTCATCTCTTTGCCTGATGGCTTTCTCTGGTCACTAAAGTCTGCTCTGCCTCTACACAGAATAGACAGGGAGTTCTTGAAAACAAACGCCTTACAAGATCAATCCTCAACCAAGGAACACTGGGCATGGTATATAAACAGTCCATCTCCCCCCTACTTTGGGCAGGATAACCCCAAGGCTTTGGCTCTACTCCATTTCATTCCACATTACAAGTTACTCGATAATACACTGTTTATTGGTTTTCTTTCCTTTCATTTCTCACTTCCCCACTCTTCCACTAGCATTTCCACAGATTCTTTCCCAGATATGCTATTTGTATTCAAGTGTTCATTTGTGGGGAGGAATGCACATTCAGCTCTATAAGTAAGCAGAAAAGGAAACACAAGATTTCTTCCCTTTCATATTTAGGATTCTGGAAGATCACCTCAGTTTCACATCACAACCAAGGATGTCTGATGATATTAACATTTATCATATGTTCTTTAGACACAAAGCCTATAAGATATTTAGATATCCTCATGTGGAAATGCGTCAAAAACCAAAAGTCTGGCTAGGAATGATAAATGAGGTGACATCATTATTGAAGCTGCTGAGGATCAGCAGTAATGCCAAGATTTAAAGTGGGGCCAGTTCTGTAGGTGGAGGATCACTGTGCCCTGGCCATGCCAAGAGACCCAGACACACATTTTATCAGATGCAGATTTCTGCAGGTGATTCCAGAAGGCTGCCTAGTGGTTATGAGGGACAAAAGAATTTACCCAGAATCCAAGAAGAACTTAAAGCCTCATGAAGATCAACCTTCATTTCTCCCAGAACCATGAAGACAGGTGCCTTTCCTTGACCCCAGATGTCATCTTTCAAGTAGGATAGGAGAAAAGGTGTCCTCCAATAGCTGAACTTTGAAATATCTCAAAGCTTATGTAAAGTTAGATTCTTTTAAATAAGAAGAGACTGTGATAATTTTAACTGGCAAGTTTAAATTCTGCCACAACACAGCTTACATCATCCAGCAAAAGGGGCTCAAGAAGTCTTAAGTGAATGTCACTACATAGAGATTTAATATCTTCAAAGAATATCTGAATCAACACTTCCCCTCACTTGTTTAGGGAAAATGTTTTTGATATATAATGTTTATAAAAATGCAGCCCTAGCAACATCAAAAAGGATACATGTATATTTGCACTTTCCTGATTCATAGAGAAAGAGAAAGGCAAATGTGTTGGCACTGCAGGCTGCACAGACAGGAGAGCTTGTGGGATGCAGTCAGCAGCACTGACCTGAGACAAGGAACAAGGTGAGGCCACAGGCTGGAAGATTCTGAGCCTCAGGGAACCTGAAAGGAGGCCGAATAGCAAATAATAACCTTCCTTGTCCCGTCACCTTCTCTCTAAAAACTCTTGACCCCCTACTCACTCCTCCATTGTCTGTCCAGTCTTCTCTTAACCATTCAGCCACTCTGAACCAAAATGCTATTAAGAAAGATTATCCCACATCAAGGGAATCTCTTTCTACTTTACACCTAAAGAAATTGTTCAGAAGAAAGAAGTATTTGCATATTAAAATCTTCTTTTGAACTATGAAATGGGTCCTAACACAGAAACTGGAGAAAGAGAAATATTGAGATCTCAGAGGTTTCTTACTCACACAAATGTTAGCCTGAGCTCCAAATCCACTTTGATAATAAACAAAATACCTTCAAGCATGACTACACAGAATGCTTTTCAAGGTGCTATGTAGAAAATGGTGCAGTTACTAGAAATCTAAAGTGGAAAAGATAATACCACATACAAAATTTTCTTTACTGACTCAATCTGATAATTAGCAAGGGGGAGGGTAAAAGTGAGGATTAGATCTTCCCTATGGGTGGGAAGTAGAGGAAATGATGAAGATAAGGGAATCAGGGGTGTCACTAAGCATGCTGTCAATGAGGGAAGCAAAATAAAGTAATTAAAGCCCAGGTTTGCTACCAGATGGGCTTGGATTTTAATCCTGGCTCTGCCACCTGTTACCTGTGTGATCTTAGCAACTGATTTAACCTTTCTGAGAATTAACTAAATGTTGTGCAGATCAACTGAGATTATATAAAAATCTCAGGAACATCAAAGATGTCCAATAAATATTAATCTTCTCACCCCATTCAAACCTACTTCCCACCTCTAGGAGAGAGAGAGGAGTGGAACCTAAGGTAAATAAGACCGAACTTACAGAAAAAAAAGAAAAGGTAGAGATTCAAGGAAGTGCAGAAAGAACAAAATACTTTTTGGAAGATTCCTTGGTTTTCTAGCACATGTATTCAAATAACTCAGAGTAATTTCCATGTCTAGGCTGAGCAGCCAAATATTTACATCATCTTGACACCTACTAGCCAGCTGCAGCCTCCTCAAGAGCCTTTGGAGTCCACCTAAGATCAAGTCCAAACTGGAAAATCAGCTAAAATGATTACTCGCAGGCCTTTTCCCAGAGGCTCTGATTCAAAACGTCCTACTTCATTTTCACAAAGGAAGCTATCATTTTGAGACAAATAAGTGTTTCCTCTCCATTTATCACTCCTATTGCTGAGTTTTCTTGTTTCTCTTCTGTTCAGTCAAAAACACCATTACCTTGGGACAAAAAAGAAGAACAAGAATCTAATGATGAGTTTTCAATAGACCTTTAAATTCCACAGAGCCCATAGTTTTAATGGAGTTGGGGGAACTTATTTTGAACTGAAAAAAACAAAGATTATACCATAAACAATAGATTTGGGAAAGGGACAAATAATGCCTCATTCCCCTTCTACCCTGTTCCCAAGATGTGATGCCCAACTGAAGGAAAGGAAGTGTTGCAGAAGGAGAGTAGAATTAGGTGTGCATATGGAATTCTTGACTAGCAAAGATCAAGAAGCTTCAAGGACTGTTTAGACTAAACCCCCGATGATGTAGAACCATTACAAAAGACAATACCTGGGTCTTAGATTCAACCTCCTAAAATGAGAGTGAAGTAGAACTCTGAATAAATTTAAAGCTACAATGACAAAATAATCCATAAATTCCTGGACTTAACTAAATGTCTGTAGATTCATTTTCTGTCATCAATTGGGAGCAATGGATCGAGGCAGAAATTAAATCCAATCATGTGAAAGCTTTATAAAAGTTATCTCTCTATGTACCTTGGATGCAGATGGCCAGCCAACCACACTAAGAAATGTTGTCTACCCTACTGAGTAGTTCCAGATCCTCCCCTATTCAGACCTTGAGCATCTCTTGTAAAAATGAAATAATAATAATAATAATAATAATAATAATAATAATCACTATACAAAGTTAGGGTAAAGATTTAATAAAGTAGAATACTATGCATATATTAAAAATAATATTGTATGCAGTGGTATGCAACTGTAAATCCAGTGATTCTGAAGGCTGAGGCTGGAGGATTGCAAAGCCAGCCTCAGAAACATAGCAAGACTCTTAGCAAGACTTTGTCTCAAAATAAAAACATAAAAAGGATCAGGGTTGTACCTTAGTGATAAAATTCCCCTGGGCTCAATCCCCAATCAAATGTGCATCATGTTAGTAACGGGACTAAATTGTTTCTACATCAACAAAAAAATTAATAATAATATTATAGACTTCAAATTCTGACCAAGTTAAATAAACTGGATTTATCCTCTCACTTTAAACAACTACAAACATGAATAAATATATGAAGAAACAATGTTCAAACATGGGACAACAGGCAGAGCAGGACTGTGACCTACAAGAGATGGAAAACAAACCAGTTGAGACCTACACTTGCAAAAGCTTACTGCTTGGAGACAGTTTCCTGTCACCAGGAGAGGAAGGAAGAACCCTAACATAGACCATCTTATAACTTTCTTGAGGAGATACAGATTGGAATTCAAAGCAGCTGTAATACAGAGGGCTAAGTAATGAAAAGAAAGAAGCTCCATAGAGAACATCATAGGTGTGTTGATTAATCCTATTGAGTCTTTGGCTGAACACTGATTTATAAATATATAAGGAGAAAGTGTGTAGAATTAGGGAATAGTACACCAAAAGGGAATCAGCAAAATAATTCTAGACTCATAGAAGGCTGGAAATAGTTTGTCCTCCCACCAGCTATGGTGGAAAGAGCTGAAAATACATGATCATCAAACATCTCAAATGTGCATCATGTTAGTAATGGGACTAAATTATTCCTACACCAAAGGGTTCTCTATACCTACAAAGCTTAAAACTGTGAAAGGTTGCAACTAATTAACTGTTCCTAGACAAAATCCAGCACTACTTAAAACAGTAAGTCAAAATCTATAAGTCAACTACATAAATTCACAATATATGATATCTGATAAAATTTATAAGGCATACCCTCAAACAAGAAAATGTGAACATAGCCATGAAAAAAAATCATACTTTAGAAATATATGCAGAAAGGCATAAAGATAAAACTAGCAGAAAAGGATGTTCAAACAGTTCATGTAAAAGAGTCCATATATTTAAAAGAGTGGAGGAACACATAACCATGATAAAAAGAAAAGTGGAGAATATATTTTTTTAAATATACTTCCAGAGATGAAAAAGTACTAAATCTGAAATGAAAAAGGAAATAAATAAAATATGGTCAACAAAAACTAGTTGTTGGAGAAGAAAGTATTAGTGAACTTGAAGAAGACAAAACAATATAAAATTCTGAAAATGTTAAAAAAAATAAAGGAACAATATACTGAAAGACAACTGAGAAGAACCTCAGTACTCCGGTCTAACACAGAAGTGATTGGAGATTGAGAAAGAAGTAAGGGAGTAGAGAAATAAAACAATTTGAAAAAATAACATAAAATCCTCAAATTAGATGAAAATTCTTAAGTCCAAATATCCAACTAACGCAATGACCCAAAATAGGACAAACTTGAGGAAATTCATGGCAAGGCACATAAAAACCAAATTACTGAAATGATTGTTTTAATTGGTACAAAAAATTGTTTGATCAATTCAACACCCCTTTAAGAAAAAGCTTTCAATAATCCACAAATAGAGACATCAGCCTGAAAAGAATATCTATGAAAAACCTATCACCAAGGTCACATTTACTGTGGATTTAGAATAAAATAAAAAAGAACATCTCAGCACTCTTTCCTCAACATTGTCCTGATGATCTTATCCTGTAATCTAAGGCAACAAAAATCAATAAAATCATGTGGTTTGGAAAGGAAAAGAATTTTTAAGTTTCTTTTTTTCTTTTTTTTTCATAGAGGATACATAGCAAATATAGGAAATTTCAAGGAATCTACAGAAAATCTACTAGTACTGCCAAGTGAGCTGAGTGAGGCAAAGTCACAGGATTCAAGGTTGATAGACAAATATCAATTCTATTTCTATATTCTAGCAACAAAAATTTTTAGAAATTGAAATTTTATAAAATATATTATTTACATTCACATCCAGAAATAAGAAATACTCAGAGTTAGATCTGATCAAAACAATATGTAAACCAGGCATGGAGGTGCATGCCTGTAATCCCAGCAGCTCGGGAGGTTGAGACCAAAGGATGACAAGTTCAAAGCCAACCTTAGCAATAGCAAGGCGCTGAGCAACTAAGTGAGACCCTGTCTCTAAGTAAAATACAAAATAGGGCTGGGGATATGGCTAAGTGGTTGAATGCCCCTGAATTTAAACCCTGGCACACACACACACACACACACACACACACACAAATATATTTGTGTGTGTGTGTGTGTGTGTGTGTGTTTAATACACAGAAAACACAAAACATTTCTTAATGTTCAATACTTAAATAATTGACGGGATATATCTTAATTGTGGACTAGACATTTAAGTAATGTTCATTTGTCAATTCTTCACAAATTGATCTATGTATACAATTCAAGCTCAACAAATGTCCTAGCAGTCTTCTCTGTTTAAATTGATCATTTCTATTCTAATATTTATGTGACCATACAAAGGACTTAGAATAACTCCACAAAAAATAATTTAAAGCTAGCAATTCTTTCAAAATCATAACCGACTTCAAAATTGTATATAAAATTATACTAATACAGGGGTAATGGTAAAGATATAGATCAGTGAAACACAACAGAGCTCAGAAATACAAACAAAAATATTAAGTTCACAATACTAAAGCAGTAATTCTCAAAAGAAATTATTTTGCATCCCCCCAACCCCCCAAAGAACATTTGCAAATGTCTGGAGACAATTTGGTTGGTTGAAATGGGGAGGTACTATTGTCACTTAATGGCTAAAAGCCAGAGATGCTGCTAACCATCCTACAATACACAGAATAGCTCCCCACAAAAAAAGAATTACATGACCCAAAGTATACATAGTAGGGAGACTGGGAAACACTGAGCTAAGGCAGTTTAATGGGTAGAAGATAGCCTTTTTAACAAGTATAGATAAAACCATTAAAAATTTACATACAAAAAAAGAATCTTGACCTATTCATCTTTTGGGGGGCGGTGTACCAGAGATTGAATGAACCAAGGGTACTTAACCACTGAGTCACATCCTCTGTCTAATTTTTCATTTTTTTTTTATTTTGAGATAGGGTCAACTAAGTTGCTTAGGACCTCACTAAGTTGCTGAGTCTGTCTTTGAATTTGGGATCCTCCTGCCTCCACCTCCTATCTGCTAGAATCACAGGCATTCGACACTGTGCCCAGCCTATTCATCTTAATGAATACAAAAATTAACTTGAAATGAATTCTTGACTGAAATATAAGAACAAAAACTATAAAACTTCTGAAACCTGTGCTAGCTGTATTAGGCAGATTTATTAGAGACACAAAAAGTACAATTAAAAATGATTACTCTAGGGGCTGGAGCTGGAGCTCAGTGGCAAAGCGCTCAACTAACATGTTCGAAGCCCTGGGCTCGATTCTCAGCACCACATAAAAACAAATAAATAAATAAAGATATTGTGTACAACTAAAAAATAAATATATATTAAAAAAATAATTACTCTAGCCTGCTGCAGTAGCACATGCCTGTAATCCCAGCAGTTTGGAAAGCTGAGGCAGGAGGATTGGAAGTTCAAAATCAGCCTCAGCAGTGTAATGAGGCATTGAGCAACTCAGCAAGACCCTGTCCCTAAATAAAATATTTTAAAAAGGGCTGGGGATATGGTTCTGTGGTTAATCCCCCTGGATTCAAACCTTGATACCAAAAAATAATTTTTTTAATTAATTACTCAAACATCAATATTAAGACACTTATTTTTTTTTCTTTATTTGTTTGTTTATTTTAGGTGCCCGGGATTGAACACAAGGGTGCTTAGCCACATCCCTACCCCTTTTTATGTTTTATTTTTAGACATGCTCTTGCTAAGTTGCTTAAGCCCTAGCTAAATTGCTGAGGCTGGCTTTGAACTTGGAATCCTCCTGTTCCTCTTCCCTAGCTGCTAGAATTACAGGCATGTGCCACCATGCCCTGTTTAAAACTCTTTGGACACTATTGTATATGAATGTGAGTTAAAAGTTCCTTCAGCCACAATCCCTCCTTGAGAATGAAGTGACAAAAAGCTGAAAAAATATGTCAGATAAATGGAACCATAGATGTTGCCTCAGGTGTTACTTCTAAATTTATCATTTCATAAACAAAATTTTTTGATAGTTTAAGCCAATTTAAAATCTTCTGTTTCTTGCAACCACAGTCTTCCTAATCAAAGCAGGTATAAACCAAAATGTTAGCAGTTCTTTGTGGTGATAGGATAACCAATGGTTTCTAGTTTTCTTTTTATGGTTTATTGATGTACATTTTCTGCAATAATGGTGATGACATCTGACATTTATTAATCTTTCACTCTGAGAAATGCACACTTTACATACATAACCTCATTTTAGTCCTCTCAACTAGTCTATGATATAAATGTTATTATGTTCCCCATTTTAAGATGAGGAAACCAGGCATCAGTAAGTACCTTGTAAAGAAAAAGAATAATCTGCCCGAGCAAATAGCTAAAGAAGAATTAATTCCAGACAATTTTACTACAGATCCTGTTCTCTTAATAATAATACAAAGCAGTAAATATAAATTCTCTTATAATACAAAAGCATTATTTTAAAAATTATAAATGCATGCTCGAATATTAAGAAATTCTGGAATGCATAAACTGAACAATGCTCAGTTCCAGGTACCAGCATTTCTGATCAAGTCAGTACCAATGGGGAGTTATGTGTTTCCTGGATTAGAATGATGAACACATGATGAACAATCACTAAAAAGAACTTTCAAGCATTGTCAGAAGTTTCTCTCCCAGATCCTTACCAAGTCTTATGGAGCAGTCTCTCTCTTTGCTACACAGACTTTCTTTTTACCATTTGCTTCTAAACAAAATTCAAAAACTCAGTATTGATCTATATATGCTCTTAACTAAAAAAAAAAAAAGCTACATTTTTCAAAAACCATTTTATTTATTTTTGACATTCAGAGGTAAAAGTGAACCAAAGCATTTTCACTACCAGTCATGAGATTCTGAAAATATCCCATTGAATTGGAAAGTTTGAGACAAAAGTTTCCCCTTAAGAATACATCTCATAAGTAGGGTCTCTTTCTATTAGCTAAGGTGTAGCTTAAAATCTCAATGACTAACTGTTGAGAGCCACAGCGGAAGGGGCCCCAGCAAACTTTCAGACTGCCAGCTAATGATTGGCTCACAGCGGCCCCAGCAACTTCTAGCTCATTGGCTCCTCTGTGGTGATGCTCTTTGGGCTGTTTCCCTGCCCTTTCAGACTATGGAGCTGCTCATTGGGGGACTTTTTTGGCTCCGCCCATGCGACCTCAAGAGCAGGAGGATTGTGGGAGGTGGAGAGGCTTGTGGTTTTGGGAGAGGCTTGTGGGAAGCCGGTGGTGGCAGTTGGGCTCTGAGGGTTTTTCCTGAGGAGCTGTTTTGTTTGGCGTGTGTGGTCCTAAAAATAAAGTTTGTTTCTTTTGACAAGAGGCTCCTGATTGTGCCCAGCCAGACTGTGGCAACTAACACAAACTAAGTTTATTTCCAATTCAAATAAAATCCATTTAGGTAAGACAGGACTTTCTGCGTGTAATCAGGCTGATAGAGTTTCAGCAATCTTCCAATGATGACACCATTAATAATCGTAGGCCATGACATATAGCCAGCAACCAGCAAAGACAAAGAGTAGCAGATAATATAAAATGATTTTATGGTCTAGAAAAATAAACACTTCTATGTACTGTCCTTTGGGCAAAACTCAATCCCATGTGTCCACCATGATAATGGGAGAACTGAGAAATGGTAGCCTATGGATGAACAGCTGCTTCTCAGCAACAGCAACCAAGGAAAGTATATGGGTCAGTCATAAACACCAAACTCATGATAGATTATCCAACAGGAATTAAATACAAGCAATTATTTAGAAGGAGTGAGAAGAGCTGGGAAAAAAAAAAGGTTAAGAATAGACAATTCTGAGAATAGCAACCACACAAAAGTGCAAGTACTTCTACACCCCTGAAGCTGAAGGAACAAAGGAAGGAAGCAGTGTTGTTGATGTCCAGGAGGCAGAGCTCTCTGTAAAAGCTGGAATCTTGGTTAATCTGTCCAATATATGCTGCAAGTCCTTGAGACTCACCCAAAGAAAATAGAGAACAGCAGAACTATCTTAGCTTTCCTTCTTGCCACCTTCCATTCCCTGCTTACAGCCTGTGCTTCCCCTTGGTCAAGTTTAGCTATAAATCGGTTGGTAAGAAATGAGCCCCCTGCATTGTAGATCATAGAAGCAACAAATAAATAAATAATCAACACTAAAAGGAGCATGCATCTTTAGTGACTTTTAAGTCACATTACTTATATGAAGTAAACAGACAACATTCTGATAGACTTAGTAAATAAAGAATCTTTCCTATCACAGTAGAAGGAGAATACATTGAAACATCTATATAACCAGTGATACCCCAAATCACTCAAAGAACGAGTAGCCCTTTTCTAAGTGTAACAAAAGCAGATGTAGACTTGTGATTAAGATAAGGAATATCAAATTTCAAGACCTCTTACTTACATGAGAGGTCCAAGTACCATTGGAAGTTATAGAAAAAAAAAAAAAAAAAATATATATATATATATATATATATATATATATAGTGACATATTTTTGTTAAATTTGTGAAAAGAAGATATTTTAAATACTTCTGCATCTTTTCACTCCAAATCTTCCATACAATTTCCCTGGTTGATAGTGTCCATAAAGTTTTTGAAATCTGACTAAGAGAAAGTTGAACAAGGATAGATTTAGTTTGGCTTTTGTAAGATTTATTAATGTTCAGAGTTACTGCCGGGTTTAATAAATTACTAACCCTCCCCTTGTATGCTTTACCATTAATACCACACCCCAGTGTGCTGACTTGAGATCGCAACGTGAAAGCCCAGATCAGTAAGTGAGAATGCCCTGCAGTATTTGGCACCACAAATAGAAGAATAGCAGAAGAAAAATAAGAGTAAAAATGTTGACTAAGAAGTTAGTCTGTGGAAATATCCACTACACATCAGCTATGTAATACCAGAAACAGAGGAGTAACAAACTAAACTCATCAATAAACTAAATAAAATTATCCTCATTGACAAATATATTCAACAATGAAATTCATACAATTATAAATTCACCATATCTCTTTTTTATTTTTAATTAAATTGTATTTCATAGAATGTGTAGAAATTCATATATTTGAGAGGCAAAAATCTGTAGCAGTACTGCTGATAGCAAGTACGGCTATGTGGAATTAGAGATTAATATTTATGCACCTACTTGCTAGTAATAAAAATCAAATTGCAGCTCTGGAGCTGTAGCTCAGTGGTAGAGCACTTGTCTAGCATGTGTGAGGCATTGGGTTCCATTTTCAGCATCACATATAAATAAATAAAATAAAGGTCCATCAACAATTAGAAAAAAAAATATTTTTTAAAAAAATTTCAATCAGTTATGCAAAAGAAAATTCTATTCTCTTTATTTAAAGTGACCCCGCATTATTTTTGTCATAAAAGAGACAAAGTGTTAACACAAAAAAAAGAAAATAATATGTCAGCTATTGCTTTTAAAAATCATATTATTTATATTTTCCTGTATTTTGTGATTTTTGTGATATTTGTCATTTTTTCAATTTTTTTGGTTTTGCAATCTCCTCTCTCCTTATTAAATAAATATTCACTATTGCACCTATTTTTCTATTCATTTTATATGCTTTTTCTTAATGAAGATTTCTAAAATCTAAAAGCTTCAGACATATTTACTGTATCCTTCCCAAACACAAATTTTAGGGTCTATTTCAAATAATGTCTATTGTGTGCAATTGAAATGTGAAGCACATTAGGAGATAGTTAAATATATTAATGTAACATTATGTATGCTTCCTTCCAACAGAATAGTTCTGAATTACCAATGAGATCTTTCATGGGAAAGCACTCTGAAAAGTAATAAGTGCTCTATCAATACAAACTACTGTCTTGATTATCCTTTTAAATACAAGCATCTGGAGCTCTCAACATTTGTTTGGCAACTATTTAGTGATCTTCCACTAAGTGCATGGCATTCCTGGGGTGTTGAGGGTATGAAGAGGAAGCACATTCACACTTGCCATCAGGGAGTTCACAGTCTCACTTGAGAAAAATGTACTGAATATAAAATTAAGAGAAAATTCCCTATTAGTAAATTTCAATGTTGTTTTTATTACAATCTACATTTTAAAGTGGAGATGGTAATCACACACACACACACACACACACACACACACACAAAAGAGAAGGTTTCACAGAGAACAATACTTATATATACTACATGCTATACTTATTTATAGTTTTCTCTTATATTTAATTTTATTTTTTAAATTCTGATTTTATTACCTCCTAATAAATTTAATTGATTTTATTACCTCCTAATGGATCACACTTTACCATTTGAAAAATACTGTTCTATATGATTGTCTTGTTCTATGGGTTCTAGACTTAAAAATCCACAAACATAAATTGAACAAAAATCCCCACTAGTTGTAACAAAATTTTAACTCTATTGAGTAAATTGAAATCCTAACAGACCCCTTTTTCCAATTATTCATATATATATATGTATATTTATGTATATATGTATGTGTATGTATATGTATATGTATATATATATTAAATTATCTCAAAGACATCAGCTGTCTTCCTATACACACACATAAACATTCACACACCTTCATTTTCTGTGTCTATATGTTAATTTTGATTGCTTTTGCACAGTGACAACTGTAGAGAAAGCTCCCTGCAGAGAATCATAGGAGTCGGAGTGAAAGGGTTATTTTAGGGGTTCTTTACCATCCAAGAATTGCACTAAGCCACAAGAGCTTTCTGACAGGACTTGGCAAGCTTTGCATTATAGTCAAGATTGTTTATTCTGTTGGCAAATTTGTCATAAAAAGGTTTGGCTCTTTTCTAAGGTATTTGTGAATATGTGTGCACATATATGTGTATGTATGTATTTATAAATATTCTACAGAATATATAGATATAGATAGATACATAGAGATACTTTTAAAAATCTTTACTGGTAACATGTGTGCCTGAGTTTTTATGCATATGTCATTATAATTATAAATAATTATTTACTTAGAACATGCATCACAGTGATGGAATAGTGCTAAAATCCTCCTTCCTCACCATAGAATTTCTCTATATTTAAAATGAGCTCCCCATTAATTCTACATGTCTCAGAATATGATGATACACAAGAATAGGAGCAGTCATAATGGGAAAGAGAAAATATGTTTCAAAATTCAAGAGTATTAATAACTTCCTACTCTCATTGATGAACAAATGTTGTACTCAATTCATTTCTCTCTTGCAACTGAAGAAGAATTGATGCTCTTGCCTTTCTTAGTATTTTTCTCTTGACCAGAATTCACCAGGAGATTCTCTCCTTTGGCCATTTCAAGAATGAACATAATCAGGCTGGAATAAGAACCTCATCAAGCAACTTTGGGGCATCTATAACATGCCACTGGTGTATTCCTTGGAGTGGTGCACAGTACAATGTGATTAAGTTAGTTGATTTTCAACTCCTGGCTGGTTTAACTCTGTCACAGTGGTTATATAGACAAGTTTGGTAGGCATTTAGTGAAGTGAGGAATGGGGGGATAAGAGAGAAATTCAGAATTACAAGTATATGCTAACCAGTTACCATTTGGAAATGAGCCCAATTTTTGCTTTTAAGTAAATTTGTGCTTTGCATTTATTAGCTGAAATAGCACAAAGATTGGATCACCAATAGTTTTCTTGTTCTTTTAATTAATAATGAAATTTAGTAACTGCAATTCTCTGTCTCCAAAATCTCCAATTTTTACTTCATCTTACAGGATCATATTTACTGCAACCCATCTTTTCCATAAACGCCAAATTTGTATGCCCTCCTCTTTCTAATATGACTCAAGCCTTTTAAGACCACTAAACACTGTGTCCTTTGACTGCAGTGTCTATTTTCCCTTTCCAATCTAACATCCGTCAAGATCAAGGGTGGATAATTCTTCTGTGAAGCCTTCTCTGACAAACACAAATAGAGTGAATTGCTTTATCTCATACCATGAATAACTCTTACCTAGTTTTTTTTTTTTTTGGTGTTTCTCTTTTTCCTCCTCTATGCTGTATCATATTTATATTCTATTTTCTGTGCCTTTTATGGAAATTGATTCTGGGGTGTTAATAGGTTAATCAATTTATTAATCCATAATCAATGTGACTGTCCTGGATTCTTGACTGTTCTTGGGAGCCCTATTTTATTCTGAAGGCCTATTTTATTCTGTCATTTCAGAACTTCCAAAATATATTTATTAGAAGTTGATGAGTATAGTTTGCACATCTTTGAAGTCTGTCTTCAAAGGTATTGGGGTCACATCTCATATCCATTGATAATGAATCTGTCTTGATAGTGATTATATCTCGAGTATGTCTTCATTATTTTGGTTCCTTCTAAATCAGAGACAAGTTATTTTGAAAATTTACACTGCTACTCTTCTTTTATGTATGACTAAAGAACTTCTTTAGTAGAACAGATAATCTAACCGGATCCAAGTCAATAATAAAATCAGAATAGAAATTTATTGCTGTTTTTATTGCATCTGAGGATGCTTTCCTCTCTAAACCAGACATTTGTTTAAAGATGAAAAAAAATAATTTTAGTGGTCCCTAAATCAGCATTATTTCCATAAGTGGGGCCCAATGGTAGTGGATAGCTCATTCTTTTTTTGGTGGGATGGGGGAATTACTGGGGATTGAATTGGGGGGCAATCGACAACTGAGTCACATCCCCAGTCCTATTTTGTATTTTTTTATTTAGAGACAGGGTCTCACTGAGGTGCTTAGCACCTCGCTTTTTGCTGAGGCTGGTGTTGAACTTGAGATCCTCCTGAGCCACTGGGATTACAGGCGTGCACCACTGCACCCTGCAAGGATTGCTCATCTTTAATTGCTGGATGTTTGAAGTTTTGTTAGATCTATCATACCCGAAATAAGAGAAATTATTGTTATATGTATTTTTTTCAGGAACATTTGGAGCTGTTTTACCAATGCTGCAACTCAATTGTAACTTCTTTTTGTCTTGCTGGAATTCAGAGATATTTTTTCTCTATTTCATATGTGGATCTAAACAAATCAAAATGCTAATAAAACATAATTGCTAAGCCAAAGAAAATTGCAAATAGATTTTATTCACTTTTTTCCTTTTAATTCAGTGATAGAACTTTACAGAAAAGAGCTCAGTAACCTAGGCCATCTTAAGAAAAATAAAATTTATCAGTCTTACCTGTAGCCATGGGAAGAAAAAATTATTATTACATGGTAGCAGTCCAGAGATCTCATAATTTAACTCCATCTATTAGACAGTCCAAGTCCTCAAGTGTCCCAAGGAATCAATCCTTCCAGACAGTTTTCACTCACAGGTAAGAAGAAGTTTGTCCCCCAACTCCAGTGACTGATAACAGGACTATAGTGGGCAATTTGAATAGCAGCCCTAATGAAAGTTCTGTTATCTTATACTAATTTTTTTATCATATTTTTTTATCATAATTCAGTTTATCTTCCCAACCTTCTCTTAATGTCTTTAGCATCTGTTCTAGGTCATATCTTGGATCACAGAATAAACCTGGAAAAAGTTTTCTGACCCTGCAGAACACATTCCCATTTCCCTTCCCAGTGCTCTCAAATGATCATTGCTGCTACCTAGGAGAGTTATTAAGTTGTGTATTAGCTGAAGAATATTTCAATGATCTCAGAAAGAAATGAATGCCTAGACTGAGGCAGTGACAGTGGAATTGAAAAGTTCACATTTGAGAAACTCTTCAAGATTACAATCAAGATAATTTGGTAACCATTGGTGTGAAGGAAAGGAAAGAAGCTAGTTAGCAGAAATGAAAGTCAGACTGCTCTGGTAGTTACAGTACCTGGAAAAGAAAAGGTGCATCAGGGAGATGAATCCATTAAATGGCTAAGGAAAACCAAATGGGATGTTCTTACAGTAGCCCATTTTCAACATATAGAAATGGCAATTTTATTTGATTCAATCAAAAAGAATTAAACCAAAAGGGAGTAGTTATCATTGACCATCTCATCGGTACATTCACAATTTTCCATTTCCCAGGATTCCACCTAGGTTTTTGTGCACACAGAAAAATACTCAGTGATAAGTAGTACAAGGTCTCTAAACTACCAGGAAATCTAAAAATGCTTCCTTTTTAATAATAATAATGCTAGATAAGTATACTTTTACAAAGATTATGGCATATTATCCTCACAGTAATATCCCCACGGAAGATATTATCCTCATCCTACATATGGAAACAAGCTCAAAGAGGTTCAACGGCTTGTGATGACATGTGGAAAATAATGACCTCTTAGTACAGTAGCGAGGTTGCTGCCTGGTGTGGACTGCCCGTCCATGAAACAGAAAGAGAAGCTTAGCTCTCTTGCCCTTCAGCTGTGTCCAACTCATCAGGAAAATAAATAAATAAATAGGGTCCATTTTTATTCTCTGGATCGTGATTATCTCAACATTGTGTATATGTGTATACAGGTTTGAATCCTTAAATCCTTAGAGCTATTAAAATTGTTACTATTTCCCTTTTCAAAGTAGTTTTTCCCACACACCTGTTCTCACATTACATCCTATAAACTTCGGTGTTGGGAAGACCCCTGGACAGCCTGACAGTGAAGTCACTTTTCTTGTTCTTCTACCTAAATTTGTATTTCCTGGTGTTACCTGCTTTTGCCTTAAGACAGTCATCTAGAGAACATGCCCAGTACATTTTCTTTGTTTCACAGAAGAAGCCGGCAGAAGAGTTTGGATTTTAATTTGAAAAAATAAATAGATGCCCTTGAGAAAGGATGAATGAATTTATTCCCCTAAGCTTCTTTCATTAATATGAGCCTCATGAAACACAGATTTCAGGAGTTAAATTCAAGGTTAGAGGCAGAAGAACACAAACTTGGAGAAGCCTTAAAATATAAGAGAGGAAAATGTGGTTTATTAGTTATACTAGTTACAGAATGAACAGTATATTGTATGTGCTGTGTTAGAGGCATGTTATGAATAACAAAAGCCCTGGAGCATTTACATATTTGTTTTCAGCAATCCTGGCAGTTGGATTTCACCATTCTATGCCTCTTTGCCAGAATCACTAAACACTGGTACATATGGCATCTGAAGTACCATATGCCATAGAAAATATTAGCTGATGCCTATACTTCTATATTATATTTTTATTTCAGATTTTTGCATTTTGAACAAAGAATAGTAGAAAAAACAAAATATTGGACAAGCAGTAAACAGTAAAGTGAAAAAAATGCCTTCAGAGAAAGCAAATAAAGGAAATGAATCTACCATGAGTTAACATGGCTATATGATAATGAATCAGATATGAGAAGTAATTGTTTTGCATAAACAAATTTACATAGCCTTTCATTCTATTATTTTGGATCTTACACTGCAACATGAAGAGTAGAGGTTGACATATTTTCATACTTTATTTTTTGACATTTCTTGCTAAAATCATAGTCTTCTTTTGATTGAAGCTAATTAGCAAGAGGGCTCTAATCAGCAACATCCAAAATGCAGGATAAAAACAGAAGAATGCAAGTATCAGGATTGGTTTTTGCAATACTTATTCAAGTTTTTAACCAAGATTTTCAGTTAACATCTAAGTTTTTTGTTTTTCTTTTTCCTAATAAGCAGTAAGACTATAAAATTATAAATTGACATGATTAAATAGTTAGCTTTCTCAAAACAAGAAAACAAGTAAAACATCCCAGTCCAATTTTTTCCCCAATAAGAAAAACATCAAAATAACTGGGTAGGTCTGGTATGTAACAGATCACCCCAATGGGATTGACTTGGTTAATATGTTAATCTCAGCAAAAAAAGGGGCTTATTCACAATTTTCCAAATGCAGTTTATTTTTCTAAATGGTGTCAAAAACTGGACACACACTACTTAGCCTAAATCTGGATGGTGGCTGGGAATAGGTAAGTAATCCAAAACTGTGGAAATCAACAATGTGTTAGGACAACTGAGTCTGTGGTTGAATGAGTAAGCCTAAACAGAATAGGAGAGGAAGAAACATGTCTATGTAACACAAACACATTGTCATAGTCCACCTTAAAATCATCTAACCCTATTAATAGATCTAAAGTTCACTTTTGTAGAGCTTTATAGATTTAAAAGCATGTTCAAAGTCTTCCTCATGTAAAATAAACAATTCTATAAGTTGGACATCAATGATTTCCCAAGTCACAGAGGACAAAACTAGCTCAGAAAGGTTGCCTTTTTGTCCTTATGTCCTACCCATATATCCAAATTGCATTCCCCGATTAAAGTATTCCTGCCACAAATTGGAGATTAAAAACAATACAAGTATCAATTTCCCAATGAGTATCTGTTGCCAAAATTGTATATGAGGCACAATCTGAAGTTTTTCCTAAGAATTTGCAGCTCACAGGTGCTATCAAGAAGGCTGGGTAACTTAGGGCTATATTTTTCCTGCCTCATTCATTCCAGAACCAAGAATCCCAGGCTCCCAAAGGTTCACAAATAAACCAAGTGTATGTCAGTGCTCCTCCATAATGCTGGTGTTATCCTCCCTATCAAAATTCTAAACCTAAAGGATAACAAGGTAGATGCATTTCTTTCCTATGGGGTACCATAAAAATTATCTCAAACTTTGTAGCTGAAAACACCAGAAATAAGTTATCTCATAATTCTGAACACCAAAAGTCCAAAACCAAAGTGCTGTCTCCCTAAAGGTCCTAGTGGAGAGTCCTTCCCTACTTCTCCTTGGTGGCTCCATGTGTTCCTTGGCTTGTGGCTGCATAACTCCACCGTGCCTTTGTCTTTCTGAGGCTTTCTCCTCAACTTACTATGTGCCACTCGTGTGTGTGTGTGTGTGTGTGTGTGTGCGTGTGTGTGTTTTAGAACAGTTATCATTGGTTTTAGTGTCTATTCACACAATCCAGGCTGATCTCATCTTGAAATCCTTAATTTTGTTGCATCAGCAAATATCCTTATTCCAAATCAGGTAACATTTACAGGTTCTAGAGATTAAGATGTGAAAATACCTTTTAAGGGTAGCACCCTCAACCCACTACAGTCCATCCTCTGCCCCTCCCCAAATTCATGGGTTACACATGTAAAATGCATCCACACCATCCCAATGTTTCCCAAAGTCTCAATGCATTATAGCATGGACTCTAGGTACAAAGACTTAATTAAATTCATTAGCTCTAAAGTCCCAAGTTCATCATCTAAATCAGGCATGGGCTAGACTCTGGGTTTGATATCTTTGGGGACAAAATTGTTCCCCATAAGTGGACATACAAATTAAGAAAACAAATTATCTGCTTCTAAAATACAATGAATACAATGGTGATAAAATATAAACATTAGATATGACAGGATAGAAGGGAATAAATGGGTCACCAATTCCAAGTAAGTTTGAAATACATAAAGGAAAATTCCATTAGGTTTCAAGGCCTGTGAATAACATTTTATCTTAAGATTCTGCCATCTGAGAATGTATTAGCCCAAAGCCTCTACCCCAGATGCAGGGGCTCCACTTTGGAGACATTGTTGCTTATTCTTAAAAGAATGACACTTTCAATTTCCTGCCAGTATAATTTTGGAAACTCAATTTTTTTCTCTCATGTTCTTCTTTCTCCTTCCCTTTTTGTTTAAACTAGTAGAATCTCTGCTGTTACAACATTATTTAAAAAAAAACCTTGTCTCTCACATGTGTCACAAGGGGCCATGGCATTAGATAAGAAAGTAAGTCCCTCACAGATCTTTCCTGGATTACCTCATCTCTATTCCTGGTATCTTCTGAGATGAAAAGTGGATCCATATGTTACATGCCTAATTGTTTCAGCAAAAGTTTATCCAGCTATACCCTTGGGTTTCTCTCCAGAGAACAGTCTCTAATAGTGAATCTTCTCATTTTAGCATCATTTACCATATGAATAAGCCAAAATAGGCCTCTCAAATCATCAAGCACTGATTCATTTTTGCTTACCAGTTCCTTCCTTAAATTATTACCTTCTTACTGAATTTTACCAAGCAGAAAGGAAAAATCAGACCACACCTTCAATGCTTTACCTGGAAATCTCTGAAGCTACATATCCATTTTTGTCACTTTTTCTGTTTTCCCCACTACTGAAAAACATAATTCAGTCCAGCTTTCTTTCATTACATAAGAATTCCTGTTATATGTAAAATTCCTCCAGTGTCCAATAACATGTTCATCACGCCTTTCTGCTCATAGTCTCTTCAAGTCAACAGGCTTTTTCTATTACATACTTAGATTTCTTCCAGCCTTTACTTGGGTAAAGGTACCCACGTGTCACAAAATTAACCACAGGTGGCCTCTATCTACTGTCCGTAAGTTGTTTACTTCATAGCAGGTTAAGATCCATTCATTAAAAAGCCTGAGAGCTCCAAACTGATATTTTAATGTACCCAATTGTTTTAAATATACTATAAATGAGCAGATTTTTACCTATTTAGAGGCTGCCTGCTTTGTAGAGCCCATCATCTTTGCGCAAAACATCTGCTAGCCACAGAAAAGATAAACTCCACACCTGTGAAGACCCCAAACTGCTGCTGCCTTCTAGAATCCTCTGATTTGGAGAAACCTCCATTAGACAGCTAAGGGACATCACCTAAACACGCACATTTCCTCTCCCAAGCTCCTGCCTCCAGACTTCCCTTTCCCTCCTCTCTTTATGAGTGGAGTTCCCCCACACCACAACCTCTGAACAGGGTTATGCTGGGAAACACTTCCACTACTAAGCAAATATGTCCCAGTGGAGTCCTACACTGCATGTGCTACTGCCATCTCATGGTCATAACTTTTCCTTGATTGGCCCCCTAAATACCTCCAGCCCCTTCCAACTAGTGATGAGGATAGTGTAGCCACATCCATATTTTTAGGGGCTTGTTATGATTGTTCTCTGCTCTCCCGTACTATAACCTTATCCTTTTAAACATGTCATATAAATAAAATAAAACTATATAACTTTTTTAGATAATCTTTTTACACTCTGCTTAATGCCTTTGAAATTCACACTTTCGTTTCGTATTATCTCATTAGTTCATTCCTTTTTCTTGCTGAATAGTATTCCATTGTATATATTTATCAAATGTATCACCTATCAAAGATAAATTGGTTGTATTCAGTTTAGGGCAATTATGATTAGAACTATGAATATTGATGAATAAGATTTTGTGAATATGTAGTATTACTCTAGGGTAAGTACCCAAAATATGGTTATAAAGTATATACTTAACTTTATTCTAATAATAATGCCAAATTATCCCATAGTGGATAAACCATTTCACATTCCCACCAGCAAAGTGTGAGAGTTGCAATTCCTCTGCATCCTCATCAGCACTTAGTATTTTCAGTATCTTTAATTTTAACTACTTTGCATTGAAAATCATTGTGGTTTTAATTTTCATATTCATAAAGACTAAAGATGTTGAACATTATTTCATGTGCTTCTTTGGCAAACATACATCCTTATAGTAAGAATCTGCTCAAATTATTTACCCACATCATAATTGAGCTCTTAATTTGCTTACTGTTGAGTTTTGAGAGTTCTTTTTCTATTTTAGTTACAAGTCCTGTGTTAAATATGAAACTGGCAAATATTTTCTTCTGGCTTGTCTTTTCATCCTGTCACCAGTGTCCTATGGCTAAGAAGTAAGTTTTATTTTTTTGTAAAATTCCATTTATCACTTTTCAGTGAATCGTTCTTTTGGTGTCATGTCTGAGAACCCTTGACATCTAGCCTGAACTCAGGTCATGAAAATTTGCTCCTACATTTCCTTCTGAAAGTCTTACTTTAAGTTTTACATTTAAATTTGTGATTTATTTTGTTACTGCTGGTATAAAATGTGAACTTTACTGTCTTGTTTTGTTTGCATCTGGATGTCCAACGGTCCAATAACACTTACTGAAAAAGTCACTAATTTTTCTCCATTTAATTATTTCATAACTTTGTCAAGAATCAAATGGCAATATTTTTTATTGATCTATTTCTGGAATTTCTATCCTTTCTTCCAAACTTCTGTAGACTGTTTTATGAGTTTATCTGTTTGCCAGTATCAAACAATCTTGAACATAATAGTTTTATAGTAGGACTGGAAGTGAGGTGCTACTAACTCTCTAAGTTTATTTTTCTTTTTCAAGGTTTTAATAGCTATTCTAGTTCATTTGCCTTTTGATATAAATTTGGGAATCATCCTTTCTATGTTTACAAAAATGCTGAATTTTCATTATAATTGTATTAAATCTTTGAACTAATTTGGGAAGAACTGACAACTTTCTTTTATTGGATATTGTAATCCATAAACAAAGAGTATCTCTTCATTATGTAAATCTTTTTTGATTTTCTTTGTCAGCATTTTGTAGTTTGCATTGCATAGATACTGCAATGTGGTTAGGTTTATTCTTTGATATTCATCTTTTTTGTTGGGAGCTTTTCTAAATTTTTAAACAAAATTTTGATATCAAATTGTTCATTGCTAGAATGAAGAATAATTATTGTTTTGTTGTTGATCTTGTGAATCTGTGTTCACTGACTTTCTTTCACTCATGTTTATCCTTGGATTTTAAAAATAAGCTACTGAGAATGTTTTATATTGGAAATCCTGTCATCTTCAAATAAGCAGAGTTTATTTCCTCCTTTTCACCCCGTAAACATTTTATTCATTTTTATTGATTTATTGCAAATGTTAGGGCTTCCAGGATGATGCTCAATAATAATGGGTGAGAGTGAAATTTTTGATTTTTTCTAGTCATAAGGAAGAAACTCAGTTTATCATCAGTAAGTACAATGTAGCTGCAGATTGTAGATGTTCTTAATTAGGTCAAAGAAGTTACCCTCTATTCCAAGTTTGCTAGACATTTTTTATCAAGAAAGCAAAATGAAATTGGACCTTTACCTCACCCCATATATATTAAAATCAACTCAAAAAGGTCTAAGAGCTTAAAAGTAAGTCTTAGTAAAACTACTAAGAGAAAACATAGGAAAAGATCTTGACATTGATCTCAACAAAGATTTTTGAATATGTACCTAAAAACACAGGCAGAGAAAGCAAAAATAGACAAATGGGATCCTGTCAAACTAAAAAGGTTCTGCGTTACAAAGGAAATAGTCAACAACCTGAAGAGATAACCTATGAAATGGGAAAAAAATTGCAAATCATACATCGGATAAAGGGTTAATATCCAAAATATATAAGGAACTCAAATTAACTGAATAGCAAGAAAACAAATAACCCAATTAAAACGAACACAGGATCTGTATAGATATTTTTCAAAAGACATTCAAACAGCCAACTGTTACATGAAAAAGTACTTAACATAATCATCATGGAAATGGAAATTAAAACCACAACATCACCTCACATCTGTTAGACGGTTTTTATCAAGAAGATAAGAAAAAAAAGTTTTGCATGGTTGAAAATGTGAAGAAAAGGAAACACTTGTACACTGTTGGTAGGTATGTAAATTAGTACAGTAATCATGGAAAACAATATGGAGTTCTGTTAAAAAGTGTAAAATAGAACTACCATATGTTCCAGCAATTCCAATTTTGAATATATATCCAAAGGGAAAGAACTCAGTTCATGGAAGGAATCTTTGTACTTCCACTTTGATTGCAGCATTATTTACAATAACTAATATATGGAATCAATCTAAGTGTCTGTCAACAGATGAATGGATAAAGAAAATGGGCTTCATATACATAATAGAATACTACTCTATTATGAAGGAAATTCTGACATTTCCAACAACTTGGATGAGCCTGGAGAACCTTGTGCTAAGTGAAATAAACCAAACACAAACAGACAATACTGCCTGATCGTATTTACATATGGGAATTAAAAGGATAAACTAAAAGAAATACTTGTTACCAAGGGTTGGTTAGGGATAGAGGAGATATAGAGCACTGTTGGTCAAAGCGAATTTGTTCACTTAGAAGCAAGCATAAATTCTGCTATCTATTATCCAGCAACGTGAGCATAGTTAGCAAAAGTATACTTTGTATTTCAATTTTTGATACAAATTCTGTTTTTAAATATTCTTGTCACAAAGATAATTATGTGATGTTACATATATATTAATTAACTTTATTAATCATTACACAACATATACATTTATCAAACATTGTGTCATACTCCATAAATAAATATAATAAAAAATTAAATAATATATTTGAATTTTGTTAAATGCCATTTCAAAATCAATTGATGTGGGTTTGTGTGTGTGTGTGTGTGCATCAGTAATTTATTTTTGTTTTGATTAATACTATATTAGATTAAATGTTTTTTAACTTGTTCTTTTTAGATATGCATGACAGTATAGAGTGTGGTTTGACATATTGTATATATATGGAGTATAACTTATTTTAATTAGGATCCCATTCTTTTTTAAATATTTTTTAGTTGTAATTGGACACAATACCTTTATTTTATTTATTTATTTTTATGTGGCACTGAGGATCCAACCTAGCACCTCACACATGCTAGGCAAGCACTCTACCACTGAGCCCCAGCCCTAGCCCCTAGGATTGTGGTTATATATGATGTGGTGTTTCTGTGATGGTGCATTCATACATGAGCATAAGAAAGTTATATCTGATTTATTCGACTGTCTTTCCAATTTCTACACCACTCCCCATGTGGGGTTTTTCTTCTTTAGAATGTTAATATTATCTGTTACAAACTAATTTCCAAATTAACCCATTCCTTGCATAAACTCTATTTTCTCTTAGTTTTTTCATTTTATGTTGTCCTAGATTCAATTTATTAATATTTTTCTGGGGACTTTGTATCCACATTCATGAAAGATGTTTGTTTGTGGGATTTTTTTGGTATTTTTCTGAATTTCGTATGTGACCTCATAACATGAATTAAGAAATATCTCCTTCCCTTCTAATTAATGAGAGAAATAGTATAGAATTTGTATTATTAAAAAAAATTAGTAGAATTCACCAATAAGGCCATATCAACATAGAGATTTCTTTTTCAGAAAGTTGTTGATTTTTAACTGTGAATTCATTTTTTGTCTTCTTTCTTTTCATTTTTAAGTCTTGCTAGAAGTTTGCCAATTTTATGAATCCTTTAAAAGAACCAGATTGTGTTTTCATTGATTTTCTTTATTACATTTATTTTTCCATTTACTTGATTTTTATTCTTATCTTTAGTGTTTCTTTTCTTCTGTTTCTTATAGGTTTATTTTTCCTTTTTTTTCCTAGTCTAAGATGGAAACTTAGACTGTTGATTTGAGATCTTCCATCTTATTTAATATAAGCATCCCAATGTTATTAATTTCCAACTAAGCATTGTCTTCATAGCATTCAAAACTTTTTATGTATTTTTATTTTCCTTCATTTCAAAACTGTTTTTAACTTCTCTTGAGATCTCCTCTTTGACACATGATATTTAGACACATATTGTTTAACTTGTAAATAGAGATTTTCCTGCAAAATTGCCAGTATTTTTTCTTGTTTAGTATCTACTGTGGTTGGAGAGTATAATTCATATTTTTTGAGTATGTTGAATTTGTTAGCTTTGTTTTAGGTTCCTGGATAGGATGTATCTAGGTAAGTGTTCCGTGAGCAACTGGAAAGACCACAAAATCTCTTGTTGTTTGGTGGAGATTTTACTCTTTTATATTCTTGTTAATTTTCAGTCCACGTGTTCTCCTATTACTGAGAGGAGTAATTGTAAATCCAATTACTTTTGTATAATAATCTATTTCTCCTTTTACTTCTGTCAGTTTTTGTTTTGTTTAATTTAAAGGCTATCATTAGGTGTATATAGATTTAAGATGGTTATGTCACAGTGATACTTTGACACCATTATTATTATACACTGATCTTTTTATGCCTGGTATTTTTTAAACTATAAAGTCTATGTCTGCTATTAAAAGAAAAAAAAACTATTGCTTTCTTAGGTATCCATTTTTTATCTTTCTATTATTAGTATTTCTCTATCATTACATATGAAATTACTGACTTTTAGACACCATAAATTTAATTTGTAGTGTTTTTTCCATTAATGCATCCTGACCTTTTGTCTTTTCTATTGGTATTTGTAGAACCTTTGAACATAATATAATCATTATGTTTTCACTTGGAGCTAATTTTTTATAGCACATCTAGTTTTTGTTCTTCTTTTTTTCCCTGTCCTCACTTACTATTTTAAAAATATTTTTAGTATGCCAGATCATATAGTAAACATTCACTTTTTGAGGAACACATCCTTGTTTCCACCTGTTACTGCCTTATTTCTTACAGTCATATTGGAATTTTGAAATGGTATCTCATGATTTTGACTCATCCATTTTTTTAACCACCTACCTGTATAGTTTTTAGTTGATTTCTCTAGAGATTATAAGATAACTTGTGAAGTTTGCAGTCTACTTAGAATGAATATTTCACCACTTTATAGGATAGATATGTTATCATCATGTGTGTCTTCACTCTCTCTCTACATTGAAAACCCCATCAGAAAATACATCTTTACTTTCATTGTTTCAGTTTGTAATAAAATAAACATAACATAAAATTTAACATTTCAACTTTTAAAAAAATTCTGTGTGGTTCATTGGCATTAAGTACATTCATGTTGTTAGGCAAACTTCACAATTATCTATCCCTGGAACTTTTTCATCACCTCAAATTGAAACTCTGTACCCATTAAACCATATCTCTCTTCCTCTTCCTCTTCCTCTTCCTCTTCTTCCACTACTCTACTATTCTAAATAAGTAGAGTTGCACAATATTTGTCCTTCTGTGTCTGGCTTATTTCCCTCTGCACAAAGTTTCAAGGTTCATCTTTTTGCAGCATGTGTCAGTACATCATTGCTTTTATCTGGCTACATATTGTTTCATAATATGAATATAAGATATACTGTTTATCCATTCATCATTTGATGGATGCCTGGGTTATTTCCACAGTTTAGCAATTGTGAATAGTGCTGCAATGAACATATTTGTATAAGTTTTTGTGTGGATACATCTTTTTAATTCTCTTGAATATATATCTTAAGAGTGGAATTGCTGAACCATATGGCAACTCTGTTTAGCTTTTAAAGAACTGCCATGTCCTTGTGAATATTTGTTATGTCCATCTTTTTTATCCTAACTATCCTAGCATGCATGAAGTGTTATCTCATTGTGGTTTTGACTTGCATTTCCCTAACAACCAATGATATAGAGCATCTTCTCATGTGCCTACAGATCATTTTGCTATCTTCTTTAAAAAACTGTTCAAATCCCTTGTTTACTATTTGAGTATTTTTTATTATTATTATTGAGTAGTAAGAGCTCTTTCTATACTCTAGATACAAGATATGTATCTAGAGTATATGATTTGAAAATTCTTGACTTATCTTTTTTTCTTTGTTGCTCATGATTTGGGTGTCATGTCATATAATCTTTTGCTAAATCTGAAGTCATAAAGATTCTACCCCTGTATTTACACCTAATAATGTTGCAGTTTTTAGTTCTTTTGATCCATTTTGTATTAACTTCTGTATGTGGTGTGATGCAAGGCTCTAACCTCATTCTTTATGTATTTAGAAATATGTGGTTATGGGGGGTACGGTTGTTTCACAGTGGTAGAGCGCTTACCTAGCATGTGTGAGGCACTGCGTAAACAAATTAAATAAAGAAAATAAAGGTATTGTGTCCACCTACAACTAAAAAACATCAAAAAAAGGAGAAAAGAACAAAAAAGAAATATGTGTTTATGGTTTGGATCTTTGTCTATTTAGTTATGGAGAAGACTATTCCTTCTTCATTGTATGGTCTGGAAACCCTTGTAGAAAATAAGTTAACTAGAGATTGGTGGGATTATTGTGTAATTTTCAACTTTATTGCATTGTGTTAAGGAATGAGTTGTGTCCCCTACTCCCCCGAATACATATGTTGAAGTCCTAACTTCCAATAAGACTATGTTTGGAGACAGAGCTTTTAAGAAGGTAATTAAGGTTAAATGAAGCCATAAAGGGGAGGACCTAATCTAATAGGATTTGTGTCCTTAGAAAAATAGTAAGAGACACCAGGAATACATGCATGCATAGAAAAAGAAGGCTTGAGTAAGGACACAGTGAGAAGACAGCAATCTGATACACACACACACACACACACACACACACACACACACACACACACCAGGGAAGCCACTAAAACTCTATTGGAACTAGTAACTGAATTCAACAGTTTGCAGGACACAAAACCACTATGCAAGAGAGTCTGCACCAAGGGAGGGGGCAAGGGAATAGGAAGGATGGTGGAACAAGTTAGACATCATTACCCTAAGTACACGTATGAAGACACAAATGGTGTGAACATACTTTGTGTACAACCAGTGACTTGAAAAAATGTGCTCTATATGTATGAGATGAATTGCATTCTGCCATCATGTATTACAAATCAGAATAAATAAATAAATATTTTTTTTTAAAAAAAAGAGAGTCTGCACCAGAAATAATCCTTGATGGCACTTTTATCTACCAGCCTCCAGAACTGTAATAAAATATATTTCTGTTGATTAAGCCATTCAGTCTAAAATATTCTGTTATGGCAACTGAGCAGACTAATACACTTTAATGTACATCTATCATGCCAGTGCCACTCTGCCTTGATTACTGTTGCTTTTTAGTAAATCTTGAAATCAAGACTGTAAATCCTACTAATTTATTCTTTTTCAGGTTTGTTTTCTGGATCCCTTGAAATTCTGAATGAATTTTAGAATTAGCTCTCAATTTCTACAAAAATGTTAACTTTTATTTTAATGTCAATTGTATTGAATCTGTAGATTAGGCGGAGG
Source organism: Urocitellus parryii (assembly GCF_045843805.1). Taxonomy (NCBI): domain Eukaryota; kingdom Metazoa; phylum Chordata; class Mammalia; order Rodentia; family Sciuridae; genus Urocitellus; species Urocitellus parryii. Next base: position 6,603,727 of record NW_027553586.1, read on the forward strand.
CATATTTGCAGCTGAACAAAATTAAGTCCCACAATCCATGAACATGGAATGGTTTTCCATTTATTTCATCTTCTGTGATTTCTTTCAACAATGATTTGTAGTTTGCAGAGCATACATTTTGAACTTATCAAATTTTTCCTATTTGATTCTTTTTGATGCTATCATAAATGGAATTATTTTCTGAATTTCAGTGTCAGATTGTTTATTGCAGGTTCATAGAAGTAAGACTTATTCTTTCATAGTGATTTTGTGTCCTGCAAATTGTTGAATTTAGTTATTAGTTCCAATAGTTTTAGTGGCTTCTCTGGGTTTTCTATATACAAGATTGTGTCTTCTGCAAATACTGATAGCTTAACCTCTTTCTTGCCAATCTCAAAGACTTTTGTTCCTATTTTGTACCACTTTTGTATCACTTCAAACAAAAACAGCACAAGTGGACATCTTTGCATTGTTCCTGATTGGCAGGAAAGCATCTGGATTTCATCATGAAATCTGATGATGATCAAGCCTTCAACATATGTCCTTTATGGGACTTCTAAGATCCAAATCATAACCATGTTATTTCTAGGAATATGCCCATTTTATCTAAATTATCTAATTTGCTGGCACACAATTATTTAGAGTTTTTCTTCATAATCTTTTTCATTTTTATAAAGTCACTAGTATTGTCTTTTCTTTCATGTCTGTTTCTAGAAATTTGAGATTTCATTTTTTTTCCTTAGTCAAATATGCTGAATATTTATCAGTTTTGTGGATCCTTTCAACAGCCAGGGTTTTGTTTCATTAATGTATTTATTTTCTATTTTTTATTTTATTATTTTCTGTTCTAATCTTTACTATCTCCTTTCCACTTGTTATCTAATTAGCTTATAGCACTGTTCAAATCTGCCATTTTCCTGTTGATCTTCTACCTAGTTTTTCTATCCAATATTCAAATTGGAATATTGAATGCTCCAAGCATTACTGTTGAATTATTTATTTCTTCCCTCATTTCTATAAATTTTTGCTTCTCATAATATGGTGGTCAAGTGTATATATATATATATATATATATATATATATATATATATATATATATATATATTTATAATTGCTATATCTTCCTAAAGGATTGACCCTTTTGTTATTTTTAAATTTCCCTCTTTTTCTCTCTAAATGCATTTGTTATTGTTGTGTTAAAGACTATGATGCTTTTTCTTGTGGTTGCTGGTTAATTTTTCTCACTTTTACTTTCAAACTGTCTCTCTTTTAGACAGCATATAGTTAGGTCACTTTTTTGAACCCAGCCTGATAATTTTGCTTTTTTACATTTTTCATTTACTCTCACATGAAGTTTTTATTGCTTGCCTTTATCCAATATATGGGTCATATTTTCCTTTTCCTTTGCATACTTCATAATTTTTTGCTGGAAATTGGATGTATTAGATAATACATCATAGCAGTTCTGGGAACTTCTTCCTCCCTTCCTCAGTCTTGTTTTTCATTGTCTTCTTGTTTATTTCTTACTTATTTGGACTGTTGGTCATTTTAATGAAGTTCATTGCCCACTCCCTCCCCATCTCTCTCACACAGCATGAGAAACACACTAACCTGTCCAAACCCAAAGAGAATGGATTAAGAACCAAGGCATAGCAACAAACAAGGTTTTACTTAAAGATTGGTGTCTTGCAAGATTGAGGGGAGCAGGCACCCCCAGATTGAATACAACCAGCATTTTATCCCCTAGAGCACAAGCCCCCTCCCCTACACTCCATTCGTCATTGGCTGAGTACTATGGGGTGCACAATATTCCTGAATGTTTCACTGTCTTCTATTGGATTATTTAAAGGAAGGTACCTTTAGTTGTCCTCACCTCCCTTTGTTCTCTTGTGGTGGGACAGTGTCCTTGGATTAAGTGCCTTTTGGCATGAATAGTTTATCTCTGTTGGTGAAGTGAAAGGAGGGGGTCTTCTTTCTTCCCTCTTGTTTGTCAAGGGGCTGTGAAGTTTTACACTTGGTGTTAATTGCTTGTAACTTTTCATTCAGCTGCCTTTCTTACATACCAAATAGTTTTACGTTTAAAGCTAAATACTGTATTTTGAAAATGGATCACTGAATTTTCTATTTCTCATAATAATGGTAAGCCTCTAATACTCTCTGATCAGGCAGGTACAGTTTTGAGTCTATGCTGCAGTTCCCTTGGGATGACAGTAATACTAGTGGGATTCTCTTCCAACCTTGCCCTGCCAACATACAGCTGTTAATCTCCATTAGTTTCTGGCCTATGAATCTATTGTTTTTAACAGTACCCTGGAGCAGAAATTCCTCCACAGTCTAATTCAATCAAATTTTCTCTCTTTGAAGGAAATATTTTCTGAGGTCAGTGTTGATGTTTGTGTTAACCCTGGGAGGGCTCTTCCCACCTGTTTATTCCCAGAGTCACACCTACAAACTAGCAAACCTACCACCTACGCTGTATCTTCCTTCAATTCCCCAATCTTCTCTCAATTGCCTCTCATCATAGTCTCTATGATTCTGGAGAGTGCACCTGAGTTTAAACTTATGTACATTTGACTTCAAATAACGTCAGCTGTTTTGGAGGAGATTCGGAGTTATGTGCTTCAAGGCCTGATTTTTCCCCCATATAACTTTTTCTTTTTTTTTTATTGTTGGTCGTTCAGAACATTACAAAGTTCTTAATACATCATATTTCACAGTTTGATTCAAGTGGGTTATGAACTCCCAATTTTACCCCGTATACAGATTAAGCCAGAGCTCTAGAGCTGGGGGTAGAGACAATAACAAACGTTTTTCCAAGTGACACCTAACTAGGAGTTGAGTGCTTCATGGGCAAGGTGGGAGAAGGGTGTGGAGGGCAGAAGCCTGCAGTCCTCTTAGCTTTCTTCTCCTCTCATGGAATCTTCATTTCAAGGGCCAAGGGAAGGGATATCAGGGACCCAGTATTCTCACTATTGCACACCCAAGACAGATTCTCTCATTCTTGTCTATCCAGGCATCTGGGGGCAGGATGAGAAAAGCTGAAGCCTTGCTCCTTCTGCACTGAAAGCCCTCTAGCTAAGACCAAGGGATAAAAATAGCTGAGATCTTGGCAGCAGCAATCTGGGGTACAGTATTGGCCTTGCTGACCTAGGAATAGCAAGGAAGGGAGTGGTCTTGGTGCAAATACCACAGACTCCCCTTTCTTATCAAATGTTCATAGATTTCCTTGAACAGATACTTCTTCATTTGCCATTTGCCCTTAGGACCATTTATTTCCAGGTGATTTCAATGGTTGCTCCTTTGGATGTGATTTTCACTAGTGCTACCCACGCTGTCTTTCCAAAAGACACTTATATTCATTAATTACATGTGGAATTTCCAGGAGAACAAATCTTTGCTTTTCACTTCTTGTGATTAATTTTTCTGTACTTCCTTTGTTTGTTTCCATTAAAACAATGACTGCCAACCTTATACAAGTTCTTTCCCATTTTCAACTCCAAGTTCCTAGAAGATTCAGAAATGAGGCTTTTGCACTAACATCTAGAGCGAACATTCAAGACTCTGACATTGGCTATAATTTTTTTATACCTTTATTTTTATGTGGTGCTGAGGATCAAACCCAGTGCCCCACATGTGCCAGGTGAGTGCTCTACCATGGAGCAGAGCCATAACCCCAGCCCCAACTGGCTATAATTTTTATCTAAGGTTTCAGGAAAGAGAACATGCTTCTCCACCACCGCCCTTTTCCAACATTTTGCCTTTGGATTAGTTTTAGATTCAAGAGGAAAAGATAGGAATGGCGAAGTTGAAAAGAGGAAAAGTTTTTACAATATGAAGTCCACACAGGCTCTGAACTTAAGGGAAGCCATTGGCAGGACTTCCTGTTGCTGTGGGCTTGATTTGTTATGAGGTAGTCATCTTTTGCTGAAGCCTGTCTAGCTTCCTTGAAAATAACAGTCAGCAAGTGACTAAGCATGCACTGCAAGACTGGTTGTGACACAGGAAGCCACAAAATGATGAGAGACCTAGGTATGCCCAAAGGAAGGAAGTCAATAAGGGCGTGCCCCAAAATTCTTCCAGGTATTGGCTTAGGAAGCCTTGTAAGACTTCTGGAAATCTTTCATGAGAGCTAATAGGAAACAGTTCAGCCTAAAGGCTCTTTAAAACTTTGGATGCTTAAGTTTACAAAGCCCATTAAATTTGAACTTCCAATTGGAATTGTATACAAAAGAGACATTTGTAGGAGGCATTTTCAGAGAATTTTATTTGTGGATAATAATAGTATTGTGCTGGTTAGTCTTCATTTGTCTGTTAAAGATCCATTCTCCATCCTCCTGTTCCAGGCTCTGTCTTCCCCAGAAGCTGACCGATGCAGATTCACTACATGCCCCATCACCTTGCTATTCAGTTTCTAGTTGGGTTTGGACAGTTGTTTCCAACATTAACATGAAATTGGAGCATGTGAGAAAATAAAGGTATTCCCTGATCCTTCCTTGCTATACCACTCCCTCTCTGACAGTAGCTGTGTCTATATATATTCTCACTGGGGTCCTCCTTCAAGGTCCTGGTCCTTACCAAACTCTAGAAATACTATTTACTATATTAAGAGCTTCTTGCTATGCTAGTTTCTGTGTGCCTCACTAGTCCATTTTCTATATAACAAAGTACTTGATACTGGTAAATTTTTAAGGGAAAGAGGTTTGTTTTAGCTCCTGGTTCTTAAGGCTGAGAAAATCCAAGAGCAGGGTGCTGACACCTGGCTAGGGCCTGAAACTGCGTTGTAACATGGTGGAAAAACAGAAAGGCAAGCATGCCTGAACAGGAGAGGAAGCAAGAGAGGCTTGGCTTGCTGTATAACAATACATTCTGGTGAGTTTGAGCCCATTCCCCTAAAGTAGCATTCATGAATGTGGTGCCCCACCCCCCCACCCCACCCCCACTTATCTAACAACTTTGAAAAGGTCCTATCACCTCTCAATACCATTAGATTAGGAATTAAATTTCTACAGGAGTTTCAGATGGGACACACAATAGCACTCACCATCTCATTTGTTCTCATAACCCTGCTATGCTTTGTAAGTAGTATCAGTATGCTGCAGGAGGGCTGAATTCTGTTTCCTGCTGGATTTCTGGGAGTTAGCATATTTTAAAATCTTCAATGTGTGTCATAATCTTGAAAACCCATGATAACTCTTCAAGGCATTAACATTATTAACCCATTTTACAGATGAAGAAAATGTTTTAAACAAGTAAAATACCCAAAGTCACATACCTAGTGACACAGAATTGGAATTGAACTCAAGTATTTCTAACAAGAGCTGTTTTCTTTATTTCATTTAAGTTTTTTCTAACAACTTTTATTTATATTTTATTGCAAAGATTAATTTTATTTAAATATAAGTCAATTTTTTAGCTTTTTAATGAATGTATTGATTAAGCCCAAGTCCTTATTTTGAAATACAATTTGACGAAATTCATGATATCTAAATTCAAGGGGCTGGGATTGTGACTCTGTGGTAGAGTGCTCGCCTAGCATGCATGAGGTACTGGGTTCCTTCCTCAGAACCATATAAATGTAAAATATTGTGTCCACCTAAAACTGAAAACTAAATATTCTTTAAAAATAAATTTAAGTACAGTATCCTTTTAATGACTATAAGGAAAAACACAAGACTTAATTTAAAAAAAAATAACTTTGAGACTTTTACTTGTAATGAAGCTTGATAATCAACTCTTGTTTTGTGCAAACATTAATTTTCCTTTCCCTTCAGATTTTTTTTTTATAAATACCATTGGTTGTAACCCAACAACCCTTCCCAGTCCTCCCTATCCTTTTACACTTTCAATGCTACTTTGAAGGTAGCAATGGCCAGATGACTCAGGTCCTGCTAATGAAAAGTGAAAGTATCCCTTTTGCTGATAAAAATCAACAATCACAGCTCTTTGTTCCATCCCTTTCTTTATGCTTAAAACTATTATGTGATGCCTGGAATCATTGCAGTTTTACTGTGACATATTCAAAGTTGTTAGATAAATGTAAAGGTTACTAGGTAGCAAACAAATATATAGGATGCTCGTTAAATTTGAATTTCAGGTAAATTATGAATAAATTTGTAGCATATGCCCCAAATATTTTATAGCATATATTTAAAATGCATAATTTTATATATAATACACACATGCCTATACGGTTATATTATGACCATGAGCCAATGCATTCAAAGTTGCTAAATATGTAAAATAAAAAGCTGTTAGCTTATATTCAACTTATATATTGAGTCCCACAAATTCTAAAAAGTGAGTTTTGTTGCTGTTGTTTTATTAAATATTGAATGGATAAAAAGAATATATATAACGTGTATGGCAAAAGGAAAGCAATACACCAATGCCAGTTTAATCACCAATCAGTCTAAGATAACCTCTAGCCTAGATTCTGAATTTAATTTTCCTTTGCCTTTTAAACAATGTGTTTGTTTGTTTTTTCATCTTCATCACCTTTGAATGGCTAGGAACTGAAAAAAGGTGTTTCTCTTTTCAAGTACAGTAAAGATAACCCAGCATCCTCCTCTCCAAACATAAATTACATGTCCAAGAGAATGCTGCAAAGTGTTCAAAACAGGTAGGCACTTTTTATCTTGGTCATCCGAAAGCTATGACAACGGTAGAGGTGTTGATCTTTTCAGAGTCCTGTAGGTTTCTTGATAGACATGTGTATAAGAGACAAACCAAGGAGAGAGAGAAGAAAGTCTTGCATCTAGGGGGTTTGGAGTTGGCTTTCAGAGAAACAACCTCAACTTCCAGATATCTAAAGGGTTCCCCTGCCTTCCTAGGAAGGCAGACCCCTGCCCAAGCCTCCCTCCTGAGATCCTGCATATGCTTTCTTGCTAAATGACTCTTCACTCCGTTATCTCCTCACGGGATACATCTGTTGGGTGTTTCGCATCCTCAGCTCTCCGCTTTCATCTTTTTCATATCTCAACACATTGTTTCCTCCAGTCCGGGTGCCAGAGTGGAAGGGAGCCATCCCGCCCGACCGTGCTCTAGGATTGGCAGCGAATGAATGATTGGCAGCGGGCATCTCTGTCAGAGCTTTGGCATGCTGCAGAGTAGAAGCCCCGTGCTAATGAATGCCATCTACACCTACCAGATGTGCCACTGGGTGACATGCCAGATCTTTTACATAATGCCATTCTGCCGGACATGAGACAGCTGGGGGTGGGGGTGTCTCTTAATGCCTTCGGGTAAGAGTGAGTCTGCCTCTTCTGTGATTCATTCCTTCCTTCCTTCCTTCCTTCCTTCCTTCCTTCCTTCCTTCCTTCCTTCCTTCCTTCCTTCCTTCCTTCATTGTACTCAGATCACTCGCCACTGTCCATATGCCCAACCAGCTCTCCTTACACCTAGGAGGATATCTCCCTCAGAGATAGTATAGAAACTGGAGTCCCTGAGTTCCCAAAACATCTCCCCTAGCCTCCTCCACACTCTTCCACGAGTTTGCTCCCTACCCCCACCCAGACTCAAGAAAGGGAATTTGTTTAAAAGGTTAAAGAAATAAAAACACTGAAAGGACCTGAAATTGAAGGAAGGGTAGATAGATACCACACTTCCCATCTCCCCCCACCCCACCCATTACTCTCTTCTTCCAAGCTAACCTGCTGCCCACACCCCACTCCCTTTGGCAGCATCCCTTGTTCTTTCTTTTTCCACAGTCCACTGGAAACTGGACAGTATTTATCCCCAAGGGTGAGTTTCTGCCAGTGCCTGTCCCACGTCCTGGCTGAAGTAGTTTTCTTAGGTTGGAGGTGTCCAAAAATCCTTGCTGCTTGGAAAGGAATGTTTCCTGGAGTGGGATGGACAAGGTGGGAGGAAAGGGAAATGAGAAAACCGCTTCTGACCGACCAGGCGTGCGTGCGCCTGTAGGAGTGTTTCGGTTCTTCTCTCCCAGCGAGATCACCAGTCCCAGAAAGAGATTAGCTGGGGACCTGGGGGAGGATGCCAAGCTGGTCTCCCGCACTTTCTCTCAACCTGGGAGTTGGGGCTGCCCCTGAATCCGGGGCCTTTGCGAGAGGCAGGCCTCTGCTCCTCCTCCGCAGGGGCCATACCCCTCACACACGCCCTCCCACGACACACACGCCATCAATCTAGCTGATAGGCGCCGCTCCCACGCGCACACCCCTGCCCCTCGCACGAGGGGGCCCTGTCGCCAGGCCCCTTCCCAGGCACTCCCACCCCCGCCCGCTGCTGAGGCTCCAGATGGCGGCTTCTTGCGCTCTGCTCGCGGGCCCCCAGACGCCGCCAGGCAGCAGCCGGCGGTCGCTCCCTCCCTCCCAGCTGCTGCGGCTGAGAGCAGGACCGCTTTGCAAGGCAGACGGGCTCCTCCGCAAGCTCGCATTGGGGCGGGAGTGTGGTCGCGGGTGGCGCGGGGATGCCGAGGGACCCGCGGGAGCTTCGCTCTGGGTAAAGGAGCCCTGCTGCCGCAGGTAAGGAAGCTGCAGAGAGCTGCTCAGGGAATAGATGGGGAAGCCTGACACTGGGGACTACCCCCACCTACCCCCACTGTCTCCCTTGTCCTTTTTTTCCGTCCCAACCACTGAGCCAGGGTCAATTGCAGGACCAGAGCACCCACGCGACAGCAGGGAGCGGCTTCGCGGACGCCAGAAGGGGGCGCCCAGCACCCCAAAACCCGGGCAGGAGGCGGCCTCTGCCTGGGCATCCCGCCCAGCCCAGCCAAAGGCTGCTTCGATCGGAAAGGTGCCCCCTTCTGCCTGAGAGCAGTAATGCCTACCGCCAGCCTCGACCACCTACTTACTTGCCCATTTTTCTCCTCTCATCTCACTGCTCGCACTACCACCTTCGCGCTCGCTCTTTTTCAGAGTCTCCCTCTCCCTCTCCCTCTCCCTCTCCCTCTCCCTCTCCCTCTCTCCCCCTCTCCCTACCCTCATTCTTTCCTGGTTTTCTTCCTTCTCTCCGATTCCCTCCTTGTATATTGTGTTTCCCCCTTGGGTTCCTACACCGATTCTGTGAGGTTTTATGTGCCGCTAAAAGGTGGCGTGGAGGTCATGTGTTTTAGGCTTCTCTCCCTAGGTGCCTCCCTGGGTGGCCCGGAAAGCAGCCCTGAGGAAGGCAACTATTGGAAGTTGACGTCATTCTCTTCCGGGGATAGGAGACAGCAACAGTTTGCTATGAGAGTGAGTGATATGTTGGGGTGCGGCGCTTCCCCCAAAATACAGATCTATGGTCCCCCTTATTGGACTGATGCATGAAGTTCAATAGCTTGGTACTCAGCCCTTACCTCCCATCAAAGTCAGGACACACGAGTGTATCCTTTTATACACATCCCAAAAGACCTAAGGTCAGCCTCCCCTATAGTCCTTAGTTTTCCTCCGAAGCAGCTACTCTCGGGGTTGGGAAGATGAAGAAAGGGACACTAAAAGGTTCGTCATATCTCCGCACGCATCTGACGTTGCCTCTAATCTGCCAGCGTGCTGTCGCGTGCCCACTGTGCCCTCAGACAGGCTCCTGCTATGCCGCTATGGGGCTTTAGACCCCGCAAGCACGTTCCATAAGCTCCCAGAATAAATCCCCTCGGAAACATTAATCACAAGGACCAGAGGATGCAAAATGTGTGCCTGTGCGGTGTCTGCCTTTTAATCCCAAACGTAATTCTGGAAAGCAGCATCAGACAAGGGCTCTATTAATCCCTTACAGGAGTCAATGCCATCACTGACCTACTAGACTTGTTTTCCTGCAATTTCACAGAGTTAGCCTCTGTTAGAGGAAAGTGACAGGACAGGAGGAAACTCCTGGTACATTCGCTTAATAATAGAGTAGGGCACTCCTTACGTGGCTCGGGCTCCTTAGTCTGGAGTCAAATTCGATGGGGTCGGGGTCGCCGGCACTACTGCAGAGGTGGGGAGAGGGTTAGCTGGGCGTTAGACGCTGAGTGGGGTTGAGAGCAGAGTTGGAAAGGCGTTTTCTCCCATTCTAAGGCTTGGGACCCAAAAGACCTCATTTGGGGGCTGTCCCTTTGGGATGATGTTAGGGCCAGAGGAGAGGCTCACCCGCAACACGGATGAATCAGTTTGCTATCCCCCCTCCCCGACCTGTTCCTCGCGCTTGAGATTTCACTATCATGTCATTCAATTAATCATATTTCGCTTCTCCCATTTTATTCAAATCCGTCTTCCAGTTCCCTCATAATCGTAATTTGTGCCATTGCCTTTTATCTTTGATTAATTAAGAAGTTGAAAATGATAATGGAGGGTCGGGCCAATAAATTAGCTTTAGGAACAGAGGGACCGACGCCCAGAGCTGCCGCGTGGGTGGGCACTGCCCTATCAGACTGGGGTGAGGGCGGGGTCCCCCGCCGGCCGCAGCACAGGGAGGGGTGAAGGATGAGGCGCACCTTGCGAACTCAGTGGAGATACCCGCACTGAAGTAAATTCCGAAGGCGCAAGTAAAGACCTCTCTACGCACCAAGTGGAAGGATTGTTGGGATGCTTAGCTTTTCCGGTTTGAGTCTAGAAATAAAAAGAATTGGGGCGGGGTTGAGGGTACTCTTGTTTATTTTCAAAAAGGCCTCACTATACTAAGTGGATGATTAGGTTTAAAGTGTGGGCCTTTACAAGGATTTGGATCCTTTTCCACCCCCAGATCTAGTAAGTTAGATTTATTTATTTATTTATTTATTTATTTATTTATTTAATTTTCTCCCTCCTCTACTTGCCTACTGGTTTGAAAGAGGGAGGAAGGAAAGGAGGAAAAGAGGGAGAATGTGTTTGAGAGATTCTAAGATCACATCAGTGGCCAAAGAGGAAAGCCCAATGGCGGGGCGGTTCAGGGGTTCCTCTTTTCTCGCTCCATGAAATCGATCATGCCTCCAGACCACTGAAGGAGAGCACTTTGCCACTCTTCACAGCTTCCCTCCAGCCTCTTTAGCTTTCAATTGAAAACCAATTAAAGGTTTCTATAAATCTGTTAGAGCCCCTTTTATCTGGGGACCCCTGATGCATGTGATATTGCCCTTTAGATGCCTCTTCCGTGTTTTGTTTTACAATTGTTTTATCAATATAATGCGGCCTTTCTTTTCCTGTCTCTATAGATACAGATACACAAGGAAAACCAAAGCTATTCAGGCTCCTCATTTGTCCAGCAGCCTAACAGTGGTGCCCTTTCTGTGTGGCTGCTTCCCTGCTTCAGGAGCAGCAGTTATGGTAGAAGCAGATGGCTACTGATTGGGGGAGCTTTGTGGCTCTAATGCTGAATACTTTATGGAAAAGGACTATATCATGCTTCGTTGGGCAGAGGAACAAGGGGATGAGATTTATGGCCAGGAAAAATAAATCTTTTTCCAAGTTGTGGCTCCTTCTCACCAGTGTCTCCTTTGCCCTGGGGGTCAAACGCTGAGGAATTGGTTTTTATTTTATTTTATTCTTCTTTCTGTAACAGCACATTTTAGTCAGCGTCTGAAGGTAGAGCAGACTAAAAGCCAGAAGTTTTTAGAACACCCTCGGTGGTTGTTGCATCAGCATTCTCTGCCCTCAGGAAAAGAGCAGAAGGGTATGGTCTTAAATGCTCTTTGAGGACATATTTTCCTGGACCTCTTGTTAGTTGCTGGGTAAAACATCATCATCCATTATCCTATTATCAGTAAAGGGGAAAAAGGATGTTAAATGCTCCTATTCAAAAAGTTAGAGGAGGATATTGATGCTGAAGGAGAGGGGAAATGATGGGGCATATGGTGAAGCAGGCATGCTTCCCACTCTGAAAGCTCGGACCTCTGAGATGATTGAGGGATGCTTGTGAGCCTAACATGCTGAACTCCAAATTGAATTTTCAACTTATGGAGGCTATACAAAATCCAACCCTCTGTTGGAGGCCTAATCTCCCCCAAGATATGTCCATATCTTTTCCTCTCACCTGAGTTTCACTTCTCTTGTGTGAAGGTGTGCTCTGTCTACTGCTGAGATGTGTCTCTTCTCCATACACCCCTTCTCCTGCCCTCAGAACCTGTCCCCTTGAGGTCTTCCTCTCCCAGAGGCCATAATGTCATACAGAAGAGTTCCTAGCAGAGACCCACATGCCTACTGGCAGCTTGGCACCAAGAGGTGGCAGCCAATTCCAACTCTGGCTTTCCCTTCCCACTCCAGACTCCTTGTCTCCTTGATTTTTGAAATGCCATTTTCAATCAAGAAACATTTGCTGAGCACCTTCCTATTCCAAGCCCCTCTCCCCTGCCTTTCCAATTCTTTTACCTTGCCCCTAGAAACTGAAGAGGAAACGCCAGGCTGACAGCTTCCCAAAAGGTCACCTAGTTTTCTGCCACAAAAAGCTTCCTCCCAACTCTTCAAACACTACCACCTCAAATTCCAACATGCACCTTTGCATCTTGTTTCTCTCTAAAGACGAGAAAAGGTGTAACAGGGGAGATAAGCCTTAAAAATAAAAGGCAGGCATTCAGGGGCTTTAAATGACTAACTTTGGGCTCTTCCTATGTGCTAGGCCAAATGCTGTGCCAGCCTTATAGCACTTCAGTCTTCTAATGACCATTTGACTTAAGTGCTACTATCATCACAAAGTCCTCTGCTTCACAGGAAAAGCAGTCCAGAGATGTTAACTAGAGTAAGTCACCCAGCTGGCACCTGAATCAAGGATTACTCCTGCAATATTCACTCTATGAGTTAGATGCTTTTACTAAGGACTTTACAAAGGAAGAAAACAAGTTCAGAGGGGTAAGTGATTAACTCAAAAGACTCACAGCTTGTAGACTTCAGACCCGGAGTTCAAATGTTAACTGTTCAGAACCCCAAATTTCGCGTTCTAATATTACTACTTCTTGGATCCTTTAGAAGAAGGAGGTATTGGGAACCCACATCAGACAGTTTGTGACTGGGTCGCGGGGCAGGGCTGGAGATTTCACGGAGTCTGAGAATGGGGCATGGGGGCTAAAGCAACTGGTCTGTTCCAGGCTGCGCCTGCGCAGAAAAAAGCGTGGGATTGGAAGACGCAGCTCTGCCAGGCTCCCGGGCCTCTACTAGTCTAGGTCCGCGGATTCTGCTGCAGTGTTGCCAGTGTGGCCCGCGAGTTGGCGCGGGGAGCGGAGCCTGAGAGCAGCCTCCCGAAAAAGTAGCCCTACTTGGGATCGAGTGAGAACCACGTGGCTGGCGAGCTAGGCCCCACTGCGGTCCCCGCAGGTCCCCCTGTGTAGGGGAGGGCCGGAGCCGCCCACCCGGACCACAGGCCCGCTCCTTTGTGAGCTTCTGTTCTGAACCGCATCTTTTGAAGTCCCTGATTTTTGGCCACTGAGCTTGAGTTAACCAAAGTCGCGTTCACACGTTTTTCATTCCACAAAGTCGCCCTGCATCAGGCCTTGCCATCCTGAGTTTCCAAAGCTGCAAATCGGGCGCCTCAAGGAGGCCTAAAGAAAGGACTCTAGAATGGGCATTGGGGGTGTGTTTGGGGAGAGAAGCCCTACCTCTATCTGCCAGGCCAGACCTTCAGAGCAAATTGGTTGCTCTTTCTTTAAGCCAGTGTGGGGTGGAGCGATGTGCAAGATAATGGCTAACTGCTCATTGGAACTTTGAAGTCTTTAAAGGTAGTAGAGATCCTGAACAGATTCCACCTGCCTACTTATCCACCAGTACCTCCATCCGATCTCCTAGCAACAAGGAGAACTCCTCAGCCTTCATTCGGTGAAGCTTTAAAGAGCTTCAATAAGCTTCTCCAATTTTCTAGTGAAAAAAAAAAAGGGAAGGCAGTGAAGGTCTCTGCGCTTGCTAAGTTGCAACTCAGCCCTCACAATAACTTTATGAAATGGTTTCCTTTATTGCCTTCAGTCCACATGTACAGCCTACATCAGTTAACTTCCCGTTAGGGTTAGGGGGTCTCCAGTCGAACCCAGGCAGTCCGGTTCCCTTGGTGGAGTCCTGGGGTGGCCTGCCAGAGCCTGAGTTGCTGGTCCTTTGGTCAGTACCCTAGACTTCTAACTAAGGAGAATGTTCGTTAACAAAGGTATTGAGGCCTCCCTGGGATGCACAAGACTGAAATGAAAGTAACCCTGGCTCTTGGAAGTAATCCCTTACCATCTGCTTAGCAACTGGCTTTCCAAAACGCTCTCGCCCTGGTTGCCTTACTGAGTCCTCTCTGCGATGCTGGAGGCAGCGCTTGCCAACCTTAGTTCAACTGGAGGGAAATCAAAGCTGAGCTAGGTCACCCGCAGCCTAGCTAATAAGAGTCGGGACCGAGGACTAATGCTCTGCGAGAGGGACGTGGGTGATCAACCGTGGAAAGTCATGGGCAGGGGCAGGTAAAGGGTAGAAATGGGGTGAAAGGCATTGGTGTTCTCTCAGACCCTGCCCTAGGAACGTCTTTCTGCACAGAAAGTGATCGCCAAGGGGAGGCAAGTGTTGACACCCTAAGGAAGAGATACCTTAGAGAACATGGGAAACACGGCTGGCCCTTGGGGACTGAACTTCCTTCTTGCTTTGCATCTGGAATGCACTGCGTGCACCACGTGGCCTTCACCTGTCTTGAGTTCACGGTTTGCCCACGCTGTTTCTGTAAGGTGATTTCCGCAGCTGATGGGGGCTAGTCCAGCCTGGGTCACATTCCAAATTGATGCTCTGCATTCTTTGGCAAATGAACACCAATGTAGTGGAAGTGATGTGTGCCCTTCAAGGTACTGCCAGATGCCTTGTCTCTCTTAGAGAGACCTGTTTGCCTACTTTGAAGCCCTGCATTTGGCCGTGTATTCTTAGTTCTGTCGCAGGGCATTTTACTGAGACATAGGCACCATGGAATTCAGGCATCAGAAATTGCCCAGTCTAGCAGTTCTTGCCTTGCTACCCAAACTTTAGGCTCCACTCAGCTGATAGGGGTCTTGGAGACAGAGCAGTTAATTCAGTCCCCCAGACAAGAAGTGGGACCTGCTGCACTCTGAGAGCAGTCGCTTTTTCTCTGGGATATTTTCACAAGTTCAGGGGAACCCCAGCCTCTTATCTGGAAAGATTAATTTCCTAGGGCCTAGGTAAACTCTAGATTATGCTTGAGGGGCATCTGTTCATACACACATAAGGTGTTAGACAGTAAAATTATACTCAATATATTCTTTATACTCTATCCACTTGCCTTTCCAGGACCCTTTGCTCTACCATGTTACTTCACACAGACTAGTTTCTCAAAACCATCTCACATGAAAACAGGAGCACTAGCTACTTTTTGAACATGCAGCCAAGGAAAATTACAGTCCTGATATTTCTTTTTCTTTAGGACTACCTTTGACAATATTTACCTCTAGATGTCACGGACATGCTCATGTGAACACACAAGACTATATCTTCTCAAGTACAATGCTATTTGTATTTAAATTGAGTTCTAGGCCTAGAAAATATCAATATCCTGGTCACTATATTTAGTGTGTTTATTCTTAGGAATTTATGAAGGATTTATTTGGAAATTCTGGATAGTATTCATTTTAAATCACAGTTTTTTCTTAAAATGTTAGAGATTATGAATTATATCTTAGTTATGTTATTATATATTATATTCAACAGTGTGGTAAGTAGCTTTTCACTCAAGTTCAAGAGAACAAATATAAGTTTTGATCCTTCCTGTCAACTAGTTCCTCCCCTTGGTAATGTACGTCCAGTATTGTTTATAGACTTTATGATGCTACAATTGTTTGTGACAAGTTGATCTTTGAATTCTTTAGAAGACTACTTCTCCAAGTATTAGCAATGAAAAAAGACTCACACTGGTAGTTTTAAGTGCTTTTGAAAAATCTGATGAAAGCAGTAGGCTTTCTATATAATGTTTAGGGAGAGATTCTCTACTGATGCTAACTTATGAAACACCCACAATTCATTTGAACTGAAATTATGAAAGATGGTCTTCATTCAAATAGATTAATTGGCATTATAAACAGGGAAGCAATTTGGGTGTCTGGATATTTCCAAAGCAATGTAAATTATCATAGTTGTGGTTACTAGGTCATATCACTTTCTGTCTCCTCAGGTCTCAGGGAAGTACGCCATGGGTACATCCAAGCCAAAAAGGCCTGAGCATGTGTTCCCTTTGCCTAGACCCCTTCCCCAGGAAAGCAAAGCTTTCTGCCCCCTCATTGCCAGCAACCTGATTTCTCACAGTCAAAGTGCACAACTCAGAAGGCCAGTTGGAATATAATGCGAGGGAAGAGTCTGCCCAGGAAGTACACACTGCCTGTAAATCAGTGCCTCTCTTATTAACTCAGGAATTATACCAAACCTAAATTGGAGAAGAAAAGGGATGAAACTCAAGTGCTGAATTTGGGGATAATGTTCTTTCTTCCTGGTTGAGTGAGGAAATTTAATGTATAGCCTCTCATTTTGGTGTCATTCCCAAGGCCTATGGTCAGTCTTCTCAAAAATCTCATTTGATACTTCTAGACACCCCCAGGATCCCTTTGTATGGAAAACCTGGACCAGAGAGTGAGGAGGCTTGATGTGACTGATTGACTGACTGACTGACCGACTATGAGACTATGACTTGGCTCTATTTCCTCCCCATAACCCTGTTCTGAGATCTGCTCAATGTCTGTGGTGTCTGAGTCTGAGAAGAGTTTTTGAATGTGTGAGACTGACAGAAAACCAGCTGTTCCTTGGTATATCTCTAGACATTTATCTTAGGGAGGGGCATAAAAGCTAGGATACTCTAGCAGATCAGGATATTTGATTTGCTTCAGAAATCACACATAGATGAGCATGAGGCATTGATTTCAGATCTGTAGTAGATCACTTTAGTTTGTTAGCTCTTCTGAAAGTCATAAACTGACGCCATTGAGCCAGTCGACTACAAGTCAGATCCAGTAGAGGTTAACAGGAGAGGGCAATACAAAACTTTCAATGATGAACTCCAAAAGAAGTGTAAATGGAATTATCATTCCTCACAGAGAAAGATTGTAAACTTGAGAAAGGGAGATTTTTAATCATGATGATAATACTAGTGGTATCATCATCAGCATTAAAACAGTAGTGTTTATTGAGAAGCAGACAAAAGTGAAACCAGAATCATGATTTCTACAGTCAGAATTGAAGACCTTCTTCAAGGCTACAGAATTATCCACTCCTGAGTCTCTGGCTTTCTCAGGACCAGCCTGGGTAACATCCACTCATTTATCACCCAGTGAACCAACCCTGATACTTGGTGTAATGACCAGACCTAAACAGAGCTTGTCATGTATACTTATAAAAATATAGGGTGCCCCCCTCATTCCCTATAAACCCTTCTGTAGTTCAGCAGCAGCTCTTCTTTACTCATCAAGATATAATAAAGAAATAATCAGATTAAGATACTCCCTCCCTCTCTCTTTTTTTTTTTTTGTGTGTGTGTGTGTGGTGCTGGGGATTGAACCCAAGGCCTTGTGCATGCAAGGCAAGCTATATCCTCAGCTCCCCACTTTCCCTTCTTAAACTCCCAATTATCATTCTCCTGACAAAAAGTAAAAGAAATGAGTTAACAATCCTCTGAACAACACTTTTGGCACAAGACTGGTGGTTTTTCCCTACCCACCAAACCATTATTTCTGTCTCTCCTTCATGTACAAGTAATCAGTCAAATTTATCCCTTAGAAAGTTCCTTATTCTGGATGTCAGGGTTAGGTAATGCAATACTTCTCCATGAAGTTCCATTCTCTGTCTCCCACAACTCCCAATAGCCCCATGCACAGACCTCTCTGTGGGAAATTAATAAACTTAGGGAAGAGCTGCCACGGTCTGCTTCATCTGCTTCATTGGCATCCTCTTGTCTTCAAGTGCAATTTTCTTTTCACTATGAATTGCCACACTTTTGACAAGCAAACCTTTGCTGGCTTATTGCTTTGGAAAAATAATTAGAAGGGATGAACTGGGACCTGGAATAGGAAAACAATGTGTTTTCATTCTTATAGGATAATAATCTTCAAAGTAAGATTATTTGCAGGGTTATTTTTACTTGTTTCCTATTACAGAAGTTAAGATACTTTCTGAACCCTGGAAGAGAAAGAGCATTCTTCTTCTGATATTCACTGAGAATCAGATTTCCTTTCTCAGTCATTCTCCACCCTCTCATTTAAATCATAAAAGGCACCACTTCAGAATCATTCATCAACTTCTCTCCAGACTTCTCTTCCCAACAACACTGCAGTTGTCTACATGTGTATTTTTACCATGATTACAAGAAGTCTTGCTAAAGCAGAATAAGGTGAGCATACTCTTCATTGTCATTCTTCTAGCCACTTAATTGGAAATAAAATCCCAGGTAAAAGAGCTCCAAATGTATGCATAAACCCATCATTCCGTGTCAATTACATAAAACTATTGACTGAGGTATATTTTTATGGTACTGTCTGAGACTGAATAAATTCTTCAACCCTTCATTTAGTATCACTGTATTCCAGTAAGTGACTTCAAAGTAGTTTATGCACCATTCTAACCTGTTCTAACCTGTGAAGTTCTAGAGAAATAAAAATAATTTGTGATTTTTTAAATCTACTATTAATGATTGTCATTTACACCATTTATATTACCATGTAAAATGTGTACTACTTAAAATACTGGAAAACTCTCCAAGCATGAATTTCTTACCCATATTTGATTTTTATTTCTGTTGTTAAGTTAGTCATTTGGTCCATAAAACAAAGAGTTGGTTGGATCCATATAATGTGAGGATTTTTTTAAAAAGCAGGAGAAGGAATCTAATTTAGCCCCCCCCCCAAAAAAAAAGAAAGAAAGAAAAAGAAAAGAAAGAAAGAGAAAAAGAAAAAGAAACTGAGATGAAACATCTGAAGGCCAGATTCTCAATAAACCTCTCCTTTCTCTGATGTATACAATTGTAGTCCTTTTCTAGCTTGAGATTTAAAGGTCAAGTTTACCCACCCCCATTTTAAGTACCAGAAACACTCTTTGTATTATACAAACTGGAGACAAGGTCTCATATGTAAAAGAGACATAGTATAAAGTAGAAAGGAGAAATTCTCTATATTTAAGAAAAAATCAAGGTGCAAGAAAAATGTCTTCCATTTAGAGCTTCTTTTCTAAATGCCCATCTTCTGGAGTGGATGCTTTTACATTTACTGTGTGTGGTAGGATTACAAAAGTGGCTTGCATGGACAGATGACTTTTTTTCTGAAAAAGACAAACTGTGTGTTTTCTAAAGAATAGCTAAAACAGGCACAAAGAAGTGTTCTATTCCTCTGATTAATGGAATTAAATTCCTGAACACCACCCTCACACCACCCCAGCACATGCTGTATCTTGCTGTGATTTCTGCAGGACTGTACTTCTGTTTTGGCTACTTTTGAGTCTTAACTTGCTGTCCTTTTTCTCCTGTTCTTTCTTTTTCTTCTCTTCTCTCATTTCACTTAAGAATCTTGCCACTATTCTTCAGTCTTGAGTGTTTTTCCCTAGATGTTTGAAGCAATCTTTTCAACATTTGTAACTCTCTCACCGGTCCTTTAAAGAAATTATTTGGATGGGGAGAGGACAGTTGAATATGAGAAATGATGGAGCAGCCATCAAGATAACTAAATACAGCTGCAGATTTTCATATGCAGACATGCTAGCCTTCATTGTACTGAGCCTCTGTTATTAGGGGTCACTCAGCCAAACTACTTAAAACTGCATATATTTGCATAAGAGAAATGACACCTTAAGATGAAAAAAAAAAAACCCTGAAGTTCTAGAAGCTTTCTTTGAACAATCAGTAGCTAACCTGCAAGTGAAGGGAAAATTCTGCCCTTTCTCCCATATATGGAGATTTTTGTAGCCCTTTCCTTATTGGGTCCCACCTTAATCTAGGTAGAGGCTTTGTCTGATCTGAAGGACTGCAAACTTGTGTGGGGTGCTGACTAGGTAAGATAAACTGGGAGAAGAGACCCTATGGAAATGAACTCATTGGGAAATTACCCTACACTTCACTTCTGCTTTGCAAGATCCTTCCATCTCCTGCCTCAATGGAGGGCAGGCGCCTGCAAGGAAAGACATTCAGTGCCTTGTTGACCCCTGGGTTATAGGGAGAGGTCTCAGAGCTGTGAATGGATCCAACTAACACAGTAAGAGGCTTTTTGCCAACCCCTATTATACTCACCTTATTTCAACCCCAGGGGTGGGAGCCTGACTGAGATTGTCTCCTCTTCAAATCGTGGTTCTGCCTCTTGCCCTTTAGCCGGCTACACAATCCGATTTATCCTAAAGCTGACAGATTGCCCACTTCAATGTAGTGATAGTGTGGGTGGGAATTGAGGGATCAGCTATACCACCCAAAGGTCTTTCTTCCCTTAGGAGTAGAGAGCTGAACAGTGAAAAGGAGCCTGAAGGCCCCTGCGAAATTGTCAACTTTCAGGCTGTTAAAGACCTCAAGTCATTAGCATCAGCTGCTGCACTAAAGGGTAAGTCGGAGCCTCTAAGTAGCTTAGAGCACAAACGAGGCTCCGGAGAAGGCCTAGGCAACTCCATCCACTCCTCCATCATCGACTGGACGTGAAAAAGCTCTTTGGAGTCCATCTCGGTAATAATTTTTACTCTAAATCATTCCCACATCGACGTCTTACAGTACTGGCTACTCCCATTACGGGACCCCTCGGGACTACTCAGAACCCATAACACAGAGGGTGTAAATGCAGAAACATCTTGTCTGATAACTTGGGCTCTACCCTTGAATGTCCTCCCGTCCCTGCCCAGGTACCAGTGTACTGGGACCCGAAGACCAGTATAAGTACCCTTTGGAGGTCTTGCGACATCCCCACTTTATCCCCTTACCCATCTCCTGGGCCACGGGAAGCTTAAGCCAAGTATTCACCCAAGTACGGCCCTTTCCAATTTTGCAGGGGAGGGATTAGTAGTGTGAGCACTTGTAAAGACAGCTCCCACCCCACCCCCACCCCCATTTTATCACCCCCCCACAGGCAATAGTTTCGCAAATCAGCAGCAGCTCAGTGGCCCAGAATCCCTCCTGAATAATCCCACAACCCTCCCTGGTCCACAGAACTCAAACTCTGGAGATACATGGGCGGGGTCCACGCACATGCTACATGTCCAGCTCTCTGACCTAGGTCCCCCAAACTCCCAGCAAAACGGAAAAAGCCCGTCTACAGTCTTTTGGATACCTTTCTTTCCGATCCTGAAACTGATTTCCCCCTCCTAGCAATACCAGAGGGACCAAGCTTTTAGGTAGAGTTGGACCCGCCGCTCTTGAAGAAGCGTTGCCACTCTGGAAGGTGCTCTGGATTCTTGAGGCACGGGGCAGACTCCGGAGAAGGCTTCCAGGCAGGCGGCGCCGGAGGGAGCGCCCAGCCCAGCAAAGAGTTAAAGGGAGGGGACGTGGGCTGTCACGCGTTATTGGGCAGATTATGTGCAGCAAACAAAAAGTGTGTGTCTGCCTGCCAGTCAGTCACTGCATCGGGTCCAGCTGTACAACTCTCTCCGTTTCTCTCTCTCTCTCTCTCTCTCTCTCTCTCTCTCTCTCTCCTCTTACCCTCCCCTCATCTTTCTCTCCCCATCTCTCCATCTCTCCTCTCTTTAGGAAGAGCCTACACGACTGCAACACCAACACCTCTTGACATGGAAATACACTGATACAATAGGCAAAAAGAAACACTGGATTGCATCTTCCCGGTCCAGGTGGCCTTATTTGGGCGATTAGATTCTGACCTTATTCCTGGTAAGTCCATTTGCATTGATGTGGGAGGGGGATGGGAGAAGGCAGGTTTGGTGGGAAGAGTGGAAATTTTTGTCCTCTTCTCCTGGTTTTCTAGAAGACCAGGGGAAAATGATTATTAAGGGGATCTCTACTGCCAATAAGATTATACAAAGGGAGGAGCTGTTGGGGAGCACTGTGCCCGAGAAGCAAGGGATTGGACAGAGCGCGGCAGCCAGACAATGCCTGCCTAGAGGGGAGGGCGAGCGACCGGCAGCAGCGACCAGCTTTCAGCTAGTCCTGCCGGCTCTGGGGAGGATCCCACTGGTGGATGAGAACCCTGGGCCTAGAGCAGGACGCAGAGCTGTGAAAGGTTGGGTCGCAAAGGCGACTGCGCGCGGGTTAGCGAGCCCAGGCTCTTGCCCACGGGTTATTGTGACCGGCTTGAGGCTCGTGGCGGCTGCGGTGGCTAAGCTGACGGCTATTAGCGCGGCATAGCGAGGACCTTTTCACCGTATTGTTAGGTAGAACTGCATTTTATTGACTGTGTCCCTTCTGTTGCCCGAAGTGGCGGGCGACCTCCAGGCACAATGAAACGCTTGTGTGAAAGAGACTTTTAAAATAAGAGAAAAATTAGAACATAAAACGCTAAACTAGAAGAAATTGAGAAAGGGAAAATAGGATTCGCTTGAAAAGATGATAAGTCCTTTTTTAAAAAAAATGCATTTTAATTTGCAATTGGACATGAGGAAGGCTACCTCCTGTGGGCTTAAAAATGCACGGGGATAAATTGTGTAGCACAATAAAATTTGTACTTTATGGGTATTTTCTTTATTTCTGCTGTCTGGTAGATACAGACCAGCACTTGCCATTTGGGGAATACGGGAAAAAGGCTGACCAAAGTTTTAGGCTCCGCTAGCTGAAAAGGAAGACGATGAAAAAGACACTACTTTGTCATCACATTTGAAAGACTAATTGGTTAATAGACATTAAGATAAAAATAGACTTTGCTAATATTATTACCTAAAGTATAGCTTTGCAGGAAAAGAATGAGGTCTACTCTTTCCCGCTACTTAAATTATACAAAATATAAAGAGATCGTTGCCAAGGGTGGGGGAAAAACTACCTTTAGATTAGGAGAAAACCAACTTGGAGAAATATTTTGACTAGTCATAAAGAGCAAACAATGCAGCTACTTCAGAATTAGTCTAAAATTTTTAAATATCTGGAGTTTTTTTTTTTTTTCTTTTAAGTGATAAGCCTTGTAGGGGGTGTCTAGTGACAGAGGAAGGGAAATGTCCCTTTATGACAGCTTAATAGAGAACCTTCCATTGGGGCTTTACTTTCTAAACTGCTGCGGATTAAACAGCTGGAGAGCCCACTGAGGACTATTCAAGCAGGGCTGCCCCCTCTTGGCCAAACAGGGTCATATCTGGGGAAAAAAGAATTCACCAGTCATTACACACGGTATTTCAGACAGGGGACACCTCAGACTTGCCCTGTACCTCCTCACTTCATGGGCCACAGGAAACTCAATACACCCTCTTGTATAACAAGGTAACTGGGATTCACCCTCATCCATAAATAAGCATGTCGAGAAAAAATAATTACCTCTGCTTGCTGCTTTTAATTAAAGCCTCGGAGGGACAGTGTTGGATTATGGTAATGAGCAGACATACGTCGTCCCTTTTTGTAGGCTGCAGAGAAAGGTTAGCTGACACGGAATTAGTGGCCCTGACACTCCACTTGAAATCCATTCGCCATGCTCCGCTGTCTCCGCCTGCTTGCTAATGCTGCTTCCCTCTTTGGAAGAAAAGGAAAAAAACAGCTCTTAGACACTCAGTTCAATATATAGAAAGATAAGATCTTTTCTTCAAGGGTTAAGTTTCTTTCACTTAAGAAATTTGATATAGGTTGGTTTTAAAAAATGTTTTTCTTTCCTTATCTTCACCCCAAACTCCATCTATTGCCAAAGTACTGCACAAATAAATGATCTAGTCTTTCCTAGCTCTTTCTTTTCTTTTCTGAATCTCCTATCATTCTGTTTGATTACTGTACTCCCCCAAATCAGGAGGCAAAGTTAGATAAGGTTCAGATGGTGTATTCTTTTTCTCGGGCACTCAGACCCTGAAAGATAAAAGTGGATTTGTGAAGGGGATGATGGCAAAGTGGCCTGCGAGAGATGCTGTGTGTGTGGTGTTTGCTCACTAAGCAGGGTCGTCCCCTTACACATGCCTGGAATGCAGCCAACGATTCCAGTTTGAGTTCCCCTACGTAGCGCATCTGCGTTTCCGCTGCCCCAAGAGACTTCACAGCGCTGATCTGAGTCCCCACGACTAACAAAGCGCCGGTGTGGGCACCAAAGACCACGGGGAGGAGGAGGCGGTAAAGACCACCACCAGCAGCAGCAACAGGAGACGCCATTGGGTCCGGGTCCCAAATTCTGCAAGGCTGGCCCCATCCATCATTACCCGGCTCCCTCTCCGGACAGCAGCAACCCACCCGCCGCCGCCGGTGGCAGCAGCGCAAAGCCATCCACAGACTTTCACAACCTGGCCCGGGAACTGGAAAATTCCCGGGGAGGCACCAGCTGCTCCCTGGCCCAAAGTCTCAGCAGCAGCAGCAGCAGCAGCAGCAGCAGCAGCGGCGGCAGTGCCGGCCACCAGGAGGCGGAACTGAGTCCCGATGGCATCTCCACCGGCGTCTGCAAAGGGAAGAGGAAATTCCCAGAGGAGGCTGTGGAGGGCGGCGGAGGCGGTGGGGCCAGGCTGGTGGGGGGCCGGGCGCGCTTCGCCCAGCGGCCCCTGCCAGCCTCCAAGGAGGATTTGGTTTGCACGCCGCAGCAGTACCGCGCTTCTGGCAGTTACTTCAGCCTGGAAGAAAACTGCCGCCTCTTCGCGCCACCCAGCCCCGAGACCGGAGAGGCGAAGCGCAGCGCCTTCGTGGAGGTGAAGAAGGCTGGCCGAGGGGCCGGCCTGCAGGAGGAGGCGACTGTGGATGGTGGGAGCACCACTGCCGAGGACCACGACGCAGGTGGTGGCGGCGGCTCTTCCACGCCAGCGGCTGCGTCTCCGGCAGGCGCGGAGAAGCTGCTGGCCCCGCGGCCCGGGGGCCCGTTGCCCAGCAGGCTGGAGGGCGGTAGTCCCGCGCGGGGCAGCGCCTTCACTTCAGTGCCACAGCTGGGCGGTTCCGGAGGCAACGGCGCAGGGGGCGGCGCGGGGTCAGCAGGTTCAGGTAGTGCGGGCAGTGTCCAGGGCTCAGCATCCGACGAACGCAAAAGCGCCTTCTCGCAGCCGGCGCGCTCCTTCTCGCAGCCGGCGCGCTCCTTCTCACAGCTGTCCCCGCTAGTGCTGGGCCAGAAGTTGGGCGCGCTCGAGCCTTGCCATCCTGGCGACGGCGTGGGTCCCACCAGACTCTACCCGGCCGCTGCTGACCCTCTGGCAGTGAAGCTCCAGGGGGCCGCGGACCTGAACGGAGGTTGCAGGGCCCTGCAGACTGGCGGTGGCAGCCTGCCCAAGCAGAGCCCCTTCCTCTATGCCACTGCCTTCTGGCCCAAGAGCTCGTCGGCGGCTGCAGCTGCGGCTGCAGCGGCCGCTGGGCCCCTGCAATTGTAGCTGCCATTGGCGCTCACGCTGCTGCCGCCCTCCTTCACCTCGCTGTGTCTGCCCGCGCAGAACTGGTGCGCCAAGTGCAATGCCTCTTTCCGCATGACCTCCGACCTAATGTACCACATGAGGTCGCACCACCAAAAGGAGTATGCGATGGAGCCCTTGGTGAAGCCGCGGCGGGAGGAGAAACTGAAGTGCCCCATTTGCAATGAGTCCTTCAGGGAGCGCCACCACCTGTCTAGGCACATGACCTCGCACAATTGACACAGAAAGGACCTCAGCTTTCCCGGCGCTGGCGAGCAGTCTAGCCACCTGCGGGAGTACACGGGAGGACATCCACCACTTCCTTTTGCCCCCAAACACTGCACCAACATACAAGGGCACACACAAATGTGCCCCAACCCCAGGAGCCTTCTTATTCAGTGTTTACCCGAGACACGCGCCACACACACACGCACACACACACACACACACACACACACACACACGATGGTGAATTTTTGATGGAGGGGTTTTTCTTTTGAATGCACACATTTTCACTTTCCCAAAAACAAAAGTACATTTTTTAAAATGTCATATATTGCAACATATTGATGCATTTGTCATACGTTTCTACTTAAATTATTAAGCACTTACGGTTTAGATGTAATAATTATATGTAAGGGCAAAATTTATTTTAGATACAAAGTAATGGAGGAGGATGAAATGCTTTCTGCATTTCTTGATGACAGCTTGTGTTCTTACAAAAGTAAACAAAATGGATAAAAAGGGGGTCACCATTCAATTTAAGTTTCCAGGGGAAAGTGCATGTATCATGAAATGATTATGGGCTTCAATGAAGAATGTCATCAATTATGTAAATATGTATTTCCTTTTAATACAAAGTGTAATTTTGTGCCAGTGAAATGGAGTCTGAATAGTTATGTGTTTCTTTTATCCCTGAAAAGATTTATTAAACTTTATGGTTTATCCGGGTATGTTGGATGCTTTGACAATAAATGACTATTTTCTTCAAAGCAACTATTTGGAAAGTTTTTAACATTCTTTAGTAGTTAAGTACTATGCTTTTGAATAAATGCCATTTATTTTCATTGACTGAAAAGAGGGAAAGAGGTAGCAGAAGAGAGGGATAATAGCCTTTTCCCATTTGAATTTATTTACTGTAAGTTGAGTCTAAAAGAAGATAAGTTATGATTATCACTTGGGAAATATTTAGCTGCAAAGTTTTGGGCTTCTTGAGCAAAGAACTCATTTAGACAAAATGCCCTATGCAACTAACCTGTCACTGGGATGTCTGCATTCTTTTCAAGGCAGGGTAAAGAGCATACTTATAAATGCTGGGAGGTAATTTTCAGAACTGTATGTGGGAAAACAGATGAAAGGCCCACTTTAGGTTCTAGTAGTGATTCCTATGTGGAAGACTATGGTATACTCCAAAACCCTTCAATCCTTTGTTATCTATTAAGAGGCCCTGGTAGAAAGTTTCTCTAGAAATCACAATGAAAAGATCCTGGTTTGAGTCCATGTATTGCAGGACCCAGTTTTCCTTCTAAAGACTTCACCATCCACACAGCTTATGGAAACAACAAGCAAACAAAAAACTGGTCCTGAAACATTCTCATACAGAAGAAATGATAATACTTCTCCTTTTCCTGTATGAAAAGTTCCTCTGAACTCGTATGATGAGAATATTCTTAGTTAAATGGAAACATATTTGTGTGAGTGGTATATCCAGTAACTATTAGACACAAAACCAAATGAACAATGATCCCTTAGGTCTTATGGTAGTTTGCTCATAATCTATTGGCATCCCCAAAGACTCTATGTATGTTCTAGAAATAGTGCACTGATTAAGCTGTCATAGGTGCCAGCTCTCCTATTTTTCCCCTCCTTATTTCACATCCTGCCTACCTCCCCCTATGTCTGAGAGACATTTTTGAAAAAGTCTGAATCCAGAAATTACACAAGGTCTCTACAGACTTTTCAATAGCTTTTCCTTAAAGTATTTTAAAACCTTCATTTTCGTAAGGCCACCACAAAACAAGTTATGATTTAGAGTAGGGGGCAGGTATAGATGAGGTGTGGGCATAGATATATATTTACAGGGTGTTTGACCATCTTGGTTAAAAAGCATTGGCTTCCTTAGGATCATCCAAATACATTTTTTTGGGTGCTATGTTTCTTTGAGTCCTGCTTTCACTTTTCCTAATCAGCAGTTTGATGATCTGTTACATTCATTCCCATCAAGGTGTGGTGAGAAGAACAGTTCTATTTCTATCTCTTGACTAGTGTGACCCTGCATCTTGGTTGACACATCATATGATTTCCCCCAGCTTGGTTCTCTCACCTATAAAATGAGTGAGGTATGTTCTATGATCTTTAAATTACTTTTAGCCCTGAAGAATTGTTTTTTTTTTTTTTCCAATAAGCTAACCAATTGAACCTAAATGGAGCTTTCTAAAGAAAGCCCGAGCATGAAGTGCCAGAACCGCAGGTCCTAAAGCCAGCCAATTGCATCACCCGCATTATTGTGTCCCAATCAGTGGAAGAATACCTAGGATTGACCCGGCACTTAGAATCTGCGAACTCCAGGTGTACAGTCAAGCAGATTCCTAGTTCTTCTCTTCATTTGTCTATGCTTCTCTGAGGCTTTCGTGGGCAGAGTCATTAGTATTTTCCAGGATGTGCGTGCGGGGTACAGCTTATGCCCACAGGCCTGCGAAAACCAGAGGGTCTGGGAAGGGATGTACAGACATTTCTGAGTTCGCCTGCACTGGAGAGACAAATCAATTTCTCCATGAGAAAGTTCTCAAGGACCCAGCAACCACTTCTATTCAATATAGTTCTCGAAATACTGGCCAGAGCAATTAGACAGACGAAAGAAATTAAAGGCATAAAAATAGGAAAAGAAAAACTTAAATTATCACTATTTTCAGATGACATAATTCTATACCTAGAAAACCCAAAAGGGTCTACAAAGAAACTACTAGAACTAATAAATGAATTCAGCAAAGTGGCAGGATATAAAATCAACACGCATAAATCAAAGGCATTTCTGTATATCAGCGACAAAACTTCTGAAATGGAAATGAGGAAAAACACTCCATTCACAATAACCTCCAAAAAAAATAAAATACTTGGGAATCAACCTAACAAAAGAGGTGAAAGATATATACAGTGAAAACTACAGAACCCTAAAGAGAGAAGTAGAAGAAGATCTTAGAAGATGGAAAAATATACCCTGTTCATGGATAGGCAGAACTAACATTATCAAAATGGCGATATTACCAAAAGTTCTCTATAGGTTTAATGCAATGCCAATCAAAATCCCAACGGCATTTCTTGTAGAAATAGATAAAGCAATCATGAAATTCATATGGAAAAATAAAAGACCCAGAATAGCAAAAGCAATTCTAAGCAGGAAGTGTGAATCAGGCGGTATAGCGATACCAGATTTCAAACTATATTACAGAGCAATAGTGACAAAAACAGCATGGTACTGGTACCAAAACAGGCAGGTGGACCAATGGTATAGAATAGAGGACACAGAGACTAATCCACAAAGTTACAACTATCTTATATTTGATAAAGGGGCTAAAAGCATGCAATGGAGGAAGGATAGCATCTTCAACAAATGGTGTTGGGAAAACTGGAAATCCATATGCAACAAAATGAAACTGAATCCCTTTCTCTTGCCATGCACAAAAGTTAACTCAAAATGGATCAAGGAGCTTGATATCAAATCAGAGACTCTGCGTCTGATAGAAGAAAAAGTTGGCTCCTATCTACATATTGTGGGGTCAGGCTCCAAATTCCTTAATAGGACACCCATAGCACAAGAGTTAACAACAAGAATCAACAAATGGGACTTACTTAAACTAAAAAGTTTTTTCTCAGCAAGAGAAACAATAAGAGAGGTAAATAGGGAGCCTACATCCTGGGAACAAATTTTTACTCCTCACACTTCAGATAGAGCCCTAATATCCAGAGTATACAAAGAACTCAAAAAATTAGACAATAAGATAACAAATAACCCAATCAACAAATGGGCCAAGGACCTGAACAGACACTTCTCAGAGGAGGATATACAATCAATCAACAAGTACATGAAAAAATGCTCACCATCTCTAGCAGTCAGGAAAATGCAAATCAAAACCACCCTAAGATACCATCTCACTCCAGTAAGATTGGCAGCCACTATGAAGTCAAACAACAACAAGTGCTGGCGAGGATGTGGAGAAAAGGGTACTCTTGTACATTGCTGGTGGGACTGCAAATTGGTGCAGCCAATTTGGAAAGCAGTTTGGAGATTCCTGGGAAAGCTGGGAATGGAACCACCATTTGACCCTGCTATTGCCCTTCTCGAACTATTCCCTGAAGACTTTAAAAGAGCATGCTACATGGATGCTGCCACATCGATGTTCATAGCAGCACAATTCACAATAGCTAGACTGTGGAACCAACCCAGATGCCCTTCAATAGATGAATGGATAAAAAAAATGTGGCATCTATACACAATGGAGTACTATGCAGCAATAAAAAAATGACAAAATCATAGAATTTGCAGGGAAATGGATGGCACTAGAGCAGATTATGCTTAGTGAAGCTAGTCAATCCCTAAAAAACAAATACCAAATGTCTTCTTTGATATAATGAGAGCAACTATGAACAGAGAGGGAGGAAGAGCAGGAAGAAAAGATTAACATTAAACAGAAACATGAGATGGGAAGGAAAGGGAGAGAAAAGGGAAATTGCATGGAAATGAAGGGAGACCCTCATTGCTATACAAAATTACATATAAGAGGTTGAGAGGGGAATGGGAAAATAAACAAGGAGAGAAATGAATTACAGTAGATGGGGTAGAGAGAGAAGATGGGAGGGGAGGGGAGGGGGGATAGTAGGGGATAGGAAAGGTAGCAGAATACAACAATTACTAATTGGGCATTATGTAAAATTGTGGATGTGTAACCGACATGATTCTGCAATCTGCATTTGGGGTAAAATTGGGAGTTCATAACCCACTTCAATCTAATGTATGAAATATGATATGTCAAGAGCTTTGTAATGTTGTGAACAACCAATAAAAATTTTAAAAAGAAAAAAAAAAGGATGCTGATAGAGGGAACCTTTGATAATGACTTCAAGTGCTTATTGACTCAATAAGGAAAAGACTCAAAAAGGAGATAATTTTCCCCAAGACTCTCATTCTCAGAAATTTTTATTTGAGTAAGAGCTATTAGCTCACAAAGGAAAGAAAAAGTAATCATATGTATAAGACATTATAGAGGTTCTAGAGGAAGAGACTTCCCCCACCCCCCGCCCAAATCACCAGGATAGCTATTACAAATGCAGATTCCTAAAGGTACCATCAGAATTTGAGGACTCAGAATCTTGCATTTCCAGCACTCCTCCCTAGGCTATTCTGGAGTAGGTGGTTCTTGATGCACACTTTGAGAAACACTGAATGGTTAGAATTAGACTTAAAATGTAGGAGTTTATCAGAAATTAAGGATAAGTTGAACTATATGTTATAAATATAGATGGGGGTACTGGTGATTGAACCCAGGGGTACTTTATCACTTAGCCACATCACCAGTCCTTTTTAAGACAGGGTCTCACTAAGTTACTTAGGACCTCACTAAGTTGCTGAGGCTGACCTCAGACTTTTGGTGCTCCTGCCTTAGCCTCTTGAGTTGCTGGGATTCCAGGTGTGTGCCACCACTGCCCACTTGGATTCATTTTAAAAATATTCGGTGATGTTCTATCTTTGCTTCAGATTGACTTTCACATTTTACCCTTCCTTTCCCACTGAAGTCTGAGTCATTACTAAGAATAGTAAAAATTGTAAATATATGAGAAAGCCCTTATTTAAAGAAAGTTTTAAACTACATCTTTATGGGAAAATTTTAAACCATTCATATATCATTACCCTCTTAGGAATTTCCTTTTTATCACTGGGTTTTGATACATGATCCTTTCTAAAATTATCTAAAAATTATTTGTATGCACTGTTTATGACCTTCACCAATCCAGGCTTTGATTCCAAGCTTCCAGGAGCCATGTTTCCTAGCCCATGGTTTTTGGATGGCTAATAGCAGCAGAATAAGAAATGTCTTGAGCTCCAGTTTGCTCTCAGCACCAGGCCACCAGTTAACCACTTCTGCTTCTCTGTCAGCTGTGATTCCTGCACAGAGGCTGCCGCTCTGTGATGGTGAGTGGTTCTAAGTCTTTGTTGATTCAGAAGCCATCAACATCTGCTGCAGAAGCTCCTAGTGCCAGGGAAGCAAGTCTCTATTCACTTCATGTACTCAAGGCTTTATTGCAGTCTCCTTCCATGAAGGACTCAGGCCTGAGTCTGGGGAGGCAGGGCCAGAAGAACCTAGCAACACTGAGGCTAATGCAATACAGCCTGCACAATTCCCATCAATTCCGAGTAATGTTGCCCGTTACTCTCTAACACTACAGGCCCCTGAAATGCATCTTTTATATCAACAGAGCTATGATAATCCTGCTACCCTAGGCTTCTGGTTATGTCAGAACACGCCTAAATGAAAAGATAGGTGCAATCTAATACTGGGATCATAGCTGTGAGTTCATTTTAAAGTCCCCACAGTTCTTTATAAGCATAGAGAATTCTGAAAAAAGAACAAACGAAGTCACATCAGATGTCAGGAGATCTAATATCCAGTCTCATTGTGCCTCTTCCATTTACTACTTGTGTGACCTTAAAAGAACTAACTTCTCTAAGCTTCAGATTTCTCTCCTGTAAAATAAGAACATGAGATCAGAGCGTCTCAGGTTTCCGGGTTCATAACAACTACTAGCAAGCTAGATAAATGTGTTTTTTTTTTCTCTCTTTTTTGGAGATTCAGATATAAGAATGACATTGGCTGGGGTATTGGTATTTAGATTTTAGTAAATGCTCTGGGTGATACTCTAACCATGTTTAAGAAATCTTTCTATCAGTGGTTCTCTATTTAATCTTGTATTAGGAACATACAAAAAGTTAAAAAAAAAAGTACTTTGACTGGTTCCACTGAAAATAAACACATAAGACTCTCTGGGAGTGAGGCTAGGGCCTTGGTATATTTCTAAAGTTCTTTTCTGCAGCAAGGGTTGAGAATGGATTAATAATCTCTAAGAAGTTTCCTAATCTTTCGAAGTCCAATTTTTAACCTAGGTTTTAGACCATAGTACCTCAGTTTATAAATAGGAGGTGTGTTGTATATGCAGATTTATTAATTGCTTTGAGCTAAATTGTGTCCCCTCCCTAAATTTGTCTCTAGTGGTCCTAATTTCTAGAACCTTGGATTCTGACTTATTTGGAAATAGGGCCTTTGAGGTGATTACTATAAAATGAGGTCCTTGAAGTAAGTCTTAATTCAATATGACTTATGTCCTTACAAGATAGGTAAATTAGGACACAACTAACACAGACAAAGAGGTGACTATGCAAGAATACAGTGAGAAGAATACAGTGGGATTCACTCACCTGTGAGTCCAGGAGAGAGGCCTCAGGAGAAAGTGAACCTTCCAACACTTTGCCAACACTTTAAACTTCTAGCCTCCAGAACTGTGAGAAAATAAATTTCTTTTGTTTAAACTACACCATTTATGCTTTTTTGTTGTAGCAGCTCTAGCAAACTTTTTTTGTTATAGCAGCTCTAGCAAAGTCAAATAGTTTACTGAAACTCATTGGACTTTAAAGAAAATAATGTTCATTTTATTCAGAAACAACATATTTCTAAATATGAACACAAAAAAGAAAAAAATAAACTATACAAAAATAAAGAATGTGATTTAATAGGGCTCCCCCTGCCACAAGTCATACTAAAAACATGCTGTGGAAATAAGTAAATCATTTTCAAATATTATGGCCTTTTCTTATTTATTTATTTTCTATTATTTTGTGGTACAGGAAATTGAACCTAGGGGCATTATACCACTGAACTACGTCCCCAGCCCTATTTATATTTTATTATGAGACAAGGTCTCACTAAGTTGAAGAGACTAGCCTTGAATTTACCATCCTCCTTCCTCAGATCCTCAAGTCTCTGGGGTTACGGGCATGAGCCACCATACCTGGCTTATTATGACCTATTTTTAAGTAATAGTACTAAAGAAGAGCAGCCCTAAGAAATTTTTGGTGAGTTTTGTTACCAATGATAATAACAAATCTAATTTCAACTAAAACAATCACTATCAATTTTTTAATATAATCACCTAAGATTTAACATAAATTTTAATTATGAGCATACGTGAAGAATTAATTATTTTAGTTTTGATACTGGGTTTTATAAGATATTTCTATTCCCAGGCCTCATATATCCCTAATTTCCAATGTCCCTTTGTTAAGATTTTCTTAATCTTAATTTTTAATTTTGTTCTACTCAGGGAAAAAATACTAAATAGGTCTTTTCATCATACCCTCAGGAAAAATCATTGATTGCAAAGAAAAAGATATATTGCCACCTAGTGGAAAATACGCAGAATCTTCTGGTTATAATTCAAGTTTTAAACCACAAAATGGGTAGAGCAAAAAAATGTTTTAAATGGTTTTTGATTGTAAACAATGATGCTTTGTTGATTAAAGGATGTGGTCCACATTTAACTTCTCTGTCACCGTTGACTTTTGAGTAATTTATTTAAAAAAAATTTTAACCTCAGATGCATGTGCTACTGCTACATGTTGAGTGATAAAGTCAAACATAGTCTTTCTCAAAGACATTTAGCTAAAATTACAAAGTAATTTATAGGGAAATTAAAAAAGTGTTTACCACCCACAGAAGGTAAATAGTCTAGTAAACAGACACTGTAAATATAGTTAACTGAGCTTGGGCAAGTCACATCTCTGGACATATTTCCTCATCTGAAAAAATAAGGTTTGACCGAATCATTTATATTTGCAGTTTTAATATGATTAGATAATATATTTATACTATATGCTTACATTTTTAAGCTCAAGATCTTTTTTAGTAATTAGGTGAGTACCTAGACTTGGTTTAGCAACTAGTGTTGATGAGTTAATATGTGTATATCTTTGGAATAACATTTCAGCATAGAACTAAAAGCAGCTTATTAATGGGAAGGAAGTTCATATCTATTTATTTGGTTGCCAGGTTTCCAGCTGTTTTTTTCCATAAGAGTAAGGTGACCTGGTTAATTTTAACTTCGGCAATTACATTCTGTCCAGCTAAGTTATCCTTGCAACTTCTATTTGGATATAGCATCCTTTATTTTTTCCTGTCCTAAAGTTTTAGGAAGTTGTTATTAACTGATTTACTGTTCCTGACCTTTAACAAGCAAGGAGAGTGATACTAACTCCTTGGTAATTCTACAAGAGCCTTTCTTACGGTAGTTCAAGGAAGGAAAGGAGAGTTTAAAAATACTTCCCTTTTAGTAGTCCTTGGTATGTCCCAAGAATGTCACAATCCTTAATTAGTTAACCATACTATGTGGATGCCCTCTGAGAGGTCTTATTTCAGATGATGTAATACTGGAAGCTTAAGTTATCAAATTGTTTTGGATCAAATTGTTGGATAAAATATCCCTTATACATCAAGATAGAATTATCACTACAAGGCTTCCCTTTCAAACAGGAGAGACTTAGTGTGAAAATAAGAACAAATCTATGGGAAATAAGAATGTATGCTAAATTAGCAGATGTCATGAAATACTAAAGATAGTTAGTTGGATACAATCACTTAAGTTCTAAATAATTTGTGAGAACCTGCATATTGCATGACCATTAATAAAATAGGGACATGAAAAAGACTGATGTTCTACTATTTTTGATAACTTACTTCCCCTTTCTTCTATCCAATTACCATGAAACTGAGGGGTGAGTGAGGGAGGGAATAAAGGAGGGAAGAGAGAGAAAAAAAAGTCAGGAGGAGGAGGACAAAGAAAAAGGAGAGAAAAATGGTAAATTTTCT
Source organism: Urocitellus parryii (assembly GCF_045843805.1). Classification (NCBI taxonomy): domain Eukaryota; kingdom Metazoa; phylum Chordata; class Mammalia; order Rodentia; family Sciuridae; genus Urocitellus; species Urocitellus parryii. Next base: position 6,638,891 of record NW_027553586.1, read on the forward strand.
AGATATTATTCACTCTGAATAAAGTCCGGAAATATTTCTTCTGAAAAAGAAGTCAGCGAGGGTCTCACTTTTTCCTGTAAACTATTTTTGTGTGTTCTTTTAGTAATAATTGATTCTTAGGTGCATGTCTATAGTATTTATTGCCTGTTTTACCTATTCTTTCTTCAAACTAACAGAATACCAGAAAAAAGTTAAGTTCCAAATATAAGACTAAAAACTACCTACCTGCCTTCTTAGAATGTCTGTTCCTCCCCTATTGCGTTATATATATCTTAGTTTTAGGTGGATACAATATCTCTATTTTATTTTTATGTGGTGCTGAAAATTGAACCCAGTGTCTCAGGCAAGCACTCTACCACTTGAACCACAAACCCAGCCCTCCTCTATTATGTTTTCTTTGCAAATACGTTAGCAACCAGATTCACCTAGTTTTAGAGGTTGAAGTTTTAGTTTACAATGTTAAAGTTTCTCTATTTTATCAGCTTCTATGGTTGCTTCATATCACTTTCATTATCAATGTCACCAGCCAATTACATATTGTCTAATTTCTCAATTAGGCAGGTAGCTTCAGCAATAAAACATGGAAGAGGGATACTACATGCCTGAAACAACAGTTGGAGGTGACAAGGACAAATTAAAGGTCATGACACATGTCATTAGGGAAACAATTTCTATAGGTTTGAAAAAAACAACCTCTCAGATTGATCTATGACTTAAATTTCAACATGATTTAATATATCTGTTCCTTGAACAGATACATCTGTCAACTGATTACCATTATTATTCTCCTAAGATGGCATTTCCCTCTGCATTGTAGCAGAGCGGTACTCAATAAACACAATGAGGAGACGATGCCTATCCAGTAACCTTCCATCACAACATTCTGTCTTAAAGAAGACATGTTAAATGCAGATCCCTGCAATGGATGCTTGAAAAGGTAACTTTGTTTTGACTGTATTATTTATTTTTCGTTTTATTATCCACATGCACATTTGTTTGATAAGCATTTCAAGGAAGCTGCACTTAGAAAGTTAAAGGAGGTTTTCATAATAAATGAGAAAAGATTTTTAAAGTTATAAATGTTCAATTCCAGGCGTTTTCTATGGCTTAATAGAAGTTTTAGTATAATGAAGCACTTCAAAATGCTGCAGGCACTCCGAATTTGGAAAACATTAAGATGGAAAAATGTTGGGGAAACATCCGAAAACTGACACTGGTTCTTTCTGTTAAAATATTGGTCTGTTTAGGTATAAAATGTTTTCTTAACCTTCATTTCTATTGTAGTCAATTGTACATATGCATGATAATAAGCTTATTTATATTCAACCAAACATTCATTTGGCAAGCAGCCTAGAATATTCTAGTGTTCTAAGAGTCAAACAAATGCCTCAGAGATTCATAGTCTTTGTTTCTTTTTCAATATTGCAACGCATAACAATTCTTTGTCCTCTTGTTGCTGCATTCTATAAAGTATAGTAATTGGCAAGTAATACAAGCTACCTCATTGATTTCCATATCTACCTTGAAGGTAGAGATTTCACTTGGGAATTAGACCTGGTATCTTTAATAACTTTGTGTACTTGAGTGGATATATTTGACTTATAGATAGCTGGAAAAAAGTCACAAGTCATAGTGTTGATTTAATTTAATTTAATTTTTTTTAGTACATTGGGATAAAACTTTAGTCAGAGTTCCAAATTATTGGTTAGGCAGTTAATGAGAATGACTATTCAGTTACTGAGATTCCTGATACTTAAGGAGGAACCATGACCTTCCTTTCTTGCCCTGCTAGCCTATGTTAGGAGGCAGAGTAGAAGCAGGTACTGGAGACAGATCCTGGCACTACCACTCAGTGGTTCTGTTTTGCTGCAATGTGTACTACTGGCAAGTCCCTTTACTTTTCTGAGTCTCCTTTTGCTCCCCTGTAACCTGGAATATTAGAAACCATATATGATTGGAGATAAACTATGGAAGTTTAAGTCACATTGTAGGCACTAGATATATTAAAAATTATTATTTTCACAATCCCCCTTTGCAGGGTTTTGTGAATTTTCCATTACCTGCATACTTTTCAAATGTAGAGGTAAAAACACTTTTCTTCCAGTTGTGAATGAAGAGAGGCATTTCTGGTGTTCTCACTATACAAGAAAGAGGCTGCTGCTGGAAAACTGTGAAAAATGTTCAAGGATACACACTGTTCTTTTTCTTGAGAATGGTAGATGGGAAATTAACTAAGACAAAGTCTTCTCTGAACTTGAACTCTTCCAACCCCACCCCCCAGTAGATTCTTTATCCTCCCTAAACATCTTGGGTAAAGATCCTGGTTTGGAGGCTCCCTTCCCTGGTGGTCTGTTGGAGCCCAGGAATGCTGGCCTTTAGGGCACAAGGCCAGACCTGTTTGCTCACTCATGCTTGGAGCGAGCAGCATGGGAGGTCCTGATAAGCTGGCTACTTACTTATGGCTATAAGATGCTTTCTGAACATTTGTATACAGTGGTAAGACAAGTTGTCAAATGGCCCTTGAGAAGTCTGTATCCTAAAAAAAATTAATAATAAGAAAAGCATGAATTTTATTAGCATATTACCCTATGAAAGCCCTAAAATGATTCTTTATAAAATATTTTTTAAAGTCTATGTGGCTTTGGAAATTAATCACCCAATCCTTTAAAATCGCCCTTCAGATTTCCACTTTTCTAAATTACCAAGGTGCTAGAAGAATCTCAACCCAAGAAGCTATTTATAAGAATGAAAAACTCATGGCATAAAAGGGAGTGGATTTTAAGAAAAAATAAATCACAGAGGAGAGGGGAATGTTCTATGTCTGTTTAATTCAGTCTTAGCCTGAATGAAGTTTTAAAGGACATGTGAAAAGCAGACAAAAATAGCACTAAGCTTGCCCCCATCCCACGTTCATACTTCCCTAGGTAGAGTGGTGTTGAACTAGCAGCTGAAGTTTCATTAGTCCTATAAAGGCTTTGTATTAGTTTGGGGAAGACCTGTAGGAGTTTGGCTTCTAAAAATTCCTTAACTCAACAAAACTACTGATGGGACAATTTTCCTGGGTTAGAAAAAGTAAGCCTATCAGAGTATTTTCCTATGCCCTTTGGAACGTGTGCAGCATTTGTAGGCTTGCATAGAAACAGTTTCTGAATACATTTCCCTTTTTATTCAATAGATTTCATCTTAGAATTTTTTTTAACCATTGGGGAAAAGCAACTATCCTTTTAAAAGACAGTATTCTTTATGGTTTCTTTCAGAGAAATTAGACTTTTAACTTGGTGAGAGTGTCTTCTACTTCCACTATTTCATTATACAGCCATAAATCAACATCTTGTTTACCATGTTTACTTTTTAAATGAATTTCTTTCACCACTTGAAGTCAGAAAACAAATGGTGCTGGGTCAAGGCACTAGTTCACCAGGGGATCTGGGCCACTGCCAGAAATTAGCCTTATTTTAAAATTTAAGAAACCATCGTGTTCTGTCTGGTCAATTTTGGAAAGGTGTGCTCTAGACCAGCTATGTGTGAGGTAAAAGAAATGAAGCATCAGTCCGAGCAAATGCATGTGCTGATGAGAAGCCCATCATTCATTTCTCATGAATCAAAATTGTATCTGTTATAGGTTGACTAGGCATGCACTTTTGACCAATAAACACCATGTTATGTGTGAAAAGTTCTTATTAAAGTTCACCTCGTCTTAAAAATTAGATTACCTCAAGAGGATTTGTGAAATCATTTTGAAATAATGATTTTTAAATATTGAAAGCCATCAAAATAAATGTTACTTTTTTTTAATGTTATACAGATTCTATGCCCTTGTTGATTTATATTTATAATTTAAAAACTTTTTTTTTCCCAAAGTGAAAAGAACCAACTTTATGAGCGAAGTTAAGAGCCCACTAGAGGTCACTTTCTCAACTTATTTCCCTTAATAACTGGAAAATTTGGCTTTGATTCTTGTCACTGAATCTTTCTTACATGTCCTGTTGGATTTAGCATTCATGTTAGAACTTTTGTTTCCTCCCAGAAAAAAAAAACTTCTGCTGTTTCTCCAAACTACTCTCAATTATGCCCTCATATCACATATTCTTATTTTTCAAGTACAACTTCTGTAGTGACTTTTTAAAATGATCTTGTGTATATTTCTGATTATTAAAATGCTATTATTTGAATGTAAAATGTGTCTATTTCCTAAAGTTGTAATGAACTTTATAATGCTGTGTTAGCATAAAAGAAAATGTACAGCCTTCTTAATTTCTGCCTCATGCAACAAATACCAGTGGTGCTGCAAAATAGTCAACATCAACACCTGTTGAAATGAATCTCTGCAATTCATCATTCTTGATTTAATTTCCCTAGTGGCCCATCAAACTACTTTATAAACTACTTAAAAAAATATTACCCTAGAATGTGAATGCCTGATGTACTTGATTGGACTGAAGGGCATCTTATCATTTTTTTCTTAAACTTGGACATGATATGTTCACAAGCTGTTATTAATTGTTAGTTTCACTCCTTGAGTATAAAAATTAGCATAACATAATTTTGTGTGTTTTCTATTAGGCCATTAGGCATAAGATTACAATTCCCTGGCTTCTTAAATGCCCATTATATCTGTCCTATATCCATAACCATATTGATCTTAAAACATTTTCTTAGCTACCTCTTAAAATTCAACTAAAATCAGCAATCTTTTAAACTCAGAAATAGTGTAATATCTCATTTTCCTACAAGTGGAAGCATTCATAAGATAATCACATGCAGAAATTTATTTTTCCTTCCAAAAAATGTCTATATCTTTATGTTATTTATCTACTGCTCACCTAAATGTCCTATATCATATAAACAAAATTTCTATCATTTTTGGAAAGATGTTATTGAAAGAAATATTTAATTTTGTATCTGAAAATAAATAAGAGAGTTAAAATATCAGGTATGCTTTAAACTATTATACATATAATATCTAACTTTAACAGTATTACTTGTTATAATTATTTTCAGATAAAATACTGAAGTATATAGTCTCTGCTTTCTACTAGCCCTAACCTCCATATCTTCCCAAAGGTAATTCTATTTTTATATTTTCCCAGATCTTTTGACAACTGTTTATATTCAAATGTATATATATCTCCAATATATGCCATACTATTTTGTTGTTTTATATACACTTGAGTTTTAAATAAATGTTATATAACACTGAACAAGTTCTTCATTGTGTTTAATTTTTTTATTCAATAATTGATGTTGGAGAGATTTACATGATGTTGCTCTCAAATCTCTCTCCTTTGAACTACATATAGTATCACTGAGAAGGAACACACCCACAATTTACTCATTTTCCTTGTGAACAACATTCAGTTTGTTTCTGCCTTTCCCCTTTTACAGTGTAGCTGTCTACACATCCTTGTGTGCATGGTCCAGCATCACTGTACAGGAGCACTGAGATAGGATTGCTAGATCATAGAGAAGAGGCACTTAACATCCGAACAGAAGCCAGCTACAGCTCCCAGAGTGGTTCACAATGTCTTCTCCATCAGAAGTGGTTGAAGAGTACCAGGTTCCTACACCCTTGCCAGCATTCACTCTCAAACTTCACATTTATTGTCATTTCTGTGGCACCTCATATTGAAACTTTCCTAGTTATTAGTACTAGTTAGAGTCATCATCTTTTCCTACATTTAATAGTTGTATTTTCTGTTTTGTGGATTGCTTATTCATATTTCCCCATTTTTTCTATTGTACCATTTTCTTTTTCTTAATCTCTAGTTTTAAAATAATTGGAATACAAATTCTTGTTTGCTACACTCATGTAAATATATTTTCCAGTCCACCTTTTGATTTTTCACTTTGGTCATGGTTTCTCTGCTCTAAATAAGTTGTTATTTTAATGCTGCTGAATTTATCATTTCTTCCTCTTATGAATTTGCTTTTAGTGTTTTGCTTCAGAAGACCGTCTCTATTCTCAAAACAAAATATATGTTTTTTATTTCCTTGTAGTTAAAAATAGTTTTATTTTTATTTTTATTGCTTAGATCTTCATATTTTCTAAGGATTATTTTCATGTGTGATATATGCATCTAATTTCATTCTTTTTTCCAAATGGATAACAAATATCCTTGACATTGATGAATAGGCCATATTTCTTATGGATTTAAAATTTTACTTTTAATATAATGGGAATTTTCTTATGTTCACAGGGTTCCTTTTGGGCATCTATTTGGTATATTTTATTTTTATAAATGTATACAATTTTCTACATTTAATTTATTATTATTATTTTTATTACTACTACTATAATTATTATTCAGGTATCCCTGTGTAATACTATATATTCAAAATTAGTACATATTTTGCTAACTGGTAGATCCAGCACTTTCCTCTGAATTTTTGTCAAAATCTTTGCCATGGAATCAGCAATTCTACTGAAGGTATAAATTGCACTGAATTCACATATTAATCTGGGAAAAGGTGGCATAGAGAGTCTCTCACCAATAAATATAGTATATCTTAGAAGTTATATGTCATAAACATTCTTCAGTTAACTTTTTTTCCTAATAGACTGGTCTTTTTTTTTTTTTTAATCCAGTCCTGCTGTGTCTGTGTAAGTCATGTTACTGTGAATGGAATCCTTTATCCTTTTTCCATTTCTGATTATTGCTGGGATAAAGAAAGCCATAGATGTTTTTACTTATTTATATATTTGTGTCTTTTATTATGGTGCTGGGGATTGGACCCATGGCCTTCTATATGCAAGGCAAGCACCTCTACCAACTGAGCTATATCCCCAGCCCCCCATAAATGTTTTTAAAAATGATATTTTATATGTCTACCTGAAAGGATTAATTTCAAGTATTAATTTTGAGAGCTTGTCAGGTGATCCTCTTGGACAATTTTTATTTCAATGATCATATCATCACCAAATAATGATAATTTTGTTTCTTCCTAAAATATGAAATTCTTGATTATTTTTCTGGTTTGCTGCATGAATAGATCTTAAAAGTGTTGAGTAGAAGGATTATTGGACTTCCTGTCTTTTATTGACTTTAATGAAAAAATTTTAATATCTCATTAAACAATTAAATTAAACAATTAAACAATATAGGGAGTGTGTGGTTCATTCAACAAACATTTTAAAAATGATTATTTTGTGCTAAGCACAGAAAACAGGTACTGAAGGTTGGAGGGAAAGTATGAGTCTGAAAAGGTAAGAAATTCATTCAGTGGTCATTGCCTTATTCTAGAAGTAGACACAGACATTTGTTTTACCAACTGGAAAAATCCTAACCAGGTTAAGTTCAGTGCCTCACTTATTGCATATCAGTACATACGTATACAACCAAACAAGTCTGGGAAAAAATACACAATCATGCTGACTGGTCTCACTTTAAATTTAGGTGCTCTGATCTCTGGCGGTCTAAGTGCTATCTTGCAATCCTGTTTTACTTCTGTGATTTGAATTCATACGTACATTGTCTCACACAAACTATCTGCATCTGTGCTCACCTATCCTGCCTTGTAGCTGTTCCTTTTGATGAATTATCTATACAACTATCTGATGATAAACTCTCTAGTGGGTCTCATTCTCTTTTATCTATTCATGTACTTGCTACTGAAATTGTTCTATTGCTCTCTAATCATCAAATTTTCTTCCATTCCTAGATCATTCTCTTCAATAAATAAAAATGTGTCAACATCTCTCTTAAAAAAAATTCTCTCTTAGTCCATATTCCTTTTTAACCTCCACCTCATACTTCTGCTCTCTTACAACAAAGCTCCTTGAAATACTAGTTTTTGCTCTTCCTCTTCTCACATGATTTCTTGACTCCAGTCCATAAGGCTTTCTTCCACACCACTTCCCTGACACAGCTCTTGGCAAGGACACTAACAAACACCACATTGCAAAATCCAATGGTTATTTCTCAGTTTTTAATTAACTTAAACTATTGACACTGTTTATATACTACTTTTTTCATGAGACATTTTCTTCTTTTTTTCTATTAATAAATAATTGTTTTTCTTTGATTTTTCAGTACAAATTAACAAATCTATGTATTAAAACCTTTCAGCTGCTTCCGTAGTTTAAATCCCCAGCAGAGTATGGGTGCTCATCATGAGTGGCTCTTGGAAGGTCATATATAAGCTGCAATTCCTCTTCCATTAAAGAAAGCATCTCTCGTGAAGTGTTTTCTTCATTTGCCTCTGGAACGCCCATCTCTGAGAACTCCCCTGCCTTCACTGGTTGCAGCTTTTCAGTTTCCTTTGTTCTTTCTTTTTATCTCGCTTTAACTTTGAAATGTTCCACTTTCACATCTAGTTCTATTTCCACTTTCTAATCTAGTTCTATACATTGAAACATCATTCACAGACTGGTAACTCACAGATGGTTAAACCAGCTTGGACCAATGTCCTAAAGTCCAGATACATCTACGTCCAACTCTTATTTGACATCTTACTTGGTTGTGTCATAGACAATTAAAAATTTACATGACCTAGACACAGTTATAGTTTTATTAAATCTTTTAAAATATACAAGTTCCCTTTTACTTTTTCCCTTACAATTAATTCATGAAGAAACTGGAAAATTTGTCTTATAAAATATCTGACATTCTATATTCTCCTTATTGCATTACTGTGGTATCAATAAATCATGGCTAATAAATCACCATTATTTTCTGTAATCTGGCAGTTAGATCTCTAGGGACTTGATCAGAATTTTTCATAGGTGGTATTGTGAACACCCCTGAGTGTGGTTGTCTCCTTTAAGAATAACAGTGATATCTATGGTCACTGTTGTGACCCACTATTTCCTTAGATGTTAAAAAAATGGTTATAGCTCTTACTCTAATATTTCTTCTTCTTATTCAGTTAGCTGGAATATTTCTATCTATTCTGTATTTACTCCAAGGTGTAGAGCTTGAGTCAAAGGTGTAAATGAAGAAAATTTATAGATAGTGATTCTGGGAAACAGGATTGGGAAGAATTTAAAAAGGGAGAAGAAAAAGTCAATACAATGGTGTGTTGAATTGCTCACCCACTGTAGGCAATTAAGATTACAATAACACTGGGATTTCCTGAGTAGCCGGATATAATGTGCTTCACAAATTTTTTTGTCAAGCACAGGACAGGCAAATCTGTCCCCTAGTTCTGGTCTCTCACTAGCCCATTGCTGATCCATGGAGTATTAACTGCTTTCCATTTCTAGGGTGTATACTCAATGTACTGAATAAGTTTCGTCGAGTGGTCCACACTAAAATTACTGAAGCCCCTCAGAGCAGAAAGAATAAGACACTCTGGGCACAGTGGCACACACCTGTACTCACAATGGTTCAGAAGGCCGAGGCAGGAGGATCACAAGTTTGAGGGCAGCCTCAGCAACTTATCAAGGCCCTAAGCAATTTAGTCAGACCCTGTCGCAAAATTAAAAAAAAATGAGGGGGGGGAAAGGATGGGGATATGTCCCAGTGGTTAAGCACCCCTGGGTTCAATCCCTAATACAAAAAAAAGGAAGAAAGAGTCAAGAATGAGTTCTGTGTTTGGCTGGAGCAATGTGTTTTCAGGTTACAGCTGCTTGGTGCAATCCTAAGTAATGGCTAGAAAGACAATACAGTAAGAGGTTATGAGGCAGTACGAAAAAATTATACGAAAAGGAAATTTTCTTATTTGATCACCTGAAGGTACAATGAAAGTACCTTCAGGTGCTTTCAAAATAACGAGTTGTTTCAGTAACCTTTAAAGATGATTCAGGTATGTTAGCCTGTGTGTGTGTGTATGTGTGTACGCACTTTTTAATATATATATATATATATATATATATATATATATATTTACATATCACAATGAATTGTTAATATAAGCATATTTGATAGATAAAACATTTCGACAGCTAGCCGGGCTGGTTACCTGAGCTGGGTTCACAAGAGCTGGCTACATCAATAACTCAGAAAACAGGGAAGGAAGCACACAACACACAGAAATAATTTTTGCTTGCAGGAATCAGGGCTGACTCTATCTTCAGGGTCTGTTGAGAGAGAGAGAGAGAGAGAGAGAGAGAGAGAGAGAGAGAGAGAGAGAGAATGCCTGAAACCCTATTTATTGAGGGGAAGACACTCAAGAAAGTTCCACCCAAATGAGTCAAGAGATTGGGCTTCATGGGGTTGTAGCCCAGTCTCATTGGGTGACACCCACTCCCAGAATTTCACTCCCCTGCCAAGCAGAGGTGAGGTCCACCTGCTTTCGGCAGCAGCAGAAGCCAGTTCCACACCTCCGTCACTCAAGGCTAAGGATGCTCAGCTCCTGTGTGGCAGCTCCTGTTTGTCATGGCCCCAGACAAAACATCATGTTTTTATAATTTCTATTGATGAGATATTGCTATAAATTTGACTAATGGTCATATTTTCAAGTGGGCTCCTGAGTCTTTGATGGTCTTTGATAGCTGCCTTACACTCAGGTTTAAGAGAGAGCAGAATTTCTGCTCTAGACCTGGGATCAGCCAGATCTCTAAGAAGCACAAGTTCTTCTAATAAGGGTATTTAGAGATCACTTTTTGGCTACTAGCTATGGATATGTTTTAAAGGCAGAAGCAACAGGACTGGCTGTGGAGCACAAATGAAAAGAATTGTAATAAAAAGATATCTCTAAGATGTTTGGTTTGTTCAGCTAGAGAATTTGAATCTCCAAGTGAGATGGGAAAGGCTGCAGGCCATGCAGGTCTAGGAAGTAAAGCTGGAACTAGATGGGGACATGGTGAGTTTGCAATTCTATTAGAAACTTAAATGTGAATATGTAATTGGATGTAGGAACCTGGATCAAATTCCTGGGCATATGTATAGTATTGAGAATCATGAAAATTTTTTAGCTCATTAACAAAGAAAATATAATTAGAGGAGAGAGAAAGACCAGTGATTGAGTTCCCACCCCACACAGTTCTTACTCAAAAATAAGAGGTTGGTGAAAAGAGTTGGAACCAGAAAAAAGGGCCCAGAGGGAGTGTTTCCTAGCAGAGCAATGTAATATTCTAGAGGGTAGATGAGGAAAGTGCTTCTCCTTGGAGGTGGTGACTAATTGTGTTAAGTGTTACAACAAGGGAGGGTGCTGTGGTGCATGTCTCTAATCCCAGGGGCTCAGGAAGCTGAGGCAGGAGGAATGTTCAGAGCCAGCCTCAGCAAAAGCGAGGAGCTAAGCAACTCAGTGAGACCCTGTCTGTAAATAAAATACAAAATAAGCCTAGGGATGTAGCTCAGTGGTTGAGTGCCCCTGAGTTTAAACCCAGTACCCTCCACCAAAAGAAAAAAAAAAGTGTTGCAGAAAAGGCAAGAAAGATCAGAACCTGAGAATTGTGTGCTATTTTTAGAAACTTGACATCAGTAGTGATATTAAAAGAAGTGGTATGTTGGGAATAAGCATAAAACTGGATCGTGTATATGTATGACCATTCTATTTCAGTGATTCATTTATCTATGCATGGGCTTGTACTGCAGAGTCTTAAATACTATAACTTAATAATAAATCTTATTATCTAATAAAGCAATTTCCTCCTCCTCACTTTTCAGAGCATCTCAACTATTCTTGGTCCTTTACTGAACTATAAATACTTGTATAAAAATGGTTGGATTTCAGATCAAGATATAGAAAGTCAGTTGTACTCTTATATACCACATACTGCAGGCAAGAGTCAGAAAATGTAATTAACAAAAACAAATTTTTACAAATATCAAATATCAGTGAATAAAAAATTGTGCAAGACCTTTAAGAGAAAAAAAAATATCAAAATGTATTGAGAGTGGGGCTGGAGTAGTGGCTCTGTGGTAGAGTGCTTGCCTGGCATGTGTGAAGCCCTGAGTTCAATCCTCAGCACAGCATATAAATAAACAAAAAAACCCAAATAAGTAAAATAAAAGTATTGTGTCCATTTACAAATGAAAAAAATTTTTAAAGTTCGTGACTCAATGGTTTTAAAAAACGTATTAAGAAATGTAAGAGAAAAATAAATGAAGAAATATACCATGCTAATACAACAGAAGATTCACTATTATAGAGAAGTCCATTCTTCTCACCATATTATAACATTATTAGTGAAGAAGACTGAGGGAGAGCCTTAGGGAACATTTGCACTTGGGAGTGGGAAGAAGCAGGCAAGTTAAAATACAACACCTACATGATGCAAAGAGTATTTTACTAAGAGTGCCATGGGAGAATATGTTGGCAAACAAGGCTGGAGAACATTTGGAGGGCCGAATAACTACTATAACCTGGTAATACCAAGGCTGGATTAAAAAATAATATTTAAATTTGACAATTAGGAGGTCATTGCTGTGTTTTGAGAGGTACAAGGAGAGGTATAAATGGGAACCTGGGAAGGGGAGATGGTGGAGTCAAAAGATGGAAGAAAGAAAGGACCACAGAGGTGCTAGTTTAAGGTCAATTGATTTTTTAGGTAAAGGTATTTCTAGAATGGGCCATCTTAGGTTAATATTTAAGCAGAGAAAGGACATAAAATAATAGAGACTATTTCATGACCACAAGAAAATAATACAATAGAATGTCTACCCAAAATGTTTTTTCTGAAAGCTGTCAGAAATACCAAATTTCACTTCATTTCTGTAAACCAATAGAAACTTTATAGTTTCTAGAAGCCTCATAATTTCAAATGTAACTATAAGCTTTGTAATTTTGTTGATTTTCCATGATTTTTTAAAATTGAAATGATCCTTTGAGATTTCAAATTTCTGGTCTGTTTAAGTAGCATTGACCTATATTATGAGTGAAGAACTAAAAAATATTTGCCTTTCATAATTTTAAACATTTAACTATCATAAAGTGGGAGTAAACTAAGGCTGTTTTACTTAGCCATAAATAACTATGATGTTGCCAGTATTCCCAGTTGTGTAGCTGTGGACACGAGGAATGAGTGAGTCAAAGGATATGCATGTGCAACATCACTTAATCATCCTTGCTAATTTGGCACACCTGAATATTCTGAATGTCAACTGGTCAGGATTGGGCCACAGGATATATAGCTGGGGTAGGAAGGAGCAAGCAGAAATAATTATCAGAGTGCGTAATACAAGAAATATAAAACTTAGATGTTTGTTCCTGGTTTGACTTGAGGATTTAGGCAAGAAGTTCTCTCTGTCTTAATTTTTCATGAAGAAATTATAGCTATCTTAAAAATGAGAGTTTAGGGCTGGGGATATGGCTCAGTTGGTAGATGGCTTGCCTCAAATGAATAAGACACAGGATTCAATCCTGAGCACCACAAAACACAAACAACAACAAAAACAACAAAGATAGTTTAACTTTTTTAGTTATATTTTTTTTTGCTGAGAATATGATTCAAAAACTAGAAGTAAACCCAGTTGCCAGCATGCTAAGGCAATCAGTCTGGGAAATTCACATAATAAATTTGGGCTGGTTTAGAAAGGGCTGATTTTAGAAATATAAAAGAAATTGGTTTAATTTTAGAAAAGAGTTACCACTTACACTCATTCATTATTAGTGCAGCCAATGTGGAAAGCAGTATGGAGATTCCTTGAAAAACTGGGACTGGAACCACTATTTGACTCAGCTATCCCTCTCCTGGGTCTGTACTCAAAGGACTTAGAGTATGGTCTGCATCAACACCCAAACCTATATTTAAAATCCTACATTTTACTAACAGCATGGCTTCAGAAAATTCATTCAACCTCCAAGTTTATTTTTCTTCATTTTTATTTTCTTTTATTATTTTTTTCTTTTTCTTTATTTTTAAAATGACAGTTATGTGGATACTCCATGGGCTTGTTATGGGATGTTAAAGGAATAAAATGAAAAGTATTTAGCAAGAGTGTTTTACACCATAGGTAGGTTTTTCTATTCCCTGTTTACTTCTTCCTTATACTTCTTCTTGAGAATTTTATTCACAGAAGTGGTTCTGCAGAAAATGAAGCAGCTCATTTTTGCATCCCAATTCCTTCACCTTTGAGGTATCAATAACTTTTTCTGTAATATTATAAAAATCTGTGTAGTTCTGTAATTAAGCCACTTACATATGCTTAGTGTGGATTTAATTACACTTTCTTTTGAGCTTGAAGGATTATCTATCTACAGATAGATGATCGAGTCATTTTACAGTGAGAAAATTTAACAGTCAGAAAATGTAAATAATTTCCCCCAATGCACATGGTTACAGGGCTGGGACTCAATCCCTCTTCCTGAAGTCAAGTCCACTGTCTTCTTTTTGCATTTTCAATTGTCAAAGGACCAGCTGTATTGTTATGTTAACAGAACTTGAGGCTCCAGTAAAAATGTGTGGAAGGGGATTTGGGTTCCAGTTGGGAGGTGGTATATACATACATCTTGAAAAGATCTGGTTACATAATTTACAAGGTCTAGTGTAAGAGGGAGTGTTCAAAATTCTGGATGAGTGCTACTAAAGGTGATCAAATTATGGTTTTTCTTTTTCTTTTCCCTTGCTTCTCCCTCTCAATGTGTCATGCTGCTTTTACATTAACTATTTTTTAATTAAATTATTTATTTATTCTAATTTGGTATACATGATGGCAGAATGCATTTTATTTCTTATTACACATATAGAGCACAATTTATTAAGTCACTGATTGTACACAAAGTATTTTCACACCATTCGTGTCTTCTTACATGTACTTAGGGTAATGATGTCTAACTCATTCCACCATCATTCCTACCCCCTTGGCCCCTCCCTTTCCATCCCTTTTATATTAACTATTTAATGCTGTTTTAACTAAAGAAAAATTAAAGTTTTAAATTATTATTATATATTTTACTGTTTGTCTTCACATCACACACACAAAAAAATGCTAGTTTTAGCCATAAATGTAAGAGCATTTAACTAGTTTGTAGAATCATTGAAATAGCACAATTATCTTTTCAACCTGGTACATATTTTGCCCTTACAAGAACAGTGGAAATCTCACAAAATTAACCTTTATTGAGACACACAATTTTCAATATCGTCTTCTTTTTGCTTACTAATAAGTAAGGAAAGAAAGGGAAAGGAACTGTAAGTTGTTCTATCTTTCCCTTTTCTTCCATGTCTTAAACTTTCAGTTAAGTGATTGGCAGACCCAGGAAAGTAGCTCAGTACCGTTGCCCTCTTTCTGCACTCAAAGCAAGTTATGATTCCACCTGAAAGCATGGCCTCCCATGTCTGTCAGGAAGTCAGGAATCCCCCCTCCACATTTACTCAGTTTTAGAAAAAGGAAACTGACCTTCTTTGACTTGGAGTCTCACTGAATTCCTACACCTTGTGTGTCCACTAGAATTCTATGCTCCTGAGGCATCACAAACACTACATATGAAGGGGTAGCCACTAACAGTGAAAGATGCTTACATTGCACATGTCTCCTTTGCTCACTCATATGCTCCATGTCCCATCAGAATTCATTTCCAAAGCATGATTTGATGATAAAAATTATTGAGAATTTCAAGATAGCAACAGCAGAACATTAAACTGAACATGGGATCTTTCCAAATCTAGGACCCTATGAACTGCACAGGTTGTATGTCTATGAAACCCTACTTCAGATGCTCCTGAAATCAGTCAGGCAGATACCTGGCTTTCCTATGCAGTGGGACAAAGCTATCTGGCTTCCCTTCTTCCCTCTTTTCTTCAAGAAGCTTTTATCCAAAGAAACTTTCTTCATATCTTATACTCATCTTCTACAGAGTTTCTGCTGCATGTTGACCTTTTATGTTTTATTTTATCTTTAGGATCATTATTTACTAGTCATAAATTATCTGAAGTCCCCTCTTTACTGAACTTGTCCATCTTTTCATAATCATTTAATAGTATTGAATATTATAACAATATTCTTGTTTGCCTATTTTTAATGTTTTTTCCTGAAATGTGTCTTACAAATACAGGCTTCATCTATACATTTTTTTTTCTCATAAGTAAACCTAATAAATTTCAATGTTGGAAGAACAATTGCAATAAATACTTTGCATCTTGGAAGTTTGGTCAACATTCCTTGTTTTTTCTCTTTAAATATTTGTAGTGTCTTCTAAATGTGTCTTTCCTCTCTAAATGTGCAAGAATGCATTGTTTTTCTTTAGATGTATTTTATCACTTACTATTCCTGTTTACTTAAATTATCAGTAATGCACATTTATGGTGACTCTGATTTCAGGAAAATATTAATAATAATAGAGCTTAAATTATCTTAAGGTCTCGTAGTTATTAGAACATTTCACATATATTTTCTCACTTGATCTTCATGGTGGCCTTAATAATGACCTACAATTTTTTTTTCAGTCTTCAAATCAATAAATAAGGCCTAAATAGCATATTAACACATTTATTTCTTTCATCCTAAGGTTTAAAATTTTATAAGAACTTCATTGGAAATTACACATTGCCTCCCCATCTCTAACAGGCTTTTGTGGGCAACAAATAAAATAGTTATTTGGGGTTCACTATAGCCAGTTAGGTTGGTAGCATACTTCACTCGGTCATAGTCTATAACCACAATTGAATGCCTTTAAAACAAACGATTTCTTCCTTAATGCATGTTTAATTTTCCCTGTGTTATTTCCTCAGTTAAATAGAGATAACAGTAAAAGAGGAGGCGGAGTAAATTAGACCTTGCCCATTCATTAAGGCCTCTGGGTTAAGTGGAATTTAGCATTTTACAGTTGCAAAACATAGGTACAAAAAAATATCCTAAAACTAAACTCAAGCCACCCATTTCCTTGAAAATATTTCACATATTATTTTTCTCCAAATTTTAAATTATATATTCTCTTTCTTATATCAGAATTTTTTGCAAACTATTGTTTCTTACTATGATAACATCCAAAAAAAATTTGGAGAACTGCTCAACTTTAACAAATCAATGTTTCTCATTACCGTGCAACACAGTAGAATCCTAAACATGGTTCTGTCCTTACTTTATCACCTGTTTTAAATTTATTAGAAAGTATTTTTATGTAATGCATTATATTTACAATTACATGACACCAAACATAATGTATAAATATCCCTTTGCATTTATATTTAAAGTAATTTGACAGATTCTCTTGCCTATCTGTTCCTAAGGAAGTTTTAACAAAGATTTAACTGCTTGCTGTCTTCTTTAAATTTTATTCTGATGACCTATTTCTATTTTGAATTCAGATTCTTTTCCTTTGCTAGCTTTCCATGCTTCCATGGACACATCCATACTTGGAATACCTTTTCACACTCATACTGCCTCTCTCTCTGGTTTCACTTTCCTTCCTTTTCCTTTCAGGTGTTCAGTTTCTCTATTCTCAGGTTCTTCCATAACCCCTCCTCCCTGTCCCTTCTTTCTAGTTGGTATATCTGCTAGGAAGACATCAGATTCCAAAAAGGGGAACAAGAAGGCATATTCATATCTATACTTGATGGCTGTTCTTCTGCTGTTCTCCTTCAGTCTCCAGGCCATTCCCTAAGCCACCACTTTTCCACCTCCACAAAACTCCACCTTCCTCTCTGGCTGCTAATTCCTTTTCTAGTATAGACTATTTCTTCTTCCTTTCATAATTTATTGTAACTACAACTGGAATTATTGTAATCAATACTTACTTTCCCTTGTCCTTTATATGATGGTCAGTCACCATGTTGCAGCTTTAGGGATAAAAAGATAGAATTATTGTTAAAAAGATACATGAGACACTGAAGTCACTGGGTAAGGGTCCTGCTGACAGTTACTATCGCAGCCTAGGGTGGAGACTGGCAACCTCCTTCCCAGACATTTCTAGTACCCATACTTCTTGAATATTAAGCCTCATTATGGTGGACCCTGACTTGCCACTGTCAAAATCTACACTAGAAGGAAGTACCCTGTTTTTGGCATGAAAATAATATTATATAAGAATAATCTGCATTTATAGTAGAAGAAATAGATTTTTTCTTCTCTCTTGTTCATTATTTGTGGATATTGTCAATGTCTTAAAAAGTATATTACTGAGCATTAAAAAAATCCTTGAGGATATATATTCTTGATTCAATTCACACATAGAAAAAAACACACTTTATTCTCTAGGGCTCCCATGAAAATGATTAACAAGAAACATCCACAGTCTGGCATCAGGAATTATTCACTCAAAGCCAGAAGAACTGAAGGCATGTATGGTCTTCAAGTGGCTGATGTGCTATTCAATGACACAGCAACTGAATAAATAATTACATTTATTTCCTGAGGATGTCAATTGGATCAAAAGCAGAATATTTTTTTACTGCTATAACGAAAGTAAGGAGCCAGGTAGCACCTGTAATCCCAGCTACTATGGATGGAGAGTTTGAGGCCAGCCTGGGCAACATAGCAAAACCTGGTGGAAATCTTCTGCCAAATTATACATTTTCTTCTTTATTCAGATTATATCCTTATTCTATGGCTCAGCTACATCAGGTGAAAGGGGGATGTTCTCTGTCCTTCAGTCCTGGCTTGATATTTTAACTAGAACTTGAAGAAATTTATTAAATCTTCAGTAACAGGGGTCCTCAACTAGGGATGATATTGTTCCCCAGGAGACACTTTCCAGAACTGGGATACATTTTTTGATGTCACCATGTGGGATGATGTGCTGCTAGGCAGATACCAGAGATGCTTCTAAATAAACATCCTACAATACACAGGACAGTTCTCCATGACAAAAATCATTCCTTCCCAAGTTTCAAAAGTGCTGAGGACAAGAAACCCTGGGCCATCAAGACAGTAGCCTGACTTACAAAGCTAACCTTAATTGCCCCTGCTGCTGAATCCTGTTTTGCATGTCAGAAGCCAAACATTACTTCCTTCTTTCTCTTCATGTTTTCTGTCAAATATTTGTCATCCTTTCCTTCCCAGGCAGTTGGATATTGGGAGCAAGCTTGATGAAAGCCATATATCAGAAAGATGAAAGAGAAATCTATTTTTCCAATTTTTAAAATTTGATTTTTGTTAGAAGTTAGAAGTATTTTTTACCATGAATAGTCATAAATTACTTTCTAATATGATTGAGTAATAGTTTGAGCTATTAATTTAAATAATTTTATCTTTGTATTGCCTTTTCCCCTGATCTCCAGCCAAATAGGTGGCTGATTATACTTCACTGAGCTAGAGGACTAAATACATACCATACAATATGCAAACACTTGGGAGAGCTCAGAGGATTTGGATAAATATAAAATAATACAGTGAGTTCTCAGGTACTGTTATGGTTTGGGTCTGGAATCTCTCCCCTAATGGCCCATGTGTTGAAGGCTTTTTTTTTTACTGCCCTTTTTCATCCTTTTCCACTGCTGCAACCAAGAGACCTGACAAGAACAATTTTAGGGGAGGAAAAGTTTATTTGGGGGCTCATGGATTCAGAGGTCTCTGTTCATACCCAGCCCACTCCATTCCTTGAGCACAGCAGGTGAGAGGGCACATCATGGCAGAAGAGTGTGGCAGGGAAAGCAGCTTGGAACGTGGTGCCAGAGAGCAGACAGAGAATCCACTCCCCAGATACAAAATAAATATCCCAAAGGCACACCCCCAGAGACTTGCCTCCTCCAGCCTCACTCTACCTGCCTATAATTACCACCCAGTTAATCCCTATCAGGGGATTAATTCACTGATTTGGTTAAGGCTTTAATAGCCCAATCAATTCACCTCTAAACCTTCTTGTATTGTTTCATACTGTAGAAGTTGGGCCTAGTCTGAGGAAGTAGGTCATTGGATGTGCTCCTTGGAAGGGTATATCTTGCTATGGCTCCTTCTTCTGGTTCTCCCTCTCCCCTGCCCCCTGCTCCTTGGCTATCATGGAGTGAGCAGATTTCATCTGCTGCACCCTTCTGCCATGGTTTTTCTGTCTTGGAGCCAGCCAACCAAGGATTGAAATCTCTGAAACTGAGCCCAAATGGATCTTTTCTCCTTTGAGTTGTTTTTCTAAAGTATTTTGTCACAGCAGCAGAAAGTTGAGGACACAGGCAATAACAGGGTATCTAGAGACTCAAGGGCAGAAGCAGATACCTCCCTCCCAGAGATTAAAAAGACAGCCTTCAATTTTGTAGGAGAGGGCAATCTGCAGACAGATATATGAGAATAAAGATATCTCAGAGCTGAGAGGCACTGGTTGTATTCGAACTTAGAGGAAAATGTCTAGTGAATCCATATGCAGAAGCAGAACACACATAGTTTAATAATCTCAAAGGGAAGCAATGGTCATTCTGATGGTATGTTATGTTAATGAAGAGCTAATAACCAAGGTCTCCTAGCTTACTCTGACCTTGCTCTAAATATGGTGCCAGGAATGGAGAGCCCAATAAAAATGTTAATATTTTGCCAAGCTGATATGTTAATAACTAAGGGATATAAATTCAATGGTTGCATAAAATTTTAAAAATTACTTTTCTTGCACTTGTGAAGTTAGATATTCATATTCATTATGAGAGGGCTATACTTCAATCCTCACTGCTGAATAGTGTTTAGGAAAAAGCTGCTCTTCAAGACCATTTACAATCTCAACTCCACACAATCTAATACAGCATTTTTCAACATGCTCAGTATGGTCTATTAGTGGGTTGTGAAATCAGAATAGTAAGTCACAACATTTTAAAAAGAACAGTGCAGATAATAAAAAGAAAGAATACACAGAATACATCACACATGGTTAGCTTAAGCATTAACTTGGTAAAAGTGTGTGCCAATGCTGCATAAAATGTACTCAATACAGAATGCTTTAAAGACACTGTTCCAAAACAACATTCAGACATATCCCATTGTGCCCTACATTCCAGCTTACTGCATCATCATAGGAAAACTCTCATCTCTATACAACTCCATACACTCCTTCATCTCACCTACTATTCTCTTTCTTCTTCTTAAATACTTCCTACAGTGCCATCTGGAGCTCACATTGTACCAGGAGGAAATTCCATTATATCTTCAACTGCATTTTAAAATGCTCCTTTCATCTTCCTGTTCTAACTCAATCTTCACTCTCCTCTGAAGACTTGCTTCCTCTATAGCTCTCTCAAGTCACAGCTGCTACTCTCATGCTCCTTGTGCTGTTTGGGCCAGAACTAGAGTAAGTGTTCCTCCAGATCATTGCCCTTCACTTCTTTCTAACACCCCCAGCTTTGCTGCTCATGATCAGATCACACATCTTGCTGCCCTCCTTGTTGGAGATACCTACAGATGCCCATTTCTCCAGATCTCTTGAAGATATTATCTCCTGGTTCACCCCTCCATGTTATTTCTCTCCTTTCTCTTATTAATTATTTCCACATCCATATTATATATCTTTCAATATCCTTGTCTCTCAGTTACTTGATCTCTTTTCCCCTGATGAGCTTCTGCTCCATTCACAAACAGTCTTAATGCCTTAACCACACCAATTGGTTTTGCTTTAAATACATTACCAGTATCTTTAGTACTCTCTGATGACCAAACTATACTCCCCTAGATGGCTCACCTCCCACTCTCCAGGGTGCTGCTTCTCTCTGCTCCAATCTCCAATGCATTCTTTCCTCTTCCCACTCTCAGATGCAACAGAATCCATTGGAAGTAATTCCATACAACATTCCCAGAATCCCATCTTTAAGATTGACTGTATCTATAATCATTTACTCTGTCTTTCCTCCTGAACAAGAAGATGAAACGCCTGTCCACTTATATAAGACCACGTCCTACACAAATGGTTCTCAACCAGGAGTGGTTTTGACAAAGTCAAGGACAATTTTTGTTGTCACAACTTAACTGTGCAGAAGCGGGTGCTTTTGGCTCCTGATGCATAGAAGCCCCGGGTGTTGCTAAATACACTACAGTATGCAGGACACTCCCCACAACAACGAATTGATGCCTATAGTACTGAGGTTGAGAAGCCCTGCCCCATACTGGTACTCTGAATCCCCCTTTCATCACCTCTTCCTATCTCTCCCACATCAATTTTTTTCCTTACTGTATCATTCCTATTCTGATACAGGCATACTGCTAATATCTCCAATTTAAAAAAAAAAAATCTTTGTTCTTGTCCCTACAGTCCCTTCTCACCTCCTTCCTGTTTCTCTGATTCCCTTAAACAACAATATTTATAAATGAAGGTGAGTTTTCTGCTCTAAATACCTCTAAATCTTTTTTTTTTCTCTCTCAAGTTCATTGCATTCAAATTTTCTTTCTCACCATTCACAACAGTAGAGTATTGTGTCAAATTTAATGGCCAATTCTTAGTTTCCTTCTGATTTGACTACCAGCATCTAATATAATTGATCCCTTTTTGCCTCTTGAAATAATTATTTCCCTTGATTTCTGGCCACCTTTCTTTCAGTTTTGCTTCTACCTCACTGGCTGGTGATTTTCAGTGCCATTTGCTTTCATTTTATTCATAGCTTAACTTTGAAGTCTTTAGATCTCTTTTCAATTTATACTAGTTTACCTGAGTGACCTCTTCTAGTCTCATAGCTTTAAATTTCATTTCTATGCTGATGTATTTCTGCATTTTTATCCCTAGAACCAATTTCTCTTTAACTCCAGACTTTTTGTAATAATACCTATTCAACATTTTTTCACATGATCATCTAATAGGTAGACAAAAGAGGACTGCCCATTTTTTCCCAGACCCATTCTTCCAGCAGTCTTTCCTATTTAAATTAGTGAGATATTCATTCTGTCAGTTGCTTAGCTCAAAAAACTGGGTGCTATTTCTAGCTTCCTCTGTTTCCCTTGTATCCATTCCATCCATCATCTATTTCTTGTGATTTATAATCAAAATGTATCCAGCTCCCAAAAACTTCACTTCCCTATAATGCAGATATAATAGCCTAAACCACATCATTTCAGAAATTCTAGCTTGGTCACCTGTGTTCCTCACAGTTGAAGTCTATCCTTTATCCAAGAGTGATTCTTTTGAAAATTAAACCAGACCACATTGTTAGAGTCTGTAAACAAGTCAGGATGGCACCTGGCAAATGTTAGAGTCTGTAAACAAGTCTGGATGGCACCTGGCATTTTGCCAGAGGGAATGGTTTGTGAACTAACGCCAGGGAGCCATTAAGTGTGGAGATTCCTTATTGGTTGACTGCTGTATCTAGTTTATGCTAATTAAGATAAGCTGTGTGTAATGTATAAATACCTCTGTTGTCCTACAATAAATGGCTCCCACTCCTGCTGTATCAATCTACACAAGTTGCTCGTCACCCCCTGGGTTAGTTTGCTGCAGCCGGACTGCGGCACCACATAAGTTTGCTCAGACCCCTTCAATGATTTCCCTTATCTCTCAGAATAAAATCTGCAATCTTGCCATCATCATTAAGGTCACACATCATAAGCATCCACTTCACTTTGACCTCTTCTCTGAAAATTCTCTCTCACTCGATTCAATCACATTGGCCTCTTGTTCGTCCTGGATCACACCAAGCAGTTTCTCTCCAGAACATTCTGCACAGCTTGCTTCTCCCATTTTCATGTCTCTGTCCAATGGCAACTTACCAAAAAGTCCTCCTTTCATCACTCCATATAAAGTAGTAACTTTCTGTCTTCCTGCCTGATATCTCTTTCTACTTATTATGTTCGTATTTTATTTTTTAGTGTTTATTTATCATTTGCTTCCTTTCATTGGAATGAAAGTTACATAAAGGTCAGGGTTCTTTCACTGTTGTTTATTATCATATTACTAGAACCTAGAATAGCATCTAGTGCAAAGCAAACACCAAAAGTAAATATTTTAAAAAATGAATAAATTAGTTTTGCCTTAACCACACACTTACATTCTAAAACATCATCTTTGAAATTATCATTAAGTATACCACAAAATATGATCTGTATCATAAGGTACATACTGTAATATATTGAAATCCAACTCTGCTTTGCAAGTCAACTCTCCCCTGAGCAGCATTGACATTTTTGGAATACTATCCTCCTAGAGGAATACCTCCTGTATGAGACAATTTGTCAAGGCAAACATGATAAAATATTGATGGAATGCTATCACATTGAATTAAAATGTCTTCACACCGTAGTGTCAAGGCAGTATCAAAATCCAGCATACAGCAGTCCTCTGTGACTCACTGTCTTTTAGAACTTATGCAGCAATCTGGCATCAGTAAATATTTACTCAATTGAATCATATGAGAGAAGAATTTTACAATCATCCGTAATTAGCCATCTTGGTATACAGTCTTAACATGGCTATAGAGCTGCTAAAATCAGGCTTTAACAAGATGTGCAATCTCTGATTCACAGCCTAAGAACTCGGGTTTTCAGATTATATGCCTCCTCATGTAATGCTCCTCTCCAATTGTTGTTCTTGAGTTAAAAAAAGAAAAGCATCCACAATAAATGAAAAATAAATATCACTAAGGTTCATTTCTCTCTGTTTTCTCCTCCCCATGATGGCTGTCGCCTATCAACTGCCTTCTGGCAGTTAAGCTCTGGGCAACTCTCAGGTCTGCTGGAGTTCCGCAGGCTTCCCTGTCATCATGGTGTGATCCTCCCAAGCCACTTTGGGGCTGCAGGCCACCACTTCCACTCTCATCACGTTCCCTGTTTGTGCTTGTTCAGGGGGGACCTGTCATCCTGCTATGACAGTCTGTTCTGCCTTGCTCTTCTGTCCCTGTCCCACCATCTCTGTAATTTCTCTGCAATCAGTAGTTCCTGAACTCTGGTTCCGACAGCTTGCCAACAGCACACTCAGTGCCCTTGTCATCTCTAGCCTATCACACCTGCTGCTGCCACCTGTTCCGGAACCTTGCCAACATCTCCCCCACTGCCTTCAGTGATGTCCATGCTCCTTCAGGAGGAGGAAGGACTTTTTACTTTTTTTTTCCTAATCAGTGGCTGCTGCTGGACAGTGACACAACTAAATAGTGACATCTGGGAAATATCAAGTCATCTGTCCTTGAGATGGTGTATCTCTCTCATTGTTGCCAAGACATTTAACCACAAATTCTGGAGTCTGTGGTATTTTCTGTTCTAAGAATATTTTCTACTCCTGGATTTCTAAGATGTAACCCCTCCCCAAATAAATTCTAACCCTTAGTTAAAACTACTTCAGTAAGTGTTTTAAAATATTTAAAGATTGCTCCTTTGATTCTCCTATAAAAATTTAGTTATTGGGAAAAAGAGAGGGGTATGTGCTAGACAAAATTTTGTTCCAGGATCATTGACATTAGCAATGATCATAGAAATAAGTATAAAACAAAAAGTCCTGTTCTATTTACTTGCCGGTCTGAAACAAACATTGAGGTTTTAAAGTGAATATTAAATTAGTAAATTATCTGTAAAATATAATGAATTAGGATGTTGGTAAGAAAACCATACACTCCTGGATGAATGGTATGTTCCATAATATTGCTTTTCTCTAACATGTCAAAGAGGTACTGGGGAGAGAGTAGAGGAGAGAGAAAGAGGGAAAATCAGAGACTAAATTTGAAAATAATATGAATTCTTACTTATATCAATAAAAACTAAAATAAGATCATTTCAAAAGGGACCCCCTTCTGCATAATAGATTAATAAAGACCCAAAGGTTAGTGGAAATCAAAACTTATGAATGTGCTATATAAGCAATAAGTTATTATGCAAATATGAGGATTATTTTTAGGAAGGTTGTTTCCACGCGTTTTTTTTTTTGTGGTGGTGGTGGGGATTGAACCCAGGACCTCATATATGCTAGAAAAATGCCCTACCACTGAGCTAGATCCCCAGAAGGAAGATTATTTCCAAAGCATAGCTTCCAGGAAGAGAAAACTCGCCTCTTCTTAAGGCAATGTGCTCCATTTATGAGTATCTCTAATTGCTAGAAAAAGAATACTAAGCAAAAGGATACTTTCATTTATATTAATTCTATGTTTTATATGACAAAGGAGTCTCATTTCTTTCACAAATCTCTATTTAAGTAGTTGAAAACCCTTTATAAAGTTGTAGACTTCCGAATTGCCATGTTCCTGTAGAAGAATCGAGAGTTTCATGCATCGCTGGAGGAGTCTGTACAGTACTGCAAAGCTTTTTGAAAAGCGATCTGACAGTTCACATAAAAAAAAAAAAACACATGATCTTTGACTCAGTTATCTTAGTTTGAGGAACTTATGTCAAAAACAAATTTATTGGTATGTTTGAAGGTTTATTAGTGCATCAAAAGTAAAGGGTAAAAAAAGGAAAGAACTTGAATAACTATGAAAGAATATGCATTTATTGTATGTTATTCTATGTACCAGAATTCTTTTTTTTTACAAAGAAAATATTTAAGAAAAGTAATTAGATACATATTAACCTAGTTCAACAGGGCTATCCTTAGTATATTTTTATGTGAGGAAAGCACAACTTGTGTGTTATTTGATACTATTTCTTAAACTTAACAAAAATGACGCAAATATTTATGGGGGGTAGATGTTTGTCAAAACATAGAAAAAGGCATCAAAAAATATGAAACATATTACAGACTGTTAACACTAATTATATTTTTAAAATATATACTTATTTTGTTTGAATGATTTCATTTCTTTCTTTTTTATTTATTTTTATTCTAATTTGTTATATATGACAGAAGAATGCATTACAATTCATATTATACATATAGAGCACAATTTTTCATATCTCTGGTTGTATACACAGTATATTCACACCATTTGTGTCCTCATACATGTACTTAGGGTGATGATGTCCATCTCATTTCACCATTTTTTCTACCCCCATGCCCCCTCCTTTTCCCTCCCAGTCCTCTGCCCTATCTAGAGTTCTCTTATCCTCTCATGCTCCCCTCCCAACCCCCCAATGAATTAGCCTCCTTATATCAGAGAAAACTGAATGCTTTAATTTCTTTATAGTTAAATTATTGAATACCTAAAACATGGCATGTATTTTTAAGTGTAAGCTCAATCTATGATGTTTTTTGACTATGTAACATTATAGTTGCCTCAAAGATTTCTTTTGGTTTGAAAATTATGTGCTTATTTTCCCAGTCATGATGACATATTTACACCTAAGGGACCCTTGATTTATTTATTTCATATATAAATCATTCAGGATCTTGTCAATGGTTGTTCAGTTTTAATAGCTTTATGGCACTAAGGTCTCTGTCACTTTTGAAGTACACACTTTTATATTTGAGTTAAAATTAGGAATATATCCAAGCAAATGTTGTCAAACAAAGTTAACTCTAAAAACAGGTATAACCCCCCAGTTCTTCTGTTTTCTGTGATAAACTTGCTCAGATATTTCAACAATTCAATAATACTCTCAGATATTTTATAGCATGTTGGTTGTCATTCCGTAGTTCTATTATAAGATGTGTTATTCTTTGAAATATTTATACCTTTTAAAAAAAGAAATATCCAATATTGTAGAAATATTGTCTTTATTGATGTTTATATTGAGAGTGTGGTAAGTTTGTATTGTGGTGTATTTGCAAATATTTCTACCCAAAATTTATTAGATCCTCTATATCTATATTGTATTCGAGCAGCTTAATGTTTTTTTCACATAAATGCAGGACTTTTCCATTATCCTTTATGAATTTAGTTACTTTCACCATGTTACAATAAAAAAGGAACTGTATTTTACATATCGTATAGTTACACCTATACAAAAAATATACCTACTTGTTGAAATAAATAAAACAGAACAAAATGATTCACTGTGAGTAAGGTCATGTATTAGAACCACAGGAGTAAGGTTATGTATTAGAACCACAGGTAACTTGTTCTACCCTCCTTTTGGTGGTTTCTTAATTTTCTTAAATGATATTTAAATGATAAATTAAATATCATATTATTTGCAATAAAAATTTTAAATAACCTTTATCTTGTTTGTTTCAACAAACTATTCTCAACTTACCTCTTCTTTGGTCTGCAATAGGTGTCAATTAATAATGCCAACTATCTTTTTGAGCTTTGGATCACTCAGAAATACTGTCAGTATGGCACCAAGCAATTAATGAAGTGATTGCTGAGCTGAAGTGATGAGCAATGTAAAGCCAAGCACAGAGACATATATTTGTGTTCTATCTTGGATACAAATGTATTATGAAAAACCTTGGTTAACAGCTCATTGCACTCAAGAAAAGTTTCAACCCACAGACTCTCTGAAAACCCTTGACACCTACTTTAGAATTCCTGGACATCAGTGGGAGTCACTTCACTTTAAGGAGTGTCTTCTCTCAAGAGGGAAACATGCAATAAACACATAATTACCAGACAGTGTGACAGTGTGGCAGATGGTGGAGTGGCACATACCCAAACTAGGAAGACAGAAAGACTAAAAAATGCTTCTGGGAGAAACAGACAACCAGTAGAAATCCTGAAAGAAGATAAAGAGTGGAGAGGCAAAGGGGTCTGAGAAAGGTGTAAGCAAAGGGAGCAAGTAGATGAAATGAGACAGAAAGTGGCCTGGAATTTAGAATAGCATGCAGAGCTCATTATGAATGAAACAATGAGACTGCACAGATAAGCAAGGGCCAGCTTGTGAATGGCTCTTCATTTTAACTGGAAGAAGTGCTGGACTCTATCCTGAAGACCCTGGGAAATCACTGAAAGATTTTAAGTAGAGAAATGACACAATCAGATCTGTAATTTGATATCTCTGCTTTTTGTCGATGTGGCCAGAAGACCTGACAAGAGCAACTTAGAGGAGGGAAAGTTGGCTCCCAGATTCAGAAGTCTCAGTCTGTAGATGGCCAACTCCATAGCTTTGGGCCCGAGGTGAGGTAGAACATCAGGGCAGAAGGCCGTGGTGGAGGAAAGCAGCTCAGGACATGAGAACCAGGAAAGAGAGAGAACTCTGCCCACCTGGGACAAAACATAAGCCCCAAAGGCTCACTACCAGTGGCCTTATTGCTCCAATCATACCCTACTGCCTACAATTATCACCCAAGTGGTCTATACCAGTGGATTAATCCACTGCTTAGATCACACCTCTCATAATGGAATCATTCCACTTCTGAACATTTGTGAAGTGCCTCATACATGAGTTTTTGGGGGACTTCTCTCTCACAATGGTACACTTTTTTTTTCTTTCCAGTGCCGGAGATTGAACCCAAACTAGGCAAGCAACTGAGTCACATCCCCCAGCTAGGACATCTCATATCTAAATCATAACACCCTGATAACACTGTGGCAAAAGACTGTTCTTTCTTTCACTTGTGTTTTTTGTTTGTTTTTTACCCCTTGGGGTGCTGGGGATTGAACCCATGGCCTTAGGTGTATGAGACAAGCACTCTACCAACTGAGCTATATTCCCAGCTCTCTGTCACTCATTTTTGATTGTCATTATCACTGGGCCCTTTGTACTATTTTACTGTTTAAGTCTGAGACATTAAGAAAGTTTAATAGACAGAAATTTAATATTTTCTTTCTCAAACAGATTCTTTGTGACTGTAAACAGCTCTAGTTTCTTTTTCAGAGTCTTCTGTCCCTTTTGAGTTTCTCAATCTAGTTGCTTTGAATAATTGAATCTTCTCCACCTTTATTTCATCAACTACAAAATAGTATTCTTTAAATAGAATGCGAAAGAACATAATAAAAAGTATTTTGACTCGGCCCAGTCTTGCCAGTCTAAGAGAGGTTTGCTCTTGTAACAAATAGGTGGGTTTTTCTTGCTTTCTTTTTAATTTTTAAAATACCTCTAGGAACCCATCCTGTCCAGGTGACATATCCTGTTTGTTTCACAGTGTCAGAAATGTGATTGAAATCTGAAAAAAAATTTCCAAAGGCTAAAAGAAATCCTCCAGAATAGAAAGCTATTTGTGTCTTGAAAGAAGTAAAAGTGTTCAGCTTGAATCAAAATTCCTTTCTTAAAGAGAAAAAAAAAAATGACAAGTTTGAAAGATGACATGAGAATTGATCTATTCTTGTAAGTTAGGGTACTCTTCCTCTATGTATGACAAAGAATGCTGTGATCATGCTTCCTTATATGAATGTTTACACAAGCACCATGACCCCATCTCCTGGATATTATTTTCTCCTATACTTTGTTTCTTCCAGTTGTATACTTACTCTCCATTGTCTTTTTTCAGAAATAACTTTTCCCTATGGATTTTAACCTGTTTATCCACTTCAAAGACTTGTTAATTTGACTTAAATTTAAAGAGTATTATTGGAAACTTGATAATTGAAAACACATCAATTTATGGATTTTGATTA
The DNA here is from genome assembly GCF_045843805.1 of Urocitellus parryii. Classification (NCBI taxonomy): domain Eukaryota; kingdom Metazoa; phylum Chordata; class Mammalia; order Rodentia; family Sciuridae; genus Urocitellus; species Urocitellus parryii. The sequence continues at coordinate 6,668,964 of NW_027553586.1, forward strand.
AAAAACACAACTTTAAAGAAAACATGTAAAAAATCTAGAATAATCGCATGTTGATGCTGGAGTACTAAAACATACTCTATCATTTAATGTAGTTTGATTGAAGCAGGTTAAAATATTGCAATAAAGCCCGAGATTGAGTACTCTTAAATTACTTTTTCTTGTTGATCCGACATTTATGATATCTGTTCAGTTTTTTCTATGTACATTAGTGATCATCTAATGTAATCATCCCTATGGACTTTACATTTTACATGAAAAAGACAAGTAACTTACCTGATTAAATGATTAATAACTGACAGAGCCAGAACCATTCATTCATTTACTCACCCATGCAGTAGATGCTTTCTCTGTGCATTTTCTACTGCAAGAAACATGCTGAGTGTGGGGAATTTGATTCACTAGGGACCAAAAGTAGGCAGAGTTCTCCATTCCCATGAAGTTCTTCCTAGGCCATGGCTGGGCTACTGTATATACTGTGATGACATAAGAAAGGGAACTTGGGAAAAGCAAGAATTCCTAGTATGTAAAATCTTGAGCAGTAATGTGGTCCTCCCCACTAGTCTAAAAGTATAAAAGAAGTTAGCCTACTCTTTTGGGTCCTCTTACCTGGTGGGTTCTTTGAAAATTGGAGTAAGCCTGCATGCTTTGCATGCACAAGTCTGAGGAATTAGGAAGCACCTGTACTCCCTGGCCACCTCTTGTGGTACAGGCCCTTTGCTCTCTTTGCTTGCTGGTTCTGTAGTAAAGTGAAGACAAACTTTGTGAGTGCCAGGCTTGGGTTCATGCAAGTTTTCAAACTCAGATCCACTTTGTGGACCAGCCTCGTTTAGAGCTTATTGTCCAATAGAAATTACTATGAATTGTAGCTCATAATGGAGTCTCGCCCTGGGCAGAGTGAGACTGGCATCAGGTCTTGTGTCATTTGTTGTTTGGGAAATAAGCTCAAAAAAAAAAAACTTCCACATTTAACTTCCTTATATGCTGCATAAATCAGACTGCCAATTTTTGTTTGGACACACTGACTCTTACTTCACATAGCTTTTGTCTAATCATTAGAGATATGTTGGTATGTTATGGCTAAGAATTTAATTAAAAAATTGGGCTTATTTTAATCTAGTGTCTGAGGAAAAAAATGTTGAAACAAGTGTGGGTTTTGGGAAAGACACACAGACCAATTACACACTCCACTTTTTTTTAGCATAGGCAGTGTGGAGACAAATTAGCCAATAAAAAGTTATGTAGAAAAAATACTATATAGATACCATTGTGGTAAGTAGAGACACATTAAAAAGAGTGAAATACTTTGAAAACCAATCATGATTTAGGGTGGGAGATAAGTTGGGGAAAGTTCTTTTGAGAAAGCAGATTTTAAGCTGAGATATTAGAAAAATAAATAAGTAAAAGAGAATTTGTGGGGAGTGGAAGATTCATTTTAGAAGACAGAAATGCAGGGATCATTCCTCTAATATTTTCCCTAGTGTTTTATGTTCTCCACTTAAAGGATGAAATTTTATTCACTTATTCATTTAAAAGTTGCATTACATCTTTCCCAGGGCCAAATAAAACCAAATTAAATTTTTTAATAAGTTACATGACAATGCATTTGTCAAAATTCAAATAAATACATCAAAAAGAATGAATTTTACTGCATGTAAATTAAAAAAAAAATACAAATTAAGTATATCATTGACTACTGTTGTCCAGTTGCTCTTTCAACTTCGAGTTGAAAAGTAACAAGTAATGTGTAAGTGCCACGGGATTATGTGTGCTTCTGAGAAACTCGAATCTTTCCCTGGTGAATGGACTGTTTGCTCCTGTTTTTGTTTGTCTGATTGCTTTATGTTTCTAACTCAAGAATATGGCTTTAATATATAGACTGGCTAGGGAAATGCCCAGAAGAAAAATGTGTTTTGTGATATACTGATTTGACAAATGGGGTGTCACTTCATGACAGGTGTTTTTGTTGTCTAGCAGAGATATGACTGCACTCACTGGAAGAACACATGATATAGGTGTCTGGATGTCATCGCTCCAGCAACAAGAAGACATGAGAGATCATTGTTTCATAACCTGTAAAAACTCAGGTACTATTGTTGTTAAATTGGAGGACTGTCATTTCTCTGCATGTCATCTGATGGCATTTTCTCTGGTATTTATGACAAAAGAAATCACTTGTGATTTTCACTACTTAGGTTAAATACATTTTCTTTACTTTTTAAAGAAGAAATCTGACTTAGATAAGTCAATTTTGATGTATTTGTTATCTTGAATATGAAACTTCCTCTCCTCTAAAATGATTTCTTGCAAAATCTATTAGTTGGGTAAAGAAACTGAATTTTGGTGGGCAATGATATTAAGACTTACATTGTGCCAGGAATGGACAATACTGATTCATTTATGTGCATTAACTTCTTAATAATGAAACAGCATAATGAGGCAGAAGTTATTACTGTCTCCATTTTACAAATGAGGCAATCATGGCTCAGAGAGGTTAATAATAAATGTGGCCCAGATTGCAGAGCCTAGAATTTAGAGACAACGTTGGCTCTTAGAGGGTTGTATGCTGTATGTTCTCATGTCAGGTGTGCTGGTGGAGAGGGACCAGACTGGGTAGCTCACCCAAGCAGCTTCTAATGCTGATGCTTAGTTATAATGCTGATTTCTTCCTGTTAGATGTGTCAGTTCATATTAAGATCTCAGAATTTCTGGTTCCCAGCATTTACATAGACAGCAGCTTCCTGTGATCCCTTTTAAGAAGCTATAACCAAAGAGTCCCCTGAGTTTGTTAAGTATCTTGCTTTCAGTGGTAATATATTATCTACAAAACAATTGCAAAGGGACAGTGCAAAAGTTTTCCCCTCCTTATTAATAAATAAAAGGGCAATAAATATTCTTAATAATAATTTCAAATGTTAGTAACAAGCCAATGACAAAGTTTAACCTTGAAATGAACAATTAATTCATGATTATTTTTTGTCTTTAAACACATTGACCTTTTAAACTGTTATCTTTTTTTTTAAGGCCTGGCACACCTTTTTTTTTTTTTAAAGAGAGAGTGAGAGAGGGAGAGAGAGAGAGAATTTTAATATTTATTTTTTAGTTATTGGCGGAGACAACATCTTTGTTGGTATGTGGTGCTGAGAATCGAACCCGGGCTGCACGCATGCCAGGCGAGCGCTCTACCACTTGAGCCACATCCCCAGCCCCTAAACTGTTATCTTTAATGTGATCAAAACTTTCACTAATGTGACCTGGTCCTGTTGTGCATCTTTCTCCAAACAAATCAAACACAATGCAAACCACATTATAGACCAAACAATCCAATGAGAGGCCCTAAAAGACTTTTTAAAAACTTTATTAATTAATCATATGTGAGGGCAACTTTTAAAGTTTTAAGTTCGTTTCTTGGTTCTTCTAAGAACAAGACAGGTGAAAATGAGTTACAGTTCGCTCTTTTCTAGCAACACACCCTCTGTTGATGTAGACAGACAACAGAGGTTGTCTGTTTTATTTTAAGACACATAGCTTTAACTATCATGACACAAGCATGGTTACTACAAAGCTATTATGACATGGAAACCTGAAGCAAAGTCATTTTCTTTTAAAGAGTGGACAAGTTATCTCCCTAGATCCACAGGCCCTGCAAATTGCTGCACCTGCTGAAGGCCTGAGAGTGAGAAAAGATGATACACCAGTGATTCTTGCTGCCTTTATATAGTGCAAACATGATCACTATCTGAAGATGGTTCAAAATACAGATGGGTTTCTATACTTCAGTGACCTTCCTTTCCTTTAGTGCTGTCCTTCAGAATAAGGCAGATATGTCTCTAGCATTCTGTAAACCATCAATGTTCACTACAATTGTCTTTCAGCTGCTTCAATACCTGGAGATGCATAATCCAACATTGTAAAAAGCTACTGGACTAAACTCTTCCTGACACAAATTATGGCATAAAAGATCATTAATTTTATTTGTTTTACTGTCTGCATTTCTTTAAGGCAAAATGAACTGATTAAAATACTTTTATACAAAATACATGTATGAAGATGTGAGGAAAAAAAAAGAACAGCATTACCCTAGATTAGATAGAGAGAAGTGATGGGAGGGGATGGAAGGAGGTGGGGAGATAGGAAGGATAGTAGAAAGAAACAGACATTATTATTACTGTGTGTATATATGTGACCGAATGACCAATGTGATTCTGCAACCTGTATACTCAGAAAAATGAGAAATTATATCCCATCTGATTCAAATGTATGATATGTCAAGATCATTGTACTGTCATGTGTAACTAAGTAAAACAAATAAAAATAAATAAATAAAATACTTTTATACTTGTACACTAGTTAGACTTTTTATATAATGGGAAAATACATGATTTTTACATACTTAATAGTAAAATTACATTTGTGTAATTATTTTACATTCACAGTAACACCTGTGCTAGCTTTCTTCTAAAAGCAAAGGACATCAGAAGAGAAACTATTACCCTCATTTTTATAGATGTGAGGATAAGGCTTTGAGGTTTGACAGAGGTGCACGTGCATAAACATGCTTGCATATTTATACGAGGAAGTGGTCTGTGGAATTCTAATTCATGCCCAGGGGTTTTTATTAGGATATCTTTTCCACTGTTACCCTCTGCTGTGTTTAAAAACTAAATTTTGAATGAAGCAGTGTGGGCTTCTACTCTGCTGATTTTAAAGAGATCACGAATATTGTTTTCTTTTGAAAGAGTCAGCTACAATCCTATCACATAGTCCCTATCTTCTGGCTCCAAATTCCTCTCTGTGCATGTCATTACTATGAAATTTACACAGGAAGTAGGGTTTCATGGGCTAAGTGGTGTTTGGTATGAATGCCCAAGAACAAGAGCGAACACCTCCCGCCCCACCTGCCCTTTCCTTCCTGGGTTCCTCTCAAATCTGCCTTCTCCATTTACAGGGTAGAAAGAGTGAGACAGTTATAAAGGAACTTAACAAAAACAGAGAGGAATCAAATCAGCATCTCTGGGGCAGTTTCACACATTCAAAAATTATAGTGTGCAATAATATTTAGATTTATCATTTCATCAAAATGCCATTTCTCCCTATTTTAATTTGCTTGAAGTTTCATAGAGTAAACACTGAGGTACCTGGGAAGTGGATGTTTGGGCCATGAGCCTGAAATGATATATCTCAAGCTGGGGAAGAGACTCTTCATTATCAAGTTCATTTATTCACTCAACAAACCATTGGGAATCAGCAATGCATGGAGCATCACTGCAGGAGTTTGGTAAATACTGTGAACACAGGAAAGATTCTTACTCCCATTGAGTTTAAATGCTGGTAGAGTAAAACAGACAACAGTGCTCACAATAAAGAACTGTAACCTATAGTAGGCTAGGAGTTAATAAAGTGCACTGAAGTTGCAAGAGTGTTGCTCCTCAAGCTGAGTCTGAACCTCAGCTCCACCACTTCCTATTTCTGTGACTTTAATAAGTTACTCTACCTCTCTGTGCCTCATTTTCAAATGATCTGAAAGCAACAATAGTGCCTATTTCCTATTTCTTTCTTTTTTTAAAAGGGAATTCTATATTTATTTATTTATATTTTTAAATTGATTTTTTATTTATATGAGACAGCAGGATGCATTACAATTCATATTACACACATAGAGCACAATTTTTCATGTCTCTGGTTGTATACAAAGTATATTCACTCCAATTCACGTCTTCATACATGTACTTTGGATAATGATGTCCATCACATTCCACCCTCATTTCTAACCCCATGCCCCCTCTCTTCCCCTTCCACCCCTCTGCTCTATCTAGAGTTCATCTTTTCCTCCCATGCTCCCTCTCCCTACCCCACTATGAATCAGCCTCCTTATATCAGAGAAAATATTTGGCATTTGGTATTTCTTATTGGCTGGATATTCACCCATAAAAGTGTGCATATCTGTTAAAGAGCATTAAATAAACTCATACCTGGCCTGAATTCCTGGTTTGCAATAGGGGCTCTGTAACTATTGATTAAAAAAATAATCATTGCAGAAAAAGAATTTTTTTTTTAAATGTAGCATGGATATAAGGATTTGTAAGGATTGTATTGAAGGTGTAGTTCTATATAGCATGCTCGGGTGACATTTGAGAAGAACGCGTTTGAATGGAGACTTAAAGGAGGTGAAGAAGTCAGTCAAATATATTGAGGAAGAGCAGAGGAAGTGGCCTCTGTGAACACTGGAGGTGAGTGTGACTGCTGAGCTGGAAGAACGGCAGGGAAGCCAGCATGGCTTGGAGGGAGTGAGTCTGAGACCAGGTAGGGGCTTGAAGGTCACTGGGAAAATTCTCGCTTTTATTTTTAGTGAAATGAGAAGTGATGGATGATTTTAAGGAGTGGTATAAACTGACTTTTATCTTTTAAAAAAGATGATTCTGACTGCTGTGTTGAGAATAAATTGTAAGAGGCCAAGGCCAAAAGCAAGGAGATATGTAATTGCAGTTACCCACATGAGAGGTGAGGGTGTCTTAAACCCGATTGATTGCAGTGGAGATGGTAAAAAAGGGTCTGTATCCTGGATATATTTGGAAGATAAAGCCGAAAGGAGTTCCTTATGAATTGCATATAGGAGTACAGAAAAAATCGAGGATGAGTCCAAGATTAAAAGTTCCCTTAATGATTTCTCCTCTCTATTCTTCTTCCTGCTAATATTTATTTTCCTCATCCATCCTCATTTCCCATCTGCCTCCAATGCTAAGAGTATCCCCAAACCGGAAAAATCATAATATCAGGAAGGGAGAATGGTACTATGAGAGATAATGGTGCAGAAGAGAGCAGCAGCATCCATCCTGAGGAAGAAGGCAGGCTGGCAGGTCCTCCCACAGAGTACCATGAGAGCAGTTCCAACTGGAAAGAGATACAGATGGATCCTTATGGTACCCAGCTCAGTGGGTAATCTTTCACAAGATAAGGCAGGTTCCAGAAGTTTCCCTGAGTGTGTATGAATTTCTATATATTGTGAGCCTGGGGAATAACAGGTTAGGGTAACTAAAAATAATTGGTGGTGCTAAAAATCTATCTTTGAAAAAAAAATGAGCTTCTTATTTTTGCTCTTTATCCTTCCCAAGACTATTTTTCCATTTTGTTCTCTTCCTTCTCCATATGTGGGTATAAGCCATATCCAAATATCTAAGCTGTCAAAGAAAAACTAATTACTTCAGGAATTGATTCTGACTTTTCCAGTGAGGTCTACTAAACTGAATCTACCTGTCTCTATGCAATGCCATTACCACCAATGCACTCAAATGGTTATTTTCTGAAATTATCATATGGAAATATACTTCTTTATCTCATTTTTTATGTCAGCATTTCTTTGCTTCCTCTCCTTTTTCTTGTGCCCTCTCCTCCACTCTTATCAGCTGGATATTCACACATAAAAGTGCTCATATCTGTTAAACTACTGTCTCTTTTAAAAAACAATTTTCCTGGAATCTGACCACATTTATTCACTCATTAACAGATGTTGCAGCCCCAGGCTTGTTCTGTTTGACTGCTGATTTACTGTTTACTCTTATAAATTTATTTGATGCTTGGGAGGAGAGATATTAGAAGGGAAGAGAAGAAGTAGCTGCTTGGCAGGTGTGCTCGGCAGAGGCGTGACAGGAGAGCGAGGGCGGGCGCGGTGGGCGGGGGCAGAAAATGTAGAGCTCCAGGCGCATGGCACCCGCCGCCCAGGCACTGCCTATTTATTTTTTTTAAACAGGAAAACTTTCTGTATTCCATTCTTCTTTCAGGTTATCCAGAAAATCAGCATCAACAGGATAATCTTTGTGTGCTCAAGGGAAGACCTCCCCACCCCCCAAATTAGTAGGCAGTAAGCAATAAATTGGAGCCAGGGAGCTTAAAAAAAAATGTGTCTAGGGTGGATTTTGGTGTGCTAGGGATCTCTGAGAGTAATATTCATTCCCTAGATAATCACCCTATTCTCCTCAGAGACAAGACAGGAGTCAAAGATTTTTTGCAGTTTAGGCCTTGCTAGTAGAGGAAAGTTGTGGGAAGGGAAATGAGAACAGATCAACAAAGGTAAGAAATCACCACTACCTGTAGTTTCCAAGGTATAATTCATGTTAAAATCCATGTCAAAAGTTACCTACAAAAGAGCAGGAATGTTTACTAAACAGTGCCTAAATAAAACTTTAGATAACATTTCCTAATTTATGCCAGTTTTAAACAGTCTTTCACAGTTTTAATCTATATCTTTCATATGACTTAGTTTCATTCACTTATTCATTCATTTATGCGCCCAATATAGTATGTCTACCTCAATAAGCAGGATATTTTGGTTACTTATGTGCAGTTTTGTTTTTATTGTTTTGTTTTGCCTTCCATAGATTCTTCTCACAGAGAAAAGCACAACTTATACATTCATGTCCTAGTGATTGGCTGCTTTGTCATGGCAGGAATGTTAATCCTACTTTGTAAAATTTGCTACCATTGTTCAACTAAGAATGTATATAGGATGTCTCATGTTTTGTACAATGGCAGGTAATTTGGAAATTTAAAGTGGGTCTCTGCCCTTACATAGCTGTGAAAGAGAAACAGCATCTTGCTAACTGCTGTTGATCATTTACCTCTTTGAAGTTAGGCACTTGGTCGTTTCCTGATATTTATGTAAAATCAGGTGGTTGGTCCTGAACTATTGTTTAGAACATAGGAAGAAACATTTGTCTAAGTCTCATAAGAGAGACTAAGCTGGGTCAAGGGCATATGGGGTACATCACTTTTCTTTATCATCTAATTCTATTGTCTGTGAGTTGGCAGTGACAGAAAAACATATTCTTTTTTCTATAAACCAATTACTTCAGAAAAAAAGACAAAGTTTTAACATGAAACTTCATTTAACTGATTCTTTTAAATATAATAAGATTTGTTAGATGGAACATATGTTTCACAATTTTCATTTGATAATGAATACTTTTGCAAATTGTAAATATTTCCTAGTTTAACTATCAGAAGCACTCTGTGGTCATAAATTTTGAAACATAATTTCTGTAGGTGTATCAATTAATACAGTCTTAGTTTCTCTTATAAGATGAAAATTCCAAGTTTTGAAGACAGGAAGTGGAATCAAACTTACTGTATAGAAACATTATTATAAGGAAATAATGGGAAAAGATGAAGAAAGACAAGACAAATGATAAGATGCAACCATTACACAGAAACACAAGGTTTGCTTTAATTTATATGTTTTCAAATTTAGTTTTAATACAGTGCTTCTGTTGACTTCTCTTACATCACTGAAGAATAAGAAATCAATACAGAAAGGAAAAGTTTAAGGCTGGAGCCATACAAAACCAAAGCAATCACATAAAATATGAAAATTATAATAACATATTTTGACTAATTGAACCTTCAATTTTACTGACTTTTTAAAAAATCTGAATTTACTATCAATTTTGGTGTTATGTACAGTCATGCAAATTAGAGGGTCAGTCAAGCCTAGATAAACCAGAATCTATATTATCTGTGCAGAAAAACTCAAGTAGAGATTTTGTTACAAATTTAATCAATAAAGACTACTAAATTGAATATTTCAAGATTCACATTGATAATTTTGCACAAAATATCTGTTGCTGTAAGGATACAAGTAGAGAAACTTCAGTTTTAAATATTTTTCCCTGGGAATTTTCTGATGGATTGTTGAAAGCTTCTGAATACATGGGTTGAGATACCTAAGTTTTTCTATGTATATTCATCAACTCTAATACATGTATCTGCTCTATAGAGCACTATTATATTAAAAAATCTATAGAAGACTAAGTTTAAAAACCTATATAGGTGTTTTCTTATTGAAGTAAACTTACTTCTTTAGGAATAACTATCCCTATAGGTAAGTGGATTGAACTGTGAGCATCACCTGAGAGATACCAAGAAATTCTTGCTTCCTTCAACCTAGATGTCAACCATAAAATTCTACCAAGAGCGACTACCTCCTTCTTTTAAGCATTGCCCTCTTCTTTTAATATTCTTAAATAGGAACATCATAGTATAAAAATATAAAATAACACACCATCTACTAGTACTTTAATTGAGATAATTTATATTGTAGCCCACACCAAAGGAGTGGGCTACAATAACAGAAGAGTGAGTACTAAAACATGTGTCCCTCTATGAGCACAAAAGGAGTTCTATCAAAAGAAAAAAGAGAGGTAGCCAGTGGTCAAAGAAGACAATTCAATGTAGCAGACATTCATTGACTATCTGTGATCTGTGACACAAGCTTTGTTTCCCACAATTTTGTGTAAGGATAAAGTTTTGGCATCTTTAAGTTTCCATCAAATTTATGATCACAAACTCCCAATGACAAGGGTCTGGAAATCACTGAAATATTTTTTAAAAAAGGTCAATGTTAGAGAAATGTTTCCTGGGATTTACCTACATGTGATTTAATGCAGATGGCTATAAAATATGTAGAATTCTTTAGTAAGTTACTGAGATTTGGCATAGTAAAATAGATAAAATAGGCCTGTGACCTCTTGGGGTAGGGGAGCAAGAATTTAAGGTGTATGTGATGCCTGTAGAATTTGTTCCAGTGTTCAAGAAAATAAGGCATTGTAAACTCACTGCTGACATTAATGTGGAAATTATAATCTTAACATGTCCCCAACATTAGTCCTTAATTACACTGAAATTTAAAAAGTCAAAATCGAAGTTGCCTGTTTGAAAAACAATTCTTTCATCTAATTTCATCTTTTCTCTTTCCTTTCTTCTTCATTATATTGAATAGAATAGTATATGTGAAGGTGAAAATATAATTTTCTTTTTTAAAAATATTATTTTAGTTGTATATGGAGACAATATTTTTATTTTATTTATTTATTTTTATGTGGTGCTGAGGATTGAACCCAGTGCTTCACACATACGAGGTAAGCGCTCTACCATTGAGCCACAGCCCCTAAATATAATTTTCTTAAAATCGTAAAATCTTTCCATTCTTATGTAACACCTCATTTTGTAAGAAAATAAACTGTGCAATATGTAATAAAATAATAAATTTCACAAATATTGTTTTATCTTTCCCATATTTAAAATTCATTGCATTGCAAAATGTGCATAACATGCATACAGAATCTATTCTGTGTTGAGATACAAGTTAAATGAGTCAAAATGGCTCTTTCTTAAATAATAGAGTATACTAGCTGTCAGAAAGCAATAGTTTACTTAGGCAAAGCAGTAGTATTTTTATTCAGTAAATATTTATAAAGTTCTTTTATCTCAACATCTTTAAAGTTAGGCTTCAAACTCATATTGTACTGAAAATTTTATCTTTAATACTAACATACATTTGTTATTAATATACAGTCAGTTTGCATTTAACAAACCAGGTAATGTCACAGAGAATGGAATCAAGAACATCTAACACTCCAAAACCTTGAGTAAATTGGGAGAAACACAACCAAGTGTCTTTCTCTAGCAACTCCAAATTGTCTCTTTTGTATTTATCACCCTACATATTTGATTTCTCATGTTTTCCCTTTCTTGTTTTATTTGAACATAGTACTCACAAGCAGGTCCCCAACAATAACTAATGCATTTATGATGTCTTTTAATATCATTCTGTAATTCTGATAGAAATAAAACGTTATATGATGTGTTTCAGTTACATTTTAGTAATAATGTTATTAAAACATATTGCATCTCTGTAATTTAACTCTGTAAAGTTAAAAATACTACTTTTGCACTACATGTTTACTAAAACAGTGTATATATTTATGTATACTGCTATCCACGTAGTGTATTTACTTTTATCAAGCATTTTCTGTGCTTTGCTACTATTCAATAAATTGACAATGTTTCTAAACCTTTGAGTATGTAGTTCAGTCCAATAGTTTTTATAGAAAAATCTATTATAAATAGATGAAAACATTTTGAAGGAAAGAATGTATGGGAAAAAAGTTTCTTTAATGGTTTCTTTCTAAAAGCAAAAGTACTTCCTTCAAAACAGTTTTGTGTTTTTCTATTTGCATATATTAAAAGAAACACTAATACATCAGCAGCTTCAGTTTTTCTGAGCTGTGTTTTATTTCCTTTGGTCTAAAAATGTTTATAACAAAAATAGTTTTTCATGTATTCCCTTTTCCTGATTAGCTTTCTAATCAAATATTTTAAAGAAACCAAATTGAATAAATAAGCAGCAGTATTTGTTACAGTTAGAGGTGCTCAGCTTCCAATGTGCAATGTATTTGCTCAATAAATTTTTTTCATATGAATGTGCTTATTTTCCTTCTTGTAAATTCAATAATTTTACATGTACTTCAAGTACTCCAGAGAAAGAGTGCTATTGCAAGAAATCTGGTAAACTTTTCTACTGAGCAGAGTTTTATGGTTATCCTAAATAAATATGTATGCTTGGAACAGTACAGACTGGAGTGTTGAGGTGTTGTTTCCTCTCTTCTTCCTTGCTTCGTTCTTTTTTTTTCTTTTCCTTTGTTCTTCTCTAGGATAGATCTTTTTCTAGCTCTAGTGGGCTACATCATTTCAGTCTTTTTTGTTTCTCTGCAATTTGATGTAGGTAACCAATAAAAACATTATGTTTTTCTCATCTCTGTAATACATTATATGAGAGTATATGATAAACAGGTAGCCTTTTCAATTGTATGCAGATTATAGGTTTCATCTTTTTAAAATACTCTGTGAACTGTGATGAGCAATTCTTTTGACTCAGTGAGTGTGGACTTAGAAAGTATTGTAGCAGAGAGAGTGACATTGACTTGATAATGCTAGATATGAAATACAAAATATAAATAATAATGTAATAAAACATCTCATTAATTTTTTTCAGGAAATGATTCAAGTACAAGATGTTTAAAAACATAGTCCATAAAACATGTGTTAAGCCAATGTTATTCACAACGTTTTCAGTATCTTGTTATATGTAGTCTTTAAATGAGCTACTTGCTAAATAATTGAATACTGTATATATTTATTTACACTCAAATTGTGATGATCAGAGAAGAAGGATTTATTTTTTATAAATATTGTTTTCTAGGCTTTCCAACGGTTTATATTAATTTTGAGAGCACTCTATGACATTAATGTTAAAAATAGCATGTTATCTTTGATGGAAAAATAATGGATGGGAATTATTTTTTAAAATATTTACCAAATGTGCCTTTCTGATTCTTTTAGAACCTGAAAAGATTCTATTGCCAAACATAGTCTACTAAAAGCAGTTTTCATTTGAAAAAAAAAAGGATTATTGATGATGCAAAATCAGATTTTTTGAATCTCGAAATTAATTATTTAAACGAATACTTGAATGATAGCTGTTTTTCCATATTTTTATTGGTTCATGATAATCATAAACTAGCTGTTTTTTCAACAAAGTGAATGTCACAAAAATAAGAATGTTAAATACTAAATTCTTTTTTTTAACAACAGTGATAAAGAATGGCAAGAATCTATGTAGAAATTTAATTCTTCGCAATGATATATAGAAGAGTCTGTGTTTTATTTTGGGATTTCTGTCATCCTAGGTATTTTGGAAATATTTGCTGTGTCTCAGGGGATTGTAGGAATACGAGGAGTTTTCAGCAACAAATTTTTAGCGATGTCCAAAAAAGGAAAACTCCATGCAAGTGTAAGTAGAACCACTTTATACTTGTTCAAGGTGTTATGGAGATTTTACATTTGTAACAAAGAATCAATTGATCTTCCAAATTGGTAGAAAAGACAAATGCCTTGCTTAGAGAATTTGTTTTTGGTAAAATTATACGTACATAAAACCAAGAGAATTCTATGTGGGTCTCTAAGCATTTACTATTTTTTTGACTTGAAAAGGTATTAGAGTCTATAAAAAGTTTTCAAGGTGAATGTATTTGGAAATAACTTTTTCAAAGTGGTTGCCATCTTTTATTTCTTAGAAGGGCCCAAATGTGGAGCAGTATTACAATACTGCACAACATTTAAAATTTTCATGTTTGTGGAGATGGTGTATGTTCAGTAAATGAATTTCTTGTTTAATTTTAAAAACTATTTACAATGTTAAAAAATCGAATCTAAGTAGCATAACATATTTTCACATTAACAGGTAGGAAGGGAAGAAGCCGGTAATAAGAAGTCTTTAAACTTCCATGAAAATTTTTTATTTGATGAATTTGAGGAGTTTTTCCCCTGTATTTTGTCACATCAAATATAATGACTTCTTAATGCTATAAAGACTAATTTTGCACTTTAAAAATTGCTTCACATCACTTACAAGGTTTGGCATCAATTTATAAATTATTTATTTTTTTGCTTTGTTATTAAAACACCCTTCACATGGGAAATATTAAAACATTTTAAAGGTAATAAAATACATGTAACTTAGCTTTCCCACTCTGATTCTGTTTATTTATATTACTATGTACACATGGCACTTAAAAATGATTTATGTTTTCTCTGTGGTATACTAACTTTCTTCACATTAAATAATTAAAAAAAATATTCTTTGAAATTAGTTTTTTAGCTCATATTCTTTTTAATCCTTAATAAATGAATTGTTGAAATATTACCTTTCCTATTTTCAAAGTGTATGGAACTTTTAGTTGAATGCAGCTAATTGAAAGTTACTATTTATTATTTTTATTTTATGTGGACTTTTGAGAGTTGCACTTTGTAAAATGTGTAAGACCTTTATAATTTTTCTTTCCTTTAGATAAAGGTGATTTGTTAATAATTTTGAAGGATTCTCTAGAGTTGGAGCAATTTCTATAGTCACTTCAGGATTAAATGAGATAATACATATAAAGTACTTAGAACAGTGTTTGTATATTGGTATTATTGTGTTGAATAAACACTACCTATTAGTATATGTAATAAAATAAAAGTAGTATAAATATAATAAACTACTAGAATCTCAGTTTATTAAGATACATAGAAAACCCCTTTGTTTTAAACTTTTAAATAATTAATTGCAAGAGTTATAAAATTATTTGCCTATTTTATATTCTGAACTCATTATTATGCTCTAGCAAGCTATAATATAGTATTTATAAAATAATTGTTCTGATGGAGCAATTAAAAATCTTTGATTTTTTTATTTGTGTATTTTAAGGGACAAAATTCTGCATTACTGTGGAAAAAGACAAACATATCATTTTATTAAAAAATAACATTTGATTTTTAAAAATCCACATACAGATTTTGAAAATAATGATTAAATGCCTCAGGACGGAGTAACTTTTCCCCAGACTACTTTAAGGTTGTAAAAGATTGAAACACCTTCAAAATCTAAGCATCAGAATAATATATGATGTACATAAGGAAATTTTCTCTCATTGGTTTGTTGGTTATGCATGAAAATTTTAACTTTGAAAATATTCTGATTTATGCACATTTATACATGCAAAAAATAGATTCAACTTGGACCAGCTTAAGGATAATTGCCACAGAAAGCAAAGTATTATAAATGGATGCCAATTAGAAAGGTCAAACTGAGAGGTTAGGATACATGATTCCTCTATCAAATGCAAGTAACAAATTTCTAGAAATTTGACCCAAATGTCTAAGGATGACTGGTAGAAATAATGCAGATAATGCAAAAACAGCATCTGTTATTCTTTTTCATCTTGGCAGGCTAAAGTTATTTCATGGAATAATGACTTTTAAAAAGTACAAAGCAAGTCTTGCTTTTGTCACTCACTGAAGCTCTTTGATATAAAAGTCATTCTGACGACTTTGAGCTGAATTGTAGATAAAAAATTAAGCCCTGTGATTTAAAACCAATTGTTCAATCCCACTTTCTCTTGTCTGAGCTTTTATTATCACTTTCTCTCTATATGGAAACCTAATTAAATTATAAAGTGATTTGTTTTTAAAGAAGTTGAATTCAGAAATAGCATTAATCCTAGCAATTATTACTTTTATGCCCAGCTTTCCTGTTGTCAGCTTCTAGGTAAACATGTTTTAAAAATTGTTTTCATAACTTAAATATGATTATTTGATGGAGTTTTGATTTTTATAAAATCACACCATCATCCTAAAGGCCAACAACTCATACTTTTAGGATTAGAAGTATAATTCGTGAGTTACTTTAAACTAATAATTGTGCAGAAGTATTTTAAGAGTTATCTTTAAATTTCTATCCACAAAGTAAATGTAGAAAATAAGTGTAGAAATGTAAAATATTCATTTAATCCTGGGGAAAGTAGTCCCCCACTGCACTGGGAAATATTCATGGATAGTTGTAGGTTTTCAACTTGGTTTTTATAGTAACAATCAGAGTATTAAAAATTAGTTACTAGGCAGGGATAATGGACTTTCAGAGTCCTGTAAAAGCTCTTTCATTCACATTATCTCATTAGATAATGAGGTGAGGAAAGAACCTGAGATGTTAAATTATTTTCCTAAGGTCACACAGTTAACAAGTTATTGAACCAGACTATATCCTCTTACAAAGTTCTGTCTCTTTTTTAAAACACTGTAGTGCTTGGAATATAAAAGTTAGCTTGAAATAAGACATGGCATTTTGGAACCAATTGCATTGTTTTCATGTATTTATAAGGATTAGTAAATGCATGGCTTAATAAAATTTTCACATAACCTATAACAAATGAATACTATGGCATATCCTTGGAATATTTATAGTATTTTTAAAATACCTAAACAAGTGAATAATTTTGGATATGTAAAGTTGCACATTTCCTTCTAGCGCTCTCTCTTTCTGATTCCAAACACTTTTATTGTACTGACTCACCTCCATCCCTGCCCCCTTTACATCTCTCTTCCAGAGAGGAAGAGATGTGTCTGCCACAGAACCTATCAGAGACTTTTACAAATGTTGGTTATCCAATGTGATGGTGTGTGGCTTAGGGGAACCCTCTCAGTTTGAACTTTCAAAACAGAAAAGATCAGTTGTGTCCACAGAAATCTTTTATTAAGTGCTTCATCTATCATCAGTGGACCCAGAGATGTCCAATTGAAATGGCCCAGAGTGAGTAGATTTAGGCAACATGGACGCAGATTTCATTTTTATGCTGAGTTTTTAAATTCTGAAAGATAAATTTCATTTGAACTTTAGTTGTTGTAAATACGCTGGGCTCGCTGTTCTTTCGAGTCTCTCATTCACATCTAACTTTCCTTAAAACTTTTCGTTTACTCTAAATATACAACACAGTCAAATTCCTACCATGCAGGTTTTTTCAGCATTCTTTACAGGATGAAGGTGTATGGTCTTCACCTTGTCAAAATGCGTCAGGAGTCATGGCGAGTAGGAGGAGATAATTGCTTCCCAGAGAGCCATGAGTGTTATTCAGAGCCATCGCTGTGGCCTCTGCTCTTTTTCTCAACACTTTACTATGCTGAGGCACTTTCTGAGTCTGAGTGTCATTCTCTGTTTCTGCTCTCCCTCAGGTTTGGGATATTTACCGAAAGACCCCTTAGAGAGTCTTTCTAGATTCTTCTGAGAATGTGGTTAGATCACCAAGGCTGAACCCTGCTCCACTCTTACTGTGTCCTTGTGCTTATTCTTTCTATTGTTGGCTTTATCAACAAATAATGGTAGGAAAATTACAGTAGCAATCTATGGGATGATTAAGTGAAATGAGATAATACATATAGAACGCTGAAGAGTAGTGCTGGACAATTGTTCAGGGCTTAAAAGTTTAAACGGATCTTCCTGGCAGCTGGTGGACGATCTTCAGTCTCTTTCTTTCGGATTTTGAGGTCAGTTATTTAGAGAAGACCCCAGTCCTATTTGTCATGGAAGTTATCCCCCTTGTATCTAGACTTTTTGTGCATACAGTGAATCCTTATCTATCTACTGAGTTTTCCTTCTTCCAAGGAACCTAATTTGAAAGCAAATTCCCAAGTTTCTGCTCTTAAAAGGCGAGGATTTCCTAGGGTCATAATCTTGTAATTCTTAGTGTCCATCTTTTCTCCCCCGCCCCCGGCCCCTGCCAAAATGAAATCCTATGAAAGGTGGTTATTATGTATTCTTTAGCATTTTCGTAAATTATGTGTGATAGCTCACTGTCTATTGGGGGAAAACATGTCAGCTTATTTTAAAGATCCAGAGAGAAGCATGTGTTGGAATTATTTTTGTTTCATAGGGTTTTAGGGGATCATGTTTGGAAAGAAAGCTAATTGCAGAGTTTACGAAACAGGCATGGATTGTATGCTTGATCAGCCCTGAGCAAGGACTAGAACATCCTCCTTTCCTGGTTTCAGAGGGTGCCAGCTGGCTTGCTAGGATGAGAATCTGGGCTGGACTTCCTGTGCTGGGGGCAGAGTGAGGAGGGGTCAGCAGCCCCTAAAGTTGGGCACATTCACTGGAAGGGGAAATGGAGGCTTGAGCAATACTTATCTTCATCCTTAAAAAAAATAACCTAATAAGCTTCTCTCTTCCAGTCAAGACCATGAGCTTTATCAAGACCTTTGCCTATGGGCTGGGGTTGTAGCTCAGTGATAGAACATTTGTCTCACATGCATGAGGCACTGGGTTCGACCCTCAGCTACACATAAAATAAATAAACTAAAAAAATAAAGATGTTGTGTCCATCTACAACTAAATGTGGGTATATACATATATACACATATGTGTGTGTATGTGTGTATGTGTGTGTGTGTGTGTGTATATATATATATATATATATATATATATATATATATATATTCTCTTTCTTTAAATTTGCCCTGTGTAAGTCTGGCGAGAGAGCCTACTTTACTGAGGAAGTTTGCCTGAAGCAAGGGATGGTGTTACATTTCTCTGATGGTTTGGGAAATGGCACTTGTTATTTATCATTGTTTTAACATGAAACAACTTCAGAGCCAATAAGATCCCATAAAAGCTGGGGTGACAACCTTGGTTTGAATAGTGTTGTAGAAAGAGGGTTAGTCTAGGAATAAAAAGATGAAACCTAATTCACAGGTCCAATCTGGCACTGGATAAATGTGGACTTTAAGTGAACTATTTTCTTTGATTGACAATCACATAATAGTATTTTAATAGTCATGAATTATTAGAAGAGGTAAGTAATATAAGTAAGCTGTGAGACACACAGTAGCCTTCAATAGCCCGGGTTTTATAGAGCTATTAAAGACATCAGAAAGAAAGGTCCCATCTTCTACCATGTTTCTCCTGATGTGGTCCTTACCTCACCTGCATCAAAAAGCTGGGATGCTGGTTGACCATAAAAGCCCAGGCTCTCACCTCATACTTAATAAAACATAGTCTCTGGAGATAACTCATAGGATCTGCATTTTGAACTGGATTCTTTAATAATTTTAGTAATTCATGAAGTTCAGAAAAAAGATCCTGTGGTTGGTATTCCTCATTGTGTTACTATGTTGGTTGTGATTAAAACCAGGTCTATATTTCTTTGGCAGTCTAATAGGAAGAACTGAGATATAGAATGGGTAGATGTCTAATGTTAAGCAGGAATTATGGCCATGCTCTGGAGATATCATGGTAGGATAGGGCTACAACTGACCCATGTGGGGCTTAGGTGGTAAAGAGTAAAAAGCAGCCCTGAGGGTGCAAAACCCTCAGAGCAAAACCATACAAAATGGAGTGGGTTTTGGGTACCTGTTCAGGGCAACCTCATTGGTGGGGTTAGGGATAGAAATCAAGGAGCAATGAATGTAAATATAAAAACCAGAACTAGTAATGCATGCTGCAAGAAAATTTTGCTTAGAGAACAATGATCATTTTTATTGCACTCTATAATAACATTTGAATTGGTGAATGATGTTAGTTCATAACACTTTAATTATTTAGATTTAGCTGATTATTTCTTCATTTTATAAGTTCTTTCAAGAGAAAGAGGCAAATCAAGAGAAAAAATAGTGAAATAGAAAACTTCACAGTCTATGATTTATACAGGCATTAATGCAAATTCACTCCTATCTCCATACCACTTTCATATACTTCCTGCTTACTTCTATAGTTGCACATAAATAAGAATTGGCATTTGCAGAGCCTCAATTCATTCATTGTAAGATTCTCAATCATCATAGAACATGGTATTTACTAAGGAACAAAACTATGTTAAGGCTTTAGGGAGTTTTTTTAAAAACAATGTTGTTTTAGAGAGATTTTCTACTTGGATTAATTGATCCTCTGTTTAATTCCAATTTTGTAGAACTAGTCTTTTCTGAAATATCCTAGGTAATCTTAAATTTTGCTTTCTTTAAAATGAATTTGAACTTTTAAAAACATTAATTGTTTAAAATATGTTCTTCACTGTGAAGAGATAAGTAGAATCAAGAAAGTGATTCTTAGTTTGGACACAGTGGTACATGACTGTAATCCCAAAGGTGGAAGCCAGAGGATCACAAGTTTGAGGCCAGCTTTAGCAACAGTGTGATCCTGTGTCAAAGTAAAAAATAAGAAAGGGCTAGAGATATAGGTAGAGCACTCCTGGGGGTTCAATCCACAGTAGCACCAAAAGAAAAAAGAAAAAAAAGAAGGAAAAGACAGTATCTTCTGATGAAAAAGTTCTTGTTTCCCTTAGCAGTGTGCTTCCCTACCTTGAAGTAATTTGGTTATTCCAGGAAACATAGTTTAATGTGTTTAAGTTTTATTTGTTTTGATAATTTGGAGTATAGGAAACTACCTAAAATTCATTGATTTCAACATTTTGTTTTAATTTTATAAGCATGGCTTGTTGAAGGTAATTTGAGAGATGAAGGAAAAATTAAAGACAAAATACAGATCACTTAAATCATCAAAGAACCTGGGAAGGACCATACCTCTATAAAGATAGAAACCACCATAGTGCTTAGGTGTTACATAGTCAATAAATATCTATTATATTTATTATTAAACTTATTCAAATTATATTTGAAATAAAGCTAGTTTTTTTTTTTTTTTAACAAACATTCTAATGATTGTTTCTGTTGTAGTGGCCGATGGTACTAGGGCAGTGAAATGATGGGAGTTGTGGTTTCAGTAGCTTATTTGAAATTTGATCACCTCCCTACTTTACATCTTAACTACAGAAAAAGTCTGTATGCCATCCTTATTTTTCTATGGAAATAATGCATCTCTATTATTTTAAAGTGTATGGTTTATTAAAGAAATTTATAAAAGTCAAATGACAATTTAAATATGAGAAGTAGCCTGGAAATTTTATTATGCAAAATTATCTAGTGGTAAATGTATATATTTTAATACTTACACCTAATACCTATGCTTCTTGGTGACTCTTTGCAATAAAGATGCTCCCGGCATGACATTACATGCAAAGATGTACTTCTGAGGGTCACAATCTTATTGGAGCAAGACTGCAAATGCTGACAAGAACAGTCAATCCTTCAAGAAGAAACTAGATCTCCTGGTGGAAAAAAAAATAGCTGAAGTAGTTTTCTCAAATGGTTCTGTTCTGTCAGAGCTGGAAGACTTTTTCAGACAAAACATTAAATTAGAAGCCAATTAAGAAAGCCAAAACAGTCTGACTGCTTTACTCTTGTTTTCATGTAGGCTTTGGGGTGCCTGAGGGGCTGTGAGTGTGTGGGTCCTTAGCACTCTGAATATATCTCTACTCTGTGGGACAATTAGATAACCCTTGAAAAATTGATAGTCTGACCAGCCACCTCCTAAAAAGGCTCCTTCTAAGAAAGAACTTAAAAATAACAATCTTGAGGAAAAAAGGAGAATATTTTTTTAGGTAGAGCAATTTTAATGGGTGGGGTAGCTAAATTTTTCACTATTCTGAGACACTTTAAGATGGAATTGACATTTTTTGAAAATATGTGATGGTGTGTGTGTGTGTGTGTGTGTGTGTGTGTGACCATCAGCCACATTAACTGAAAAATTACATGTTCTTTAACATAAGGATAAACAAGGTTAAATAATGTAATACCTTTAAAAATCTGGATAAAGATTGGATAAAGCAATTACTGTTATTTTTATAAAAGAGAGGTAAAAGTCAGGTCAAGTTATAATGTTGTATATATACATAGTACATAATATAATGCATTATCTATACATATTCAAAAAAGTTATACAGCTATATTTTAAGAAAAACTCTCCACCTCCATCCCTTTAACCACTAAGCTATGGGCCCAGCCCTTGTTCTCTTTTTAACGAAATGCTCTTTGCCTTTCTAAAATGCTTGTCCTGTTATGGAGCCAGAAATATTCCAGATGGCTACAATTTTTATTTTAAAATAAAACTTTACGATTATCTAATTAAATGGAAGAGATGTTTTAAGAGCTAAGCAGCAGCTATAGGCAGATACATATATTTAACTTGTAAGAAGATCTTTTAAATAACAATGAGAACAATAACTATGATTTCTAAGGTGACATTGAACTCTTGGCCTAGGCATAGGCTAGTGTGTTGTAAGGCAGAAAGAGAGAAATGCCACACGTTGAGGTGGTTCTTTTAACACACCTGCTCCTAGCCTGCTGGAGATCAAATCCAGGACATTGACCAGAAGACTTGGGGAAGACCTAGGTATATAGCTTCATAGCCCCGAAATAAGGAGCTGTATTGCACTTAAATGTAAATAACTCTGGTGAAGTATTGAATATATGATAAATGTGCTGTTGTAAATGCTCTGATCCAGGTTGTCTTCTGTAATTGTCAGTACAAGTCCAAAAGTCCATGGGTATTTCAACTGTGTGTCTAGTAAATTGCTTTGCATTATCTGGACTTTTGGGTTATGGTGTTATGATCTACATTGCAAAGTTTGACATTGCTAGAAAAAGCAAGAGCAAAGGATACTTTTATTCCAGCATAGAACATCTTGCCTGAAATAGAAATGCACGGCTTTTAGTGTTTTTATATATGGGGGAAAAAATATTTGGTATTTCTAACCTCAGTATTCTATGCCATGGAGCTCCATGAACCATAAAATGTAGGAATTTAGACTGGTAGACACACTCTTAATTCCTTGAAGGTTATGGACTCTTGAGTTTGATGAAAGGTAAAGATCCCTTTCCTACTAAAATATTTCTATTTTCACAGTAACCCTGTGGGGTAAGGCTTGTGGACAAGGGACCTAAGGCAAAGAGCTCCAGTGGCAGAATTGGTACCATACTCCTTCCAACCCTAGTTCAGCAAACCAGGCCCTTTCTGGTCTGGTATTGATCTACTTTGTCAGCCTTGTCTGTTGTTTTTTTCCCTCATGCCTCCCACACGGAAGTCACACCAAACTGCTTAATAGGCATTCAGACTGTGACGCTGACCCTTGAATATGTTCCTGCTCCTGGGAAATTCTTTCTCATTTCACCTGCCTCCATGACATCGGCTCAAATGTCAGCTTTTCAGGAAGACTTTCTGCCCTCTTCGCTTCACCTCTGCCCTCTTAGATGCCTTTCCTCTAAGTTGTCATTGTAACCTCTGAAGACTTTCTACTCATAATTCCACTTATTAAGCTGCACCATGATGATGTCTGTCTGTTTGCTTTTCCACTATTGTGTGAACATTTCAAGGTCAGTGTGTGTGTGTGTGTGTGTGTGTGTGTGTGTGTGTGTAAGATATGGCTAAGGTGTTAATACTGACTCCAGTATGTTTTTCTTTCTACATTCTCTCGTATCACACGTTTAAAGCTATATTTTTCCGAAAGATCTCTTAACACTTGCAATATTAATAGGGCCATATGCTACTTCTCTCTCAGCAGCATGAATTACACTGATAACATTGAAAATGGATGCTTGTTTCAAAGGAACTGTTTGACCCCATTTCTCCAAACACAAATTTATGTTTTACTAGGCAATTGTTTCTTAGTAGTATAGTTCTATTTATTTTCTTGGTGACCTAGAGGGGGGAAAATCCTATCTACAGATTTTTATCTATATTATTTTAAAAAAAACAACTATAAATGTCAAAGTTTTATTTAAATAGTAACAATGTTTTAATGTATTAGGAGTTCTTAATGTTTAAATGAGGAGTTCAAATTATCATTAGAATACATATATTAACATTGTGTCACCAAGTACATTGTGAACAGAAATCATAGTTACAAAGATGAATAAAGAAGAAATATGTAAATAAAAGCAGGAAGTTTAAAGCAACTTAAAAAGAAGCAAATATGTTTTTATAAAAGGGAATAAAGTAGGAGAGCGAGGGATCAATAGAATTCTTGGTTTTTCTTTTTTGGTATGAGACATCATATTTCATTACATGCTGAAAATATTACAAGTTAAATTTTCTCTTTTTTCCCCATTTAGGCCAAATTTACAGATGACTGCAAGTTCAGGGAGCGATTTCAAGAAAACAGCTATAATACCTATGCTTCAGCAACCCACAGAACTGAAAGGACAGGGCGGGAGTGGTACGTGGCCCTGAATAAACAAGGGAAAGCTAAACGGGGTTGCAGTCCTCGGGTCAAACCCCAACACATCTCCACCCACTTTCTACCAAGATTCAAGCAGTCTGAGCAGCCGGAACTTTCTTTCACTGTTACTGTTCCTGAAAAGAAAAAGCCACCTACCCCTGTCAAGCCAAAGGTTCAACTCTCTACACCTTGCAAAAGTCCCAATACAGTGAAATACAGACTCAAGTTTCGCTTTGGATAACTCTGATCTAGGCCTTGCGAGAAAGCATTCTTTTCCCTCAGGAGATTCTCCAGGTGTCTTTGGAGCTCTTGAGAAAAATCTTCAGTCACAGCTTCGGCTGGACTCACTCTGTATGAAAAGTCAGGTCATTTGTTTCAGTTTGAAGCAAAAACGTTTTTTTGATAGGAATGGAACTGGAATTCTTTGTACTTACAGGAGGAGCACAGCACTTCCGTTCAGAAAGCCTTTTGCTTTATACTTAGGGGATATTTAGAATTCCACATTTTCAGAAAGTCAAATAGCCTGGACTATGTATTTTTCTGACTTTTACAGCTCAACCTGAAAGAATATACATGATACATTTTTTATTTTTGGTTTCCAAAGAATATTTTGATGCAGATAAAATATTTTATTAACTTTTATTTTTGTTTTTTAAATTACTTCTTCATTGTTCATATTTTCTTACTTTTGCAATTTTAACTAATATGGCATAAGCAATCGTTTTAATACTGTTTATGAATTATAAATGTGTTTAGAGCTTATTTGTAATGTGGATTTCTTTTGCAATTTTCTATTCACTGCACTATTTGTATTTTATTTTTGTTTTTTAGCCATACCTCAGCTAATGTAAATTTAGTTTGACGTTTTAAAATGTTTAAATTCTCTTCCACAGCATCAAAGCCTCAGCTTGGATTTGTGTGTATGCGTGTGTAAATTTATGACATTATGTGAAAACCTACCCCTTTAACGGCTGGTTAGAAATTAAGGAGGAAAAAAAAAGAGTATTTTAATGAAACTAACAGTTGTAGGTAAGGAAAAGAATTAGAGGTAAAAGTACTCTAAGTTTGTAGCATTTATTGAGATCTAATTCTGTCTTGCCTTTGCTTCTCCTGTTATCTTACCCCCTGCCCTCATTCTGGAACAGCTGAAGGAATACATTTTATTCTGTCCATCAAGCATACACTATGAAATCGGAGTGCTTAAAAATACTTCTGTGACCCTCTGCAATGCTTGTTGTATAGATCTACAGGGAGTAACCACTTAGAGGGAAATGATGGAGAACTGAAGGAGATGAATCGCTGAACAGTTATCCATGTCAAGTCTGGTTGTCAAAAAATGTTCTTATTATTCAGTCAAACATGCTTTGAGCTTCGTATCCTAAAAGTAACCATTCCAGTGAATATATCTGCCATTTTACAAGGAAATTTTATGATACATATAGATAGATAGATATAGTATGTCTATCTATCTATCTATCTATATATATATATATCTGACATACATATATAGATACATATACATTATATATATATATATATATATATATATATATATATATATATATATATATGATATAAATAGATATTTAATCTCATCTTGTGATATGGGAGACCTGGGAATTTGATGAGTTGAAATGGCACTTCATTCTCAACCCAAATACTGAATGCTGAACATAAATCACAGAAAATATAACACATGGAATTTATTTTCTTGGATAATCATTTTTATTGAGTTCTATAAAATACAAATGTTCATCTTACATTTGGAAATGTTGTAATAAAAAAAGCATAGCTAATGGTTAGAAACATGTCTTTCATAATAAGAGCCAAATAGTTCATAGAAAGTTAGTAGTGTGCACTGAAGTATGTTTACAGAATATTGATAAGACTGGGGGTATAGTTAGTGATAGAGTGCTTGCTTGCCTACTGCTAACAAGGCCTTGGGTTTGTTTCCCAGTATGCACATCATAATCATAATAATGTTAAACTTATTTTCCTAAAACAAAGTTCAACTTATTATGGTGCATAAATAGGGTGAACTTACCAATATTGAATTTAGTACCATACACACAGATTGCCTTATTTATGTGTATATTATATGTAGCATATGAAAATCTACCCATGAATTAAAACATCCTGCATGTACTTTTACATATACTTTTAATCACTTATTATAAAGCCAACAATCTGTTTATTGCTCCTTGTTTTAATGCGTGATTTTTTAAAATAGAAAATGAAATTCTACAAAAGTTTTAATTAGCTTAGACTTTAGAATACCCCTAAGTTAAATAATGTTTTGCAAATAAAGATATGCCCAACTGCTTTTCAAGTGGCATATCATCTTAGGCATGCAGTATAAAGCTATAAATACTATTCTAGTTCACTTTATTCTGTGGTTAAATTTTGTACACTGAATATCAAATTCTTACTTAGGATGCATGGAGAATTTAGATTGTAAAACAGGAGACTTGTAAACATGTTTAAATGAGCAAGGAAAAGATAATTATAATGATGATTAACAGCAAACTAAATTAAACTAATGCATGCATAAGGCTAAATGATACTCACAGTTTACATTAAGTTAAAAAAATATTAGCTTATCTGGTCCTCCTTGTTTGATTTCATTAGCATCTGAGGGTTAAAATAGGCTACCAAATATATATTATGCAAGTGAGGACTAATTAATTTCAAAATTTAAAGCCAGACTAAATTTTAAAAAAATAAATTACACTTAAGTTTACTGGTCATATGCAATTATATTTAATTAATACTCAGTTAAGCATAAAGTCACCTAAATTTATTAATTAAATGAACTCATGCACAGGTAGCATGTACAAATATAACGCCTTACATAACTTTCTAAAAGTTCATGGTTATGTGGTTTTTGATGATTTTTAAGTAACTAGATCTAACCAAACTCAAATAAAGTTTTAGTCAATATGTTAATATAAAAATATCAATGAATTTTACACTAATATTTAAGAACCTAATTTGTTTCAAAGACAAATGACAAACATTTTCAGACTGATATTTCAGATTTATTAATTATATTATATATAATTTTTAATTTAAGATGTTCTTTATCAGGAACATCTATAGAGATAAACAGAGGTTTCCAATGTAAGAACACTGTGGATTTTACTTTCTTCTAAAGAAACTAATTTGTGAGTATGGTATATATAAAATTATCTGAGTTCTTTTAGCTTAGTTATAGTAATCTAGCAGTTTGATCTAATAAGGAATACAGGCCAAAGTTATTTCCACATGCTATGTGTGTATATAAATATATATTAATAAATATATAAATGTATACACTATGTTAAATAAACATATAAGTATGTATATGTTTATATATGTATGTATATATTTATAAAACATAACTTATTGCCAGATAATGTATATGTATATAAAGGTATATATACATATATATTATAAATACATTTATAAAACACCATAAATTACATACGTAAATCTACCATGAAATTGATTTTAAAAGACAAAACTGAATGATTTTCTTACCATTAATATTTCTCTTTTTTTTAAAGAGAGAATGAGAGAGAGAATTTTTTAATATTTATTTTTTAGTTTTTGGTGGACACAGCATCTTTATTTTATTTTTATGTGTTGCTGAGGATCAAACCCAGCGCCCCGTGCATGCCAGGCGAGCATGCTACCACTTGAGCCACATCCCCAGCCCACCATTAATATTTCTACCTTTCAAAAGGAGGAAAAGACAAAGCCACGACTTTAATAATAAAATGAAAGTATGGCACTGACCAAAAACTCAAATTCTGGCAAGGCTTTTATAGTTGCAACAAATTGTCTATAGGCTAATTTTAATAATAAAAAGAATGCTGTAGACATAGCTGCAATGGGAAGCAAATAAAAATGACTTATCAATGGAATTATAGAACTCCTTTAAGATTTACTTGCAGCATCTAAATTCTTATCATGTAAATTTTTTTAAATTTATTTTTTATTTTTTTATTGGTTGTTCAAAACATTACAAAGCTCATGATATATCATCTTTCATACATTTGACTCAATTGGGTTATGAACTCCCATTTTTACCCCAAATACAAATTGCAGAATCACGTCTGTTACACACTCACATTTTTACATAATGGCATATTAGTGACTGTTGTATTCTGCTATTGTTTTTTAACTCAATGATTTTTTAAAACAAGTTTTAAAACACAGGAACTTTTAGATAAATGAATATTGCTCCTTATTTCAGTTGTACTGGCCAGTTTCTGAAATAAGGTTTTCATGTGATGAATCATTCACAGAGAAAAAAGTTACCTTATTTGTCACACTCTTTGTTCTGTTTGAAAATCTCAGGAGAGAGAAGCCATCAAAGTCAGTAGAAGCCTTTCACAACCAAGAATCACACAAAGCATGAGATCAGTCAAGTGAGCTATGAGTCATCAAACAGCATTTAAGCAATTTTAAGTTTAAAAAATTCATATGTATCTTAGTTAGAAATCAAGGGCTCATATATTTTTAATTTAATAAATTATATATATTTTCTGTCTTGACTCTGCCATAGATATCACAAGTCACTCTCTAGCCCTAATTTTGGACTCTATCATTTGATCTCTAGCATCATTTCTAGTTTTACCATCAGTTATTGAGTTTTAATATGTTGACAGTTATTAATGTCCAAAATAGGGACAAGGTTCTTACCCAGATGAAACTAATATTCTATGTCCAGATGAAACCAGACAACCACATGAAATAAACTTCCAATGAGTAATACAGGTATTTTAAAAAGATGTTTGTCTTAGTTAGAATGACAACAGGATCAGAGCCGGGATACAGCTCAGTGGTTGAGCATTTACTTAGCACAATGTGCGGACTTGATCCCCAGCAAAGAAATAACTGAGTAAGTGTAAGGTTGGATCAAATTGAGATCAATCCTGAGCATAGCATTTTATAAAGGACATCAAAAATTTGAATTAATCCAGAAAGGAATGGTCCGCTGAGTATCGCTGTATGTGACAAATAGATCTAGAACCTTAATTAAACATGTAATTTTTGAACACCTCTTTTGTGATTAAAATTCTAGAAGCCTTCCAGAAATTTATGAAGAATTATGATAAATTTCTTTTTGATACCACTCCTCCAAATAAGGATAGTTCATGACACAACTTTCTATTGCCTTTCTCTTACATTCCTAATAATTCAGAAAAGTTTTTTCTTTTTCTTTATCTTTTCTTTGGGGAGGTGGGGGGTGAAGGGAGGTACCAGGAATTGAACTCAGGAGCACTCAACCAGTGAGCCACATCCCCAGCCCTATTTTATATTTTATTTAGAGACAGTGTCTCACTGAGTTGCTTAGGACCTTGCAGTTGCTGAGGCTGGATTTGAACTGGCCATCCTCCTGTCTCAGCCCCACAAGCCACTAGGATTGCAGGCATGTGCCACTGCACCTGGCTCCAAAAGTTTTTTTTTTTTTTTAAGACCCTGCCAGGCACAAGGCACACAACTAGTGAGGCATCTTTTATTTGCTTGATACTTGCTCAATATATTCTTTATAATGTTTACATTAGTGTACTCTCATATTTTGAATTTCTGGAGGGAGTATATCCACTTAAAAATTGCCGTTTGCCCAACCTAATATCAGGATTATCCATGCTCTTAATTGATAGCCCTTTTGAATTATGTGTCCCTCTGATTTAAACACTTTCTAGAGGCTATTGGTTATTCCACTTGTTCATAGAATTTAGTGTATGCTTATATTTCTATGTCCCTGGTGTACTTCAGTTGCTCAAAAATGCTTTTAGGATGGATATATCTGCTGAATAAGATTTATTTGATGAATATGACGGATGACAGGAAGAGAATTTCATGTTAGGCATGAGATAGCTTCTACCATAAGAATATCCACTGCCCCTCTCATTATACTTGGATTTCTTAAACACAAATTCTGAGTTCAAACCAAAAAATATGAGACACTTGCAAGCTGCATTTATGTATCAGTAAATTAGTCGTCTTAGAATACTCAGATTTCATTGGCAGTCATAAAAATAGGTTACTATGCAAATACTTATGGTTTTGCTATTTGTAGGCCAAACAAGTAGTCCAGTGGGATGTCAGTAGGTGTCAGTGGGAGAGTGAAGACATTTCTTTTTGGTAATTTATTTCTAGATGTGTTTTTTTTCCCTTTTCTCAGATAAGCTCTCTCAGGGAAGATGGACTTTTTCCGTACCCTACAGAGAGATTAGTGAATGCATAATCACACTGTGACAGGTCCCGTTCCAATGTGTTTCTCATTAAATTCTCTGTTGTCCCCTCTGTGGGAAACTGGAAAATTTATCAGATTTTCATATGGGGAGGTGAATTTCTGCTGAGGAGGCAAGACAATGTCTTTTACTCTCCAGAGAGCAATTATGGCTGTGCTTCCAACAGCAGTACTTCATTACATGATAGGGTCCTCTTTGTAGGATGTGTGCATTCCATAGCCTGTTTCCATACTCTGGCCCAAGTTATATATTTACATTTCTAAAATTTTGCTAGTTGTCCTACATTTGCCTCAGTAGAATGCCCCTGAGAGTACGTGTATCTGTAGACTAGCATATTAAATGTATAAGGAGAATATACAATGACTACCATAGCAGTCCCCATCCTAAAAGAGCATTTGAGAAAATGAGTTTAAATTTTGGAAAGGAAAAGAAGCATAAAAGTAGCAGGGTCTCAGTCAATTCTTTTCCTTTTTTTTTGCATAAAAGATCATTAAAAAGGGCTGAGAGTATGTTTTCTGTTTAAATAGTGAAAGAACAATATTTATCACAATGACTATTATAAAATTCTTCTGAGGCCTGGATTTCCTGCAAAAGATGATTAGGGGGGAAAGTCGTGCTCATTTAAGTTCTGACATTAGTTGTTTTGCTGTGTATAAAATTGGGTCAGTCTGAGATCGTTTGTTTCCACCTTAGAAATCACGTTGTCTAGGATTCTTGGCCTTTCCTGACTGGAGAACAAGGGAGTAAATGAGAGAAATACATACATCCCACCTTGCTGGTGCAGTGCACAGAAAACAAGATTTATCTATTAGTCCAAGGAGTCTAATGTTTAATGATGTGAAATCAACTGGGACTAGCAAAACTCTGAGGTCCCAAGGAGTCAACTTAAACTAAAAGAATAATGATTTCTTGGTCACTAGTTATACATGACAAAAAACTACTAATACATTTCTAATAAACATATTCAGTTCATTTAGCTCCTTATGCCTGGCATTGTGCTAGGGTTCTGGGATTAGAATTAAATATAATACCACCCCCTACACACACATACTACCCTCAGTCCTGGGAATTGAACCCAGGGCTTCATGCATGCTACAAGTGCTTTACCACTGAGCTACATCCCCAGCCTTTTTAATTCTATCTTGAGATAGCGTCTCACTAAGTTGCTCAAACAGTCCTCAAACTTGAGATCCTCTTGCCTCAGCCTCCTGGGACACTGGGATTATAGATATGTGTTTCTACACCTTGCTATCATATCTGTTTTGAGGGAAATTTATAATCTTGCTTATATTAGCAAGCCAGTGAATCATATCATTGGATGTTATATCCAGTTCTCAGTAGGTCAAAATGACACTTATTCTTGTCAAAGAAATTTATTATGTTAGGACACTGTTTACCATAATAGACCCAAAAAATTATGTTGTAGGTTACTTTACATATATTGGTACTAATTCACAATTTCCTTTGGTGCTCCCTTTGGGAATTTATAGTATGTTTTCCATGCTTATTGACATATAGGGTGTTGCCAACTGTTCAAGATTTTTTCCCCTGTGTTCATTTAAAGATAACTAAGGATCCATCAGAGTATAGGAAAATCATATGTAGGTTTTTAAAGGAGACCTCAAACCATCTGTTATAAACAACATTGACCTGATAGCTAGAAATGGTAAATCAATGACCATAGGATTTCTCAGAAACTGGAAAAACTGACCTGTGCTTTCCAGACTCTAATTTATTTTCTAAAACAAGGATGCCTATAGCATAGAAACAGTGAATTTAAAAAATCAAGGCATGAATGTGGCCCTGTGTCTGACTTAACTTTTCAGCTCTTTTTCTACCTGATTGCTGAAAGCAAGAAAATTGTTAACAATTTAGCACATTTTTTTTTAATAAAACATCACCTCCCAGTGTTGGTCTTAAACAAAGGATTAGATATCAGACTCCCTTTGAGAACAGCTGCTGCTCTTTGGACTGGTAGGATTAGTGCAAAGCAATTCTCCCCCAGGACGTTTGAGGGGCTGGCAAATGTTGCTGTGTCTACCTTGCGTGTTAGAGGCACCCTTGCAGTGCTTTCAGCCAGCGTTCCTCTAACTTTGGCCTACAGTCAATAAATTATTATTTCACGTCTCTTTCCCTGAGGGTGTGCTCAGAGTACCACCCTGCAAGTGTCTGCCTCTGTGGTCACAGCTTCAGGCTGTGGGCGTAAAGGTGGGTGCGGAGCCAGAGGCAGTATGTGCGGGCAGGATCTAGTGTGGTTAAAATTCGGGATCACTGGTCTGCCTTTAGGGAATCTGGAGCCTACTTCATGTCAACACTCATTCTGGGTAGAGAAGCATGTCCACCAGAGGATTATCATCAAGCATCAGCATGACTCACTCAAGGGTTAATGCAAGGAAACATTCATAAGAGGTGAGGTTGCAGGGTGAGAGAAAAATAGAGGCCTCTTGTACTTCTCACCAGGCAGTGCTGAATGTCTTCTTCCTTTTAGGAAGGAGATTCTCAAAGTTTCCAAAAGGGCTCCAAGTGACCCCTTTCTTCTTAACTCTTTAAAACATGTCATTGAAAACAAGTCATGATTCATCCATCAAAACAATAATGCATTAAATGAGCATCTAAGGAACTGAATGATTCAGGGACTGGTCAAGAATCTAATTGTCTAGTAAAGAAACTCAGAGGCTGAGGAGAATAGAGACAGTTGTGTATCACTTAAGAAAATAAGAGGAAAAATGAAAATCATGTCTCATATTGATTTGGGGGCCTAGTATCAGCTCCCCACCATTCTCTAAAAGGGCAGATTTAGCTGTTGTCAATTATAGTTTGGATGGCTTCCTTATTTATTCCCTGTTTGTTTTCCATAGACATGGGTTGAATCCTTATTATATGTCAAATACAGAATTAAATATTGAATACACAGAGATAAATGAGACATGACCTCTTCCCTCAAGAAGCTTAAGGAACATGGACAATGATACAAGTAAGCTCTATTCTATAGTGGAGGGGTTGGGACTTATAGACAGTAAAACTAGTATTAGTAACTTGACTACTATAATTATGACTACTTTACATTTGGACTGTCCTTTAAAGTTTGGCACTTTTAGGTTTCTGAATATAGATAGCATCTCTTATTTAATTAGATGTAGAAGTAAGTCATCTGAGAGGAAGTGGATAGTTTTTAAGGTGTTGGCACTCAAACCTGAGATACTCTGGAACTTGGTCCAAATTCCCTCTTCAAAGTGTGACACTCCATCCCCACTTGCTGAAAACACAGCTACTGAAGGTTGTGCTTCTTCTTCTTGGGGAATTGCTGTGGGTACGGTTACACCCACACCACAGGCAATGAGGTCTTTGGCTGATTCAGAGATACAGTGGCCTGGCCTTATGATCACACTTTTCAATAAATATGAAGGACTATCCCAGCTTTAAACTCCACTAGGAGAAGCCAAGATCTCTGTTGCAACCATGCAAAATCACCTTCCTCCTCTGCCCTGTCCTTTTTCCTTCCTTCTGGGTAGTGATACAGGTAGACTCCAATACTCCCGTTTAAATTTGAACACCAGATAAATGATTAATAATTTTACAGCCTAAGCATATTCTAAATATTGCATAAGCAGCCTCTATTTTTATTTGCTGAGTCTGACAACCCTTGTTATAAGTATCACTCTTCAGAGTACTCCCCAGAAAACCTCACTGGGCTACTTTCAGCCTCATGTTTCTAGGGAATCTGTTCATATAGGCATCATATGGTCAGTGAAAACAAGGGACTACCCTGGACTGACAACTTCATGCAGAGTAAGAAAAGGACCCAATATTTATATTTGGCGGGGGGACATGGTTCAACATTCTTGTGAGCATAGAGAATTTTTACGCAACATCAAATTTAAAAAATTCAGTGGCTACAACAAACTGTAAAATACAATGCTATCTATCCAAAGCAAGATTTTGAAGCATTAACTCCTTGTCCCATCTCCCCAAACAATAGGTGGGAGTATGTGTTCATATTGGCACACATGGAGTTTATTTTCCTCAAATATACAAGGCATGTCACCAATCTGTGACTTATTGCCAATGTTTCTGAAAATCTCTGAAAACGTGACTTACTCCATCCTTTATGAAACACAACTTTTACTTGTTTTCCAAAAAAAGGCCCATGCCTTTCAGCTACTGGCTCCTTCCTTATCTGTTTGGCTAATGCCTCTTCTACCTGACCTCTAACCCTGGGACCCCAGGGTTCAGTTTTTGCTGCTTTTCTATTCACTCCCTAGACTCACTTCCCTGTGATCTCATCTTCACTTTAAATACCACGTGTGGGCTGATGACTCCCAAGTTCAAATCTCTAGCTTCAGCCTCTCCCTGTGCTCCAGGTCCACATCATCAACTGCCTGCTCTGAACTGCTGCTTAGATGTCTAATGGGAATCTCAAACCTAGCAGGTCTCTATCTCAACTCTTGTTCCCAAACCAGTTAAGCTTCCAGCCTTCAGCAGTTGAATAAACAGCATAATGATTTATTCAGCCACTTGAGCCAAACATCTAGGAATCATCCTTGCGTCTTCTCTTTTTCTCATAACTCTCATCCAATCTACCACAACTCCCAAAATAAATTCTGAGTCTTATCACTTCTCTCTCTCAGTACTGTAACCTTAGTCCAAATCACCCTCATCTTTAGCTTGGTCTATTTAAATAGCTTCCCTTATTCTCATTGTGGTGAATTTTACAGAGAATTCAGAATGAAATTCTAAAAAGACAAATCTCATCATTTTCCTGCTTAGAACCCTTAAGTGGCTTGCCCACTGGAATGGATCTGATTCTTTCCTCATTCTTCTGTTAACATCTCCTACTCTCTGCAGCCTCAGGAACTCTGTCCTACCTTTCCTGGTTCTTCACCAACTGCTCAGAGAAGCCTTCTCTAGTAAGGGTCTGAAGTGTCTTTTCCATATTTTCATCAGAGCCTTTTTTTGTGCTTCCTAATCAATCTTACATACTTCTGTGTTCACTGGTTCCCCCAGGGCAGGGCATGTAAATGGTCTGTTTCTCCCCAATAAAATAGACAAACTTTGTTTGCCTGATTAACTACAGTATCTCTGGTGCATGCCACAAAGAAGACACCCCAAAGTTATTGATTGAAAGGATGAGAACACTCAGTTTGGTTACAACACTTTTTTGACAACACTAATTTCTTCCAACACATTTGATAAACTAGGGAGCAGTTTGAGTGTAATGTGAATTTTGTGCTGGCTTATATGCAATTTCATTTGTGAGAAACACTATTTCTGCTGGACTGAGCTGTCTATGAATTCACAGAATACAAACACACACCTCTCAGGATCAGTGAGCCACAGCTGACTGCACCTGGTGTTATAACTTCCCACCTGCTTTCAGGTAACTCTCCTTTAGCCATGTTATGGGGTGAATTTTGTCTCCCCCTAAAATTCATATGTCGAAGCCCTAACCCCCAATGTAACTGTATTTGGAGATATGGGCTTTACAGATGTAATTAAGGTTAAATGATGTCATAAGACTGTCCAACAGTCCCTAAAAGTGGAGGAAGAGACACCAGAGCTCTTTTTCTGCCCATGTGCAGAAGAAAGGCAAAGGAAAGACAAAGCCAGTTTGCAGATCAAGAAGAGAACCTTATCAGAAACCACCTCTGCTGGCAAGTTGATCTGGGACTTCCAGTCACCAGAACTGTGAGAGAAGAAACTAGATACTTAACCCACCCAGATGGTGGAATTTTGTTATGGCAGCTCAAACGGATGAATGAAAAACAATTGAGAACATCTCACAGGCAACAGCCCTGTTTCCAGCGCCACCTTGGACTTGTGGCCCAACACCTTCCCACCTTTTAATTTTCCCCTCTTTCAATCTTTTTGAATATTTCTATTCTCTGCTCTCTCACTCTCTTTTCCCCTATAATAAAAGTTTTAATCTCCCTTCTATGTTTTCTTCTCTTCATCTTTTACCCAGAATACACTAAAGCTTAAATGCAAGCAAACTTCAGCCCTTTTTAAAGGCAAGACCTCATACTTACCATACTATTCATATATTTCTTAACCATTTAACATATGCGAAAATGTGCTGGTATTTTTGTTGGGTTCCAATCCTTTTTATCTGAATGTTATTCGTTTAACCTAATTTCCCCATGGGTCCCATAGCTTTTATTAAGCAATTTTACATACAGTATTGACATTTAGAAATGAGTGTGTTGGGCTATAGCAGAAATGACTGCTATATTCTTTTATTCTTACAAAAATTCAGTGAGCTAGATTTATTCTTATTTTATAGATGAAGCAGAAGATTGAAGTATTAGGTATAAGCCACCATGTGTTCCTTACTGCGCCAAATATACTTCTGTGGTGCATCTTCTGATGTTAATTCTTATTTTTAAATGCTACCAGTTTTAATCTGATCATACTCAAAGTAAATTTCTCTTTGTGTTATATTTACCTTGGCAAAAGGAAATGAAGATAAGTCTTATATCACTTAGGTCTAAAGTCTATGATTAACAATACATTCTAGATTGAATTTTTAAATGATATATCATTGTTACTGGGCTCAATAAGTTGACAATTGCTTGTTGCATGCCTCATTTTATTTTTAGGTCATATATACATTAATTATTAAATAATATCAGTTGCAAGTCACATAGGTCAGCAGCATTATAAAATAAACTCCATTAATATATAAATATCCATTTTAAATATAACTTTAAGAAGCCATACATTTTTATCAGATACTATTTATCAAATTTACTATATACAGATATGTAAAAATGATGACTTATTCTTCATGTATATTTGTGTCACCTCGTTGGTCATATAAGTTCTATAAAGGGGAGCCATTTCAATGCCCTCTCTATATTTGCGAAAGCTAACTGGCAAATAGAAGTCTGTATCTGGACTTAGCCTGGCTATGAATTAGCTGGAAGGCCTTAGAAATCTTATTGGGATTTAGCCTCATAACTTGTAAAATTCCCCAGCAATGTGATCTGGGTCTGCGGTTTCCCCTTCAGCCAGTTTCCAAATTGTATGCATGTAGGGATACAAAGAGTTCTCCAAGGTGTGGATGAACTCTATGCTCCCCCACCATAACTCTGCTGTGGCTGCAGGCTCCCTTCAGAAAGACCCTATGGATAGACATGAATAAGGGAAAGCCTTCTCTTATAATACCCAGACACTGAATGTTCTGCAGTCAGAAAAGGTCTATTTAACAATTACAGATTACTACTACTGAGGGGAAGGGTCGGATGCCAATAAAACATGGCTACTGTGATCAATGTAGTTAAATGAATGGTTGAGAAGATCAACAAACACTTCATCTCTTCTGCTAGTGTACATTAGTTATCAAAGGTGTTTTAACATCATTCCAAATGATGTCCAGGTGGGGACAACCAATGATTCCCTCTTAGAGGTAACCAAAGCCTTTCATTGTTCATACTAAATTTAACATTTGGCTCAACTTGACTCTCCTAAGATAGATTGTTCTTCCTAGTGTGGCTCCCATTAATTTCTGATACAGAAGCTAACTTCTCTTCTAAAACTCTTTCTTTCTCAGAGAGAATTCTTTCCAAATGAAAAGAAAGGGAGAGGGGGAAAATATAATAGTTATAAATATGACAAAAACCAAGGCAAAGACATAAAGATGCACACAATGAAGATGGAAGTTGAACTAAATTGCTGCTAAGGCACTATCCCAATCTTAGCTTTTAAAAGAACACATAAAATGTACTCCCTAGGTCATAAACATGTTGATTGACCAGCTGCTACCTTAATTATAAGTCATTTGATCAAGAGCATATTAAAGTGGAATACCATAGTAATAGCACTTAGAACCTTAACAATGTGCTTCAATATTTTGGTGATATGCCACACATTCAATAATAAGGTACTCATTTATTCAGAAAGTTTATGATCTTGTCTCTCAGGGGTTTGATAAGACTTATTTCCCACATATCCTGAGTAGGAGAAATGAGAACACCATCATCAATAACAACCAAACAAGCAGATTTCTGAGTTCTACAAAAGATGATTTGTTTTGTCTTCAAAATACCATCAATGGCAAAAGAAAGGGCACTGGAAAAATGACGTGTATTTTTAGCAGAAGTTATGACCACTCATATGATTCAGTGTAAAATGTGTCACTTCTACATAATAGGCTCATACTCCCTATTGTGCTAATTGAACTATGTACATTTGATGCATTCCCTATTCATGTTGAAGCCTGGGGAACAAATGATACAAGTCAACAGTCATGGCAATTGGACACACTGGATATCTTTCTTCTTTGACTCTGAGTCAGTCTCCTCAGTGGATTACTAAACACATTCCAGAAATATCATAAGTTACTACTGGTCTAAAAATGGATATAATTAACCATGAGTAAACCTACCGCAGTGCTTGATGTAATCTTTAAGCTAATTAACACAAGCTATTTACAACAGACTTATTCCACATTTCTAAAGGTTGCACATACCTTACTACAAGTTCATAGACATTGCCATTACAAAAAAAATCTGCTCCCCAGCATATTTGGACAAAGACAGGAGATAGCTGCATTGTAACAGATCTGGAGGAATAACTATGTTAACTGTGATCAGAGCCAGCCCAAGATGTGGGAATCCTATATGAAGTTCTTTATTTTAAGGATTCACCAGTATATACCTCTGGGTGTGGCCTTACTATGATCTGGAGCAATCCGATGCTTGAGATCTGATTGCTGCAACTCAGTTGTTTTTATTGCTACGCTACCAGCTGCTTTCCTTGGTGGAGAGAGAGATTATTCATTTCTAAAATTCTCCTTCTCTTCAGGTCTGACATTGCTATTAAATTCTAGAAAATAAGGCTCCTTTTTTCGCTGTCTCCTAAGGTGCTCCTAGCTCAAACACTATTTTCCATGGGAAAACCTTTAATTCTATGAGGACTTACTAAAAGACACATGGGACAGGGTAGAACATTTTTGCAAAATTTGTAATCTTTTGATTCATGTTCAACCAAAATTTCTTTTCTTTATTTTTTGTTTCATTCCTTATTTTATAGCTAAAATATATGCTATTCTTTATGTTTGATAGTTTTTGAAATCCAACAATGATATGGATCAATCTTCATACTTTTTTCTTTTTAGTGCATTATAGTTGTACATAATAGTTTGGTTCATTTTGACATAATCATACATGCCTGGAATTGAATTTATTGAATTGAATCCATTTTATTCCTGTCAACCAGTATTTTTTGTGGGCCAGATACTGTG
Source organism: Urocitellus parryii (assembly GCF_045843805.1). Classification (NCBI taxonomy): domain Eukaryota; kingdom Metazoa; phylum Chordata; class Mammalia; order Rodentia; family Sciuridae; genus Urocitellus; species Urocitellus parryii. The sequence goes on from NW_027553586.1 coordinate 6,708,695, forward strand.
CCTCCGCTCACTTTGACATCATCTCGTCAATCTTCACAACTACTGCACGTATATAGTAATTTCCCCTTTTTTTAGGATGAGGAAACTGAGGCATTGCATAAACCTCACAGGATTGCAAGGCAGAGCTGAGAGTAAAATTCAGCTTAAAAACTTAGCCAGACTAAGTTTTAATTTCTACATTGTGTTAATCCTTGAAACTATATTACATAGTTCAAAACATAATTTTTCCCTCTTTTTTTGAGATAGCTATGGGGGTGCTTTAGGGTTTAGAAAAGAAAACTAAATGGTCAGGTGTAAATTTGGTTTGCTGAGCCTAGACATGGAAAATGAATGGTTTGCGCACTAGCATATATGAGACATGCACCCAGCACGGAGGAATAATGATTAAATGAGAGGCTGGAAATAGGTTATAGACATTAAAGTCGATCTGCTTTAGTTCCCCTGTACTTCCAAAGGTGCCTAATGATGTTTTGGTACATTGATTCATTTTAATTCATTCTGATTTTTGAAAAATAACAGAATTTTCTTTCCAAAGTTACACCTAGAGCTATGCCTAGATGTGTTTTCATATCACAGAATAAAATTACCTTTTTTTTTTCTTTTGACATCAAAAATCCAGAAAATAAATTACAGGAGTCAATCACCACAAAACCCAAGACCCAAATACTATCTTTGAGATACCTTGGCCTCATTATAATTTGACCTGATCTTATTTAGGAGTAGTTGAGAATATTTCCCTTTTTCTTAGCTGTCAAGATTCAGTTGATACATCACAGATCCCTAAAGCTATGTAGGGAACTCTCCCCTTAATTCCATCAGCTTCATTTCTAAGCATCTGTAATAGTCACGGCTAGGTTCAGTGAGAGTTCTGCTTGCTCTGAGCGTGAGATCATTCGCTAAGTAATTACAGTGAGTGTGCAGTGAAAATATGTGGTGAATATAATGTCAGGAAATCATGCAAATTTTATTATCATCAGTGAAGTGGTGGCTGGTGGAGAACTTGTCAGTATTTGCAACTTGAAGCCTAATTACCTTGATTTACTTGTAGTACCATTCATAACCTTGCTGCCATGCTGTTCCTGACAGCACTTCAGCATTTTACAAGAAAGGAATAATGTCATGTAAATAATTTAAAAACAATAAATCATTTAGAGTGGCTTTAAACCAAAACCTAATGCATTAGCTGGCTGAGTACTTGCTGCACTTTACAGGTAGCTGGCATGCAGACTTCATCCATGTCTAAGAGGTATTTACTCTTAAAATCCACAAATTCCAAACAGGCAGATAGGGAAAAAAAAAAAGAGACCGAAAGCCTCTTCTGACTTGACTAGAACTTTCCTTTTTTAGGTGATATAGAAAATAAGGAAATTAAAATCTACATAGGATACTTCTACTTCAAACACAGAATTGCTGAGTTATGCTAGGTAAATGACTAATTAAGGCTGATTCTCCAAGCAAAGCTGACTGAATGTTGGAGGGGTACTTAACATGCCTGGGGTGGCACCCCTATCTTCAGCCACCCCCACAGAGCTGGAGGGAAAAACCTGAAAGGTGGGGAGTAGGATGAAGGCACTAGGCTGACAGTCACCAACACTGGGAGGGCAACAACTCTTCTCTCTGGTCAGTTCTATTCACACAGAGCAGATAATGAAAAGCAAAAACTCAGCAGAAAAAGCTTCTACTTAAGGAAAAAAGGTAGGATGGCTTCCATTATGCCGGAGGGAGAGCTGGGGCTGCCAGCTGCTTTTGGACAATTGCCTTCCTACTGGGTGCCAAGCATGTCATTATCTTTTTTAATCCTCACAACAATTCTCTGAGGTAGGTATGATTATCCCCTTTTATAGATAAGGACAAAACCTGAGTTAGATTAAGTAATTTGCCTGAGATCACCAGCTAGGAAGTGACTATCAGGATTAAGTCTGAATCTGTCTGACTCAGGCTTCTCCTGCTGTATTCCCTTCCCCCTATAGAAATGAGTTCTTCCTTAACTTTATCTACCAATTCACTTACATTTTGAGGTAATACCAGAAACATTTACAATAGTGGAACTCTCAAAGAGAAACATTTACAATAGTGGAACTCTCAAAGAGATCCTAAAGTCACAGTCAGGCTGTGTCTGAAAACCCCACCTCCACCTCCCTGAAGGAATTTCCTGGCTTATTCTGCCTGGACAAGCCCATGGTAGGGTATTTGTACATGTGCAGCGTGCCTGATACAGGGGCCAGTTCCATGTCTTCTTGGGAATTGTTCCCATCCCCTAGGGTTATTCTCTCCCCCCCAAGTTCCCAGTCAGCTTGCTTCCATTACTGTGTACTTCTCATTCAGGAAAGATTTCACCAGCTCAGTTAAAAATCCAGTGTCTGTTTATTTTTTCCTTTGGAAACATCAACATTTGAATATGTCCTTTCTTAGAACAGTGATTCTCAAACTCTGGTCTGCTAAGAATCATCAGGAGGGCTTGAGAGAACACAGATCACTGTCTTGTGAATTAAAAATTCACAGTGTAATTCTTTGACTCACGGTAGGAATTCAGTAAATGTTAGTTCCCTTTTTATTGTAAATCTTGAATGTTCCAAGTACTTTCCTGATTGTAGCTTATCCTGGTGTTTCCCAAACTTTGGGCTTCAGTTTCCATTTTCCAGCTGCTAGCAGTTCCCTTGAATTAAGGAATTCAGAAAGAAGAAAGTCAGGGGTTGTTTTTACCGATTTATTTATTCCGTGTGAAGAAGCAAAATATAACATGCTTGTGCCCACCCATGTGCATACAGCACAGCGAAAAGACACTGTAGTGTAAAAATAGTGGTGTTACATATGTAGAAAATAGTATGCCTTTAGAAAATCATTCATTTCAAATGCATTTGAGATGTTTTGAGGAAAAGACGTTTATTCTCAAGCAACTAAGAGCAAATGGCAGAGTCTAATCCGTATGGTCTGACAGCTTATTGATGTTTTGATAGGTGGGTCCATTTGCTGGAGTTTGGGCACCAATGAGGAGGGAAGTATACAGGGTTTGGGAGTGTTAGTTATCAGAGTCTTGCCTTCCATTGGAAAAAATCATTATGGAAGAAGGAACCTGGTGAGCTTTTATCAAATGTTCAGAGTTCTCAAATTGCCATACCTGAATCAGCAGCTGCTGCACCTGGGATCTTGTCAGAAATGCAAATTCTCTGGTCTCATCCCAGGTTTACTGAATCAGAAAGTTTGGGCAGCAGGCCAAAAAATCTGTTTTAGCAAGTCCACCAGTGGATTCTGATGAACAGAAAAGTTGGAGAATCTGAGCTCAGTGTAACTTTTACAGAAAGTATCAAAAAGGTTAGAAAGGGCATTGACTTAAGACTTTAGCTGTAACTCTACCACCCCCAGTAAAGTCTTTTATAAGAACATTTAAACAAGCAGAAGGGCAAAAAGAAAACTCCAAACAACTTTCTTCTGGAAAGTGGTAACACTTGACCTTAACTGCACAGTAGAATCACATGGAGATGCTTTTAGAAACACCATTCTGGTGAGTTTCTTTTTCTTTTCTTTTTAACTACAATAGTAAATATAGGTATGCAACACTTAACAACAGGGATACTGTTGGTTCTGAAAAATGTGTCATTCGACAATTTTGTCAATATGTGAACATCATAGAGTATACTCACAAAAACCTAGACTGGATAGCCCACTACACACCCAGACTATATGGTATGTGTGTGTGTGCACGTGTGTGTGCGTGTACGTGTGTTTGAAAGAGAGACACTTGTTGCTTTTAGGGCCATGATGCGCAAGTCAGCATGAGATTAAATCAAGCTAAAGAGAAAGAAAATGACTCCGCCAAGAGATGAAATAAATAGAATATGTGTGAGGCTGCAGTTAGCATCACACGGCAGGCTGCCTTATGGAGAACTTATAAGTAAGAGTATATTCTAAAATGAGAATAAGATTCTAGTAAACACATAAAACAGGAACAGTTGTTTAGTACCATTCTCCAGTGCCATGCACTGTACACAATGGTATATACTCTACCTTTATACAAGTGGAAGTGCCATATGTTTGTTTACCCCAGCACTCATAAACATGAGTTATGTGTTGTGCTTTGACTTTACTGTGATGTCACTAGGTGACAGGAGCATTTTAGCTTCATCATGACCTTAGAGTACCACCATTGTATACTTGGTCTGTTGCTGACCAGAATGTTAATCATGTGACACATCACTGTACCATTCCAAGCCACCTCCTAGCAATTCTTTTACTGTCCTGAAATGGAATTGTAAATGAAGTAGAATTTCCCACAGGTTTCCATGTATGTAGGAGTTCCTCAACTGACTTTAATGTGACCTGGGCTGAGAATCACTGTTATAGGGACTTAAGGCTTGGAATACCATAAAATTTAAACTACCATGAAAAAAAAGCGATGTTTTCTTAAAGCACAATTTAATTAAGTACTAGATGACAACAGCTTCTATTCAGCGGGGGTAATCAGAGCTCTTGACACAATGAGGAGACCCTTCAGACTACAAGGCCACTGATATTGTTTCTAGTAGAACCTAGTATGTAGACTTTATAGGGCTTTTTTGGGCCCACACATAAGTAGAGATGGCCATCCTACAACCAAGCCCAGTATCCCCATTTGCTACTCTTCTCTGTGTGAAGGGAAACCAGTAAAGTGCATGGGAAGAGCTTTTGGTTTCAGTGAGGAAATTGACTTTGGAGTACTTTCCTTGCCATTAACAAGCCCCGAAATGGGGTCTTTAAATTTAAATGCTTCTGCACCTGTTTCCTCATCTATACCGCCCAGTAAACTTCCTTTAGCTTTGAAGTAAAAGCTGCACGCCTAGATTTTTTTTTGTTTCATGCAAAGTGACCATTTTTATATATATTTATTATGAGATCCGTAGTCGATTGCATGACAAATCTTGATCCTTGAGCCTCATTCCTTTAGCCTTTTCATTTATTATAGTTAACCTACCACTTTTCAATAAATTAAGACTGATGTTCTAAGGGAAATGCAGACATTGCCAGAATTATGTCCACATGTGAACCGAGAGGATCCACTTTATGTCTTCCAATTGTAAAAATCATAAAAGAGGAGAAACCTATTAAGTTACCTCTAAAATCAAGTTTTTGTGAAAGCAGTGGTATTGCCCACAGAAAGCAAGACTCTGTTCAAGTTGCATTTTGAGACTACTGTTAGAGTGCTTGCATTTTATTTCATGACTCTTTTTTATTGTGAAGCAAACTTAGAAGCAGAGACTGGGAGGAGCTTGACAGCAGCACATTCCTTTCCTCTCATAAATGATGCTCCAGATAGTATGTGATTCTGAAAGGTACCATATGAAGCGTATCACACAATTATTACACTCCATTCATCATGGTTTGTTTCAACTGCTGGGTTTGGAAGGATCAGATTCTAAATGGAGTACTTAGGAAGGAGACAGATATAGCCTCTATCTTTATTATCCCTCTATCTCTCTTGTGTTTCATGTTGTAAATATTCCTTCTGCCGCAGCATAAAAGATCTTTTTCTTTTTCCATCTTTCTCTTCCCCTTCCTTCTTTAATATATTTCCAACTATTAAACTAAAACTCATTTTGGAGTTTCTTGTAAACTCTTATTTTTGTTGAAGCACAGATCAATCAACAAATGCCCATTTTCATTCACGTGGTTTGGATGAACATATATATATATATATATATATATATATATATATATATATATATATATTTATTTATATACATATGTGGATGTACCATGTACGTATTTGCAGCCTCCTTAGTAAAGCATTTTCTACTCTTTAACTAAAAGATGGCCATCGAGGTAATCACATGACCCACTACTAGAGGGGGAACTGAAAAGTACTGCACCAGAGGAAAGAAAGACAGAATTACATAAAGATGCACACAACCTTCTATTAAGCATGAGATAATAACTATTTTCAGGGAAGTCAGAAATTTATTTTCTGGATATCAAAAAATTACATAGTTGGCAGATGAGATGAAAAATGGTATTGCAATTTAGTAAGCAGAACCTACATTACACTGATCTCATTTAGACCTTTGCAGCTTGTAAATAATATTTTTTCTGTTATAACAGTTATTTAAAACAACATATTGAGCCTGAGTGTGGTGATGCACACTTGTAATACCAGCATTTTGGGAGGTTGAGGCAACAGGATCTTAAGTTTGAGGCTAGTCTGGGCAACTCTGTAAAAGCTTTTTTAAAAAAGAGAAAAGCTCTGGGGATATAGCTCAGGGGTAAAATGCCTCTGGTTGTAACCTCAGTACCTCAAAATAAATACTGAAACATCTAAATTTACAAATATAGCTTTAACTTGTTATACTACTTAGGGTTAAATCAAGAGTAAAAAGTCATATTTCTCTCCATAAAATATTAATATAATTAGAACAAAATTATCTCAACTCAATAACTAGCAACAATTTTTAAAACATTTGCCTTATCTTTTCCAATTTCCATTTCATGTATATTTACAACACATTACATGAAATATATGATACATATATTGCTTATACATTCACATTTCATGTTTGTAAAGGAAGACCACCTTTCCTGGTGATGACCTAAGATAGAATTTAGTAACAAAAGAAGATCCTAAGTGGATGAGTTACAATATTGGGACAATCCATGTGAAAAGGCAGCTGTATTCCTTTCCTTAAAAAACAACTAACCAAATCTAAAAGTAATAAACACCTCTACAAATTTTATTGAGAATTTAATGAAGATATGATTGCTTTTATAAAAAAAAGAGAGATGTAAACTGCATATCAAGTTCTCCAACTATGAGTTTTGAAGGACTTCAAATAAAATAGAATTTAACAAACAGTTACTTTGATGAAATAATTTGTGTGGTATTTATGGAACTTGGGAAATTGGATACCTAAGAGACTCTCACAATCTATTTTATGTCCACTGATCATCACTAATTCTCCTGTGTGCCTTTCTTCCATCATATCTAGTTAACAGAACTTTCAAGCTGAAAAAAAAAGAAAAGATGATTTGATCAATATATCAGTGGGCAGAGGGATGGGAAATATTTTAGCACATTTCTCCCCACTCCCTGAGTGAGTCTTCATACCTTTTAAAGTTAATCCTATTAATACAAAGTTATTTGGGTCCACATCCCAACTTTATATATTTATTTATAAATTATATGTAAATACCACCATAGCAATATGTAATTATCAGAAAAATATATTAGAACAATGTACAACATTTCATATTGCCTTATAGCATGTCTAAGGGCATATTTCCCTTGCGATAGTCAGCTTTGTAATCTACCTACTCTTCTTTTATCAGGAGATGTAAGTCTTGATCACTGACCACTTTTTGAATTCTTACTGTGTCCTAGTTACTATGCTAGATGATAAATTAAGTAGGATTGTCATATGTCATTTTGTGTGTGCCAAGTGCCTCTGAAAAAGACACAGCCTAGACATAATAGCAGCTGTTAAATTAATGTGGGCATATGGTTCAATGTAGGCTGTTTATTATCTTCTTGTCCTCCATCCAGAGAGTACCATCTTCCTGGAAGTAAAGGGGGAAATAAACCAAATGCTATGTTAGAAAAGATTGAAGATCATATATACGTATAGAGACACACATATATACACACATACATATGTGTGTGCAGATATATTTATATAATAATTAAAGTGTTTCATTGATATCACTAGTAGGTATTGTCAATGGAAAATGAGGCAATTATACTATAATCCTATTAGATTTCAATTATAATTAAAATTAATGAGAACAATATATATATATATATATATATATATATATATATATATATAAATTATCAGTTAATATTTTCAGGTAAGTAGAATTCAGAATTTACTTGAGAACTTATTATGTACCAAGCACTATGCTCAATTTTGTATGTTGAATTTCTCATTTAACCTCTAAAACATATTCTAAGTTAGGTACTTTTATTTTCCCAGTTTACAAATAAGATAACAGACTCGGGAAATTTTGTGCTTTGCCCAGTATGACATAGCCATAGAATTGTAGATCTAACATTTAAATCCAGATCATCCCAGTTAATAGGTTTGGAAGTCATTGATTTTTCTAACTGTACTAATATGAATGTTGCAGTGCTTCATTGAGATTAAAATCATTGAGATTAAAATCAGAAGTATTTAAGTATCATTTAACTGGGCATGTTAGGATAAGTCACTTGCAAAAAAATTCTTGTGGTTTGCCTTATTATGAATTAATGATAACTTAGGCTATCAACTATGCCAAATTTTAATATACATTCAATAACTGTTTTTATAACAGTTAAAAAGTTAGTCTTAAAAATATGCATGAGTGGGTAACTGTTAAAAATATGAAATGCCAGGCTAGAAGACTAATGGCTTCATTTTTCCCATGATTCCACACATTTCCTTTATAGTAGCACATACTGCCAACTGTCTAGAAAGAGAGCTAAAGCTGTATCACTGACTAATCCATTTATTTTGATGAAAGGCTCAACATTTTCCTAAGAGTAGCACCTCTTTTGGTCTCTTTTTGTCTTCCTTTCTTCGTCAGTGATAAAACCCAGTAAAAGATACAATATTTTGACAGAGAAACTTAATGGCTATACTCCATGTAGCATGCCCTGGGTTCTGGAGACTATGGTCTGAGGTCAAGAGGTTGCCCCTGCACTCAGTCCCCTCTGTGGTAAAACACTAGCCCATCAGTTGAGCTGCTTAATGAATGCCTCAGAAACACAACTCCAATGCAGTCAACCATATGTGGTTGATAGATGGATGTTGGATAGAAACAGAAAGATATGTTGAAATCTTCATGGTGCTCCCAGAATCATTATATAATTCTTGACTAATTTTTTATTACTTTGCTATCAGACTTACACCAGATGCTGGTAATGTTTTTTAAATTTTGTTTTAAATTTAATGTATTACAAAGTGATTTTGAGAGCAGTTTTCTATGTAGAGGAGAAAAGTAGCCATACATGGCAAGTATTTACATTCTATGCTGTGGGCACATATACATTAAGGATTTGATTGGTCTTTGAAGACAGATGTTCTATGGTATTATTTACATAACTACAAACTTTCTGCCATCGGGATGTCACAATGCTTTTCTGTACTTTGCCATGTAAAATGATCTTATAAAGAAATTTGTCTTATTTTATCAAATCAAAGACTACTGACTCTATGATTTGTTAGATAATATACTTTTAAACATCGTAAGCAGAAAAGTAGCATTTTCACTGTGGGAAAGTAAAGTAGAAATAATTGTGAAAGCAATTTATATTAAAGAACAGAAAACAAAAAGAAGGGAGAAAAGGCATGTTTTGTCATAGGTAATCAGATAATAATAAAAATTAGATTTTCATAAAGATGAAAAAAATCCGGATAAGTGTTTTAACTTCTCACATCTGAATATCATACACTTAACTGTTTCATTTAAAGCTAGAGTCTTATAAATTATTGGTTTTTTTTAAAGCATTACTAAGAAGTAAAGCTCTCTCTATTTGAGATGATTTGGTTGTACAGCTGGAAAATCCTAAGGAACCCATGGAAAAACTATTAGAACAACAACTACAGCAGATTGTGGCATGCAAAATCAAACTATAAATCAATCCTATTTCTACACACTTGCAACAAATAGTCCAAAAAACATTGAGAAAGTCTCATTCAGAATAACATCACAGTGAATAAATGCTTTCTTTGTTAAAGGAAGCACAAAATTAATACTTGGAAAACTACACATTGTTGAGAGAAAGTAAATATTTGTATATATAAAAAATATATCCTGTGCTTATGGATAGGAAGACTTAATCTTTTTAAAATGACAAGTATTGTTTGTATTTTTAAAATTGATGTAGAGATTCAACACCATTCCTACCAGCAGCCCAGCTGGCTTCTTTATAGGTACGAATGGTAAAATGCATAGAGATGGAGACATATGGACCAGTCATAGCAATTTCAAAGTAGAACAAAGTAAGAGGACTAGTGCTCCCCAATTTCCAAACTTAATATTAACATCAGAAAAAAAATATAGGTTAAATGGATTTGATCAAAATTTAAAATTTTGTGCTTCAGATGGTACTGTCAAAGAAATCAAAAGATGACACTCAGAATGAGAAAAATTATTAGAAAACCATATATCCAATAAGGAGAGTATTTCTAGAATATAGAAAAACTTCTACAATTCAATAATAAAATAACCCAGTTAAAAATGGGCAAAGGCTATTAAGACATATTTCTCAAAAAAAAAAGACATACTAACAGACATACAAAACAAATCTAATATTTTTTACCTTTTTTGAGGGGTTGTACAAAATTGATTATATTAATTGATTGCATAAGTCTGTGAATGCACTAAAAGCATTATACATTGAAATTATATAAAATTGGAATTATACATTCAAAATTTGTGAATTGCATAAATGTGCATTAAATTTTAATAAAGCTATTGCCAGTAAAAGTATTTTTTTCTGTGCAAAGGTTGCACACTTTTTTAAAAAAATAAATTTATTTTTTATGTTGCACACTTTAATTTCAATTATCCAACCCTTTCATCATGTGGTTTCCAGTTTCACCTGAGCAAAGTTGGGTGAATTGTAGACTATATTTTGAAGAGAACTGAACTGTATTTGGCTGGGTGAATAAATATCCAGTAAATTTCCAAAATCCAGATTCGTGTAAACTTGATTTGCCACTTATAAGTATTGTGAAATGAATGGTTGAAAAGGTCGAGAGATGTGAAATAGAATAAATTCTCTAGACTTTTTTTTTCTTTTTAAAACAGGTACACTCTTGCCCGAGAAACAGTTGGTATAACCCTTAGATCTGTTTTTTGGTTGTTGATATCTCAATAGAAAATGCTATTTTCACAAAGTGTTTTCTTGCCAGTGAATTATACATTTACAACCTATTCTTCTTATCTACCTATGAAAATAATTGTAGGGCATCATACCAGAATCCTGAAGAGCTGGCGTGAGAGCCAATGCTGCTTGCTTCTTGTTTCTCTTTTGCCTCTGAGCCTTTCTACTTAAATCTGAAAAATGTATTAGTCACAGTGGTTTGGATTCTATTTTCCTAAAGCTGTTGCACTTCTGAACTAAAATTTTCCTGCTCTTTGCCATCTTTCACCCTGTGATTTTCCAGATCTAAAATGTCAAAGTACCAGGCAGATGGAATTACATTTGGAGCACTGGTTTGGTAGGGAATGATTCTATGCTTTCAGCAGCTCTGCAGTTGTATTATTTAGGGAAAAATGAGCTTTTAATAAAAGATTCATTGAATCCAGTTCCTGATTTCAATTAACTACTGTATTTAGATAAAATATTTGATAGTATAAAATAAAATCAGCATAGACCATTTGCTAAGGTGTCTAGATAGTTTTAATATTCCAGATTATTTAGTTATTTTTTAGAGGAGAAAGATTTTAGGTGCACTTACATATACTTTAGTACCTTTTTATTTGGTACAGGGGTGCATCTGGGCTAAAGTGGCTGAAATACTTCCTCTGACCCTGTTTAAGCAAAAGGTAAGAATCACTTCCTGTTTGCCAGGGTTTTGTGCCCAAGCAATATTAAGCAAGGACATTCTGTATGCCCATTAAAACAACTAGCATTGTAGTTATCTTAACTAGAAATGCACAGAGACACATTCCTGTGATTGGCAGTTCATTCTTTGGGCTTTTATTTTTGCTTTTCCCCCTCCTTTCACAGATTGAATTGTGGACCCACATAACCTACATGAATTATGTCTCCATATATTACTGAACATGCTTAGGAAAAATGTACAATAAGTAATGGAAAAGCAACTGGTCAAGAATCCTTCTGGCTTCTGCCTCTGCCTCTACCACTAGCTCTGACCTTGAATACTAGTTCCTTCATTCGACAAATATTTTTAAGCACATACCAAATGCAAGCTATTGTCCAGAGATCTAAACTCATTTTATCCCAGTTTCCTCATCTGTAAAGTGAAACATGAATGAGGCTCTAAACATGACTGTTTGGCTATGATCCACAGAACAGAGGTTAACACATTCGACTGACCTTTCTCCAAAGAAATGAAAATTTTCATCCATATTTGCATCTTTCAGTACAATCCTTTCTTAATGAGATATCCCATTTTTGTAAGCAGTGTGGTGTTAATAGAGTCTCATAACATCTTAAACTAAATCTGAAATAATTTTAAGCATGAAAATTGTGTGGGTGAGTATAGCACTATACAAGGTCACCAACTGAGTTCTGACATTGGGCAATTTATCATATGGTGTCATGATTCTAAAATGGCTGGGAAATTCATTCTCATTTAATAAAAGGTAGATGAGTTATTTTGGTAGTTTTGAAAGATGGTTATATTTGATCCCCCCTACTCTACTACATTTCTCCCCCTTTTGAAGATAAAACAAAAACAAACAAACAAACAAACAAAAAAACACATGCAGATGAGGAACAGTTTGTTGGTAGCCCAGTAATCAATGGCTACAACCACATGTTGTGATGTGATTGAAATGTAGGAATGTTCTTGTTGTAGATACAGACAAATCATGGTGATATGAACAATTTTATAAAGTGCTCTTCAACATCGGTTGTGGGTACTGTGACCTTGTCAATGTGTTTCTTCACTGTGTGGGAGATAGAGATGAGGAGTAACTCTGGCCCCTCCTTCCCCTGTCCTGTCCTTCCCAATGAGAGGAGTTCACATGACCAAAGGCCTGTCCTCCTCGGTCCAGATCTTTCTCTACTAGGTTTTGAGAACACAAGGTTCCAAAATTCTCTGTCAACAGTGCCTCTATGAGGCTGCACGTGTATGAATTCTGCCTGAGGGGTGCTCAGGACAAGGTTGGAAAAGGAAGAGTGAGCTCTAAGCCAGGCAAATATTGAGGACGATCAGGAAGTAGATATTAACTCTGTCATGGGAACATCCTCCTATCATGTATGTTTCCATGATTGCCCCCTCTGTTCTGCAAGGAGCATAGATACTTATTTCAGAGCAATTTAACTGTAAACCCAAGGCAAAATGGTTTAAGTAAAAAATGGTAAAAGTGTTTAAGATCACACTTTGGTCTTTTGTGCCTACCTTTATACATTCTTCACTCTTGTTGGAATTTTCTTCTTAATACCCTAAACAATCATACCATACTCTCATGTTTGCCCTTGATTGCTCTTAGTCCCTGACTACAACAGGTTTTCTCACCTGGACTGTGCCCTGTAGTTGGATTCTTTTCTTCTTACTCCGAATCACCCTGGATTCCATTTGTTCCAGGAAATACTATACTGTTACAAGTGGTTTGATCAATTAACTAAATGAAGCTTTGATGATCTATTTACTAATTCATTTGTTCTTTCTTGTAGGCAATTAAAGGCTTAATCTTGTTTAAATCCAAGTTGCTAATAAGTCATTTAGCAGGAGAATAGCCTCTACAGTAAAGAAGAAACTCAGAATATCCTAGCTTTTAGGGAGAAGAATTATCTGGTAAGATCTGCTTGATACTGTCCCTTTGTGTCTGCTTGGGTTTTTCTCATTTCAATTACAGTTGTCATTGCTTCTGCTACCATCACCCCTGAGAGTATATGATCCTTTCCTCTTAGCAAAGAAGTCAAAATTTTAAAATGCTTTTTCCCATCTAAACACTAAAGTAGAATACAAGGGAGGTAAACAGGTTACAAGAAACACAAAATCTTTGCTTACCAAGTACTGTCTGTTTTGCTGTCATCCAATTGTTGAAATCTTAAGATACCTTGAATTTTCAGTAATCCTGTAAGAAAACAATTATTTCAGTGGGAGAAGGTGGGAGTGGGGGCCAGAAGGGTTCAGATTCAAAACAACAAAGTTATTTTAAGAAGCAACACTAATGATCCTTGGCTGGAATTTCAGGTAAGCTGTCGGGGGAGTTTTTGGCTGGCAGGCCTGATGCCCATCAAACCGTATCACATTATGGCTCTTTCACCTGTGGGAAAAGCTAATCCTGCAGGGCATCCTGGACAGAGAAGCAGCAACTGGATCTTGCTTTTGGGCAGGGGAGACTCAGGCAGGAGCGCCACCCACAGGAAGTTGGGCTAAATGCATTACTCAGAAAAAGTTAAGCAATATACAGTACAGAAGAAAAAATACATCCCTAGGCTCGAAGTAACAGTCAAGGTCATAGCTGGGAAGGGAGAGTACAATATGGTGCAAAACACCAATTTCAGACCGTAAATGTAAGAATTACCGAATTTATCAGGAATAGAAAGGTTGAAAACTGGCTGGGCCACATTGTATAGATCAGGCCAGTTGGTTCTGGACCAGGATCCTGAACAGCGTGACTGAAAGGTGGCTGCTTTGGAATATTTTGGGTGCAGACCTACTGAACCAAGAACCACATGACTTCAAAGAAAAAGCAGATAACATGGTCTCTGTTTTGTGTAGCTAATTTCTTCCAGTTAACTTCACTCTTTAACTATAACTTGAAGGAAGCTATAATTCATTATCACAGTTTCTCAATAAAGATACAAAGGGGCTATAGAATTGTCCCTGGTTCCCAACTAAATAAATGTAAGAACTAAAATTAGCCCTTGATTTTCTAAAATCTAAATGCACACTATTTATCTATTAAATGTTTGCTTCTTGAAAAAATTGTCTTGAATATTTTTTCTTGACCTAAACAAAAGATTTAATTACTTTTATTTCTGTTAGTATCCAGAGACCTACATAAAAATCACATTAACTTAGAAAAGCAATTAATTAACATTAACACGTGGAGGAACAAATTAGTTATGTAATCACATATAATATAATGGTCAATAAATTATATAGGCCTATAATGGAAAGTGTGCAAATATTTTTAAAAAATCATTCTTCATTCTTGAATAATTATATAGCTCAAATTTCTAGAAATCAGTAGTTTAAGTTTATTTTTAAATTATATTTTAAGTTTGTTTTAAATTAACAAGTAAATTTTTCCCTGTGTATCAGTAATTGTTTGAAACCTTTAAGTGATTTAGGTTGATTGGAATGATTATCACTAGTCAGTTGTTCTTGATAGCTTCTATTGCAACAATGCTTCAAGGTGAGTACCAAATTTTTAACTGAAGTAAAGGGTGATATTATTAAACTACATTTAAAAAAAATCCCCAAACTGGCTTTATACTCTTTCTGGAATATATAATCTACAGGTAAACATTGTGAAAGGACATGAGGTAAATAACTGTTTTGCTTTCCAGAATGGTTCTCATGAAAGGCTCTCAAAGCACTCTGCAATCAATTTTTATTATCGGCCTTTTACAAAAACCCTCAAAGTTCAATAATTAGCTCATAAAACCAAGTAGTAAAAGGAAAGGGGAAAAAATTAAGAAGCATGATACATTATACATGGTATCATAAACAGAGGCCTAATTCATCATTACTAATGCATTTAGTTATTGATAAACTTGCATTCAGAATCACATTTTAAAACTTCAGTTTTAATTTTTTTTTCAGATTCACTAATAGCTAATTCAGTTGTGTGGCTGCTATCATCTCATTCTGTCTCAGTGTTCAATCATGGAAATTCAGGAACACTAACACTGATATGCCTTGGGAGAAAGCCAGTTTTGAACAAATGAGAAAATCTGGGAGTAGTTACAATTAAAAAAGAAGAAGAAGAAGAAAAGGATGTGGGTTAGCAATTATATATTGGAATATTCACATGACAGTAGATGTTTTAATGGATGTGGAAAAGGGCCCATTTTGGGGAAAAGGTAAAAAAAATGTAAAAACAAAAGTGTTAATGAAATAGTGACAGTAAAGGAAACAATTGGGCATTATTTAACATTGTCACATAGGTACAAATTTATTTAAAATAATGTGTCATGTCCATTAAAATAAATTTTAGTCAAAGTACTTACTGTTGAAACATAGTGATAACAAGAAATACTCACTCTTGGTCTTCGTTTTGGGTATAATTTCTGTTTTATTGCCTGTCCCCCTAGGATAAGAACCCCCTAGGTTCTTTTCTTCAGTCCTTAAGGTTTCAGCTCCTGATAGGCTTTGATAGTGGTCGTGGGGGCAGTGCTAGTAGGCCTAAATCAGGGTGGACATGTTGGATACTTTCTGGTTGCACAGAATCCAGTTGTTGACTATCTTCATGTGAATGGCACACTCTTTCAGCAATGAAGCTTCACACACAGACTGGGAAGTATGTCTGACACTAACTTCAGACATGCCTCCAAAGGCTGTGTCCTCTACTGTGTTAAATAAGGAACTTCTTTTCTTTTTCCTTCCCTCCCTCCCTTTTTTCCTTTTCCTCCCTCCCTCTGCCCTCCATCTCTCTCTCTCTCTCTCTCTCTCTCTCTCTCTCTCTCTCTCTGTTCTGGGAATTGAACTCTACCTCTGAACCACATCCCCAGTCTTTTATTTTTTATTTTGAGACAGGGTACAGCCAAAATTCCCAGCCTGCCCTCAAACTTGTGATCTTCCTTCTTTAGCTTCCCAGGTAGCTGGAATTATAGGTGTGTGACACCTTGCTCAGTTCAATGAGGAATTTCTTTTTTTTCTTTAATTTTCTACATTTTTTATTGGTGCCTTAAGTTGTACATAATGGTGGGATTTATTGTTACATATTTGTGCATGCACACCATATAATAATATAATTTCTTTAATATACATAACTCCCCCTTATTTCCTCCTCTCATCCTAACCCTGGACTGTTTCCTCTATTCTACTAATCCCTCTGATTTTCATGAGATTTATTCCCCTCTTCCTTTCTTTTCCTCTAGCTTCCATATGTGAGTAAGAAATACAACCCTTGACCTTCTGAGTTTGGTTTATTTTGCTTAACATAATGGTCTCAAGTTCCAACCATTTTTCCTGCAAATGACAGCATTTCATTTTTCTTTCTGGCTGAATAAAACTCCATTGTGTATATATACCCCATTTTCTTTATCCATTCATCCACTGATGGATACCTAGGCTGGTTCCACAGTTTGGCTATTGTGAACTATGCTGCTATAAACATGAGTATGCATGCACCAAGATATTCAGTGGTTAATCCAAATTGTCAACTTAGTAAATGATTAAAGACTTCTGGTTTTCTCTGTGAGGATATTTCTAGGAATGATTGGCATGTAGGACAGCAAACTGTAGCAGAGATCCACCTTAAGTGCTTCTGTTGGTTCTGCTCCTCCTGAGAATCTTGACCAATACACTATAGTATGCTAACTTTAATTCTGTAGGATAAATCCTGAGGAGTAGTATAGCCACATCATATGTTTCCATTCCTAGTCTTTTGAAGAACCTCCATACTGATTCCCATAGTAGTTGTACAAATTTAGAATCCTACCAACATGTAAAAGTGTTCTTTTTTCTCCACATCCTCCCTCTTCAGCATTTATTATTTTTGTATTCTTGATGGCTGTCATTCTGAATGGAATGAGAAGAAATCTCAATGAGTAATTTCACAGTGGCCTTGTCCTTTGATAGACATCAAGCACTAATCCTGCAGCAAAAAGACTGCATGTGACCAGGGCCCTTTTAGAGTTGACAATTGTCTTTCTTTTCCTCTCCTTTCTTCTTCTTCTTCTTCTTCTTCTTCTTCTTCTTCTTCTTCTTCTTCTTCTTCTTCTTCTTCTTCTTTCTCTCTCTCTCTCTCTCTCTCTCTCTCTCTCTCTCTCTCTCTCTCCCTTTCTCTCTTTCCATTTCTCTTATTCCCCTATTTTTCTATCATTTTGAGTGACAGAATGGTTATTGAAATCAATATTTTTGTGTTAATTTGGTTAATGTCAAACACATCATTTTGGCTTATGAACTTATAAAAGCTTTTCATTTTTATCCACAAATACATTCTAAGGTATCATCAGTTTGTTTGGTGTTAAGATTTTTTAACTAGTGTTACCATTAGTCATGTCTGAATTTTCCTAAAAATAATATCCATTTTATCTGTTTTTGCATTTGAAAATTAAGCTGAAGATGCTAAATATTTTTTTTTCTTGCAATGACTACTATTAATAACCTTCTAAGGTAATATTTGAAAGGCCTTCTCTATTTTGATAAAGTAACATCTTTGGTCCAAATTAACCTCTTAAATTTCTCTGCCACATTGTTTCTCAGAAGTCATACCATGTTGCTGGAAAATTTAATTACCCTTTTTATGTGACTGGCTGCCCATATGGACATATATTTGTTGAGGAATGCTTTAATAATGCTATCCCTGACAGTCAGAGTATAGAAAATAGCCCTATTTCCCAAGCCTATGTGGATGCAGAAGAGAGTATCTTCTTACATTATCTGTAGGGCCCTCCACCTTAAATGGAGATGTCTCAAGAAGTAAAAGAAAGTCAGCTGCAGTCTCAAAATTGTGAGAAGTGGGAGACAAAGATTGATGTGATAATTCTCTAGTCTCCTACCTATAGGCTAAAATCTATTCAAGCAATTTTACATGGTAGTTTTCTTCAAAAATGATCATTCTATTTATCTCTAGTATTTCCATTCCTATTTATTTTAATTACCTGCATATAAAGATGTCCCTTATGAAACTCTCATTAGCAGATTTTGGGAGGTTATTCATTCTCTCATTAGTTTTTCTTATCTTCCATCTCATCAAGATAATGTGTCCCTGTATCCCTGAATAATGTCCCTTGAACTGTATACTTGCATTTATTTTTGTATCTCTGTGGTAATGTAGTGTGTGTGTGTGTGTGTGTGTGTGTGTGTGTCCTATGATGTAGGAGTGTAAAGGATAATTTGAATTGTCAACTTGAATAGATTAAGAGATACCAAAGATTAATGGGCTTCTGGGTGTGTCAGTGAGGGTGTGTCTAAGAATGATTGGGATAGTGAATTGAAGTGGAGACCTTCCCTAAACATGGGCAGCACCATCCAATAGGCTAGAGGCTTGGATGGATTTAAAGTTGGAAGAACAAGGAAGCAGCAGCAGGTCCAAGCTCTATTCTTCTTACTTGCTGCTGCAATCACCTAAGGATATCAGACTCTTGCTCCTTCACTCTTCCAAAGTGGACTTGAACATATTCTCCAGGGAGTTTCCAGAATCCTGAAGATAAGAAGGTGTTGTTTTTCCTGTCACTCGTCACTCTCAGGGCCTGGCATGGTGCATGACTCTGGTGACTTTAAATGTATTGAAGTGAATACATTTGGCCTTTGCTTTATGTTGAAGTCAGTTTTTTTTTTTCTACTGTGACTTAAAGACCTCAGAAAAACACTTTTAAGGAGGAAAAGTTTATTTGAGTGCTCACAGTTTTAGTGGTCTCACTCCATAGATAGTTGCCTCCATTCCTTGGGGCTGGAGGTGAGACTGAATATCATTGTGGAAGAGTATGGTGGAGGGAAGCAGCTCACATGATAATCAGTAAGAAGAGAGAGAGAGAGGGAAACTCCATTCACCAGATAAAAAATAAATATTAAAATTATAAATAACCCCAAAGGCATACTCTCAATGACCCACCTCCTCCAGCCACACCCTATCTGCCTTCAGTTACCATTCAGCTAATTTTTATCAGGGAATTTATTCACTGATTGGATTAAGGCTCTTATAACCCAATCATTTCTCTTCTAAACATTCGTGCATTGTCTCATACAGGAGCTTTTGGGGGACACCTCACATCAAAACTATAACACTTAGGTAAGTTAGAGTCAGTAAGGAAAGATAGATCCAAAACACCTTTATTGTTATCAGTTCTTCTGCAGTTAGAGAGTTTCTGTCGTCCTGGAGTAGAGCTGAGTCTTGTGAGTGGAATCAGCTCTTAATGGAATTGGCACCACTTCCTGTAATGAGGCTTTTAGAAGTCTAGTGGTCTTATTTTTTCCCCTTTCTGTATTGGGTTAGTTGTTACTGGGGTTAGATTATTACCATGGCTGCAATAGTACTTGAGTACCTGATGAGCTCTGACATTATACTCAGGAGCCAAAAAGAAGATGCTAGTCTAAAATAGATCAAGCCTCTCCTCTTAGGAATTCTATAGAGGTCACTGTGTATTTTAGAGGGTCTAAATATACTCCTCAGAGAGGCATCCTCTTTCCACCTTGTCTCTGGGGTTTAAAGATGTCACTTTTTATTTTCTCCTGAAACTTCATCTGAATTTCCTTTTCACCCTCAAGACAGTGCCTCATTATTTGAGTTAAGTACCAGCAAGTTCTCATTAAAAACCAAACACACCATTGTATTTCTTATTTTGAGCAGGCAAAAGTTTGAAATGAAAATCTGATCCTTGCTTAAGGGTAAAATGTGTACTCAACTTGAAATTGGTCTCTTGTCTATAAAATTCCTGCCCATAAGTTTTTTTTGAATCCATCTCCCCTGCAGTTATTCTCAGACTCCCCTTCCTCTGTCTTCTGACCTAAGAGTGTTTGTGCCTCCTCTCGAGCCATTTATTGCTGTTGAGAACATTTTTTAAGCTACAGTTGTGATGATTTCTTTCCCCAAGCAAGTCCTTTGACTCTCTTTTGTGGGGGAAAATATAGTGAAATCTTCTTAAATGGGCAGACTGTAGCATGGTCTGCTTCTGATTTACCATTCCATTTTTCTTCCTTTTGCACACACCATACACTATCATCAAATTTACCCAATCACTCCTCCTTGAACATCTTTTGTTTTTGGACCTTGAAACTTGAGCGCATGTGATTCTTTTATAAGGGCATTTATTCATAGTCCTAGTTGCCCTTTTCCATACTTCAAGCTTAGCACAAAGGTCATGTCACCCTTTAAATTTTCCTTGATTCCCTCCAGTTGGAAGTATTTTTTACTTCTCTGAATTTTTTTAAAAATTTAATATTTATTTTTTAGTTTTCGGTGGACACAACATCTTTATTTGTATGTGGTGCTGAGAATCGAACCCAGCACCCTGTGCACGCCAGGCAAGCACGCCACTGCTTGAGCCACATCCCCAGCCCATTTGAATTTTTAAATTGTATTTATTTTGAAGTCAGGTAATATAATGTCTCCTGCATTGTTCCTTTTGCTCAACATTTCTCTGAATGTGCAAGCACTTCAAAAATAGCTGTCTTGTCTTATAACACTGGTAATATTAAGTACCTTTTCAAAACTTAGGTGATAAAATTCAGATTGTTAATCTTTATGTTCCCCACACTGAGTAAAGAATCTTTTACCTAGTAGTTTCTAAGACAGATGAATAAAACCTATAAGAAAACTTTCGTTTAGCAAAAATTTTGAGGAACCATGTCAGATGCTAGGAACATAGTGACGAAGAGTGTTGATCTAGTCTTTGCTTTCATGGACATAGATTCTAATGAGTGTAGCTATTTTAAATATTTTATTATACACAAGATATTAATGACAAATAGTGGATGTGTGGGTTATCAAAAGCACTCATATATATATATATATATATATATATATATATATATATATATGTATGTGTATACACATATACTAACTTCTATGTCTCCCTCTTCCTCTCTCTACTTCTATGTATAATAGGGAACTAATAGGTGAATAGAAAAAATATGTACTGTGAAAGAATATTCTCGATAGAGGGAACTGCATGACAGCATTTTTGAGATCTGGTGACAAAAATGGGTGGCTTCTCTGGAAACTGAAAGGCATCTGGTGAGACCAGAAAGTACTAGATGAAAGCCAAAATGTGGAAGGTCATGAAAACCATGTTATAAACCAAACCAAACCAAACCAAACCAAACCAAATTAAATAATACTTTATCCTAAGGAGAATAGAAAGCCAATGAAGGGTTCTAAGAGGGTCAAGATAAGATCATATTAGTATTTTTTAAGCAATCATTCTGACATCATCATGAAGAGTAGGCTGAAGAGAGGGCCAAAGAGATAACAGGAAACCAGAAAAGATGCTGTTCTTGGAGTTAAGGTATCAGAATTTAGTTCAGGCCAGAAAACAATGTCAATGAGTTTGGAAAGAAATTAAAGCCTTCAAAAGATGTACTTGGGTGAGCAAAATATGGGTCTTATATTTCAGCCATGAGGGAGAGACAAGGATCAAGACTGCCTTGGAGGTTTATTTCTTGAACCATTGAGAGGAGAGGAGCCAGGATGTTGAAGGAGGGAAGACTGGGAGAGGAAAACTGCAGGCTAATACGTCTTATACATCAAAGTGTGTCTGCTAGGCAGTTGGTTTGACACTTAGGAGAGTGGCCTGGCTAGTTACAGATCAGGGAACCATATGCACATAGGATCTAAGTAAAGCAATGGATGTGAGTTCTTCAAGTAAGGAGAATGAAGAGCAGAAAAGGACCTAGGCTAGGAAAGAACACTGAGATTCTCCAAGTTTTGAAAAGCATGGTAAGGGGAAGAGAATCCAGAAAGAAAACCAAGAAGAAACAGCTAATGGAATACCAACCAACCTCAGGGAAAATAATGTGATGCAAATCAGAGAGAATTTTGAAGAGAGTAGTCACTTGGGTCAAATGCTGTTGAGTGTCAAGTATTATGCAGACAGAAAAATGGCTAAGCTGTTATGGCAAAGACATCCAAATTGATTTTGGCAAAAGTGATTTCAATGGCCAGAGTGTATGGAACCAGTAGAAATGAGTTGAGCAGGAAGTGAGGACGGTGATCATAGATAACTCTTTTTAGAAGCTTTGTTGTGAAGTGTTGGGGAGCCCATAGCCTATAGTTGTTCTTGGATTCATTAGCTTGCTTGCTTATTTATTTATTTAAACAGGAAAGGAGCTAGAGGAGAGAAACAGGGGTGTGGGGTGGTGTGGGGCAGAGAGGAGATGAATAACAACATGTGAGAGAGAAGATAATCAAAATGAGGAATTCTGAGAAGGAAGGAGGAGATAGAGCCAGTGTAGAGTGAAGGTATAGGAGGACATAAATCCTTCCTTTGAACACAAGGGGGAAGCAAAATGTTGGAAGGACAGTGAGTAAGCTTATATGTTGGAGAGCAGGAAATTCACCTCTGGTAACTTTTACTTTGTTTTGGAGTAGGAGTAAAGTTTATCTGCTTTGAGACAGGAGAGTATAAGATCAAAGAGAGAAGAGAATCTACTGTAGAAAATAAGAGAAAAGGCATAGATTGTAGGAAGTGCTGAGCATCCTCTGGACATTGGCAGCTCTGTGTTAATCACGGTGGCTATCTATTCACTTGTGATGTTTTCTAAGTGTTCCACTACTCAGGGGAGTGGTGTTTTAGGGTCCAGTCTGATTTCCAGGTACACAAAGAAGTTGAGGGAATTTTTAGTAAGGTTGTTAGGAGTGCCTCACAGAACCACTGAAATTTTCTCTTTTACAAAGACCGGGTTGTGGCAATCATAACCATCATCTAGCCCAAAGCACAGTATTTGTTCCCTACTACTACTACTACTACTTTTCTTCTTCTTCTTCTTCTTCTTCTTCTTCTTCTTCTTCTTCTTCCTCTTCCTCTTCCTCTTCCTCCTTCTTATTCTTATTCTTATTCTCCTCCTCCTCCTCCTCCTCCTCCTCCTCCTCCTCCTTCTTTTTCTTCTTCAGCTGCTGACACCTGTCAACTTCACTCCTTGGAGCAATTCCATCTTAAATTGTATTTCTTCTGGTCTCTTCCTTTCACTAAGTCAAGGAAGGAGAAAATTTATGAATTATGACATTTGAATGCACTGTGTCTTCATCAGTGAGAAGCAGTGGAACCAGAACTCCAACATATTAGGATAACTGAGACTGTGTGGAAGCCCAGTGATCTCATCACAAGAAAGAGCTTAAGTAAATTCAGTGTCATAATTATTACAAAGTGCTAAGGACCTCTCCTTGACTCAGGATTAAGCAATAGCCCTCTGCAATCATGGACACTTCATAAGCAGTTGGGTAACATTAGACACGAATCTCTTATCTTACTGCAGTGAGCATATGTTTTTCTTTCCTATAATATGGTAATGTAGTAAGTCCCTGGTAATAGAGCCTCAAGTTCTTACTCAGAAGGTTTAGCATCTTATTTACATAATAAGCAAGGAATTCTCCTTCATATCATGTCAACATATTAATGTATGTTTTTTGTCACTTTCTCAACTATCATATGATATTGCTAAATACTTAGGAATAGAAATACAGAGCTTAATTTGAAATTATTTTATGTCTTTCCACCAGGTAAATATTTACCAAAGCCTGTTTATTTCAAAGAGATACTTGTGCTTTGTTTTGCCTATGATCTTTATTTTTACATTGTGCCTTTTAAAAAAACTCAGTAACTAAGCTAAATATGGCATATATTTTGTTATTTCTTCCATAGCATATGTTTTCTCTCTCTCACATCTTGGGGTTTTGTTGTGAATATACATGATCTTCGCTTGTCTCTTGGCAAAGATTAGAATATCTGGGATTGGTGCTAAATTCCAGGATTCAATATTTTAAGATTTTGGACTTGAAGTAGGAATGCATGCTATCCAAAATAAAGTATTTTCTGATCATAACAAAGGCCTAAGAATAGGAAAGAGAGAATTGTTGTGGCTCATTAATTTCTTTGTTGTCACTCTTCCATGTAATTTCTTAGGCACAGGTCTGAAAGTGTTTTTTAATTTAAATCAATAGTTTAGAAAAAAGACAATTGTGTTAGACTTTCAATAATTCTAGCCTTCCTGTGTAGCACAAGGCTAAATTTATAATTTTTTTCTTTCAATATTGTGAAGATGATTTGCTGGAAGATGTCATTGGACTCATTGACTGAAAATATTTTCGTAATTGTTTAAATGTAGGTGCTTTAGGGATTACTCCAACAAAGAGCTATTGACCATGTGGTTAATTTAATTAGGTTTCCCTGAAAATTCACAATCAAAATGGATCATATTAGATGGATGGATCTTACTAGATGGATGTATAGATAAATAATGACCTTGCATTTTATTAATATAGAGATATGATCTTGGAATCAAAGTGCTACAGATTTCTGAACTCAAACATCCCCTAGATGCTTT
Source organism: Urocitellus parryii (assembly GCF_045843805.1). Lineage (NCBI taxonomy): Eukaryota > Metazoa > Chordata > Mammalia > Rodentia > Sciuridae > Urocitellus > Urocitellus parryii. The sequence goes on from NW_027553586.1 coordinate 6,733,501, forward strand.
GCTGTGTCTTGAAAGTGATGAAATCTTGATGTAGGAGGACTTCAGAACAGGAGGCTTGAGCTCTATTCAGTAGTATGCACTCAGCAACCAAAGTCATTTTCCTTGGTCCTCTCTTGCTCAAGGACATGGCTGCTGCATTTTGTATCTCTTCAACCTACCACTCAAAGTTTTGAAGACCATTGTGAAGACCATTGACTGCTTTGTCCTTTATAGAATCTGATCTTTCTTTCCTGCCCAACTCCAAAAACGCCATTCCTTTTGTTCTTTATGTTTGAATCAATCCATCATCCCTGTCACAAGGCAACTTGTCTTTTTATGTAAGAAATAAACAGGCTGGGTGTGGTGGTGAATACCTGTAATCCCAGTGGCTCTGGAGGCTAAAGAAGGAGGATCGCAAGTTCAAAGACAACCTCAGCAATGGTGAGGTGCTAAGCAACTCAGTGAGACTTTGTCTTTAAATAAAACACAAAAAATGGGACTAGGAATGTGTTTCAGTGGTTGAGTGATCCTGAGTTCAATCCCCAGTATCCTGGCCCCACCTGCACCCCCCCACCCCCCAAAAAAATCCCTGCTTCTGTAATTAGTTCTATGGGGCTCTTCAAAACCTCTCTTTACCTCTGCCTTTTCTTTTTGTGAGACTGGAAATAATGGATTGTGTGTGTGTGTGTGTGTGTGTGTGTGTGTGTGTGTTGTCTTTGGAACTTTGATGACTTTAGCTAAGTCATTTAAATTCATTCTGCTTCTATTTTGAGAAAAATGCTAGTGTTATATCCCCAGTGAGTGTATCATGAAGATTAAATGAGATAATGCATATAAAATGTTTTAAACAGGGCTGCCACATTAATAAGGTTGTATAAAATATTTTTGGACTAAAGGAAATATTTATATTCTCTGTACATAACTGGCTGGATCTTTTTAAAGCTTTTCCATGTGCTCAGTTCACTCAGAATATAAATCTTTTAGTAAGGACTTATAGAACCCTCTAGATAATAGAGAATAATGAAAACTTTGTCATCCATTAGAATCTTTTAAGGAACATGGATTTCATCTCCATTCTTGGCTTTTCAAATTTCTATATCTTTTCAGATATGAGATGCTATCAAATTGTTGGTGGTTGTTGCTGTTAATGTAAATACCAGCTAAGTACAATTATTTTTGACACTTAGTGCACGGCATGCAGTGAGCCTGGCCTGCAGTGAGCACTCAACAAATATTGTTGTTACTATTTTTATTACAGCTGTTGTGTTATGTGTGATGTTTCTCTTTCCCCAAATTTAATGATTAAAATGCACTTAAAAATAAGGTACCAAATGCCTTTTAAAACATTTTAGGATACAATTATTAACTAAAGGTCAGTAATATTATAGAGATCCTTGTGTCTGTATCACTTAAAATTTACACTTTCATAGACATCTTGATATTTGAGATGAACTTTTAAAATTGTATAAGCTAACCAAAAGTGAAATAACCTTCTGAGATTTTTTACTAAAATATTTTTTAGCACATCTGCGAACGTTTTCTAAAACATTTACATAAAGATTTAGAAAGAAAATTCTATGTGTTAAATTCTCAAGAATAATTTGAAAACATTAAAAACCATAATAAGTTCTGAAAAAGTTTTGACAGCTGCTTGTTGGATTCCTTTACATTTATATTTAAAAAATGAAAAACTTTATTCTAAAGGAAAAAGAAAATCTTGAGTAAAACCCTTGACCATTTAACTTTCCACAGGTATTTATTAAAAAAAGGCCGGTTCTGCAGAGCAAGGTTTTTCATTGTGTGCTTATTGAAATTTATAGGAAAAAAAATAAAATGTATTAAGTTGGGGCTCAAAGATATTATTGCTAAGATTCCTTCATTTGGGAAATTCGTAAATGGTTCTTTGCACTCGATATTGATAACTGAGATTTGAGTTACAATTTAAAAAAAATAATTCAAAAAGGTCATTAATGTGGCCTTGGTCACAAGACCATTTTCCTAGACTTTTGAGATACTCTTCCTCCTTGAAAAATACTTTTATATTTTTGTACTGCTTAAAGTGGTTTTAGACTATGATTGGAAGAATTTATTCATAACGATTTGTATAAACATCCTGGCAGCGTCATACTCTCTAACTTGGCTTGTCATTTGCATCTCTCCCCTTGTTCCACATTTCCCCAAGGTGTGAATCAGTGGACTGATACCGCCCCTGAATTTGGAGTGGGTAATTTAACATAGTTCCCAAGAGTTAGGCTGGAACCTGAAACCCAGTAGTAAAACACGGGGGCGGGATTAACGCTCAGAGCTCAACCCCCCTCCAACTGATTGGATGGGACCAAGTGGGTGGAACTTCCTGATCCTGCCCTCGAGATTCTGTCGCTAGGGACGCTTTGGCCAAGGCAACCGCGATGGATCAGGACGAGGCGTTGATGGCCGTGGACAATATTGTCACTCAGTTCAACACTTACGAAGATTTCCTAGACTCGCAGATCACTACCGTGGACTTGTACTACCTGGAGGTAAGGGCAGCGGCGCGGCAGAGTCCGCCGCCTTCGCGTCCCTAGGTCCTTCCGCGATCGGACGCGTCGTGGGGTGTTCGCCCCCTGGCGGTGGACCGCGCAAACGTCAGGCTCGGGGGCCGCGGGGTAGCCGCAGAGAACACCTGCCGAGGTGAGTCGCAGATCCTGCCTGCCCTGCAGTGCCCTGTCCTGGCGGAACTTGGGCCTCTCGAGTCACCCAGCGCAGAGACTCACGCGTGCACGTACGCATGCAGGGGACTCTTGAATTTCTGCATCTCGGCTTTCTGCTTCCTCCTGACCCAGTCCTGTTCCAAAGTTACTTTGAGAAAGGTGGGTTGCCGAGAGTTTTAACTCAGAACAACGACAGTTTCGCTTTCCTTTGTTAAAGTAGCAGAAGACAGTATGTTTCCAGGACAACTAGCAACACCAACCTATTGCATTTGATATTATTTTGGGTATTTGGGTCCTTGAAACACCTGCTCCCCACCTTACCGTCATCCCTACTAATCGCTGGTAGTTGTGCCGGTATATTCCTGTCTCTGTGTTATACAGTTGATAATCGCGATTAATGCTGATAGTAAAAATGCAAGGGGAAAAAAGTGCGAAGCCGGACTTAATGGGTTACACTCTTCTGCCCAGCATCCCATCCACTCCCGCTAAAGGGAGGGTGGTGCAGGACACAGTTCCTGTCTGGATCGAAGAAAACCCGGATGGGCGGGAAAATCATGGGCTGCACTAGGTCTTGTGAAGCTGGGAGATGGCCAGTGAGTTCCTCAAACCCTAATCTATTCCTTGCCAGTCTTCCCCAACCCAACAGATTAAACGGGTAGTAAGGGGATTCAGCTGTCCTGGAAGTGATGCAGAACCGCCACCTCCCAATTAATGGCAGAGAAAACAAGCGCCACTATGTGGCGCCAAAGCACATCAAGTCTGGAAAAAACTTGACCCCTGTAACCAACTCTCCACATTTCTAATCTGGAATAAGGTAATTTTGCTCATTGAAATTTTTGGACTCTCCAATTCGGATGGGTGGAGTTTCACTTAAATGTGGACTACAGATTTGAAAAGTGCTTATCCTTCAAAACACATTCATTTGGTAGATATGAAAATAATTTTAAGGGAACAGAAACATCTAATTCTAGTACCTATGCCCCGAACAAGTTGTGGGACACCTTGGACAAGTGATTTGTTCTTCCTGAAATTGTCTGTTTTAAAAATAAATGTAGGTGGGATTTCCAGCACAACTCTTGGATATTTCTTGGATATTTCCAGCACAACAACTTTTAAATATTTTATATAGATAATATTTTAAAGTCTTGAAAGTCAGTTTTATGCCTTGCATCTGAGACACTGAAATGAAGGGCAAAAGAAATGCTTCTAAACAACGTCTGAATTCAAATTTTTGAATGTTTAAATAAACAAAAGTTAAATGTACACAATAATCAACTTGATAGAAAAAAATCATCTTTGTAGCATGTGTGGAACATTACTACACTTAAGCCTAGTATCACTGAGAAATGTTTCAGTTTTTTTTTTTAAACTGTTACAGTTTTTCATGAGAGCAAAAAACTAAAAATATTGTTATTTGGAGGGGAGAAATTAATACTTTGTGTTTCATCAGTCAGAACTTTAAAAGTCTCCAAAATGGAGGATGGTAACTTGATTTGAGGAGAATTATAAATTTATTTTTAAGTTGGTATTGGTTAGCCATATGCTTATTGTACTTTAATAAAAAGTGAGATGAAGATTTAGTTGAACAGTGATACTAAGGCAGGAATATATGTATTAATTACAACTTTTAAAGTGCTATTAGCTCTATTTAAATTCTCAAATACTTTTTGTGGATGCAAGTTAATTGCCTACTTAGAACACACAGAAACAAGTGGACTCCTCAGAATTCCTTCAACTGTATGGCGAGCATGTGTCATGAGTTATGAATTATGCTTTGTGAGGTAATCCTTGTCTCCCTCCCTCGTCAGCAATTGACTTTGGTTTAATGGGACAATTTTGAAAAACAATTTTTTTAAAAAAAATCAACAAATGAAATTATATGTACTTATCATGTACAACGTGTTGTTCTGAACTATGTAGATGTCATAAAATAGCTAGAGCTAATTAACAAGTATTACCTCACATAATTATTATTTTTTTGTGATTAAAGCACTTAAAATCAACTTTCTTAGCATTTTTCAAGAATAGTTAGTACTATCTACTCCTTTATTGAGTAGTATATTCTCCCATTGCCAAATTTTCAGTTAGTTGCCATAAAAATTAGTAGCAATGATTCATTTAAAATTGCCATGTTATCTGTGCTGGATCCTGTGTCTGTGTTCCTGGCGGTTGATGTTGGTGGACATTAATCAGGCCCTTTGGCTTTAGGTAGGTTTCAGACAGCAGGAGATACCAGTAGTAGATCAGAGGCTGGGTGAGAGTAGTTAGAGGATTTATTCCCTGCCACCTCCCTATTGGCTGTGGTTTGGAATTGGCTGCATTCCTTATGTTTGGCCAGCCTCTCATTCCATCAGCTCCAGCACTCTTTCCAGGGTCTGGCAGAACTCCCCTGTTCTAGATATTGCTTCCTCTCCCATCTTCTTTTTTGCCTAGTGGTGTTAATGGCTTCCCACTGTTGCTAACCCAAGGATGCTTTATCAGTCCATGCTGATTTTTATGAATTCTGTTCATCTTTTTGTAAGTAAATTATTTTATCTTTTAAAATTTTCCCTTTTCAGTTTGCCAGCTCTTTGCTGCTGTGAACCTGACCTCTTTGTAATCATTTAACTTCTCAGACAATGATAAGTATACAAATACACTTATCATTGTGAATATAATAAGTACTATGTGGCTTTTTTTTAGCGAGAGAGAGAATCTTTTAAATATTTATTTTTTAGTTTTTGGTGGACACAACACCTTTATTTTATTTTTATGTGGTGCTGAGGATCGAACCCAGTGCCCCGCGCATGCCAGGCGAGCCACATCCTCAGCCCCAAGTATTATGTTTTTAATATGATACTTGGTCAGAAAAAAATCAGGGGGAAAATACAGACTGACACAGGTTGATTATGTGATGAGCTGGAGGATGGGAAAGGAGGTTCAGGAGGATAAAAGAAGCTCTTTATTTAATGCAGACCATGCTTTGCTTGTTTTACTAGATAGCAATAAAACATTCAAAGAACTTTACACAATATCAGCAATTAGGCTTATCTTTGCTAACCCAAATAACAATATTTGTTCTGGAAATTAGTATTATCTAACCCAATTAAACTAATCCCTTAAATCAATATACAAATATTTGAAAAGCTTTGGCAAAATTATTATATTACAATTTTCCAAGTTCTTTCTTGGTAATCTTTCCATTTGACTAAACATAGTCCCTTCATTTCAGTGTCTGCCTCTGACCACTGGAAAAATATTAGTCCTAGGTGAATTTCTTTTCTCAGGTAAGGGATACAGGGATGTTACAGAATTATTTTAAAATTTCCCACACAATTGGTTTCCACTCATGATTAAATCATTTACTGTTTTAGTTAAAGCATTATCTTTTAATTATTTAGAAAATAAAATCTTTTGTATATAACCTTAAAATTATTTAGCAGATATTGATTAGGCAAAACTCTAAGGAAAATACAGTAACATAATTTATCATGATTATATGATAAGTCAAACTAACAATCATCCATTGTATTTTTCCATTTTTATTGCACCAAAATACTGTTCCCTATGAAAAATCTTAATTCATATATATTTAGAATCATGTACAGTCTTCTGTTTATCCACTGGGGGAAAACTGGGATTTACATTAGCTTCTCTCCATTTAAGAGAAATCTTAAATTTTTCCTTCAGTAAGTTCATAGCAGTACTTTACTCTGTGTAAAAATATCTAATTTCCTCATGCATATGAGTTCTTTTGATTAGAGGCGAAGTAACCAAGAATACTGTATTCTCAATACTTCTAAAACCTTATCATAATGGTAAAGTTAAAATATGAAGAACCTGATGACCTCCTCAGTGTCTCAGTTTGTATTGCAAACAGTTTCCTAACATCTATATTCTGTGTATTTACAGCAAGTTCTATTCAACTTTTATTTACATTGACTTCAGAAGCTACAGGTAGGATGAGTGGAAGTAGGAAGGATTCACAAGTAGAGTATGCAGAGTGAGACAAGAATGGGGCTTATGACAAAATGTGGAAGAACAACCATTATTTGAGGCATGAACATGGAAATGGCATGCACAAAGGAGAAGGAGAAGGAGGGGGTCAGAAAAGTGGGAGAAAATCAAGGAGAACAGGATGATCCAGAAGCCAAGAGCAGTTGCAGAGCAAAATTTACACAAAAATAAGGGAGTGTTATTCCTGAGAATCTGAACATAAAGGCAGATGGAAACAACCCTCTACAGCTATAACAACTGGAAAGCATCAGCATCCATGCAGGAGAAAAGCCAAACCAAACAATGGGAATCTAAAGGGTCCCAAACCAAGAAAGCTGCTTAAAGGACAATAAGGATTCAGTGGAAGGACAGTGGTACAGTTTGAGAAGAGCAGCTGACTCTGAAGGGGCTTTGGCCATCCATCAATAGATGAGTGCAGAGGTTCCCAGATGCATAGAAACAAGATGGATAGTCTGCTGCCCTGGGAGCTTTTGAAACTACCTCCCATTTTGGTTGGTGCTCTACAGTGCTGAAGGGCTGCTAGAAGTGGAATCAATATTGAGAAGGATATGGATAGTAGAAAATTTGAAAGAGGAGGCTGAGGTGAAAGTGAGAGAATAAAAGAATTTTAAAAAGAAAAGAAAATATCAGAAAGCAAGTGCCATATTTTGAAGGAATATATTGAAACAAAATGAAAGCAAAGTTCTGTGAGCCATATCTTCTGAAAGTTCAGTGAAACTGGAAATGATCTATGAAGAAGAATTGAGGTCAAAGCTCATTTAAAATTACTGTGAGAATGAGAAGCAGAATAACACCCTCTAGACAAAGGAAGCAGATCATAAAGACCCGTGTACAAAGCTGTGACTTTTATTTCGAATCAAACTAAAGGCATTGAGAAAATGATATACGTAGAAAAACTTCAAAAGTAATGGGACAATTCAGGAAAGAATTAGGAGCCAAAGGAAGTCTTTAGAAGTGAAAACTAAACTAAAAGAAATGGAAGAATGGATAAACCCCACAGGAGATATCATAAGTAAATAGAAGGTGGAAAGGAGGAAATTTTAAAAATATTAAAAATATGAAGAAAGAGATAAAGAATTTAAGCAAAACTAATAATTATTGAAGACAGAAGATCAAGTACCTGTTAATAGATGTCCTTGAAGAAGTACTTCAAATTTGAGCAAGGAAACAGAACAATATGAAAAGTATAATTCAAGAAAAACATTTTGAAATGAACAATGTAAGAGATTTAAAACTACACATTGGGGGCTGGGATTGTAGCTCAGTGGTAGAGCGCTTGCCTAGCACATGTGAAGCACTGGGTTTGATCCTCAGTGCCACATTAAAATAAATAAATTAATTAATAAATAAAACGAAGTTACTTAAAAAAAAAATCTCTACATTGTCTTAACACTTAGTATCTGACAATTTTAACCCAGTACGACCAATGCCAAGACACATATTCTAGTAAAATTATTTGAACTACATAGAAAAAATGTCATGTAGATATCTAGGTATAATTAGCAAGTGACTTATAAGGCAAGGCAAATGAAATAATCAGACTTTTAACTAGCAAAGGTTTTATACCAATGCAAATTGTAATCACTTGTTTAAGATACGCAAGGAAAGAAAATGTGACTAAGGGATTTTATGTCCAGCAAACCAGACTTTCAGCTATGAAGGAAATAAATTGTTATCAATATGTGAGAACTCAGTTTGATCATGGGTTCTTGTTAGGTAATGTGAATGAGCTTCAGACAACCAGTCTGACTAAGAGGTATCAACATAAGGACTGGTAACATTGAGCATTCACAACTGCTAATGTTACACAAAGGGACACATTGGAGATTTTAGTGCATGAAGGAATAGAACACCATTAACAAATTTTCTAAAGACATCAGAACTAAATCCAATCTTGTCCTTGTGTCCAGTTGCTAATTTTCAAGACATTTAGCAAGACTGAGGAACATACTGACCTGTACTATGAGTAGGAATTCAGCAAAACCCAGAGGGTGGGAAACACTACTGAAGGAACTGTACAGTTCTTCACTGGCTAGGAAATGAATAGGAACAGTGAGAGAGGCAAATTAAAACAAATATTTATGAATATAATGTGGAATAATCAAATTAATCAAATTAACGTAACTATTACCTCAAATATTTTTATGGTGACATTTGAAATTTTGTCTTAATAACTTTGAAGTGTATAATATATTGTGTACTGTATTCACCCACTATAAAATATATCTTAAAATATATTTGCTTCTGTCTAATTCAAGCTTTGTACTCTTTGACAACCATCTCCTTACTCTCTCCTCCATCCCAGGCCTCCCAGCTTCTGGTAACCATCATTCTCCTCTCTTTTTTCTGAGAGTCTGGCTTTAAATCCCACATGGAAGAGTAAACAAATGATACTTGTCTTTCTGTGCATGGCTTATTTCATTTAGCATGATGTTCATCAGTTCTTCCATGCTGTTACAAATGACAAGGTTTTTCTTGTACAGGTGAGTAGTATTCCATTGTGTATATATACCACATATTTTTATTCGTTCTTTGATAAATGCTTATGTGGTGGATTCCCTAACCTGGATATTATGAATACCAGCAATGAACATTTGAATGTAGACCTCTCTTTGACATAGTGATTTCAAATCTTTCGGTTAAATAAGAAGAAGTTGGATAGCTGAATCATACAGTGGCTCAAGTTTTAGTATTTTGAGGAACCTCTGTGTAGTTTTCTCATAATGGCTACACTAAATTCATTCCAACCAAGTAAGTGCAGGTATACATTTTTGCACATCCTTGGCAGCATATATCTTTTATTATTTTTATAATAGTAATTCTGACAGATGTGAGGCGATATCTCATTGTGTTTTCAGTTTCCATTTCCATAATGATTAGATCTTGTAAGTGGGAATTTGTTGCTTTAATATTCCTTTTTACCTTTTCTTTTACTGGTTCCCATAGTTTTTGATATGTTGTGTTTCCATTTGGTCTAGAGTAGAATCCAAGTCCAGTGTTTTATTATTTATTTTCTGTGTGGATGAACTGTTCATTATTGAAGAGGGGGTATTTAAGTCTGCTACTTTTATTTTATTGCAATCTAACTTTCCTTTAAAAGCTTTTAATATTTGCTTTATATACTTAGGTGCTTCTATATATATAATATATAGTACTTATATTTATGATTATTATATCTGCCTGATGATTCATTCAGCATGATCCCTTTATATCATGCTCCTTTTTTCTCATTTTATAGTTTTTGACTTAAAGCTGTTTTTCTTTTTTCATATACAGAAGAAAAGCTACTCTTGCTCTCTTTTAGTTTTCGGTTGCATGGCATATCTTTCCTAGCTAGTTGTATTTCTTAGCCAGTTGGTAATTCATCAGTTAGACAATGTTTTGTGAGAGGCTCTTTGGTTAGATGGAATAGCTGATCTGGATGGGTGGGGACAGCTGCCATGTTCAGTAGAAATACATGGTTGTGGTTTGTCTTTCTTCTTATATAGGTCCTTGTGATGGGCTTTGGGGCTTGCCTGATCACTACTTAAACTCCTGGGTGTTGCAGATGTAACCCTTACTCTTTGCTGAAATTTGCTATGGCTTGTGTCTGTCTTTCTGAATTTACCTTGGGATACAGTCTAAGCCTGGTTTAGAGACTAGCTATCCAAGGATTTAAGCCAGGTAAACTTACCATCACTTCTGGGAGTGACCAGCCCAGTCTTACATGTTGATTGTGCTATTAGCCTACCACTGTGAACTATATGCTGCTTACTGTGGGCTCATACTCAAGCCATATCAATCTCACAGAACTTGCATATTGATTCAGAAAAAGATAACACAAAGTAGAAAACAAAAGACTAATTTTACTTATGAACTGAATGAAAACATTTAAAATGAATTCAGAAGTGTATTGTATTAGTCAGCTTTTTGTCATTGTGATCAAAATACCTGACAAGTACAAGGAGCAAAGATTTATTTTGGCTCATTGTTTCAGAGGTCTCAGTCCATGGTTGGTTGGCTCCAAGGCAGAAGCATCATGGTGGAAAGCTGTGGTGGAGGAAAGCTGATCAGCTCTTGGTAGCAAGGAGGAAAGGAGGGAAGGAGGGAGGGAGAAAGAAGGAGGTGGGGGGGGAAAGAAAAAAAGGGGGGAAGGGGCTAGGGAGAAGATGAACCATTCCAGCATATGACCTCAATGACCTACTTCCTCAAACTTCCCACCTCCCAGTAATACATTCAGCTATGAATGGATTAATTCACTTGTATTCTTCTTGACTTCTGACCAGTGCAATTTAAGGGAAGTGCTATAAATATTTGGAAGAAGTCAGACTGTTGTTTATAAAAAGTAATATGATTATCTACAGTGAAAATGCAAGAAAAATTAGCTGAAGTCCTATAATAACAAATGAATGAATTTAGTAAAGAAATCTAAGATTGAGCTAAAACAACTCAGCAATAAACAATGTAATAAAAATAAAAGACATAAGCTAAACAAAAATGAACAGAGCCTCAGGCACATGGGCTAATATCAGACGCTAATAATATGCATGCAAACAGAGTCCAAAAGGAACAGAGGGAAGGATGGAATAAAATATACTTGAAAGATGATGGCCAAAAGATCTCCAAGCTTTATGAAAAATAAAAACCAAGTTTATTGAATTCCAGGCAAAATAAGCACAAAGAAAACCACATCAAGGAATATCTTAATAAAATCATGAAAACCAGTGATAAAATCTTAAAAGTAACCAAAATAAAATGACACATTATAGAAAAAAAATAGAAATAGAAATTACTGGACACTTCTCAAAAACACTGCAAATCGTAAGACGACAGAATGGCATATTGGAAGTACTAAAAGACTAAGAAAGAAAGGAAAGAGAAAGAAAGAGATAAAGAGGTCAACCTAGAACATTATACCTCAGCAAAAAAAGTAAAAATTAAGATGAGATAAATAGTTTCAAAACAAAAGCCAGGGAAATTTATTATTTTAAGTCTATACTACAAGGAACATTAAAGTTCTTCAGGTGGAAGGAATAGCATTTATTAACAGGAAACTTGGATATATACAAAGGAATGAAAAGCATTGGAAAGGCTAAAGGTGAATAAAAATGTTTTATTTCTTAATTTTAAATTTCTTTTGAGATTATTAACTATTTAAAGAAAAAATAATGATGTATTCTGTGGCTTATCATATGGACGTAAAATACTCTCCATATCTGCAGGATCTGCCATCCACAGATTCAACCAATAATGGATTGAAAATATTAAAAAGCATTTAATCTGTATTGAATTTGTAAGGCTTTTTCTTTTTTCTCCTTGTCTTTTTTTGGTCCTGGAAATTGAAACTGGGCCTCATATATGCTAAACAGCACACATTCTATCCCCCAGCATCAGACCTTTTAAAAAAAATCATGATTCCCTGAACGTTACAGTATAATGACTATTTACAGAGCATTTACATTTTATTAATATTATAAGAAAACTAGAGATAAGTTAGGGTACATGGGAAGATATGTGTATATGCAATACTATGCCATTTTACGTAAGGAACTTGAGCAACATGGATTTTGATATTTGCAAGGGGTCCTGGAACCAATCTATCATGGATACCAAAGGATAACTGTGTGAGACAAAAATAGCATGAAGGAAGGGAGAGGGTAATATTGTAGTGGGTTCTTATATACGTAATGGTATCATATTATTGAAGGTAGAATGCAATATGCTAATAATTCCTATTGTAAATTTTAGAGCAGTTACTGAAAAATAAAACAGACATAACGAATAATCCCATAATGGAGATACATGGAATACTTAAAGAAAAGACTCATTCCAGTAGAAAGACCTCCTCCCCAAATCAAAGCAAATAAAGCCAATAAAAAATAACAAAGTAGTAGGTAAAGACCCATCCACACTGGAAATTAAAGTAAATGTGATTCAAAAGCTCAGTTAGAAGACAGAGGTTATGAGAATAGCTAAAAGTTTCAGATCTATATATGCTGCACCCTTTAAAGGTAAACAACACAATTTAATATAAACATATTGATAGATTAAATAGATTCAAAGTAAAAGGATAGAAAATATGTTCTATAAAAATATATATTAAAAGAAACTTGGAATGACAGTGCTTTAGTGTAATGTGCTTCACTACAGATCTTCAAAATGCATAAAGCAAAATTGGTTAAGAATGAAAAGAAATAGTTATATATATCCCCAATTGTAACTGGAGGTGTCAGTGTTCCTTTTTTTTTTTTTTTTGGTAATTGATCAGACCAAACTAGAAGATAGAAAATCTGCAGTGACATGAAAGCCTGGAGAGGATTAGCAATTGCCTTGATTTAATTAGCATTTATAGACTAGTACACACAAAACCAACAGAATGCATATTCTTTTCAAATACACATGGGGCCTATACTGTGTCATAAAACAAAAGAAATATATTGAAAAATATTGAAATCATAAGTCTGTTCTCTAATAACATAATGAAAAATAGAAATCAATTATAGAAATAAACCTGGAAAATTTTCAGATATTTGGGTATTAAGCATTTAGTATAAATAACTCATGATCAAAGAAGAGATTACAAAAAGAAAAATAGAAGAGATTTTCATTTGAACAAAATGGAAATGAAATGTATTAGGTTTGTTGGATACACTTGGATACACCTTAAGGAGTTCTAGTGAAGACTTTAGAGATTGAAAAACTTACAGTGAAAAAGAAGAAAAATCTAATAATGTTCTTAGTTTCTACTTTGACAGGCTAGAAAAAAAGGGTAAATTAAGCCCAAATAAATAAATAGAAGAAAAAAAAGCAGAAATCAATGAAATGGAAAGGAAAAAAATAATGAGATGATCAAAGACATAAAAAGTTGCTTCACTGACAATCAATAAAATTGACAAACTTCGAACTAGACTGATTAGATTACTATTCATCTAAAACATTCACCTTTTCCAAAGTCATACCCTTTCTTAGGGCAGTTCTTATCTAAATTACTGTTTATTATGAGGTTATAAAGGTCTGGTCTGGTCACCTTACATCAATTTAGGAAAACTCTGCAGGGCCAGCCCATCTCTAGAGCTGCTGAGGCCTTGCTGCCCAATCCTGCTTCTTTCAACCTCACAGAATGGCAAATTCCAAGAAACTCTCCAGTAGACCTTTTGCATATAAATCTACATTCCAAAATCTGTTTTCTAGAGAACCTACCTCTAACAGGTTTATTCAAAAAATGTTATATATTTTTTTAATAGCAGGATGCCTGCTGTTTCAAATTATCTATATTTCCACAATCAATATAAAATGCTAGTTGAATATGTCTTGTTTACTAACACTCTCTGACCTTGCTGAGTCAAGCGGTTCCTCATAAAAAGCTCAGGGAAGGTAAGACTTGAAATATATTAAGACAGAGTTGTGGTGGAGTTTTATCCATGGGCAGGTAGAGCAGTATCTGTATTACGTTTGTAATAGTTGAGAGAGCAGAGAGACAATAGAGTGGGACCAGAATCCAGAAACAAACCTTCATGTATTTGAGATGTAAGTACACAAAAATGTATAATTTCAAGTTAGCAGAGAAAGGAAGCAGTCTTCAACAATTAATGTCACAGCTGTCTTTTCTGGAATAAAGAAATTTGAATAAAAATAGAAGCATCAGGCACCACAATATATTTTAAATGCTCTAAACATCTAGGTATAAACACAAAGCTATATAAAGTTACAGGAAAACATTGACCTAGAAAAAAATATTTGCAGATATTTTGCATGCATTTAGTTAATACATTTAATATATGCCCAAAGTAGTTACAAATTAAGAATAAATGACCAAAGGGTTCATTTAACAATTCAAAACAGATAATTCAAATAGAAGAAATATACATGACCAATAACATCTGTAAGAACATATGGTGAACCTCACTGGTAATTAAAGCAATACAAAATCAAAATGAATATTCAATAATTTTCACTGTCAGATGAAGGCAAGGAGCTAAAGCCACAGTAGTGAACTACATACAATACTTGTGCACACAGAGTCTATGAAATGTGTAGTAGCTAAAATTTTGTTTTATTGTTATTGAATGAAAAGGTGTTCAAGATGCATTATTAAATGTCAAATCAGTAGGCCATGAGAATTTTTGCACAGCATGATTTTGTTCAAAGAAATCTAGCATAACCAATACATATATTAAGAGGAAGGATTGAAAGATGATACCCCAGGATGTCAGTGATCATTTCTGGAAAGATAATGGATGACATATCAATGTGTGATATGTATGTGGTATTGAAACCAGAGTTTTGAGATATAAAAAACTCCATTTTTTTTGCTTTTGCTGGCAGGTGGGGTCTGTGTAAGGCTCTTAATGGCAGGCCATGCCCTCCTGTGTTGCAGCAGACCCCAGCAGTTCACCCTCACTGTCTCATGAATTGGAAGAATGAAACCCACAGACCAGGATGAGTGAATATGAGTGGGATTCATTGAAGAATAGAAACGAGAACAGACTTTTGCAGTGCAAGAGGGGTCAATATGCCAGTTCAGGAATTGTCTGAGTATGCCAGTCCAGGAACTTACATGGACTTGGGTCACTGCAATTTACATGGACTTGGGTCCAAATTTATGCTAATTAGAGTTTCAAAATGTACTAATGCTATTGGCAACTCCAGAGTCTCAACTTCATTCCTCAGGTCTGCCCCACTTCCATTTTCTCACCTTGGATCACAAAGTAGGAGGCTGGTCTATTTTTGCAGGATGTGGGCTGCAGTGCTGTGTGGATTGGGCTTCCCCAGCAGGTAACCATACCATGCCCAGGCCTAGCCGCCAAAGGGTGACAGGCACTCCCAGAGCCTTAGGACTGCCACATCTACATGGCCATCACTGGTGCTTGCCCAGAGAGCTCCAACCCACTAAGGCTGACATTCTGCTGTTCCACCAATCCACTGCTGCTTCTTGGAAGGGAACAGTAAGTCAGCTGTGGGCTTGGTGGCCAGAGAGCTGTGTCAGTATGCCTTAGAGTTTTCTACAATAATCTTATTACTTTCATAAAAAGGGCAAGATAGAATGAAACCAATAGCACCCATTTTGTTGCGAGGTGGGTGGCTGGCAATTAGTGTTCTGTCATAGATTTTGTTTTTCTGAATCCCAGGACAGAAAGTGGAGAAAGAATGTACTGAATTTTAAAACTTTCAATGAACCTTCTGATTTTATCTTCTGTTTCAAGTAAATCCACCTTATAAGAGGCAGAAAATCCTTCTTGATACTGGTAATAGGGGAACTGTTGGCATTAAATGAGACTTTCTTCGTACTCCTAGAAGACATTATTTTGAGGGTTGGGGAAAAAATTTGGGTTAGAATTTTTAAGTCAAGATTCCCTTTTAAACCTAATTCCACCCCTGCCCCAAAGGAGCATATCCCTGGGATAATCTTAAGCATTGTGCTTCTTTTGAGCTGGTAGTTTTGCTTTTGACTAACTTGCAAGAAGTGTTGTCATGGTGGAGGGATGAATAGTGATTCAACCAGTTAGAGCATGATAATGGTATACAAAGCCACCAAGGCTGACTTTCTGCCTGTTTTCTCAATAGATTTTTGCCCATTTGTTAGCAGAGATTAATTCTTCTGGTAACAAAACAATCCAAATGAGTTTGTGTGATCCAAGTAAGGCACATAAGGATATCAAATGTATTTCAGCTACACAATAAACACAGCAACTTTAATGGTCTCTATTACAGAAACTTTTATATTGAATTTGAGGAATTTATATTCCCATGGAAGAATCCTACAGTATTGATGAACTGAATCCTTTCTATAAGCTTATTAGTAAAATATTTAAGAAAATTTTAAAAATTAATTCAAATAAAGAAAACCATTCACTTTTGTAAAGCAAACCCCAATCTGCATTGTGTTTTCTGTTGAAGGTTAGTTCCACTAGGTGGAGGCATTTGCTCAGTTTTGTGGTTCACACTAACACATATTGCATATTAAGCAGAATATTTCAGAAACAAGCCAAAAGGTCTGGTGGTTTGCATTGGAATAGCTTGACAATGTACACACATTGCTACGTGGATGCTCATAAAGGAAAGTAGCTGGTTCCTAGTATCTATTTTTTTTGGTTTTGTTTAACAGTTATAACCTGAGAAAAGCCATTATAGGTTGAATACAATTGTAAACCAAGCCTCTTAAGTGTCTCATTTATTTGTTAGACACTTTATGCATTCAATAGTGATATATTAATAAAAGGTCTATATTCTGCTTTAATTATTATTTTATATATATTTTATTTAAGATGATGATGAGTATTAGATAAATATTTCTTATATATAATGCTTTATGGCAGTAACTTCATGTAAAATGATACCTCTTCAAATAATATGAAAACAAATATTCTCTTTGAATATGCCATACAAGTGACAAAAATATATGAGATAATTCTTCAAGTAACTGAAATATAAAAGGCCTAAAAATATTATGGGGAAAAAAAATTTCTTTTCAACTTGAAGCTTTTTGTGGTTATCTTCTTGGGTGTCTACTTTACTGTTTTTATTGTTACCAACATTATATGGAAACAATATCTTTATAGTTAAGTAGGAAATTCATCTGTTCCTCTTTATCTGTATTTGAAATTATAATATTCTGTCATCAGTTAATTGACTTCAAGGAAGTAAGTCTGAAAAATTGAACTTTGTGAAAACAACCCTATTCTCTTTTTGTGCAATTGATTTTTAGTCTTCTATGAGCACTATTGTTTCTAATTTTATTGTTTTAAAGATACTGTATTAATTGTCTACTGTTGGTCTCATAACTTGATTAAAGACCTACAGACTTTTGTCTTCCAACCCTTTAAAGAAAATTTAGTGGTTAACATTGTTTCATTTTTTTTAGTCTCATATACATGGTCAAGGGCAGACAGAATCAGATGTGTATAAATGCATTGTTAGAAAGCTAGCTTTTCATATCTAATAGCTGTGTCTCATTTTAAGACAAAACACTTAATTTGTCATTTAAAACAACTCCTTGGTATACCCTGGAGAAAATATCTCACTGCTCACATATCTATTAATTGATTTTCTCCTTAGGATGAAAGCCTGGCCCGACAGCTGGTGGAGCTTGGCTACCGAGGGACTGGAGAGATAATAAAAAGGGCAGATTTTGAAGCAAGGAAAGCAGCTATAGAGATTGCAAGGCTGGCTGAAAGAACTCAGAAAAAGTAATTGCTCATTTTCAAATCCAGATTTTGTTATATTCTAGAGTCTCTGGAAAAATCCCTTCTCTCCTTTTCTTTTTTTTTTTTCCTTTTGGTTTTGCTGTAATTCAGAATAGTTGGCTGGAGCAGGTTAAACTTGGAATGCCCTAAAACATGTGTTTTGCAGATCAGGAACTGGAGGAGCTGTAACTTCTTGCAATAAAGTTACATGCAATTTGAGCTACTAATTTAAGAAATATAAATACCAAAATGTGATCATCATACCAATAAAGTCCTGTTAAAAAGTAACTGAATATTATTGGTTTTATGCATGTATATACTAAAAATATAGGTGACTTTTGCCCTAGCACTGTTTGTACTTTTGAGGCCTGTAAACATTGACATCATTTATATTCCAACATTTTTCTAAATATTGATTCTTTTACCTATATTAATAATAGTCTTGTTAATGTGACTAATAAAAAGTTATAATAATAAACATGACTCTAATAACATACATTAAGTATATAATGAATGAGAGGTATTCCTAATGTGAACTACACCAGACTGGTAAAACAAGTTCAAGAAGACTTGACAAAGTGATCATCTATTTGAACTATTAAGTTGTTATTGTTGAAATGGATACTTATGTAGATATCATTATATTAGTCTTAGAAAGCATCTTTAAAAGTACCTGGTAATTATAACTAGAAATGTCCCCTTTACTCATTATAAATGATAACATTTGATAGATGTGAATTGGTCCTGGGAATGTGGAATTTGAAGTATTTCAGTGATTATTGTGTTTCAGAACCAAAGACTATTGTAATTTAGCACACTGACATTTGAGAATGTATTAGTTTTCTATTGCTGCCATAACAATCACTACAAAGTTAGTGGCTTAAAATGGCGCAAATTTATTTATTCCCAGTTCTATACATACACTATGGTTTAGCTGGATCTTCTTTTCAGTATTTCACAAGACTGAAATCTGCTGTCAGCTGGACTGAGTTCTTGTCTGGAGGCTCTGAGACTGACCTGTTTTCACACTTATCCAGAGGGTAGGCCAAGTTCAGTTTCTTGTAGTGGTAGGGCTGAGGTCCCCATTTCCTTACCAGCTGTGGTTCTGGTTGTCATTTGAGGGCTGATCTTTGTTCCTAGGGGCTGCCCACATTCCTTCTCATGCTTTCCATCTCTCCTTCCTCTTCAGCAATAGTGGGTTTAAGACCCTCTTACCCTTAAGATATCTTCAGGTTCCCCATTGGAAGCATCTTTAAGGGATCATGTACTGGACCCATTAAAATGATCCATAATTATCTCTCCATTTTAAGGTTTAAGTCTTTCATTAAATCTTTTGGCATATAATCTAACATACTCTTTAGTTCTTAGGATTGGGGAATGGATATCCTTAAAGGAGCATTCTGCTTATCACAGGAAATTTATATAAAACTTCAATAACTTATTGAACATAGTTACTCTTTTATTCTTAACAAAATTATACAAATTGTATGGGTATAATTATATGTCTCATATGAAAAATAGAGGTAGTTCTATTTTTCTGTGAGGATCAGTACATGCCTGTCAGGAATAGAAATGCAAAGATTTTTGTGTGATTTTGTCTGGAATTTATGTATATTCATATATGATTCTATAAGAGATATAAACCAGTTTAAATCAAGAGTAGTCAGTTATATTTAAAGTATAAGTTCTATCCTTGTCGTAAGTCCATTTTGTGTTTAAGGATCAAAGTGGGTATTTCTTCTATGTGATGGTCTTTTTAACTGGCCAGAGCTGGAAGTCATTAGGCTACTAAAGTGCCAGTCATGGGAGGCTAATCCTTACCCAGTGCTTCAAGGATCGGAAGGCTCTTTCATCTGCAGATCTTCTCTGGCTGCCTTTGCAATGGGATGGGTCCCATATGTTGCTTTTTGTCTGCTGTGGGAGTCATTTGCTATTCTTTGTCACGTGTTGTTGACAGCATGGCCAGCAGAGGGTGTCCTAGAGCCAAGTATGTCCTGTGCTAATATTCATTGGAGGATAACTGAAAATATGCATGGGTATCTGACTATATGTGTATTGATACCAACTCAGAAACACTTTATTCTACTCCCAGATTACCTTCCATTAACTGCATATGAGAAACTTCAAGTAGATCACAATCTTTTCGTAATCACAGAGCACACATTTCAAGAAGTGCTAGTATCCAGAAGTATGTTCCTTCCAGCAGCTTTATAAGAGAATCTGGAGGGAGGAAAGCAAACAATACTGGAGGGAGATATTTTAATGAGTGGAGGTCTCAGAAGAAGACAAAAAGTAAAAAAAAAAAAGTTAGGTTTTATTCTATTATTCACATAGTGCATTGGGATTATGCTAGCTAGATTGTGGGGATACAATAGAACACAATTCTGCCCTAAGAAGTTTGAGTGCTGGATAAGTAAGGGAAATTATATTGTTGGTGGGAAAGGGAAATGGAAAACAGTTTTGCAGTTATTCAAAAAGTTAAAAAAAGAGTTACCATATGACCCAGCAATTTCAAGAATGTACATAAGAATTCACCTAAGAATGTACCAAAGGGTTCACTTAAGTACTCAAACCTGAGTGTTCATAGCAGCATTATTCACAGGAGCAAAAATGTGAAAACATCTCAGAAGTGCATCAACTGACAGATGGATAAAAAGCCTGGTATATAAATATAATGGAATCATAAAAGGCATGAAGTACTGTTATATGCTATACTGCGTATAAACTTTGAAAACAGTAGGTTAAGTGAAAGGAGCTAGATTTCATTTATATAAAATGTCCTAAGGAGGTAAATTCATAAATGCAACTAGTTTCATGGTTACCAAGGGTGGGAAGTAAGGGGGGTTAGAATGATGCTATTGAATATGGGGTTTCTTTTGGGGGTGATAAAATATGTAATTAGATATTATGGATGATTGTTTAACTTTGTAAATATACTAAAAACCATTGAATTGTATACTTCAAAAGGGAAAATTTTATATTATGTTATTTATATTTCAATAAAAAAGTCAATTACAACAGAAGATAAGACATGCAATCATATGTACTATGACAGCACCCTGAAGTAACACTAAGTCAGGGTTTAGGGAGGATGTTGAAGAACAGGGAAAGCTTTTCCTAAGGTACAACTGCTAAAGTGAACTCATAGGATGAAAGATAATCAGGTAAAGAAGGATGTTAAGATAAATATATCACTATGCCTTGATTTGCTAATAAAAAACAATTCTTTACAAATCCTGGTCTCTATCTCTGTCTTAATTTGTAATCCCTTTGCTAAGGCATTTCCTCCCTGAAAGCAGTACTGTTAGAGAGCACTCATTTCAACATTTGTTGGGTGATGTTGTTATTGGTAGTATGGGGTGGGGATGCTTTGAAGTTCCACTATTATGTGAACATATCTCATTTCTTCTCTACTTAGATTCATGCTATCTTTTTCTATTAATCACAAGACAGAAACTACCAAGTGTGGAAAGGCGAATGGTAGTTGTTTAGTTGAGGCCCTTTTGCCAGGACAGAGTTATTCTCTGTCCCAGGGGCTGCCTAAGGTAGCTGCGAAGCAGAAGCTTCAGAGAATTTCCATTTGCAGTGAGAGGTTCAGCTGCTCTCCATAATGCAGAAGAGATGGACCTTGACAGCTACACCAGCTGAATATTGGTAATATAATCAAATTGGTAATATAATAAAATTACAAATATCCTTCTAATTTTTAATTTCAACTGTGTCATCCCTCAGGTGGTACACTTTTCTGGATGAACTTGTAAGACCATCAGTGTTCTCACTTGAAGTCAGTTTATCTTATTAGGAAATGAATTCACCCCTCTTAGAATTATCTCTGAGATAATGATCTATTTTACTAAAGTATGACACCTGAAACAGATGGTAGGAATATGTGGTAGTCCTGATAAGGTCCTAATTAAACTGGAAGGCTATTGCCATCTTCTCAGAAGACTTTATGATTAACCTTTGGGATTTACTGTAAGAAATACCCTTATATAAATTTCGAATTCAAATATGCAGGGATCTGTGTGATCTTTTGTACTGAATGAAGAGGATCTGTATGGTTATTTAGTGTAAGGTTCTTGTTCCCTTTATCCTAGGGGATCCTAGTAAATGTAAAAGCTGGACAAGTCCCCAGACTTTTTGGTAGTATTCAATCTAATCAATTTATCATCTGTTAACTTGCACTTTCTGGTATGATTTGTATTTTATTACCTCCATTTGGAAATGGAAATGGAAATACCTATTAATTGACAAAATGTTCTTTTTATTTTATGGAGATGAAGTTGGAAAAAAGGTCAAAATGGGTTTCATGTAATATGGCTTTATCCCATCTAGTAGTTTTACCTTTGCCTAATGGTTTTATAATAAAAAACAACCACATACTTAAGAATTAAATGAGAAATTTTATATAAGTGTTCTGTGAAATGATTTCAGTTTTTTGCTTAGTTTTGGATATCAGATTTCTTAAATGTTGTATGTTAAAAGTTATTCTCTTTTAAAATCCAGATGATGCAGTTGTGATTTGTTGCAGATCAACATCTCCAGGAAGGTGACAGTAAGAGTGAAAAGTGCACAAGTTTTGCTTTGTCCCCCCAAATCTTAGGTTGTATCTGCTCTCTTGTGGGAGTGCACATGTCTTATAGAGCCATATACCATTCATCTCTTGTTCTTCCTTTCCAAGCTAGGTGACAGCACTGATGGAATTAATCATTGTGAAGTTCTGTGGGGTGTCCATTATAATGGGACAGGAGAGTTATACAGCCCTGAGGATGACTGCTAGTGAATATTATGCTCTCTTTTGTGTGGATTCAAACTGATTTTGACAATTTCTGATTGGGAAAGGAAAGAAGTTATGTACCAAATCAAGAGCCACATCACATCTACTGGAAGCCACATAAATCTGTTCTTTCAAGTGGCACTGCAGCTGCAATCAGGACTACATGAGCTTGGGGTAGTCTACAGTCATTCTCCAGAACTCAGTAGGGGGACTGTGTCAATGGCCAAGCATGACAATCTGAATTAGACATTCAGGTCAGTGATGCCTGAGTGGATCCATGGACATCGAGGTCCTACTACAATGGGCTAACCCTTGGCCAGGAGTCCATTTGTTATCTGATCCCTTTTGTGTTGTTTGGGCTTTCTGTATCCTGTTTGTTCATTCTGGACATTACTTCGTGATGAAAGTTGTAATGGATTTATCAATTTGGTTTTATCTATTTTGATTTATGTATTTTGATGTTAGATGCATCTACTTTATGATTTTATTTCTTTTTGAAATAAAATGGACTTCTATACCATTGTTTTATAAAATCTTTATTATCATTGCTTTATGAAAACTTTATTCCTGGCAAAATTTCTTTTACTGAAATTTACTTTTTCTTTGATAGCCCCTCAACTTTTAAAGAGTCTTCATATATTTTTCCCCATCATTTTTACTTTTAATTTACCTATTCTTATATGCTTAGAATGGCTTTTTTATGGATGGTATATATTTGAATCTTGCTTTTAAACATTTAATATACCTATCCTTGTATTTAATGGTGTATTTAGGCCATTTATCTGTATTTTTGCAATCATAGATGTGTTCGGATTTAAATCTACCATCTTTCTAGCTGTTTTCTATTTGTCAAATCTGGTCTTTGTTTCTTTATTCCTCTTCTTTTGAATTTAGACTTTAAAAAAACATGTTAATAATAATCTTCAACAATAACTTATGATTTATACATTTACAAACTTTTTGTTAGTGGTTATTTTTTTAAATTAGTGATTGCTAAAGAGTTTATAAACATTCATCTTTAACTTAAATATAACAGTCTACTTTCAAATAATATTAACCTCTTCATGAATTTAAGAATCTTACTATAGTTCCAGTTATTCTTCCCACATTTTGTACTATCTTGCCACCTTTTTTAAAAAAAATCTAAATATTTATAAATCCTGTAAGACATTCTTAGTACTTTCACAAAAGACAGTTATTTTAAAAGTGATTAAAAATAAAAAATATATAATCCTAATTTTTCCCATCCCTGGTAAGTTCCAATTTCTTTGTGTGGATCTTTTCTTTTATTTGGTATTATATTCCTTTTAAATGTGTGTGTGTGTGTGTGTGTGTGTGTGTGTGTGTATATATATATATATATATATATATATATATATATATATATATGAACTGATCTTCTAGTAATGAATTTTCTCACCTACAACTTGTCTATAAGAGTATTTTGCTTTAAATTTTAAAGTTGATTTGCTGGATCTTGAGCTGAGGTTCCAGCAATCCCTGAATACCTGTGTCTTGGTAGTGGGGATGGGTTTCTCTTACTCTTTGTTCTTGCTCTGGTCTGTCTCTTGTTGGTTCTATGGTTGAAATTCAATGTTTGATAGACTGTTTTCTTAATTTTTGTTCTAGAAGTTGCCATTTTCTGCTGTGTGAGCTTTATCAAGATGATTGTCTTCTAAGCTTTCATTTAAAAGGATAAATCATTTCTACTTCATGGATTTGTGGGGAGTTAAGTACCACAAGTGAGCTCTGTTACTCTAGGCTATATAAAGTATAGTTTAATTAGCTTGCTATTTCTAAGAAGTATGTTACAATCTCTCATTAAATTCCCATATCCGATTAAGTAAGCATGAGTATTGTCAGTGGAGATTCTTTTTTTTGTATCTAAGTTCTTTCTATTTTATTTATTATTTATTAGATGTAACTTACTTTATTAGAGTTATAACTCTTTTCAATAAATGTTAATGTGTACTTGTTACTGAAAAAGTATTTCAAATGCAACCTTTTCCTAATAAGATACATGCACAGCTATACTGGATGAACTCTTGACTCACTGAGAGCTTTTCCCATGTAATTAAAGGTAGGACTACATTAAAAATAGTTCAGATATACTTAATGATTCCCCAAATCATATGACAGTTAATGTTCACTATTAACTAGTTGGATTTTGTAACACCTCTGAGAACACACCCTGAATTTCTTCCCTTTTCCCTCCTTTCTCCCTTGTTTTCACTCTTTTTATTTTTTTTGTTCTCTCTGTTCTTTGTTTCTCTTCCTCCCTTCCTCCCTCCTTCTTTCTCTTTCTCTTCACACACACACACACACACACACACACACACACACACACACACGCACACAAAACCTGTATGTATTTAACAATAAGCAAGTGATTGTTAATGATATTTGATAATGTTGATATTTTCAAGGAAAATATCTATCCATGCATCTATCCTCTATCCAGCAAAAAGCAATTTTATATCATATTTCCTTTGCTGAGTACTTATTTGAACATGTTCATCTATGCAGTTAATTCTAATTCAAGAGACCAAGTGTATACATGACCTAAATAATAGTTGACACATTGTCACCATAATCACATGTAGTTTTAGGTCTTAGTCTTTTTTTTTTTTAATTTTGATACAGGATCTCATTAAGTAGCCCAGGCTGGCCTCAAACTTGGAATCCTCCTTCCTCAGCCTGCTGAGTAGCTGAGATTACAAGCAAGCATCAACATTCCCAACTTCAGGTTTTAGCCTGTTCTAGATTAGAATAAACTTAAAGAGAAAATAACATAGATGAAATTTAAAGAAGATAATAGTTATGCTAACAATTAATCAAAGCACAAATAAAATTCAGGTTTTTGAAAAGTTATGCCATTTTCTTCAGAATATTACTTAGGTTCTGCCTTTCAATTTTGTTCTTAATTTAGTTCTCTACCTAAATTTTGTTTATTCATTAAATAGTTATTCATAATCCCTTCATAGGCAAATTTGAGGATCTCTTCTCAAATTCACCCCACAGGCCTGACCTCTGCTGCTGTCTTTAATAGCAATGAGGGGTCATCTACTTCTTAAAATGTTCCCTTCTTTGCATTTATATTAACTTATAACTTCTCATTTGTCTTCCACACTTGAAGATGTCTGCCATCTTTTCTGTAACTTCTCCCACAAAGGATGAATTTTTGGTTTTTGTACTGCTTGTGTATTCTACTACTACTTTCATATCTTGCCCACTTTTATGTTTTCAGTTAACCTGGGTGAAGAAGCAAGCTTGACTGCTCTTCTGGATTTCCAACTCCATGTCTGTTATTTATTGCTATTTGTCAAACAGTAACAAAATACCTTAAAAATTCTCATTATTGTCCTTTTACTGAATTTTGCTTCTCAGACAAAAATGCTGATTTTTGTGCTGGCAATACCTTTTTAAAAAATCTAACTTAAATTTTTTTTTAAAAAATGCTCCTTTTTAGTTTTGCATGACAGAATGTATTTTGATATATCATACATACATGGAGAATAACTTTCCATTTTTGTAGTTGTACGTAATATGGAGTTATATTGGTTATGTATTCATATATGAACATAGGAAATTTATGTCCAATTAATTCTACTGTCTTTCCCATTCCCATCTCCCCTCCCTTCCCTTCATTCCCCTTTCTCTAAGCCAATGAATTTCTATTCTTCCCTCCCTGATACTTATTGTGAGTTAGCATCTGCATTTCAGAGAGAACATTCGGCCTCTGTTTTTTGGGATTGGTTTATTTCAAATTTAGCATAATAGTCCCTGCTTACATCCATTTACTGGCAAATGCCATAATTTCATTCTTCTTTATGGCTATGTAATATTCTATTGTGTATATGTACCACATTTTCTTTATCCATTCATCTGTTGGTTTCATAACTTAGATACTATGAATTGAGCTGCTATGAACATTGATGTGGCTGTGTCACTATAGTTTGCTGATTTTAAGACCTTTGGGTATATGCTGAGGAAAGGGATAAATGGGTTAAATTGTGGTTCCATTCTAAGTTATGTGAGGAATTTTCATACTGCTTTGCATAGTGATTGGACCAATTTGCAGTTCCACCAGTAATGTATGAGTGTACCTTTTCCCCCACATTCTCCTCAACATTTATTGTTACTTGTATTCATGATTATTGCCATTCTGATTGGAGTGAAATGGAACTTCAGTGTAGTTTTAATTTGTATTTCTCTAATTGCTAGAGATGTTGAACATGTTTTTATATATTTGTTGACTGATTGTATTTCTTATTCTGTGAAGTGTCTGTTTAGTTCCTTTGCCCATTTATTTATTGGGTTATTTGTTTATTTTGATGTTAAGTTTTTTGAGTTCTTTATATTTCTCAAGTATTAATACTCTATCTGAGGTGCACGTAGTAAAGATTTTCTCCCATTCTGTAGGCTCTCTCTTCATGTTCCATCCACATATACAGTGAATAATGTTTAAATTAGGTTAATTATATCTATCTCCTCAAACATTTATCAATTTCTTATGTGTAAGAAATTCTAAATCCTTTCTTTTAGTTTTTATTTTAAAATACACAGTACATTATTGGTATCTGTCATAGTACTTTTTTTGCATAATGTTAATATTTGAAAACCAATCTTTTTAAAATTGCCTGGCATTGAATTAGTAATGTCTCATTCATTACCTGTGAATGAAACTGCCAAATTATACTGTTGGTGCTACAGAATTAATTTTGTGTGCACTTTTAACTACTGTGATCTCCTAGGAGCTGGGGTGAGCTTAAAAGAAATGTGCTGGCTGTAGAACCCATTTTCAGAGATGAGAGGAAAAATATCTATATAGTGATCAATCAGGGTAAAAAGTTTCACACATGACTTAGAAGATGTGAATGGAGGGAGGAAAGGATATTGTTTGGAAAATTAGCACATGAACCAAAAACTTTGAAGGCTTTATTATATTTGTTTCAGGAAGCAAAGTCAATGCCAGGGCCCCTTCTTAAATAAGTACTACAGGCACATAGAATTGAGTCAGAACGATAACTGTGAGTCCTAGTGAGGGTCTCTTTGAACTATAAAATTAAAAGTTTTTTCCTTCCATAGCCCTTATTTTCTTATTTATTTAAGTCGATGAGTGAAAAATTGTGTATTTATAGTATACAATGTAATATTTTGTATAATATATGGTGTTTGCATAAAAATATGTGCGCATTGTGTAATATTTACATATTGTGTAATATCACATATTAGTCACTTTACATTCTTGTCTTTTGTGATGAGAACATTTACTTTTTATTTTTAGCAATTTTGAGTTTTCAATACATCATTATTAACTGAATTCACTTTGCTGTATAACAGATCTTCAAACCTTATCTCTCCTAACTGAATTTTTTACCTTTGACTAGAAGCTTCCCATTTCCTCTCCCACTTCAGCCCCTGGCAACCATTTCCTTCCTTCCATTTTTAATTAATTTCTTTGATATATACCTACTTTAAAATATTTAACTTAGTTACTTTGCTTGCTTTATTTCACACATTTATTTAAATATATGCTTTTTTAGAAAAAATTTGATTAAAATTTTACATAACATTTATGTGAATTTTATTATATATTTCATTTCTTATAATTTTTCCGTAGATTCTGGTGGCAGATAGGGTTTCAATGTAGGAAGTCATATCATTTTTAAAACAATGATATTTCTATTGCCACTCTTCTAATCATTTCGCCTTAATTTTCTTTTTTAAAAAATTGTTCTTGAAAGGCACTGTAGTACATGGGTAAATATATGTTGATAGTGGACTTTCTTGTACTGTTCCTGGTATTAAAGAATAGTGTCTACTATTTCCTTCTTCACAGTGTATATGCTTAATGTGGTTTACTGAGATAGTTGATCATATAGTTTTTTAAAATTCTTTACTCTCTTAAATGTTCAAAGATGTTGGAGGGATTTCTAATATTAACCTCTCCTTTCATCACCCTGGCCATGTTTATTATCTTTACTATTCCTTATTGGATAGACAATAATTTATCTAGATTGTCTTTTGGATTTTCTACTCAAAGTAATCTTCTATTGTTCTTGCCTAGTATCAAAATAACAAACAATTTTGTTTAGGGCTTTGCTTTCAATACCTCTCCCCACTATATCCTGTCTCTGGAGTTAAGTCAGTCTTTCATAAGCCCATTTAGAGAGTCTAGGGATTTTTAAAAAAACATACTCTAATATCATAACTCTGGGAACTAAAAATCAAGAATTCTCAGCTGTTTTCAAATTTGTAACTTGGGCAAGGGTCCCGTACTTTAACATAAGACCAAAGTAGAAATCGAATGTAAACAATATCTGAGAATGAAGGATAAATGGGGTATATTTTGGCTTTAGCTGCATCAGAGTACCAGGGATAAATATATTGATAAGACTTTAGCAGAAAAATGTTTATTTGAGGAAAAATGCTTGCTTCAGTCATTGAGAAAGCAAAACCCGCTGTCTGAGTAACTCCTGTTCTGATATTACATTGACTAATTGATTTAGGTAGAGGCATTTTTTACTTTGTCTCTCGATTGCTCAATTGCTCACATTCTAACGTTCAGACACTTTAGTGCTAACATCTTTTTAAATAAAGTCTTATTTAACCTTTAAACCCATTTTCTGGATGATGAAATCCAAGCATAGAGATTTAAAGAAATGTTCTTAAAATTATTCAGCTTGTTCACAGTAGAGCTAGGATAAAAATCCAGGCACAGTGGCTCCACAGTGGTTTTACTGATATAAGAATTGATTACTAGAGTTGTTTTTTTTTTTTCCAGCTTTTTTGAGGTATGATTGACAAGCAAAAGTTGTGTATACTCATGGTATACAGTGTGATATTTTGGTATACAAACATATTGTGACATGATTATCACAATCAAGCTAGTTAACATACCCCTGACCTCACATAGTTATTCTCCCACTCCCACTATGGTCAGAATATTTAAGATTGCTACCTTGGCAAATTTTAAGCATGTAATACGGTGTTATTAATTATAGTTCTGATGTATATTAGATATCCAGAATTTATTTATTTTTTGCATAATTGAAACTTTGTATTCTTTGACCAAATCTACTTCCTTCCTCCTGGAGTCCCTGACAACTGCCATTCTCCTTGCTTCTTTGAGTTTGGCTTTTTTAGATTTCACATACAAGTGAGATCATGTAGTGTTTTTCTGTGGTTTATTTCACTTAGCATAATTTCCTTCATATCCTTTGATGTTGTTGCAATGACATTTTTATTTTTTTAAGGCTGAATAATATTCCACTGAGTATATATATGTGTGTGTGCACATACACGCATGTGTGCACATGGATATCACATTTTATTAATTCATTCATCCATCAGGGAACACTTAGGTTGATTCGTATTTTGGCTCTTGTGAGTAATGCTTCAGTGAACATGGGAGTGCAGATATTTTTTGACCTACTGATTTCATTTTCTTTGGGTATATATTCAGAAATGGAGTTGCCAGATCATACAGTAATTCTAGTTTGATTTTTTTTTTTTGAGCAGCCTCCATACTGTTTTCAGTAATGGTTATACCAATTTACATTCCCAATGGAAGTGCAGGAGATTTCCCTCTTCTGCACATCTTTGTTAGCACTTGCTATTGTCTTTTTAATAATAGCCATTCTAACAGGTTTGATCTCATTGTGGTTTTGAATTGCATTTTCCTGATGACCAGTGACATTGATCATTTTTTTGCAATTACTTGCTGACCATTTGCATATCCTCTTTCGAGAAATATCTATTCAGAGACTTTAGCCATTTTATAATTGGGTTCTTTACTTTCTTGCTATTGAGTTGAATTTCTTATAATTTTATATTAACCCATACCTCTCAGAGGTATGGTTTGCAAGTATTTTCTCCCATTCTGTTGATTGTCTCTTATTCTGTTGTTTCTTTCTGTGCAGAACCTTTTCAGTTCGATGTAGCCCGATTTGTACACTTTCGATTTTACTGTCTGTGTTCTTGGGATCATGTCAAAATTTGTGGCCCAGTTCAGTCTCAACATTTTACCTTTGTTTTCCTCCAGTAGTTTTGCAGTTTTAGGTCATACGTTGGTTTTTAATCCATTTTGAGTATATTTTGTGCATAGGGTGATGTGGGTGTTATTATATTCTTTTGCATGTAGATATTCAATTTTCCAAATTTTATTTATTGAAGAAAAGTGTCTTTTTCCCATTGTGTGTCCTTCTCATCTTAATTGATGATGATCACAGTGCATGGATTTATTTCTGGGCTCTCTGGTCTGGTTCATCAATTTGTATGCCTGTTTTTACACCTGTAAAATGCTGTTTTGATTGTTACACCTTGGTGTAGTGTATTTTGAAATTATCTAGTACAGTAATTCTAGTTTTGATTGTTTTGTTCAAGATTGCTTTATTTGGATCATTTTTTGGTTCTATATGAATTTTAAGATTGTGTCTGTATTTCTGTGAAAAATGTCATTGGAATTTTTAGAGGAACTGCACTGAATCTGTAGATCACTTGAAATGGTCTGGATATTTTGAGAGTATTAATTCTTCCAATCCATGAACATTTGGTATCTTCCCATTTACTTGTGTCTTCCCCAATCTTTCACTAATATTTTATAGTTTTTAGTATATAGATATTTTACTCACTTGGTAAAATTTGTTGCTAAGTTTTAAAAAATTATATAGTAAATGGGATTTTTTAAATTTTGGATACTTTATTGTTAGTCTATACAAATACAATTGATTTTTATGTATTTATTTTTGTATCCTGAAAATTTAATGAGTTTTTTATTCTAAGCATTTCTTGATGGAATTTTTAGTTTTTTTAAATGTGGAAAATAATGTCTGTAAACATAATTTTTCTTCTTCAGATAGATTCAAATATCTTTTATTTCTTTTTCTTGACTAACTCTTCTATATTGAAAATATTTAGCAAGGAGGGCAATTCTGGTCTTATTCTTGATATTAAAAGGAAGCAATCATCATTGAATATGATGTTAATTGTGGACTTATCACATATGTTCTTTATTATATGAGATATATTCTATATCTAATTTGTTGAGAGCTTTTTATCAGAAAAAGATTTAAAAATATTTTCCAAGGATCATGCCTTAAAGTAGAAACCTTCAGTTTATGTTTGATTGATACTAGTTAAAAGGTTTTGGTATTAGATAAAAGATTTTGATATTAGATAAAAGATTTTGTAAAAGAAATGTAAACCTGGGGCAAATAACTTCTTGCTGTTTTTACCAATTTGAATAAAGTTCTAAAACTAAATTTAAGACCATAAAAACCCCTTCATTGTTATTGTCATTGAATTAATCTTTTATCACTATAGATAGATGTTGTTCACAATCTAATGACTCCTTTAACTCTGTTACTCTATTCATTGCACTAATACAGCATAGTGAATGAAATATGATTGAGCCTCAAGAACCTAAAACATTTTTTATATTCTACACACACACACACACACACACACACACACACAAAATGTATTTCTGTTTTATCTTTCCTTCTATTAAAATTTTAGAGTCACTGCTTATGGAAAACAAGTAAATAGAGTAGCAGAAGTCTTCCACCACACACACAACACCCTCCTCTCAAATTTGTCAACATTTTCAATTCGCTTAGGTGATGAATTATTTTTCTTGTTCGTTTTTATTTTTATTTAGTGGGAATGTTCTTTAAAATGTAAACACATATTTGTCATAAGGATGGAAAATCCCCATTATTATAGTACTTTGCTTCATTTAGAGTTAGAGATGGTAATTTTCAGTACACAGTGTGTAATATGGAGAGCATCAGAGATAGATCAACAGGATTTCTTCTAGTTTTTTATGAGTGAAGTCAGCACAATATAACCTTACACATCCCTGTTTGCCCGAAACAAAAATTTGTAAACATTCATTGAGAAAATAGTATATGTGTAATATATATTTTACATTTATAACATTCAGTAATTGAATTTTTAAAATCATGTAAGCATTATCCTAGGATCAGCATTATTTTTTATGATGGGTAATATGTAATTAATTATTTTTAGTATACCTAAACCACCTGCTAGTAGAATTATTCTAACCAAGATGATTATATTCAACCTATTTAGTATGATTCCTTTTAAATTTTGTTTATGATGTTAAAAGAATGTGAGGTATATCCCTGAAATGAATTAACATTAGAGAAATGCTAGACATTGAAAATTGAATTTTAATCCCTATTTTGTTGGATTATTTTTATCAACTTGCAAATTTTATGACTTTTTCAATTTATACTTTATTTATATTTTTTCTTTTTTTATTGGTTGTTCAAAACATTACAAAGCTCTTGACATATCATGTTTCATACATTAGATTCAAGTTGGTTATGAGCTCCCATTTTTACCCCAAATACAGATTGCAGAATCACATCTGTTACACGTCCACATTTTTATATAATGCCCTATTAGTAACTGTTGTATTCTGCTATCTTTCCCATCCTCTACTATCCCCCCTCCCCTCCCCTCCCATCTTCTCTCTCTACCCCATTTACTGTATTTCATTTCTCTCCTTGTTTATTTTCCCATTCCCCTCACAAACTCTTATGTGTAATTTTGTATAACAATGAGGGTCTCCCTCCATTACCATGCAATTTCCCTTTTCTCTCCCTTTCCCTCCCACTTAGTGTATCTGTTTAATGATGATCTTTTCTTCCTGCTCTTCCTCCCTGCTCTGTTCTTAGTTGTTATATATTTTTCTTTATGTGCTATTTACTTTATAATATATACATTTCTTTATGTGTCTGTTAATACATAAGTAATTGGTTACAATAACTTTAGTGAGTGTGAAATTCAGACAGCAGAATGATGTGTGTGTTTTGTGAATGACTTAATAACAAATACTAACATTATAACTATCATTTTCTGATATATGTCAGGAACTGGAGAGTGCTGTACATGTTGTAACTTGTTCAATACTCATAGCCATCTTGGTGCATGTAAGTACAGTCTCCATTTCATAGATGGGGAAACTGAGCACACAGAGTTTGTAACTAATTTATACAACTCTAAGAGGCAGAAGCAAGAAGAGAACTCAAGCAGTGGTATTAAAGTCTGGGTTCTTAACAACTATATTCTCTTACCTCGTGTAAGAAAATATGGTTTTCAGTGCTATATCTTCCAAATGTAGAGTCTTCCTTAGACATTATTTAATTTATTCTCAATTATTTAAGTCATCAGATCAAACCAATATTCAGGTACTTCCTGACAATATTGGTTTTGGAAAGGGTACCATGAAATGCTATTTATCAGAATCCAAGTAGCCTATTTAATTTACTTTAAAAAGCAGATTGGGCAATGGAGCTTTTTGATGACTAAACATTCATGTCCTTAATATGTTTACTTTAACACAATATTAAATCAATTTTGAAAAGGTGCAGGTGTGTTTGGGGAGCTTTTCTCTCTAAGTAGTGAATTTGTAACATTAGCAAAAAAGTTTTTGCACCTGGATTTGGATAGTGATAACAAACTTTATTGGTCTAAGACTAAATTGGGACTACCATTTAATTTTTTTTGTAATTTAAAAATACTTGAATTTTAAACAGTTTTGGAAAAGCCCACAAAAATAAATAAATAAAAGTTGTTTACATAGGTGCTGCAAAACATTTCTTTTTAATAGAGATTGTTACTATTTACAAGTTAAAGATTTTTAATGAAAGATACTAGAGTATAGTAAATAATTTATTTGTGGATTCCAAGGCTATTATAAATAGGTATAAAATGATTCTGTTGTTTTGAATCCTTGTCCTCTTTCCTCCTTCAGTATTAACTGATCTTTCTGATTTTTCTCCTTTGTGAACATGAAGGTTGTTCCTAACTTAGATTCTTAGCATTGGCTATTCTTTCTGCTTGGAAAGTTCTTCTGCTGACCATCATTCTATAGCTGGCTCCTTCTTGTTATCCTGATCCTAGTCTACTTGTCACTTCTCAGTAGAGGTGTCCCCAGACTGCCATTTAAACTAGTCAAACAATCATTTGCTAATTGTTCTATTTTATTTTTCTAAGAGGTCTCATTACCTGTTGAATTTTTGTTTATATCAATATATGTAATGTTTTCTCCTTTAATACCAGTGAACTATATATGGGCAGTTATCTGTATTTTCTCTTGCTCATCACTGTCTCATCAGTCAGTCATAATGCCTGGTAAATATTAAGTTGTCAATTTCTAGTTGAATAAATGGCATTTTAAGTCAGGCTTGAGATGTTAGTTGCTGCTTATATTATGAACAAGGTAGCAGTTAGATGAGCTGTCATTCTGTTTGTAGCATGAATGTTTATCCAGTGTCAGTTATAGGTGTCTAGTTTGGTACTCATGGCCTGGCCCAAGAGGTGGGTGATTTAACTCATGCAGTTTGAATCAATGTTATTTCAGAGTCACAGTACAAAAATCTACACCTAATATATCTTTCAAAAACTTCATTTCTATTGTGTAATTATGTATTAGGGAAATTGCTCCTGAGATTCCTGGGTGAATGATTATGTAACAAATGTATATATTTTATGGATAAGTAGGTATGCATATGTGTGTGTGTGTGTGTGTGTGTGTATAAAATTAGGGCTATTTTTGCAATCACAAATTAACCAATATCCTCAGTTCTGTGCTCATAATCCTCTTGCTTGTCTTTTTATATAATTTCATTATATATATATATATATATATATATATATATATATATATACCCTAAGAGTATATTTTCAATTTTAATTGTTTTCATTTCACAAAGAATATTGATAGGCATCACCTTTTTTATCTTTTATTTATTTATTATTATTAGTTATACATGACAGTAGAATGTACTTTGATACATCATATATAGATGGAGTATAATTTCTAATTCTTCTGGTTGTACATGATATAGAATTCCACTGCTCATATAGTTATATATGTACATAGGGTAATAATGTGTGATTCATTCTACTAACCTTCCCACCCCCATACCCCCTACCCTCCCTCCACTTTCCTCTATCTAATCTAAAGTAACTCTATTCTTCCCTAGCCCTCCCCATTATTGTGGATTAGTATCTGCACATCAGAGAAAACATTCGGCCTTTGGTGTTTTGGGTTTGCCTTGTTCTACTCAGCATGATATTCTCCATCTCCATCCATTTACTGGCAAATGTCATCATTTTATTCTTCTTTAAGACTAAGTAATGTTCTATCACACACACACACACACACACACACACACACATACACACATATATATATATGTATATATATATATATATATATATATATATATATATATATATATATATTTATCTTACATTTTCTTTATCCATTCATGTGTTGAAATGCACTAGGTTGGTTCCATAGTTAATGTCTCATAGTTATCCTGCTTCCTACAAATCCTTAATCTCCTTCTCCCTGAGGCAAAGTCCATGGCCCTCCACTTGCCAAGTGAGAAAGAATCTCTCCCTCCTCTGTGTTTCTGGAGTATGTTGTTTATGTTTCTCTCTTACCAGTTAGAACATTCTGCTTTGAGATATATTTAGTTAAATGCATGTGTTACTCCTCTCTCAGAACTGTAAGCTCTTTAAT
Source organism: Urocitellus parryii (assembly GCF_045843805.1). Taxonomy (NCBI): domain Eukaryota; kingdom Metazoa; phylum Chordata; class Mammalia; order Rodentia; family Sciuridae; genus Urocitellus; species Urocitellus parryii. The sequence continues at coordinate 6,769,672 of NW_027553586.1, forward strand.
GAAAGGCACTGTTTCTTACTTAACTTCATATGCCAAAATGTGTTCTGAAAAGCATTCATTTAGTAGTAGTTTGTACTAAAATTATACTTATTTGAATTGTAAAGCTTTTATGCATAATGTTAAATGAGTAAAAAAAAATAAGAACTATACATTGATTCAGACTGTGGACCAGAAATATGTATAGAAGCATAGAACAGTTGAAATGACCCTTATGAGATTTTGCACAGGCAAGTGGCCACAAACAGAGAGGTAAAATAGTATGCAAGATAATGTATGATCAATCACTAAGTTGCCTGGGTATAAATCCTATTCCATTTACTAGCTGAGTTATCCACACTTAACCCCTCTATGACTCAGTTTATTATTCTATGCAAGGGGACTAATAAAATCCTCAGTTCACAGAATGATTATAAGGATTTGAAGCAAAAAAGGAAGTCCCTGTAGAGAAACATCTTAAAAGATTACCTCTGGAGGTACTGAGAGTAATGTTATCTATTACTATGACATGAACATATGGCATATGAAGTTAAGTAAGAAACAGAGCCTTTCATTAAAGAGCTTACTGTTCTGAGAAGGGAGTAACACATGCATGTAACTGTTGTCTCAAAGCCTAAATTATGAAATGCAAAATAGGAATTTTGAGTAAAGAGAAAACTTATTTGAGAAAATAATATTCAAGGGCTCTTAATGTCTATTTGTCTCATAAGTTTTCCAAGAATCAGACTTTGATATTATAACAAAATAGTAACAAAAATGAAAAATTCACATTTTTACTATCCCAAAATCAAGGGTACATAATTAATAGTCCCGGGATTTCAAAAGTTGTTTATTGAACAAATAAATAAAAAAGATAACACTTTTTAAAAAGCAAGATAAATGTTATAGAATGTTAATTGCTAGTTTTCAATTTAAATTATATTGTTCATATTCCTTTTATCCGTCTGGATTTTTCCCAGAAATATTTTTTACTTGAAATGCAAAGACTCAGATTAATCTAACTCTAAATAAACCTTAGGCAGTGATAAAAAGAAATGAAGTAATGAGTAAGAACAGTTAAAGATCAGTGAATGCAGTACCAAGATATACATATGAATTGCTAAATTTCTTTAAGTTTTCTCTAAAATAGATATATCATCCTTTTGGGTCTAACTTAACCATGGAAGTTTTCAATATCCCATATTGTTCATACCTCTGGAAGCCTACATGCTCAAACTCCAGAGATTACCTGAAATGTAAAACTTTTGATTCCAGAGATCACAATTCAGTTATTGCAAGTATGGGTAAATTAGCAAAAGGAAATAAATATCCTTGGTTATATACAGTGCTGCTTTGGTTGAGGGAACAACTTAATTATGATACATATATCATAATACATTACCAAACTTAAACTCAAACTTTCATTTTAGTCCTCATTCATTCAGCACATATTTCTTTATGTTCTCCTAATGCAGATTATTACTTTTTGGACCTCATTCTAATTCCTAATATTTACAAAAGCTGCCAATATCGATAGAGGATGCTTTTAAGTGTGTACAACTTCTCCCTAGAATAGGAAAAAGAAACAGGCAGGCCAAAGTTTGAATTCTGCATTAACCTGTTGAATGACTTACTAACTAAATTCTCCTAAGTTTCAGTTTTTCATCTGAGAACATGGAAAATATACCACCTCCCAATTATAAAGTGAGATAATTTAATGCAATGTCTGATCTTCAATAGAAAAGTACCTATTATAATTCACGACATTATCATTACAGATCTATAAAGATCAGTGGAACGGGCCACATATACAGATAGACAGGCAAGAAACACTTTCTCCTCTCAGATCCAATCACTAAGACCTATAGAGTTAAAAGGAAATCAGAGACACCCTCAAAAACACCAGGCAGCCCTTTGATCTCTGCCTCTGCTGAATTCTAGCTTCTATCCTTGCTATCCTTGGATATATGTGCCTGTCTTTCAGATAACTCCACAAGAGTGAAAACAACATGCATAGAATCTCAGAATTGGAAGAGTTTCAGAAGGAGACATAGGGTAGCCCCCTGTACTGAGGTGGGAGAATGCTTAAATCATCCAAGGCAGATGGCTATCTATTCCTAGTTTTAAAGATCTCTAAGGACTGAACTTCCCCAAATACCTTGGTTACCTGTATCAATGTTTAATCCCTTCTTTCTACTTATGTCCATCTTTATGTTCAACTCAACTTTTTCTCTTGCTACAATTTAAAAGTATTTCCTTTTATTTGGTCTCCTGTGAAAGTAAAGAACATCTGTTCTGCACCTTCCATATAATAACCTTTCAAATACTTGAAGACAGTTAAGTCACCCCTTAGTCTTCCCTCCTCCAAGTTAAACAGTCCTGATCTCACTGAGCCCTCTCTTAGGACCAAGTCCCCATTCCTTACATCACTTTTGCTGATCTTCGCTGGACGTGCTCCAGAGTCTCCATATTGTTTGCCAGATGCAAAGACCAAAATCGAACACAGCAATAATGCCAAATAAAGCAGAAGGATTACTTTTCAGTTCTGTATCCCTCTCTTGATAAAACATTCCAAGTGGTGTACTTGCCCTTTTTTCCAAAAATATATTGCTCTTTCTAAGCCTCTTTGCTTTATAATCATGTATGCTATCATCTTGTGGTACCTTTCTCCAAGGCTCATATCAGATTTCAGGTTCTTCAAATAATTCCTGTCAGTAAGGACCAAATATAGAAGCAAGCTGCTTCAGAACATTTTCTACCTTCTATAAAAGCTAAAATAGAAAAGCTGTGAAAACAAAATCAAAATTCATGCAATCCATGAAATAACCATCCACATTTACATCTTGATGGCATACAAAACAACCATGATTTTTTTCATGATTTGTACATAAAAATTCATCTACTTCTACTTCATGGATGATATAATCTAACAAACTCTGTAGGAGTGTCTTATAAACAAAGAACAAGAAAACAAATTAAAAGTTAAATCAATAAGTTTGTGAAAATGTTGGGTTCCAGATTTTTAAATCTTATTGGAGTTTTATATTTAAATTTACAATAATATACACTATGGAGGAGCGCCTGAGGCCATGCGACCAGCATTCTGTCCCAAGCTAATGTCCAGAGTCCAGTGTTCACAGTTGGGCTTGCCTGAGGAGGGGCTTTCAGGGACAGGGGAGGCCGACACTAAGGGTGGAATGAGATGGACATCATTACCCTAGGTACATGCATGATTGCAGAATGGTGCGACTCTACATCATGTACAACCAGAGAGTGAAAAATTCTACTGCATTTGTGAACAAGGAATTATTATTTTTTTTTTATTGGTCGTTCATAACATTACATAGTTCTTAATACATCATATTACATGGTTTGATTCAAGTGGATTATGAACTCCCGCTTTTACCCCGTATACAAATTGCTGTATCACATCAGTTACCCTTCCATTGATTGACATATTGCCTTTCTAGTGTCTGATGTATTCTGCTGTCCGTCCTATTGTCTACTATCCCCCCTCCCCTCCCCTCCCCTCCCCTCCCCTTTTCTCTCTCTACCCCTTCTACTGTAAATCATGTCTTCCATTTGTATTCTCTTGACTTACCCCTCCTTACCTCTTATATGACATTTTGTATAACCCTGAGGATCGCCTTCCATTTCCATGCGATTTCCCTTCTCACTCCCTTTCCCTCCCACCTCTCATCCCTGTTTACTGTAAATATTCTTCTCAAGCTCTTCGTCCCTACCCTGTCCTTGTTTACACCCCTTATATCAAAGGAGTCATTTGGTATTTGTTTTTTAAAGATTGACTAGCTTCACTTAGCATAATCTGCTCTAATGCCATCCATTTCCCTCCAAATTCTATAATTTTGTCATTTTTTAATGCAGAGTAATACTCCATAGTGTATAAATGCCACATTTTTTTAATCCATTCATCTATTGAAGGGCATCTAGGCTGGTTCCACAGTCTTGCTATCGTGAATTGAGCTGCTATGAACATCGATGTAGCAGTGTCCCTGTAGCATGCTCTTGTTAGGGCTTTAGGGAATAGACCGAGAAGGGGAATAGCTGGGTCAAATGGTGGTTCCATTCCCAGCTTTCCGAGAAATCTCCATACTGCTTTCCAAATTGGCTGCACCAATTTGCAGTCCCACCAGCAATGAACAAGAGTGCCCTTTTCCCCGCATCCTCTCCAGCACTTATTGTTGTTTGACTTCCTAATGGCTGCCAGTCTTACTGGAGTGAGATGGTATCTTAGGGTAGTTTTGATTTGCATTTCTCTGACTGCTAGCGATGGTGAGCATTTTTTCATGTACTTGTTGATTGATTGTATGTCCTCCTCTGAGAAGTGTCTGTTCAGGTCCTTGGCCCATTTATTGATTGGGTTATTTGTTATCTTATTGTCTAATTTTTTGAGTTCTTTGTATATTCTGGTTATTAGGGCTCTATCTGAAGTGTGTGGAGTAAAGATTTGTTCCCAGGATGTAGGCTCCCTATTTATCTCTCTTATTGTTTCTTTTGCTGAGAAAAAACTTTTTAGTTTGAGTAAGTCCCATTTGTTGATTCTATTTGTTAACTCTAGCGCTATGGGTGTCCTATTGAGGAATTTGGAGCCCGATCCCACAGCGTGTAGATCATAACCAACTTTTTCTTCTATCAGATGCCGTGTCTCTGATTTAATATCAAGCTCCTTGATCCATTTTGAGTTAACTTTTGTGCACGGCGAGAGATAGGGATTCAGATTCATTTTGGTGCAAATGGATTTCCAGTTTTCCCAGCACCATTTGTTGAAGATGCTATCCTTCCTCCATTGCATGCTTTTAGCCCCTTTATCAAAAATAAGATAGTTGTAGTTTTGTGGATTGGTTACTGTGTCCTCTATTCTGTACCATTGGTCCACCCGCCTGTTTTGGTACCAGTACCATGCTGTTTTTGTTACTATTGCTCTGTAGTATAGTTTGAAGTCTGGTATCGCTATACCTCCAGATTCACACTTCCTGCTTAGTATTGTTTTTGCTATTCTGGGTCTTTTATTATTCCATATGAATTTCATGATTCTTTTATCTATTTCTACAAGATATGCTGTTGGGATTTTGATTGGCATTGCATTGAACTTATAGAGAACTTTTGGTAATATCGCCATTTTGATGATGTTAGTTCTGCCTATCCATGAGCAGGGTATGTTTTTCCATCTTCTAAGTCTTCTTCTATGTCTTTCTTTAGGGTTCTGTAATTTTCATTGTATAAATCTTTCACCTCTTTTGTTAGGTTGATTCCCAAGTATTTTATTTTTTGGGGGGATATTGTGAATGGAGTAGTTGTCCTCATTTCCGTTTCAGAGGATTTGTCGCTGATATACAGGAATGCCTTTGATTTATGCGTGTTGATCTTATATCCTGCCACTTTGCTGAATTCATTTATTAGCTCTAATAGCTTCTTTGTAGACCCTTTTGGGTCTGCTAGGTATAGAATCATATCATCTGCAAATAGTGATAATTTAAGTTCTTCTTTTCCTATTTTTATGCCTTTAATTTCTTTTGACTGTCTAATTGCTCTGGCCAGTGTTTCGAGGACTATGTTGAACAGAAGTGGTGAGAGAGGGCATCCCTGTCTTGTACCAGATCTTAGAGGGAATGCCTTCAATTTTTCTCCATTCAGAATGATGCTGGCCTGTGGCTTATCATAGATTGCTTTTACAATGTTGAGGTATGATCCTGTTATCCCTAATTTTTCTAGCGTTTTGAACATAAAGGGATGCTGTACTTTGTCGAATGCTTTTTCTGCATCTATTGAGATGATCATATGGTTCTTATTTTTAAGTCTATTGATGTGGTGAATAACGTTTATTGATTTCCGTATATTAAACCAGCCTTGCATCCCAGGAATGAATCCTACTTGATCATGATGTATAATTTTTTTGATATGTATTTGAATCCGATTCGCCAGAATTTTATTGAGGATTTTTGCGTCAAGGTTCATTAGAGATATTGGTCTGTAGTTTTCCTTCTTTGATGTGTCTTTGTCTGGTTTCGGAATCAGGGTGATGTTGGCCTCGTAGAATGAATTTGGAAGTTCTCCCTCTTTTTCTATTTCCTGAAATAGCTTGAAAAGTATTGGTGTTAGTTCCTCTTTAAAGGTTTTGTAAAACTCTGCTGTATACCCATCCGGTCCTGGGCTTTTCTTAGTTGGTAGTCTTTTGATGGTTTCTTCTATTTCCTCTATTGTTATTGGTCTGTTTAGGTTGTCTATATCCTCCTGGCTCAATCTGGGCAGATCATAGGACTCAAGGAATTTATCAATGCCTTCACTATCTTCTATTTTATTGGAGTATAAGGATTCAAAGTAATTTCTGATTATCTTCTGTATTTCTGACGTGTCTGTTGTGATATTGCCTTTTTCATCCCGTATGCTAGTAATTTGGGTTCTCTCTCTTCTTCTCTTCGTTAGCATGGCTAAGGGTCTGTCAATTTTATTTATTTTTTCAAAGAACCAGCTTTTAGTTTTGTCAATTTTTTCAATTGTTTCTTTTGTTTCAATTTCATTAATTTCAGCTCTGATTTTAATTATTTCTTGCCTTCTACTTCTTTTGCTGTTGTTTTGCTCTTCTTTTTCTAGGATTTTGAGATGAAGTATGAGATCATTTATTTGTTGGTTTTTTCTTTTTTTTAAGGAATGAACTCCAAGCAATGAATTTTCCTCTTAGAACTGCTTTCAATGTGTCCCATAGATTCCGATATGTTGTGTCTGTGTTTTCATTTAACTCTAGGAATTTTTTAATTTCCTCCTTGATGTCTTCTAAAACCCATTGATCACCCAGCAACCTATTGTTCATTCTCCAGGTGATGCTTGCTTTTTCCTTTCTTCTTTTATCATTGATTTTCAGTTTCATTCCATTATGATCAGATAAGATGCATGGTATTATCTCTACCCCTTTGTATTGTCTAAGAGTTGCCCTGTGACATAGTATATGGTCTATTTTTGAGAAGGTTCCATGTGCTGCTGAGAAAAAAGTGTAGCTACTTGATGTTGGGTGGTATAGTCTATATATGTCAATTAAGTCTAGGTTGTTAATTGTGTTATTGAGTTCTATAGTTTCCTTATTTAACTTTTGTTTGGAAGATCTGTCCAGTGGTGAGAGAGGTGTGTTGAAGTCTCCCATGATTATTGTATGTTGGTCTATTAGACTCTTGAACTTGAGAAGAGTTTGCTTGATGAATACAGCTGCACCATTATTTGGGGCATATATATTTATGATTGTTATGTCTTGTTGGTGTATGGTTCCCTTGAGCAGTATGAAGTGTCCTTCTATATCCCTTTTGATTAGCTTTGGCTTGAAATCTATTTTATTAGATATGAGTATGGACACTCCTGCTTCTTTCCTCGGTCCATATGAGTGATATGATTTTTCCCAACCTTTCACCTTCAGTCTATGTATATCTTTTCCTATCAAATGCGTCTCCTGTAGACAGCATATTGTTGGGTCTTGTTTTTTGATCCATTCTACTAGCCTGTGTCTCTTAATTGGTGAGTTTAAGCCATTAACATTTAGGGTTATTATTGAGATATGGTTTGTTCTTCTATCCATATTTGTTTATTGATGTTACTAAACCTGATTTGTTATCCTCTTTGACTACTTTCCCCCCTTTACTGTCCTACCTCCCATTGTTGGTTTTCAATGTTGTTTTCCATTTCCTCTTCCTGTAATGTTTTGCCAAGGATTTTTTGAAGAGATGGTTTTCTAGCTGCGAATTCTTTTAACTTTTGTTTATTGTGGAAGGTTTTAATTTCATCTTCTAACCTGAAGCTTAATTTCGCCGGATACACGATTCTTGGTTGGAGCCCATTGTCTTTCAGTGTTTGAAATATGTTATTCCAGGATCTTCTAGCTTTCAGAGTCTGTGTTGAGAGATCAGCTGTTATCCTGATTGGTTTACCCCTAAATGTAATCTGCTTTCTTTCTCTTGCAGCTTTTAAAATTCTCTCCTTATTCTGTATGTTGGACATCTTCATTATAATGTGTCTAGGTGTGGATCTCTTATGATTTTGCACATTCGGCGTCCTGTAGGCTTCTAGGATTTGGGATTCTGTCTCAATCTTCAATTCTGGGAAGTTTTCTCGTATTATTTCACTGAATAGACTGTTTATTCCTTTGGAATGGAGCTCTGTGCCTTCCTGTATCCCAATGACTCTTAAATTTGGTCTTTTGATATTGTCCCATAATTCTTGGATGTTCTGCTCATGGTTTCTTAGCAGACTTGCTGAGCTGTCTATGTTCTTTTCCAGTTGAAATACTTTGTCTTCATTGTCTGATGTTCTCTCTTCTAAGTGATCTACTCTGCTGGTAGTATTCTCAATTGAGTTTTTAAGTTGGTTTATTGTTTCCTGCATTTCTAGAATTTCAATTTGTTTGTTTTTATTACCTCTATCTCCCTGTGAAATTGATCTTTTACTTCCTGGATTTGTTTGTCAATGTGATCTTTCATTGTCTGATTTTGCTGTCTCATGTCTTCCTTGAGACTCCAGATCATCTGAAGCATATATATCCTGAACTCTTTATCTGATATTCCATCTGTTGCAGCTATTACCTCTTCTAAAGTTGAGTTGACCTGCATTGCTTGTGGTCCTTTCTTTCCTTGTCTTTTCATACTGCTCGCGTTTCTTTCTGCTTGGTGCAACTGTTGTGTTTTGAAATTTACCCCCTATTTATTTATGTTGCTCTTGTATACTTGAAAAGTCTCCCTTGCAGGTGCGGGCGGCGGCTGTGCCCCTACTCCAATTGGGGTGACGTGTCTACCACGCTGGCGGCTCTCTGGGCCTGTTCCGGGAGTGGAAGGCGGCTCTGCTCTGTCCCTATTCCAATTGGGGTGTCGTGACTACAATGCTGGCAGGTCGCTGGGCCTGTTCCGGGCGTGGGCGGTGGGCTTGGCTGGCGGGATTCCACCTAATGGCAGTCCCTAACCTCCCTGCTTGCTAATTAATGGCTTCTCTGAGGCGCCACGCCTTCTGTAGCTGCGGGGCAGGCCGCGCGAATCAGTTGGCCTGGATCTCCGGGGTCCTGCTGCTGGCTGTTTTGATGTTGCAAGCTGTTGGAGAGTGGTGGTGTATTCTTCAGCTTTCCCGGATTGTGGCCGCTGACTGCCTGGATGGAGTGTCCGCTGTTTTGATGTTGCACTCTCAAGGAGAGTGGCGGTGTATCCTTCAGCTTTCCCGGATGGTGGCCGCTGACTGCCTCGGCGGAGTGTCCGCTGTGGGGGATGGGACTGTACCGCTTCCTTCCCCTTCTGAGAACCCGTGCTCGGCCCAAGAGTCCGTGTGGGCTTGGCTGGTGGGATTCCACCTAATGGCCTTCCCTAACCTCCCTGCTTGCCAATTAATGGCTTCACTGAGGCGCCACGCCTTCTGTAGCCGCAGGGCAGGCCACGCGAATCCGTTGGCCTGGATCTCCGGGGCCCTGCTGCAGGCTGCTGGGATCCCTGGCACTCTATCACTTTGATTTTTTCTGCTTGCCCCTCCCCCAGCGCTGGCTAGCCAGGTTTCCTTTTGGCTGCTACTGGGAGGAGGGGTTGGAGGTCAGGTGACTCTGGTTTCCCCCTAGTCTGTATGGAGGCTCAGCTTGATACTCCCTCTCCCGGCAAGCCTAGGAGAGATTTTATGCGAATTCCCGCTGTCTGGGGGGTGAGCTGAATGACACCGACCTGTTTTGATGTCGCACTCTGAAGGAGAGTGGCGGTGTATCCTTCAGCTTTCCCGGATGGTGGCCGCTGACTGCCTCGGCGGAGTGTCCGCTGTGGGGGATGGGACTGTACCGCTTCCTTCCCCTTCTGAGAACCCGTGCTCGGCCCAAGAGTCCGTGTGGGCTTGGCTGGTGGGATTCCACCTAATGGCCTTCCCTAACCTCCCTGCTTGCCAATTAATGGCTTCACTGAGGCGCCACGCCTTCTGTAGCCGCAGGGCAGGCCACGCGAATCAGTTGGCCTGGCTCTCCGGGCCCTGCTGCAGGCTGCTGGGATCCCTGGCACTCTATCACTTTGATTTTTTCTGCTTGCCCCTCCCCAGCGCTGGCTAGCCAGGTTTCCTTTTGGCTGCTACTGGGAGGAGGGGTTGGAGGTCAGGTGACTCTGGTTTCCCCCTAGTCTGTATGGAGGCTCAGCTTGATACTCCCTCTCCTGGCAAGCCTAGGAGAGATTTTATGCGAATTCCCGCTGTCTGGGGGGTGAGCTGAATGACACCGACCTGTTTTGATGTCGCACTCTGAAGGAGAGTGGCGGTGTATCCTTCAGCTTTCCCGGATGGTGGCCGCTGTGGGGGATGGGACTGTACCGCTTCCTTCCCCTTCTGAGAACCCGTGCTCGGCCCAAGAGTCCGTGTGGGCTTGGCTGGTGGGATTCCACCTAATGGCCTTCCCTAACCTCCCTGCTTGCCAAATAATGGCTTCACTGAGGCGCCACGCCTTCTGTAGCCGCAGGGCAGGCCACGCGAATCAGTTGGCCTGGATCTCCGGGGCCCTGCTGCAGGCTGCTGGGCTGAACAAGGAATTAAAAAGCTTTCTGCTATCATGTGTAACTGATTAGAACTAATAATAAATTAATTAATTAAAAAAGAGTCACCGAGGTGGCCTTTGCATCTGGGCTGCTGAGGTGCAGGAAGGGAGGCAGCATCTTTGAGTTTGGAGTCCGACTTGTGTGGGTTCAAATCCTGACCCTGCCACTTGCTGTGTGACTTTGGGCAAGTTATTTAGCCTCTCAGATCCTTTATTTTCACATCTATAAAATGAGATGAATAACTACAGCCAATATTAAAGCCACGTGCCTCTCTAGTAGTCCCAGATACTTTGGAGGCTGAAAGAAGAGGATTGCTTGACCCTAAGAGTTTGGGCCCAGATCTCATTTCAAATAAATCAATAATAAAAGCCAACATTAAGTTCTAGAAATTGCTCTAAACCCTTTAAATGCTTTATATCATTCTATAATACCCCACTGGTGTGTAGGTGCTATTTTAGTCCCAGGGGATAGAAGAGGAAATGAAGGCCCAGAGAAGCAAAGTAATTTAACCAGATCACATAGCTGATAGGTGGCAGATGATCCCAACAAGGTCCCTAACTCCCACTTTCCAGAGTAGAGTTAGTGAGGATCTACTTGTCACATGGAGGTCACAGTATGTGTTTGTTGTTGTTATTGTGGTGATGGTGTCTGTATTAGTGTGCTAGAGCTGCTATAACGAGGATAACTGATTTTTTTCTTTCTTTCTTTGCTTCTTATGGGATGACTTAAAAAATCAAAAGTCTGAAATCAAGTGTTGGCAGAGTTAGTTTCTGCTGAGTCCTCCCTCCTTGGCTATCTCCTCCCTGTGTCTTCACCTGGTCTTCTTTCTGTTTGTTTCTGTGTCCTCTCCTTATGAAGATACCTGTCCTATCGAAGTATGGCCCATCCTCATGACTTTTTGTTGTTGTTGTTTTTCCCAGAAGTAAACTTGCTTTGTAATCAATATAATTTCTGGACCTTGAAATCTAACAGGACACCTGGAACCCAAAGTTCCCTGTGAGTTTCAAACTGTGCAGGGGATCAGGAGGGACCCAAGGCAGGTGTGGAAAGAAGGAGGAAGTAGACTTTGGAGTGATAAGTTCTGCCCTGAGTGGCAGTGGGTAAGTGGAACGGGAGGGGAAGGGCTGGTGAACCTGTAATCTCAGTGGCTTGGGAGGCTCAGGCAGGAGGATTGTGAGTTCAAAGCCAGCCTGAGAAACTTAGTGCAGAAAAAAACAACTCAGTGAGGCCTTGTCTCTAAACAAAATACAAAATAAGGCTGAGTGGCCCTGAGTTGAATCCCTAGTACCAAGAAAAAAAATAAATGAGAAAAAAAGGGAGGTATTCAGCCATGCAGTGATTCAGCCATGGGAGTGTGTTTGGCTATCCCCTAGAATGTATGAAGAGTCACATGCTCAGCAGTCGCCAGGCCACAGTAATAGAGGCAGAAGTGTCCAAGGAACATCAACTCAATTGTGTAGGGGGGATGGCTCTTGTTTCGTGTACCTGTGGCAGAGGAAGTGCAGCTAGTCCCAGGAGAATTAGAGGGTGTGTAGATGCCCAGGGGGAAGTTGGAGGCAGCTGTCCTCTTGTACACTCCCAAAATGCCCACCCTCTGAGCTGTGTTGGCCTATTTTTTACTCAACTTTAAAGACTCTGTCACCAAATACAGTCACATGCTGAGGTACTGGGGGTTAGGACTCCAAAAAATGAAATTCGGAATGGGCACCATTTGGTCCATAGTGGTGGGAAATGTGGTTTCCTGTTACCATGGCAGGAACAGACAGGGAATAGGGAGTAGGACAGAGAGCAGCTGCCCTGATGCCCCCTTGGTCCTGCAGGCCCGATGGTCAACTCTGCAGAGCCAGGGAAGGCTGGACACCATATCAGGGCAACCTCCATGAGGAAGAAGCCTGTGGGGTAGAGGCCTTCACACATCTGAGCCTGGGCTGGAAATTCATGCCCAGCACTTTGGGGATGGTTTCCTTTCTGTCCCCTGGGTCTGACAGGGCACCCAGGCTCCACCCTGACAGTCATGCTTTCTCCCGCACAGGTGGACCAAGAGCATGTCTCATGGGCCGGGAAATCTCCTCTGGCTCCTGTTCTTCCTCAGGAAGTGCTTTCTTAAGCCTTTTTCAGGGAGAGGGCAGCTCAGTGGTAGAAATCTGGACTAGCAGGTGTGAGGCCCTTGTATCCTTCCCCAGCATCAAAAAAAGAAAAACTTTGCCCCCAGAAGGAAACAAAGACAATAAAAACGTTTTTCCAACCCCCTCAGGAACCCTGAGCTCTTCAGCCTTGTTTTTTTCCCATCTCACACCCAATCTGGGTTTGGCCAGCCTGGGAGTGGTGGCTGACACACTGCCCTAGTGTCCCACCAGCCACAGTGCTGGCCCTGGAGACTTCTTCTGGAAGGCAAGTCCTGAAGCCAGCATAGCCAGGTCTGGGCTCATCCTGGGGTCACATGTCCCTATTTCTCCCAAAGATATCTCCTTCCTTCCAACTAGCCCCCACCTCCCTAGGGCTGGCCGCCCCTGCTCTCTCCTCCTGGTTGGTCTCCGGTCTTCTCGTGTGGATCAGCCACCAAACAGCCAGTGGGACCTTCTCAACATACACCTAACACTTTTGCTCTGCTAGGAGCACACAGACCAGGGTAGGAGGAGGCTGGTACACCTTTTTGGGCACTGGGGATGGAAACCAGGGTCTCAGGGGTGCCAGGCAAGTGCTCTACCACCGAGCCCCAGACCCAACACCAGTACTACATTTTGTTCTTTCTTCCCTTTCCACTGGGGACTTGGTCAGAGTTACTAAGGGCCTGGAGGGCAGGTTGTTTCTTTGCAAAGCAGGGATTAATAGTGAGTGCACCAGAGTATATCTAAAAAGAAGAGATTTTTAAAAAATTAAAAGAAAAAAGAACAATAAGCGCAGCTGCATGTCCTGTGGTAAGAACAGCCCTGGGCTAGTTGTGCTTCTGTGTAACCTTACCCCAGCACAGGGGCCAGCTGATGGGCAGACACTCACTAAGGTGGTATTACCTGAAGTCCAGACCAGGATGGTGGCCAACCTCGTGTCCTTACAAAGGTAGAAAAGTGTGGGCATAAATGGACAGAAAGAGATATAATCACTGAGGGTAAAGAAATGATTGGGAAGAGGGAAATTCAAGGAACACGGATACCTGAAGAGGCTCAGAGCAAGAGAGGACAGTCTGTGTTAGGTCAATCAGAGCAGATTCCTGAAAAGACAAAGCCATTTGACAAGATGACTTCTGGTTTTGGAACCTGACAAGATCAAATGGAAGCCTGCAAACATGGTGACCTAGTTCTGGGAAACATTTCCATATGTCTGAAGGATGGAATGGACGAATTATTAATGATTGAATGGACTTATAGTAATACCCATGTTTTCTGAGTTGTACATCACCTTGCAGTAAGGGATTTGTGTTTGAAGTCCACCGACTATGATATTGTGCTTGATTGATGGATTGATTAATTTGTGTAGTACTTGGAGTTGAGCCCAGGGGTGCTCTGTCACTGAGTTACATTTGTGGCTCTTTATATTTTATTTTTATGAGGCAGGGTGTTGCTAAGTTGCCAAGACTGGCCTCCAACTTGGGATCCTCCTACTTAAGTCTCCCTGAGTTTCTGGGATTATAGACAAGCACCACCTCTCCCAGCTGACACTGTGATTCATAAATAAAATATTTTGGAGCCATGCATGGGGGTGCATGCTTGTAGTCCTAGTGACTCTGGAGGCTGAGAAAGGAGGATCCCAAGTTCAAGGCCAGATTCAGTAACTTAGCAAGATCCTGTCTCAAAATAAAAAAAGTACTGGGGGTATAGCTCAGTGATAGAGCACCCCTGAATTCAATCCCCAATACTATAACACACACACACACACACACACACACACACACACACACACACATATTTTGGTCTTCATTCCCAGTTCTTGGCACAGAGTTCTTAAATGCTTGCAATTTCCTAGGTGATAGTGGTGTCTTTTGCTTTAATGAGGTGACTTTCTTGGTAGTTTTCTGGATGGGGACTGGTCACCAGCATGATCAAGCCATAATTAGAAGTTTGAATCCTTTCATGTCAGTCCTCATCCTCTAGGGAGGGGAGAGGGGCTGGAGATTAGGTTGAAAATAAAGCAGGCCTAGGGCTGGGGTGTAGCTCAGTGATGGAGCATTTGCCCAGTGTTCAAATCCCAACTCTGCTCAATCAGCCAGTTGGTCATACCTCCAGGATAAAACACTCCTAAACATTCTGAACTCTGGGGACTCAGGGTATTTCCAGATTGGTGAATACATCCACGTGCCAAAAGGGTGATGCGTCCCAACTCCATGGGAAAGACAGCTCCTGCCCTGAGGACCAGTTCAGAGCTCTGCCACTGAGCCCCAGCCCCAGCCCCAGGACAACACTTTTGTTCTTTCTTCTCTGGACTTTTTTTTTCTTTCTAGCTGTTCATTGATGTCTTTTATCATATCCTTTAATGAACCAGGAGGCAAGTTCCCCTGAGTACTGGGAGCCCTCTTGTTTAGTTATCAAACCTGATTTAGGCACTGTGGGGACCCCAATTTATTATAGCCAGTTGGTGTGACATACAGGTGACAACCTGTGACTTACAAGGGGCATCTGGACTAGGGTGGGGGCAGGCTTGTGGGGCTGAGCCCTTCACCTGTGAAATCTAACTTACCTCTCAATGGTGTCAGAATTGAGCTGAATGGCAGGTTACCCAGCAGATGTCCATTGGAGAAATGTGTGGTGCAGGAAAGCACCCCCACACCTGGCCACAGAAGTCCTCTGTGCTGGCCGTTGAGAGTGCAGGGAGAAAAAAACAGTTTGCTTTTTATGTTATATAAGCACTAAGTGTGCTCTCACTTGCTGTCAGCTCCTACGGACTCCCATGAGCCCTCCTTCTCCAAGGGCTTTGATCATCTCTGTTTCCTGAGCATCAACAATGGCAAGGGTGATCTTGGGCCAGCATGCCCACATTCCCAGCATCCTCTGCAGCTGGGGCCTGGGTCTGTTGGGCTCAGTTGGTGGAGAAAACCTATCTCTTGTGTTCACCTTAGGACTTCAAAGAACCAGGGAATGATTGGTTCAGCCTAGACAGGTCCGAGCTTCAAGGTCTCCCACCGTTGATCCACGCTTGCTACTTGGGAATATTTAGGTAGAACTTGGGACTGAGCCTATGGCAGGGAATAGGGGTGTGACCACTCTGCCCAGAGACCCACACTCTCTGATAGGCTCACTTTCCCCCAACTCTCCCTGGACACCACAGTAGCCCCTAGCTCTCCTCCCAGGGCTCATACTTTCTAGAATAAATGGTCAAAGTCATTGTATTAGTTTACTGTTGCTGCTGTAACAAATTTGCACAAATGAGGGATTTAAAGCAACACAAACTTATCTTACAGTCCTGAAGTCCAGAAGTCAGAAGTGGGCCCCAAGCTCCTCCCCTGCTTTCCAGTGTTGGCAGGGCTCCATTTTTTCTGGAGCATTCCTGGCCGTTTCCAATTCCTAAAGGCCTCTCGCATTCCTTGCCTTGTGACCCCTTCCTCCATTTTCAAAGCCAGCATGGGCAGATCTCTTACCTCCTCTCCTCTTCTGCCTGCTTCTGCTACTTCAAAGGACCCTTGTTATTACACTGCTCCCAGCCCCCAGTGTAAGAAACCAAGGAGATCTTTTTATATTGAGGCCATCTTAGAGCAACCTTGATTTTATCTGCAAACTTAATTCCCCCTTGCCACCTGATATAACATATTTACAGACTCCAGGAATTAGGACATAGATGTCTCTGGGGGGTCATTATTCTGTCTACCACAGCAAAAGGCACCATGCCTCCCAGCACTGGAAAAACAGAAAAAAGAAAAGAGAGTGAAAAAAAAAGTCATCATGCCCCAGATAGAAGGCATAGGTGGCAGTTATGATAGTTGGCCCTGGAGGCACTCACCTGGGTTCAAGTTCACCAGCAAAGTGACCTTGGGCAAGTTGCTTCACTTCTCCAAACCTCAGTCTCCTCATTTTTAAAATGGAGGATAATGGAATACTACTCAGCAGTGAAATGGAATAGATTATGACTATATCACAGCAGGGTGGACACAATTTTATGAATGAATGAAGCCAGATTTTTCTTAAAAGCACATATAACAGGATTTTTTAATATATAATTCTAGAAAATGTAAACTATTTTATAGTTTCAGCAGATTGCTGGTTACTTGTGCTCAGAGGGTGAAATTACAGAGAGCATAAAGAAACTTTTGGGCAGAGTACAGTGGTGCATGCCTGTTATCCCAGACACTTAGGAGGCTGAGGCAGGAGAATCACAATTTTGAGGCCAGCCTGGACAATTTAGTGAGACCCTCAGCAAACACCCTATCTCAAAACAAAATTAAAAAATTAAAGGGGTTGGGAATGTAATGCAATGGTAAAGTACTCCTGAGTTCAATCCCTAGTATCAAAAAAGAAAAATAAAGAAAAAAAAATTGAGGATGATGAGGTGATGGAGTTCAGGATCTTGATTGTGTAGATGGTTTTGTGGGTGTATATAATAAATTGTTCACTTTAAAATATGTAGTTAACTATCTGTCAAAAATATGTACTGTTGGGGCTGAGGTTGAGGCTCAGCAGTAGAGCACTTGCCTAGCATGTGTGTGGCGCTGGGCTGGATACTCAGCACCACTTAAAAATAAGAAAACAAATAAAAATAAAGGTATTATGTCCAACTACAACTAACAATAACATTTTAAAATATGTATTGTTGATTGCACATTGTTTAACCCTCAGTAAAGCCGTTTAAAAGTGAATTCCACTATAGCAACATCCATCAAGTCCCACAATGTAATTATGTGAATATCTTCCCAATACTTCGGTCAGGTAGGCCAGCACTGGCCACATTCATTCATTCATTCATTCTTCAAATGTAACCTCCATCAAGCAGCCCCAGTGCTAGGACATGAAGATGGACCTGCTGGGTGCCTGGTCTAAGGGGAGAAATGGGTGAGGAAACAGGTCCACATGGTGAGGAATGGGTCCCTGAAGACCCACACACAGGAATCCACCAAGGCAAGGAGGAATCAGGGAAGGATTCATAGAGGAGGAGGCAACATTTTTATAGTTCTTGAAGAATGTGTAGGAGTTTGCCATGAGAAAAAGAGTTGTCTATTGCTGTGTAATGAATTACCCACCACTTACAACTTCAAGGAACCATCTTATTATGTTCTTAAGAGTCAACAGGTCAGGGGCTGGGGTTGGGGCTCAGTGGTAGAGCCCTTGCCTTGAACATGTGAGGCCCTGGGTTTCATCCTCAGCACCAAATAGAAATAAATACATAAAATAAAGGTATTGTGTCTATGTACAACTAAAACAAAACAAATCAAAACAACAGTCAGTAGGTCAGGAATGTGAGCAGAGCAGAGTGGAGGGAGCTTGTCTCTGTTTCTTAGAGTCTGAGGTCTCAGTAGGAAAACTAGAGACTGGAGCAACTTAAAAACTGGAGGCTGAAATGATCTGATATCTCCTGTGTCTGGCCAGGGTGACCTAGAGACTGGGATTGCCAGCCCCTCCCCCACAGGTGTGTCATGGGCTCTTTCCCAACAGGGTGCCTCGGAGAGGAAGTATTGCACTGGAGAAGAGGCTCTGCACTGTGTTGTGTTGTGAAAAAACTGATTCATATGCTACATACGCTAATCTATAAAGTAGACAACATGCAATAAAAATACATAACTCATAAAAAAGGAGGAAATAAAAAGAATAAGGAACAACCAAAAAGATATGCTGGATATCAAACATAGTAGCAGAGATAAAAAATGAATACTACCTTTTTTTTTTTTTTTTTTTGGTATTGAGGATTGAACCCAAAGGTACTTTACCACTGAGCTACAGCCCTAGTCCTTTTTATTTTTTGTTTTGAGACATGGTCTTACCAAGTTGCCAAAGCCAGCTTGATACTTACGATCCTCCTGCATCTGCCTCCTGAGTGTCTGAGATTGTAGGTATGCACTACTCTGCCCAGCTTGAAGAATGCTGTTGATGGACTTATTAGTAGCTTGGACATAACTGAAGAAAGAACCTCTGAGCCTGAGGCTATTTCTATAGAAACCTCAAAATTGAAAATCCAAAAGAATAACTAGTGGGTGTTTGGTGGCATAGACAACAGAACAGACAACCGTATAACTGTGGATCTGCTGCAAAAAGTGTGACATATGAATAATGGGGAAAGTAAGCAGAGAAGAAAAAGAGGAAAAGAAAATGATTTGACATAATAATGCCTGAGAATTTCCCCAAATTATTGTAAACAAATTAAACCACAGATTCAAGAAACTGAGAGAGCCACTAAGTAGGATGAGTGTCAGAAAAACTACACTTAAGCATATCATTTGTAAACTACAGACCTACACAAAATCAAAACCAGAGAAAATCCTGAAAGAAGCCAAAAGGGGAGGGAAATGCTTACCTGCAGAGGAGCAAAGTCAAGGATTACATCCATGCTCATCAGGTTTTCATTGCTCTTGCAAAATGTCTGAGAAAAACAACTTAAATGAGGAAAGACTTATTTTGACTCATGGTTTCAGAGATATCAGTGTCTGGTCACTTGGCTTTTTTTTCTGGGCCTCTAGTAAGGCACAACATCATATTGCAAAGTGTGTGCTAGAATCAAAATGCTTTCTGCTGTCATATATACCTAATTAAAATAAATAATTAAAAAAGGAATGTAAGATGTTGCCAGGTGTGATGGTGCACACCTTTAATACCAGCAGAATGGGAGAATGAGACGGGAGGATCACAAGTTCAAAGCCAGCCTTAGCAACTGCAAAGAACTAAGCAACTCAGTGAGAACCTGTCTCTAAATAAAAATACAAAATAGGTCTGGGGATGTGGTTCAGTGTTCCAATATCCCTTAGTTCAATCCCTAGTACCAAAATTTTTTTTCTACAAATACTTAAGGAAAATTTATAATACCAATTCTCTATAATATCTTTCAGGATATAGATGCATGGAGAATACAGTCTAACTTATTCTATGAGACCTACGTTACCCCAACTTCAAAATAAGATAAAGGCATGGAAAAAAAACTTATAAAGAAAAAGAAAACTACAAACCAACATCTCTTATGAATGTAGATGAAAAATCCATAAAAACATTATCAAATCAAATCAGAAATATATAAAAAGAATTTTATACCACAGCCAAGGGACATTTGTCCTAGATATATATATAACTGGTTCAATAACTGAAAATCAGTTTGAAATAACTGATAAGCTAGACTTCATTAAAATTAAAAATCTTCTGTGAAAGAACAGAGTAGAAGAAAATTTTTGCAAATGACATATGTGATAAAGGACTATTATCTAAAAATATACAAAGTCCTCTTGAAAACTCAACAATAGAAAAACAAACAACCAGATTAAAAAATGGGCCAAAGGCTAACAGACATCCTTCAAATGAAGACCTAGCAATGACAAATGAACATATGAAAAGGTACTTCTTCCAAATTATTCGTCATTAGTGGAATGAAAATAAAAACAAGATACCACTATACACCTGTTAGAATTAACAAAATCCAGAACACTAGCAACATCAAGTACTGGCAAATATTTAGAGAAACTCTAAATCATTGCTAGTGAGAATGCAAAAAGGTACAGTTAGTTTAGAAAGCAGTTTCTTATAAAAGTAATAGAATATAACCATGCTGTTCAGCAAGTGTGCTCCTTGGTATTTAGCCAAGTGAATCAAAAACTTATGCCTATGTGAAAACCTGCACGCAGATGTTTATAGCAGCTTTATTCATAATTAGCAAAGCTTGGAAGCAACCCAGGTGTTCTTTAATAGGTGAAAGGGTAAATAAAATGGTACATCTAGACAATGAGAATTATTCAGCCATAGAGAAATGAGCAGTTAAATCAAAAAAGGACATGGAGGAAACTAAGTGTATATTATGAAAAAAATGTACTACTAAGAAATGCACATTTTTAGTGAAAAAAGCCACTCTGAATGGACTACATACTGTATGATTTCAACTATATTATATTCTAGAAAAGAAAAACTTTGAAAACAGTAAAAAGATTAGTGGTTCCCAGGGATTAAGGAGACCAGCGGGATGAATGAGCTAAGCATAGAAGAATTTTAGATCAGTGAAACTATTCTGATATGACACCATGATGGAAGATACATGCATTTGTTCAAATCCAGTGAATGTATGGCACTCAGAATGAACTTTAATGTCAACTATGGACTTTTGTTGATTATGATGTGTCAATGGAGGTTCATCAATTATAGCAAATTCTCCATTCTAGTAGAGGATGTTGATAAAAGGAGAGGCTACCCATTGTAGCGGCAGGAGGTCAATGTGAAATGTCTATATCTTCTGATCAATTCTTCTGTGAACCTAAAACTGTCCTAAAATAGCCTATTAAAAAACAAAACTAGAGAAGTAAGATTATTTTTTAGTAACTTTTAAGATCCTGTGAATTATTATTTTTTTTCATCAAAACTAAGTAATAAAATAATGCTTTTGTTTAAAAATCCTGTTGAATTAATAAACAATGGAAGATTCTCAAACTGACTCAGAAATTTCTTATATTATAGACACTAATGTTTTATTAAACCCTATGTGTAAATGAATCCATGATATCAATATCAAAATTCTGGTGAAAGTGACAACAGATCACTAAACCACAATTCCCATGAAGCTTTGTTAGCCATGTAATGAAGTGTGAGTTTCTTTACAGAAGTGTGTAAAACCAGATTATTCACAAGTTTGGGAATATATCATATGTCCAAAAGAAATGATATTTGATTCAAAATACAAATGTCAATCAGTCCCTGAAAACATTGTAGAGTAGGACCATAGCTGGGATGGACATGTACTAAACTTGGAGAAAGTATCAAGAAGAATAAAGATAAAAAACTCACGTGGCATTCAGTTGTACCAAAGTAGATGACACAAAATGTTTCAGAGTAACGAGGAATTGCCTCTTTCCCAGAAATATGCATTGAATAAGTAAACATGAGAAGTTGCAAAATAATCTATTTTGGTGGTGAAGTAATATATGTGTGAAGTGCAATAGAATTTATTACTTGTGATTTGTTTTCTGAGTCATTACTCTTAGAAAATTTTCCTGAGTACTTATAATATGCAAATAACTATCCACAATGCAGAGAAAGCTGTGGCCTCCTCCTGCTGGTTCTACAATCTAAATAAAACTGGTATCAAGGCAGGCATAAAAACATTGAAGGATGTAAGACATCCATTCATGGATGAGGTGCAGCTTGCATGTGGTTTCATTTTCCTGTTTTTTTTTTTTTTTTTTTTTTTTTATTTGGGATCTTTTTCATTGCTTCTTGATTTTAAAAGGATGCCACGTGCCAGGTTGTAAAAGTACATTTTGGTCCTATTTTCCACCTTCATCAGGAGGCTAGTATGAAGTTAATGTTGAATTGATGTTACACATAAATGCATTAGAAGGCTCCAGTTAATAAGAAAAAGATAATAATCTTTCTATGCACTTTCCCTTACTCTAGCTTATTTTTACATTACCAAAATATCATATTGGCTAGGAAATGTCTTATTTGATATCAACACTTTAATAGACATATTGGTTTTGAGGATGGCCTTCTCTTTAAAGAGTTTTTATGTCATTTTCTTTAATCTTTCACTTTGCAAACAAAACAGTGATGTTTTCTTGCCAAATGACAAGATAACAGGAGAAATAAATTGCTAGGAAGAAGATGGCTTCTCAGAAATGCTGATGGAGCCAGATTCACTGAGTAATAGGGGTCTCCCAGACTGGGAGAATGCAGGTATGATAATTGAGTGCTTCATCTGGGGAGGATTTTATTGTACTACTGAGATTACATCTTCAGTCTTATAATTTTGAAGAGTAATGCTTTCTTGGAGGTATGCTTTAACCAAATGAGTATGAGTTGGCAGAGAGAGAGAGAGAGAGAGAGAGAGAGAGAGAGAGAGAGAATTGACATCTCATGTTCCATGTTTAGTGACTATTTAAATTATTTATTCATAAAAACCTATCTGTGCCATTATAAGGAACATGGAGTATTAAGTGCAGGGCTCATGAGATCTACATTGTATTTCATAAGAACCTTTATCCCTTTACACTGTGAATAGAAGTGAATTAAGCAGACTAATTTTGAGGCTATTTGTAACCCAAATAAGAAAGGTTGAAGGTGTGAAAGTTATAGAAACTAAATTAAATACATGAACTAAATAGATCACATCAACAAATAAACCATGAAGATTGAGTCATGATTACCAGATGTCCCTCTGAAAGCATCTGAGAAAAATCACTGCACCATGATCATATTTTAAACCTGTAAGATTTTATACTTAAAATTGGCCTTAATTTGATTTTATATGAGACAGGTTGAGGCTACTGATGGTCATGATATCTGCATTTACTGCACGCCAGTCACTGCGCTGAATGCTTTACATGCACTGTATCTTATTGAGCACCCCAAATGGCTCAATGGAATATCTACTATTATTTTATCCAACATCTGTAAGACAGTTGACCTGACAGTTGGTCTGCTTAACACTAAACATTATCTAACATTATTTCCATATGTAACGATTAGGAAGGTCAAGATGTACATCTATAGAGACAATCTCTACCACATAATAGCAATATTTGTTTCCTATTGCAGCTGTAACAAATTATCACAAGTTTAGTGACTTAACATATAAAATTAGTTATTTTGCAGTTCTGGACCCAGGAAGTTCAAAATTAATGGTAGAGTTAATTGCTCTGGAGACTCTCAGGGGAGACTGTTTCCTGCCCTTCCAGCTTGTAGATGTCACCTGAACTTTTGGCTTGTGGCCCCTTCCTCCATCTTCAAAGTCCTAAGTATAGCATCACCCGGTTACCACCTATATTTCTCTCTCTCTTTTGACCTCTGCTTTCATCATCACATCTTCTTTTGATGCTGTTGTGATGTCCTATCTACCTTTTATAAGATTCATTATGATAACCTTAGGTCCACCTAACCTCATTCTCAAGTATGGGATAATTTTACATTTTGGGTTCTCTCAATATCAAAATCCTTGGTTTAATTACATCTACTAAGTAAGTTTTGCCATGTAAAATAACATATTCACACATTTCAGAGATTAGCCTATGAGAACCATTATTATGCATCTTCAAATCTCTATATTGAATAAAGTGAATTTTGAAATTTTCTTTCATTTCTGGTCCCATAAACTTTTCCCATTGATGCAGTATGATGCACAAGGTCTTTTTTAGTGGTGGTAGTATGTAAGGAGTTAGAATACTCCTTGGTAAATGGCTGGATAGTAAATATTTCCAGCTTTGTGGACTATGTGTCCTCAGGAACAGCTATTCCATTCTATCATTGTGTAGAAAAAGAGACAATACATATACAAATGAATGTGACTGTGTGCCCATAGAACTTTGTTCACAGAAAAAGATAGTGGTTTAGATTTGACTCAGAGAACACAGTAGGTGGATCCCTGGTACAAATTGTCAAATACCTTTACATGTTTCTTGAAATAGAAACTTTTCTTATGTTGCTTGACTATCAATGCACCACACATAAATCAAACTTTGGCACCTCTAAGTACTTAATAAATGAAAAAATAATAAATCCTGAAAGAGAAAGTCAGTAGTAGTCGACTTATAAAAAATACTTGCCTGCATTTAAAGGAAGAT
This sequence comes from Urocitellus parryii, assembly GCF_045843805.1. Taxonomy (NCBI): domain Eukaryota; kingdom Metazoa; phylum Chordata; class Mammalia; order Rodentia; family Sciuridae; genus Urocitellus; species Urocitellus parryii. Next base: position 6,793,846 of record NW_027553586.1, read on the forward strand.
TTCAAGAATTTTTTATTCACAATATTTGTGAGATTTAAAAATAATATTTTATAATATAAGGACAATTTGGAAAACAATACAGAGTGAGAGTCTTTATAATTCTTAATTTTCAAAAGTGATTATCATTTGTACAAGTTTCTAGTTTGATAAAAGAGGTGTTTAAAAACATTTGGAAAAATTTGACCAGCATGGACTTGGCTCCCTTCTGATGCTACCCAGGCTTTCCTAGCAAGTTCTGCCAGCTTCTGAATCACTTGTAAATTATTCCCTTTGGACAGTGTGGTGGTTCATTTCATGTGTCAACTTGCCTGGGCCAAAAGGTGGCCAGATATTTTGTCAAGCGTTATCCTGTGTGTCTTCATGAAGGTGTTTTTGGATGGGATTCACATTTACAGGGGTAGACAGAGTAAAACAGATTGTTCTCCATAATGTGGGTGGGCCTCATCCAGTTATCTGAAGGCCTGTATAGAACAAAAGGTAAGTCTTTCCTGAGAAAAACTGAAATCTTCTTCCTGAGAGCATGAAAACTGGGATATCAGATCTTCCTGAGCCAACAGCAGCCTGCCAGATTTTGGACCTAAAAGAGAACACCAGGTCTGCAGATTTTGGAGTTGACAGCTTTCGTAATCATGTTAGCTGGTTCCTTGTAATAAATATATCCCATTGGTTCTTTTTCTCTGGAGAACCTGGTGTAATTCACCCAGTCTTTCTCCTAAGATGAATCCTGGGGAGAAAAATTTAAACCTACATGCTTTCCTGTTACTTAATTTTGTTTTTCACTCATTTCCAACCCAAAGTAAACTATATTAAAACCTGAAGCAGAAATTTATATTTAAATTAAAGCATAGTAAGTTATGTGAATAAATTACATTATTTCACTAACTGGTTATTTTTGGAGACACAAATGCATGAGCAGGCCCAAACACAAATATGTAGTACTCTTCCTCCTTCTTTCCCTTCATTGTTTTTTCATTTTTTTATTTGTAGATGGACACAATACATTTATTTTATATTTTTATGTGGGGCAGAACCTTGAACCCAGTGCCTACATGTGCTAGACAAGTGCTCTAGAGCTAAACTATAACCCCAGACCACCTTCTTCCCCTTCTTAATTTTTCACTTGTCTTAAAAGTATTCAGTATATTTCATTAGTAGTATAAATGAATTATACCATAGTTGCTATTTAGAACCATCTTAGATTTTGCATTCTGAGTTGTAGGTTACACATACTAGAAAATAATGGAGTCTTAGATTATTCTATTGTTGATGGTGATAAAGTTTAATGATATTATTGTGTAATATGTAAGTGCTATACACTTTTACAGTAACTGAATTATTAAAACCCTATCAAATCAAGATTATGTCTCAGAATACAGGCTTTACCAGCTGGCCCATAAATGTAGTTTAGAAGTGGACTAATTAAATTATACCATTCAAATAATAATACTAATGAAATAGATATTTACACAATGCTTGTCCAACAGAGTCTGTCGTGATCTGCTTCCAGAGAAAAGAAAGATTTAATCAAGTATGTATATTTTTCAAAGTATACATGTTAATTTCAAAGCTGAGCAAGTTGCAGAAGTGTTTCAGGATCAATGACTCAAAAGAGAGGACAAAAAGCATGGTCCTCGGCAAAATTGAGTTGGGAATAATTAATCATTTTAAAGTAAATGTTTCTCTACCTGAATCTCTGCCAAGAGCCTTGACAGAATGCAGACTCCCAGAAGATCCAAACCTGCTGATAACAGCAATGTTTGTTCTACAGTGAGCAATATTACAAAGGATCCTTTCAGTGCTTGAGATCCTGAAAAGATGCCTGCATCTAGGATTTCTGATAAAGCTTACAACCGTTCTGAGTGATATTCAGAATTTAATATATGGGGCTTCATGCTATTACATGCACCAGTTCCATACTTCATGCTGCACTGGAAAGCTCAGTCAAACCAACTGGGGCCAATTCTGGAAGTCTTCTTGCCAATGATGACATGGCTTCCTTTCCAGAACCTCTAGTGTATTCTCATATAGGCGGACTGCTAGGAGAAGCCAAAAGTTACTGGCGGTTTAGATAATTTTTGAACCACACCTTGCTTTTTTAATCAGCAGAGCTGGGTAGAAGCAAATGCTGTGAACTGTTTCATGTTTATATTGCCTCATTCATAATGTGGCTGTCACATAAAATTACCCGCCCACACTTTACTAGGAAGAATTTTTGCCTGCTCCTTCATCCATCAGCAGAAAGCCACTCCAAGTATAAATTTCTTGGCTACTTTACAGGTCACTACCTATTTTGATCAAGAAAGTGGATGATGGAGGCTTTCAAGTAATGATGGTTTCCATAAAAAGCCATTTTACCTTGAAATGTTATGATTAAGCATTTCATATGCAGTCTTACAGAGGTCAACATTTATATAACAGATTTAAAACAATACAGAATGAATTTAAAGAAGTGTGTACATCATGTAATTATTAGAAAGCTTCTGAAGTACTTATATTTCTGCCAGGGAATCAGTTTCTCTCATTTCTTCCCAGAACACAAAACCTACAAATTAATAACATATCTATTTTACCCTTCATATAGCTGTATCTTACTTTTTACATATATCCAGGAAGAAATAAGTCTGGTTTGATTGCATTCCGGAAACAAACAAACAAACAAACAAATGAGATTCTCCTGGTTCCTATATCTTTAGTAAATACTAGCTGGAAAAATTGTTTTATTTGGAATGCTAACTTGGGACTGGTTTAAAAAAAAAGGCAAACAAAAAATGGCTGAATTCAAATAAAAGTAAATGTGATATACACCATTTACTTTGAAATTAACTAGCATAGAATTATATAATAAAATTTAACTTATGACTGGTCTAGAGTGAAGTTGTGATGTGGAATTCCAGGTCTACCATCCATTAATAAATTGATGAAACCTTTACAGATACAAAACTTTAAATACTTTCTGACAGGACTGGTTTCAATATCTCCAATTTCTCTGATTGTTTGCAATGCTTTGGTTTTATTCTCTTTGTTCCATTACATTCTCATATCTATCGTTACAAGTTAGGTTGAGTTGGTTCTTTGAGTAAGATTCTTTATTATTTTTTGAGAGGTATCTTTGGTTCTCTATCTACAATTGCAGAAATTTTTTAAGTACAAGGTTGATTTTAAAAAAAATCAGCTGTACATTTTTTCCCTAAAAGGCACACTATAAAAAGTCTCACCAGTATACACTTGCTACAGAATAATGATATTACTATTTCTGAGACCCTGGGGTGGGTTTATGAATTTAATTTCTGGCTAGGCTTGTTTTCTCAGTGTCTTGTTCCATTTCTAAGCAGACTTAGATTCAAACTCAGTTTAAGCAATTTGTTTGTAAAGTGTTGTACATCTCATTCTATTCCGAGGGTCATGACACTTGTGTCGTTCATACCAATCCTCCTGTTAAAATTAATAATATATGCCTGATAAAATATTTTAAGTACCTTTCAAAGATCATCAAAGAGATGACAAGGTCATAAGGAATTACCAAGCCAAGATCACCTGGAACCCAAGTGATAAGGGAGTACTGCTGTTTTTGCCTGGAAGACAAAATCTCCACTTCAGTTTTGATAACTGAAACTTTAGAGGAATGGAACTTGAAACCCAGGACTTACAACCACCCAAGAAAGAAACCTGATGAGAGCTTTTTCCCCATATTAAGTTAGGATTTCAGATAGCAGGAAAATTAAAGGAATGGTGAATCAGAAGAAATTCTGTACCCTTGTACTCTGTTCCCTGAACAATAGGGGGAATTTTCTGAGTTCTGTTGAATAGAGAGGAAAAGCCCCCCTCCAAATTGTAATCATAGTTAGAGTTGAATAGCAGATTTGTAGCCCCAATTATTATCACCTAATAATTGCAAAATGAGAAAACTAAGCCAAAAATTCCTAGGCTGTGAAAAAATTTCAAAATGATCACAAAGTGATAGTGCATCTAAGTGTATGCAGGAAGACAGTAACTATCTTTAGAGGGACACTTTTATTTTAACCTACAAAATATCCATAAGGCTATTTTTTTCAAGACCATAAGCCACACACAGTTAAAAATAACCAAGCATTTGAGGAGTAGAGGCAATGTAAGCCAGAATCAGCAGAAAGAGTAGATAATGAAAATATGTCCACAGACTGTAGACATTGGATTTTGCAGAGATAGTATAAAATGCATTTAATTTGTTTAAAGAATGAGTGTGACTTGAAAATATCTATATATGAAGTGTAAAAAATTATCAAAAATTAAAAAAAAACTGAGGGATTCTAGAAATAAAAATGGAATAACTAAAACTATTACCTCAGTGGATAATTTTCAAAGAAAATAAAACTGAAAAGAAAAGAGGAGCTTAAAGACTAGTCTGAAGGAGTTATCTAGAAGTTGGTATAGAGAAATCTAAAGATGAAAAAATGTAGGATGGGTAAAGAGACGAGGAAGACTAAGTTGTAAATTGTAAAGTATACTTCCTTGGTGTTATAGAAGATGAAATGAATAGAGGAAAGGTAATACATGAAGACATGTTGGATAAAATATAGATAGAACTATCTGAACTAATGAAAGAAACAGATATAAGATTCCCAATGGATCTGAAAGGTTAGGATAATAATTACTCCAACCTAATATACATTAAAATTTTTACAATACCAAAGACAAGGTGAGCAGTCTTAAAAACCAACAAGAGGAAGAAATGCAATGGCGTTGGACAATATTGTACCAGTTCTGGAATGCAGGAAAGATAGTTTCACTTACTTCCTCTGTCACATCAGCAATATTTAGCATTGTTGTTAACCACTCACTATCATTCCCACACTCCCCAATCCCAATTGTCAACACCAGCTCCTTCAATTATAATTGTATATTTGTAAAATAGTTTGTACAAAATAACTGAAAAATAGACTATACACTTGAATCTTTTAAACAGAGAATTTCAAATGAATATTATATTCAAGATGGTACATTCAGTATGCATTGTCATTCAAGTGCAAAAAATTTCAAATTTTGCTATCACTTGGCTTATATTCAATTAAGATATTTAGAGGGTGTGTGTGTGTGTGTGTGTGTGTGTGTGTGTTTATGTATGTGTAATGTTCTGAAAATTTGGAAGTATGTTTCACTGATGTTGCCAAGATTCATTGAATAGAGAAGAGTCAATACATTGAGAAGTATTTGAGGATAGAGAGAAGGATATTTACATAGTGTATATGTAAAGTATTTATATTACATTTATAAATTAAATAAAGTATATTATTTATTTATATTATTTATTTCTTCTTTACCAAACTTTTAAGGCTGTCAGAGAGATTATTGTAAATTCTGTTTTTAGATGAGTGAGTAAATATTTAGAGTTATCATGTGACATACCCAAGGTCACACTAGCATGAAATGAAGTGTTCAGAATGATGGAGCTGGACAGAGACTGGTTCTAAGGCAGGACAGTTGAAGTCGGGAGATCACATTCTAGGGACTTCTAAAGCCAGGCCTATAGTGCCTAGAGATGCATATATGAAGAAAAGCAGATGCTTTCCCTGGGATGCTCCTGCTCTAAGGTCAGTGAGTGACAGAGAGATCATAGTAAAGCTCTGAGAGACACAAGAAGAGGGAGTGAAAATAGGTTTCTGTGCATTTATTAGGATGGACAAAATACAAGACATTAATGATATCAAATGATGAGGAGGATACAAAGCAAAAGAAGATCTCATTCACTGTTGGTAGCACAGTCACTTTGGAAGAAAGTAGGGAAGTTTCTTAAAAAGCTGAACAGTCTTACCACACTATCCAGCCATCATTCTTTTAGGTATTTACCTGTATGAGTGAAAACTCATGACCATGCAAAACTATGCACATGCATGTTTGTAGTAGCTGTATTTGCAGTCACCAACACCTGGAAGCAAATCAATGGTGGGTAGATGAACATATTGTAGTGCATCCATAGAATGGTATATTTATTCAAAAATAAAAAGAAATGAGATGTTCAGTCACAAAAGGACAGTCGTACCTTTCATGCACTAAGTGAAAAAAGTCAACCTGAAAGGCCTATATATTATATGATTCTAATTAAATAACTTTTGTGGAAAAGGCAAAAGTACAGAACAGTAAAGAGTGCAGGTATTACTGGTGAGTGGTGGTGGAGAAAGAGTAAATGGAACAGAGTGCTTTATAGTGGGGGAAACTATTCTGTATGACACAGTAATGATGGATAAATGCTATTATGTGTTTGTCAAAATCTACAAATCCAAACAACACAGAGTGGACCCAAATGTCAACTATAAACTTTACAGTATAATATAGTAGCAAAATTAGTTTATCAGTTGTATTACAAGTATATGGGAACTTCCTGTGTTTTTTGTTCAATTTTTCTGAAAACTCAAAGCTACTTTGAAATATAGTCTATTAAATTAAAAATATAGGAGCATCAAAGACAAATTTAAGAGGCAAACAGAAGAGTGGTAAGGGGCAGAACCAGGGTCCATAGTTGCAGCCTTCCCCTGGCACTTGGGAGAAATTTGTTCCAGATTCCCCCGTGTTTTGCTGCAGGTACCCACACCACAGATGCTCAAGTCTCTTATAAAATGGCGAATTTGCATATAACCTATGCACATCTTCCCATATACTTTGAATAATTATCAGATTAGTTACAATACCAAATGAAATGTAAATGCTACGTAAATAGTTGTTATACTATACTGTTCAAGAAATTATAAGATACTAGTCTATACATGTTCAGCACAGATGCATTTTTTTTTCAAAAGTTCTGGAACTTACTGATATAAAAGCCAGACTATATATACCTCCATGTTTGGATTTCTGATTTTCACAAATAAAATATGGAAATGAACATCAAGTCAGCAACATTCAATAGAAAGGGTGTTTAGAGGAATGTTAGGAAGTAATTATATTCGATAGTGTTCTTTCTTTTAACTTGACAGGATTAAAAACCCATGGTTAAAACAGGAAGACTTTTTTAAATGAAAATCTGCTATACCTATCCCAGAGCCAACTGTATTTTGGAGTACGTCTTTTGTCACAGCAGAATTTTTAATGAAAACTCCTTAAGAGCATCTGTTCCCAACATGTTGAATGTTGAGAATCCTGGCAAAAGTATGATATTAAGGTTTACAGGAAAGCACTGAATTTTTGTCATCTGACTTCAAATAGAGGATCCATTCCTCTACTGCAAGAGACTGATATAATTACCACAAATTGCCAGGTCAAAATAGAAAAGGTGGAATGTTCTAAGAAAAGGAAAAAAAAGAAAGAAAAAGGCTATTCTGGAAAAGAAGTTCAAAAAGTGTACGGTGTTCAGAATGAACTTGGCTTCCTTTCGCCTCTCCATTACTTTCTTTTTCCTTAAAAATATTTTGCAAACAAATTCAAATTGCTGAGAGTCAGACTCCCTGAGGATTGATTCTCAAGGGGAAAAAAATATGGGAGTGGAAGATACTCTGGAATGCAATTTTCTAGCTGAGTGTTAACCAGATCAGTGTTTTGAGTAAGTTCCAGCAGATGGAGTGAGAGAGTAGGAAGCATCGTCCCTTGAATGCTGCAGTTTGAAATAAAGCAGCCGTATTTTCAACAGCTCTGAGTCTGTGTGATTTCTGGCAAGACATTTAGCAGAGGAGGAGAGCAGACAGTTTTATGGCCTCTGTCACTCCTCTTGGCAGAGCCAGAAGACCCTCTGGTCTATTGGACTTGAGGATTCCTTTCCTCTAGAAACATTTGATGGCAGCCAAGTGATTGCATGTTCCAAGACCTTGAAAAGGACGCTTCTGCGTCACTCAGACAGTCTTCTGTGCTAGAGGGCCTTTCCAGCTCTGTGACTGATGGCAGGCTGCTAGACTAAAATCTGTAGAGCTCTCCTGTTTTTGCCAGAGGAAGCTACTAGAGAATTTTGATTTTCTAAAGGCTACCAAAACAAACAAACAAAAAGGATGACTCACATCTAGACAGTGAAACAATATTTTTATTCATAACTGTAAATGCAACATTTACAAATAGCACATCTTAGGGTTTATTTTTCTCTCTTCAATAAGCCACTTTGTGGAATTAGAGCAGCATAAAGGAGAATTGTATAATAGGAATGTATGGAAAATGTCCTAGTGAATACATTATAGATTCAGAGCAGTTTACCTAAATAGTGATGAAATGACAATGTGTGGGACTGCTGTGCCCTACTCCACCCCTTAATCTTCCAGGAAAAGTCACAGACTCCTCAATTTTCTGACTACCTGCCACTTTCTTTGGAAGCCAAGAACCATGCAGCTGCAATATATGTAAATATAAATAAGTAAACACACACACACACACACACACACACACACACACTCACTTGTATACAGACTTGTACATATACATCTTACACATATTCAGTTTTTGACCTATGGCATTAGTTCATTCATGATAGAAAAAGGACATTCTCATACAAATTTATGGATTTCAGGAAGAACAACTCTGCCTCCTTATGAAGTGAGTTATTCGTGTTGCACTATCCACCAAGCAATTTCTTGCTTACAGCAGCTTCTTCCTCCACCCTTCTTTCAATAGTTCTCTTCTTATATGGCCAATATTTGGTTAGTAGATTTGGGATTTCTGTTCATAATTAGTGAATAAAGCTATCACCCCAGCATTAGTAAACAAATGTAAGAGAACAATAAACACGAATGGATAAATTAATAAGTATTTGCTGCCTGCTACAAACCTGTGTGTGGGGTATAAATATGAAAATAAAAAGTCCCTTTCTTCTAGAGGTTCTTGATCCATAATTGAACAAAACCATGTGAACCATGGTCTCTACTAGGACAAATCCCTCAATGGGATCACAGAAGAGTAAACATTTAACTGTGCTTAATGATATAAGGAGGTGGTGTTAGAGATGACGATTAAAGGATTAGCAGAAATTCAGATAGATAAGAGAATGAATATTATCATAAAATCATATGTTCAATATTTCCATAATATTTTATTTGTGAATGGTAAGTATTCTAGAATGTAGAACACTGGAGGAATGTGTGGTAGAAAGAGGGAAATTAGATTTAAAAACAGAAGAGTCATTAGCAATTGAACACCTGTAATTCTGCACCTTAGGAGGTTGAGGCAGAAGGATCACAAGTTCAAGATCAGCATGGGCAACTTAGCAAGAATCTTAGCAACTTAGTTAGACCCTGTCTCAAAAAAAAAGAAGTTTCAGAACATAGTTCAGTGGTAAAATGCTAAGTACTCCTCTGTTAAATTCCCAGTACCACCCCCACACAAATAAATAAAAATAAAATAAAAATGAAGTAAACTACAACATGCATTAATGTAATGCCTTGAGAATCTAGACTTAATTCAATATTATCAAAAAAAATTGTCTCCAGTGAAGAAATGTTCTATAATCTGCAGTGTGTAAAGTGGTAGTCACTAGCCACATGTGGTTTATTGAGTCATTGAAATGTGACTAGTAAGACTGAGGCAATTAATTTTAGTTTGATTAACTTAAATTTTGATTTAAGTTGTCACATGTAACTAGTACTTACTGTACTGATCAGTACCTAATTGATAGGAACAATGGAAAGATGACGGGTAGTAAACTTGACTGATTATATTACAATCAATGCAAAAATAGGTAAGGATTCTATTAGAGTATACAATTCACTTAAAGTTGAAAAAATCTTTAAATACTTTTACTTGGACTTGTGTTAAGTTATGTAAACAAAGCAATTGCAGCTGGCCTAGAACTACTTTGCTGGTCTACTCAGCATGAGACGGTATCAAATGAAAAGTCAAGTGTACACATAGGGACTCTCCAGTTTACATACAGGAAAGTGAGGTACCTACATTTGGAACTGAAAGAAAATATTATCAGATAAATATGATTCCTATAGAAGAGACATTTTTCCAATAAGTATACAGATGTGCCCAAATCATTTTAAGATCATTGGTTTATTGGATTTATAGAATTCATGTTTGAGTGATGAAAAGAAATGAAGTCTGATAAGAATGTAAACTGAAATCTTGAAAAAGTGAACCTGTGACAACACTCAAAGCTGGCTTGCTAGCCTCTTCTCTCAATAGATTTCATTGGAATTGAGACTCCCTTTCTTGTCTGTGACTTGGCTGCCTGCCTATTTTGCTCACAGGTATATCTAGCAGCACATTTCTTTGGGGGAAGACAGAAATTCTTAAAATAAGTACTATCAACTGGGATTAAAAGAGGAAGCACTTAGAAAAAGTTTCTGAACCATTTGGAAAATTATTTTAAAATGAAACATTGGTGAATCCATTTTGAATTTTTGACTGTCTTCTTTGCAAGGTGTATTAGTTTTCTTTTGCTTTATACATAGAAAATTATTGCAAATTAGATGCTTAAATAGCACCATTTATTAACATACAGTTTCTGTAAATTGGAAGTTCAGGAACAGTATAGATAGATTCTATGTTTAGTGTCTCAGCAGATCAAAATCCAGGTGTGAGTGAAGCTGCATTCTTATATGGAGTTCAATTCCTTTTTTAAGTTCTTTTACATCATTGGCAGAATTCAGTTCCTTGTGGTTTCAGGACTCATGCTCTTAACTTCCAGAAGGCCCGCAATTCGGTGCCACATGGACTTCTCTTTAGTATTGTGGATTGCTTCTTCAAGGTCAACTGAACAGTCAAGTGTCTGGTGCCGCTTTGAGTATTTGGGTTCTTTTAATAAACAATCTGATTAACTGAGACCCCCTAAAATGATCCCCCTTTGTGTTAGAGTCTGTGGATTTGGGAATTTAATTGTTGTCTGTGAAATTCCTTTATGTTTACAATGTAACATATTCATATTCACAAACCTGGCTAAGACCCAAGAGGATGGACTCACATAGGGCATGTGCACCAGGGGATGGGAATCTTTGAGAGCATCTTGGAGTTCTGCCTATATGACACATGGGACCTGGCACTCTATTCATGTTTCTATTTCCTCATTGCATTTTCCCACATTTGTTTCATTAAAAATAATGATAATGTTGTAGTAATCTTACATTTTACAGATTCCAATTCATGGAAGGAGGCTCTTTCCCTTTTTTCTTTCTCTCTCTCAATTTTATATAACTAGTACCGGGCAGTGCTGAATTGCTGAATCTTTTTTATTTTTTTTGAGAGGACTATAAAATTGCCATAGATAAATACATAATTATAATATATTTATGAGCCAGAATCAAAATATGATATATTATTGTTTTATCAGATTTGTATTGCTATGACCAAAAGACCTGGACAAGAATAACTTAGAGGAGGAGAAGTTTATTTGGGATTCATGGTTCCAGAGGTCTGAGTTCAGAGATGGACTACTACTCCTTTGCTCTGGGCCAAAGGTGAGGCAGTACATCATGGAGGAAAGGCTCAGTGAAGGAAAACTGCTCAGCTCATGGTGGAGTCAGAATGCAGGGAGGGGAAGGAGCCCATAGGAAAGATATACCCTTCTAGAGCTCTGCTTCTGTGACCCACCTCCTCCAGTCATGCTCTACCTGCCCAGAGTTATCGCTTAATCATCCCATTAAAATCAGGATGGAATAATTAGGTCATAGCCCTCACAATCTAATCCATTTACCTCTAAATATTTCTGAGTTAATCGAAGACTTGGGGGGATACCTCATATCCAAATCAGAACAATTATAATACACATTTATATATTACTTTAAAAAAATAATGAACAGAAATTTATTGACTCAAAGTTCTAGAAGAAGTCCAAAATGGAAGGGTCAGTATCTGTGTCATCCCATGGCAGAATGGCAAAGGTAGGACTAGAGAGAGGAAGAGTTCAAATTCAGCTCCAGTCATCTTGTTATCAGCATTCATCGACTCCTTGCAACATATGTCCTTGCAACATATCCTGTTAGCCTTCACCTTCTGACATTGTTATATTGGGGAATAAGTCTGTCACACATGCTCTTGGGGAGACACATTCAAACCATAGCGCCATGATTCCAAAGCTTCCACTTGCTTCCCAAATAATTATGCTCATGGATATACTCCAGCTGGTCTGTTCATCCAGTGTCTGGGCTGAACCAGGCTTGTAGCTCACTGGAACTTGAATACAATGTCTTTGGTTTAGGTCTAGCCTAGAAACAAGTTTATTCATTAAAAAGCTTTTTTTTTATTTGTGCTTTTTAATTATATATGACATTAGAATGTGTGTTCACATATTATATATACATGGAGTGTAACTTCCCATTCATGTGGTTTATATTACCTATTAACAGTATGTATATTAATAAATATATTTTATACATAGATAATGCATCCCAATGCAGTAAAATAGTAAAATGAATGTGTTCTGAAAACAAATCAGGAAGAAATGTGTGTTGAATTCAATTGCAGTTGCTGATATATAAAGGAAAGGCTGTATTGTGACAAGTCTGGTAAGTTTAGAGGAAGACATGACCCACTAATATGCACACAGAAAAAGCGAATGCAAATTTATATAACATGCAATTGAATCATTTAAATATTGTGTTTTGTATGACTGGATCTGGGCTCTCGCAAAATACTATGTTCTTTAAGTTCAATTTGAGACTTATATTTTTTTCTATGCTAATTTGTGGTAAACATAAAATATTGTGAAAAAATGTAGAAAATGTTTATTATTATATAGTGATTTTTCAAAGTATTCAGTACATCTCAGAGTAAAAGAATGCATTAATCATAAATATGTGGAAAATGCAGACTTGTAGGGTGATATATGTCTGTGTATATAATAAGAATAATAAATTTTGAAAAATGTTGTAAAATTTATTTATAAAGAGGTTAGTCTTCCTCAGCTTGAACCACTAATAGTGGCCTCTCTGGTGAAGGTCACTTTATGAAGAAATCACTGCTCATTTCCATTTCCTCTTTGCTTCTAGAGCTATAACTAGACTCAAATCTCAGTAGTCTCCAAAAGGTGAGGTAAAATTTTGACCTTCCAGGAAGTAGGAAGTGCACAGGAAAATAGAGAACAGAACATATGGGTTAAATCCGATGAGATTTATTGAAAAGAGCTGTTAGGTTTCTCCAAAAAAAAAAAAAGAAAGAAATATCACACACAAAGAAATATCATACACACACACACACACACACACACACACACAATCACAGTACAGAGCTTTGTCCTTATATTTTTATGTATAAAATTATTTTATATTTATATTGTATATACATAAAATCAAAATACTAACTCCTTCCCCAGAAAAAGAGGTAAAGTTCTTGAGTAAAGTTTACTCTTCTTTTTGATATCCCACAACTTATATACTGTGGTAAATAATTAACAATTCTTAAATACTGTAATATAAGGTCAACATGAATAATGTTTTACATACATATAAAACATACATATTTAGCAGGATATGTTGGTGCATATCTGTAATCTCAGCAACTCAGGAAGTTAAGACAAGAAGTTCAAAAGTTTGAGGCCATCCTCAGCAACTTAGTGAGGCCCTGTCTCAAAATAAGAAATAAAAAGGACTGGGGATGTAGAAACCAAAACTTTTCTAATGGGTTAAGTTTCAATTTGCAATACTATGATAAAGACAAAAACATATATATATATATATATATATATATTCCATATTCCATATATAGAGATATGTACATGTTTATGGTGTAAGTTCCAATTCCAGTCCAGGGCAGAAAAACAATGTTCTTGCTAATGCAGCCAAAATGAAGAAGTTCTCTTAACTTAGCCTTTTGTTGTATTCAGGTCTTCCATTAACTGGATGAGGATCCACTGGCATTAGGGAGGACAATCTGAGTTTACCCAGTTTATCTTTTTGAATGTTAATGTCATTCAGAAACACCCTCACAGAAACACTCAATATAAATTTTGTCCAAATATTTAGGTACCCTGTGGCCCAGGCAAGTTGACATATACAGTTAACTATCACAAGTCCATCTTGTTAACTTGGCATCCACATGTACCTTGTGGAAACCATGTTTAATCTTCAAATAAAAAAAATAAAAGGCATAATTCTACCTATGAAGGTCCAACTATTTCATTCACCAAAACCCCTACTTCCTTCTCCAGAAGAGGAAGTAAAGTCTTGTAGTGATGTTCACTCTTCTCATTGATATTCATGACTTAAATACTATGGTATATAGTTCATAATTTTTAATAGCATAATACAAAGTCAACATATTTTGTGTTACATGACAAAGAAATTAAAGAGGAAAAGAAAACAAATATATTTGTTAACACAAACATAACAAAATAAGGAGGATGTACTTATGACAGTTATAGTCCTTGTTTCCATGAGTGGCCACATATTTGGAGCTTTGATTTACAACTTTCTTCTTCCTCTATCTTCTCTGAAGCCCCTTTGCTTTCAAAAAACACTCAACAGCCATGATTCTCTACTGAGTAAGTCGACTCAAAACTTCATTCCCATGTATCTAGGCCATTCAAAGTCCTTTTTGATTTAGGTGGTTATAATTTTCAATTGACCTAAATCACAGGATCTGGCAATATTACAAGATGCCCTAAGAGATCTATCTCCTGCATTACAGACACATTCTTCACTATGGAGCAACACTCCAACTTCCCCTTGGTAGTCAGGGTGATCACACTGGCTAGCATTCCCCTATTTGCCTGTTGATTCAGAGGCATGAGTTACCCTAAACTGGCAGGGGGGGCTGTATTAACCTCCAGTGTAATGGATCATTGTTATGTCTTCTGGTAGTAGCGTTTCTCCCTTTGGAGCTAAAACCTGTAGGCCAGCATAGCACAGGGTAATGATAATGGAAAACCAAAACTTTTCTAATGGGTTATTATGGATAACAGTGCGTAGTGCCACTCTTATTTCCACCCCTTGATTATAGAACTTGTAAAAACAACAACAAAATAACATATCCTGGACACTAATTCAGAGCACATATAGCCCTCTGGGACCCTTGTTCCACCCTGCGAGGTATCACCTCCTAGGTGGCTCTGCAACTGAATTTTCAAAAAGCCTTTTCACCAACCCTGAGGCCAGCTGCTTCAGAATGTGGAGAGCAAGGAAACCAGTGGATTCCATAAGCATGGGCTGTTTTCGGCTCTCTATGCATTCCTGGTCAGAGGCAATAATTTATGGATACACATAGATCAGATTATTGTACTGTATCTCACAAATATGTACAAATAGTATTTGCCCATTCAAAATAAAATTTAAAAAATACTGTGTACAATGTCATGGACAAGGCATTCTATAAGACCATGAGAGGAGTTTTGGCACGAGCATTGGTACAGCAAGGCAAATTGGCATCAAGAGTTAGTTTTTATTCCCATCAAAACAAGATGCTGCCTCCTCCATCCTGTGTCAGGTTGACTGAGGTGCTCTTGAGAGCTGACCTTTGTTGCTGTTTTGAGGTCCAGATGGATACCTTTGGCTACTACCCACAGGACCACTGCTCTCTGTTGAATTTTCTCATCTACACTTCCCTTCTGGAACAATTTTATTTCTTCTTTTCACTCCTGCTTCTAAAAATACCCTTCCCAGCTTAAAAAAAAAAACCTTCAAGAGAATTTAGTTTACCTTTTCAAGCGGAAGCTCTTTTTTCTTTCTGTGACTCCATAGAGTAGGGGTGGCAAGTTTCTGTTACAAACATCACTAAGCATCATGGTGCTCTTCTCCCCAGCTGGGCTGTAGCCATAGAATCTTTAATAACATAATACCCCACCTGTCCATTACAATTTAATGAATTAGCATTGGATAGGAAGAGTAATTGTGATTCTATTATATTTTCTAGATGTGGATTATAGTATAGTTAATATATATGTGGGCATATTCTTCCAACTGAGTTATAGGCATTTTGAAGATAGGACCTCTCCTACCAGTTTCATATTTCTCACAATAGATAGTAGAGTGATTTGCAAGGAATAAATATCTAATACAGATAATTCCCATTTACTAAAAATAACCTATTTCTTAACATGATGACATGAATGAAAATGCTATCAAGAATCTCTTTTCCATTATTTTAAATGGGGAAAAATATGAGTTACCTGTCTATACCAAACTCGTAATTTCCTAAAACAGAGAAGTATTTATGTATATCCATTAAATTTATAAATATATTAAACATTCAAAATGTTTATTTTAGACAACCAAATATAATTTATATTCCTATAAAGTTAGTTTATAACGTTTCCTTTCTTAGTGTCAGCAACATCTAAGATAAATACCTGCTCCTCAAAATGTCCATAGGATTTTGACATAGTGTCAACTCTTTCTGGGACTTAAAGTTTTCCTCTATCTAAAACTCAATTCTCTGAGTTTTAGAGACATAAAAGTAATTTTTTTCTCTCTATAAATATGTTGTCTACCCAAATATTCTATAAAGTCAGAGTATGGAAAAACAGGCAGCTTTCTACCAGAAAAATATTAGTTCCTTCATGTGACTTTGCTGCATTTATATTTACTTCATTGTTTATCCATTAAATACACATTTATTAATGTTTGCCATGGGCCAAATTGCATGTGGATATTAGAGAGGTAAATGTGAAAGTCAATTCCTGAAAATTAACTACTGGTCTCATGAAAGATACAAATATAGTGAAAAATAATTATAATACAGGTTAAGCCTATCTCTATTAGATTTGAGAGACAATAGTTAATTGAGACCTACTAGTTTTTCTATGATTACTGAGACTTTACAGAGAATATGACATATGATTTAACTAGAGAAAACAGTAGCAGTGTTCCAGGTATACAGCTAAGAACAATTGTACAGAGTTTCATTGGAAAAACCTCAGCAAGTTTCTATTGTCTGAAATGCAGGATTTACATATGTAATTAAAAGAGATATGACTTGAAGTTGGTTGGCACTAGATTCTGAATAGTATGCCAAACACTGTGGGATTGGGCCTTAAATTTTTGGTGATGAGGACACATTTTTGTGTTATTGAAAGAGCTGGAAAGTGCTTCATTTTATATGATAAAATTACTGATCATGGTTCATAGCAGGAAGTTACTATAGGAATCAGTGAACAAAAAATGAACAATAAATGCTGAAATGGTGAAATAGATTTTTAAATTTCCAAGCTATGTAAAAGCCAATGGTACCCATAAATATTTATGAATTATAGAATATCAATATCTGGTAATTCTAAGACATTTCCAAAAATGTATTTTTCATGAAATAAATCCTTACTTGCAAGAATGAACACAATGCACAGTCATTATGCATGAGAATTGTTAATAGTTTATCAGTTGCTGTGGCTGATTATCCTTAGTGTCTGGTAAAACTTTCTTTTTTTTTTTTTAAAGAGAGAGTGAGAGAGGGGAGAGAGAGAGAGAGAGAGAAAGAGAGAGAGAGAGAGAGAGAGAGAGAGAGAGAATTTTTAATATTTATTTTTTAGTTCTCGGCAGACACAACACCTTTGTTGGTATGTGGTGCTGAGGATCGAACCCGGGCCGCACGCATGCCAGGTGAGCACGCTATCGCTTGAGCCACATCCCCAGCCCCTGGTAAAACTTTCTTAAAAGTTCTGCACAGACAAGGATCCTTGGGGCTTGGCATTTTGGAGTTTACTGAAGATATACCCCACGTCTTTCATTCTGTTGCTTTTCTGAAGAGTTATGAGTCCCTTCTTTCTTCCTCTACCAAGAGCCTCACTCAAATTCCTCAGTGAAGCTGGCCCCTAGCCAGTGTTCTTTAGCCGTGCCTGGATATTTGTATACCACAGTAGTGGTCAAGGGAGGTCAAACTGGTACTCATGTCAAATCTTTGCATTCAACATCACTAAAGTCTGATATGAGGATCAACCCAGCTTATACCCTTTCTTAAATCTCTTAGGGAGACAAATTTCAGTTGAGTAGTTATTTAAAGGAACACTTTTGATTCCCAAGGAGTTCTGGCTTAACTTTGGTGCCTTATGCTTCAAAGTGTCAGGTTAAAACTACTGGAGGTGTATCAGAGTCAAAGCAACTCTAGTGTGTTATGACATTAAAAGAAACATAAGAAGTTTGTCAACCAAGAGGAAACAAAGTAGCACATAAACATGAGCATGGGCAGCAAACTTTTTCATAGTGATCTTAAAACATCCAAGAAGTTCTTATTTGCTTCTTGATTTAAATTTAATGTCATATCCTATGGAGAAATACAAAATTGGTAACACCTTTAAGGCACTGAGAATCCTTCACAGCCACATAGATATTTTTAATATAAAAATCATATCAAGCTATCATATGAAAGAAATCTATCAACCTAAGAATTTTAAACTGATTAATTTTAAAATGCAAAATCTAATTTTCCTTTAAGGAAAAAATTATTGAGCAAGTAAATTCTTAACCCATCATTGCAATGTTGGAATTCCTCAGGTATGAAAACTGTCAGTGAATTTTTATACTTAGGTCTACAAATTTGTTCAAAAAATAAAGTAGTAAGGAGAGACAAGTTTGGAAGAAATGAAATTTTTGCTAAAGAATTTCCTTTTGATTTCCAACTGTGCTTTATTAGGTGGAACTAAAAGTCTAGGTTTTCTTATTTTAGAGAAAAAAAAAGGACATAAAACTCTGAGAAAACAAGTAATTTGGGAAAATAGAATTAAATATTTGATGCCTGCTGAATGATTTTAAATTAATTACCAGCATTATCTACCTCTAAAATATACATGAACAAGTACATATCATTCTACTGATTTACATTTATATTCATGCTGAAATTATTTTGATTTATTCACACTAATTCATTCTGAAATTCAGAGAGAATTATTAGTTTTGAGAAACTTGGCCTTGTGAAAAATGTCATCATTTTATCTGTCCAAAGGAAATTCATATGTACAGATTATATTTGGCCTTATTGAAAGGAAACATGCAAACCTTCAATTTGAGCTCATGTCTGCATATTTTTCCTATTTTTCAGAGGCAAAAAATAAATCTTCATTTGATTACTTTTAATATTAGTATAAATAAGTTCTAAACTCTATAGAATGAGGAAAACAGATACTGTCATAACTTTAGTGGGAGCACAAATTGATAAAATCAGAGCAAAATGTAGCTATAACTATGTAGTTATAACTGTAAGTATATCTCCTCTCTCCCAGAAAATCTATTTTTCTTTCATATAGACTTGTAAATATATAGGATAATGTGTATATAAGAATATGAACAGCAGCACTAAAAATGTATACTGATTTGGTCTGTTTATATAAATCATTTTAAATCCATCCAATGGAATGTCAAATAGATAGGGAAAAGAATAAAGAAGATTTTGTGCATTGAAATGGAATGAACTATTTAGATTAAGTGAAAAAAGACAAGATAATAGAAAAGACTTCATATCATGCTAATATTCATGTGTTACAGAAGTAGTCTACATGTATATATTTATTTGTGCATAAAATATTCAAGGAAGAATATTCAAGGAAGTAGTAACAATGATTGTTTTGGGGAGAAAAGCTGGGTCTGATGGAAAAATTGCTTTTTTATTATATACACTTAAATATTGTTTTAACTTGGTTCCCTGAACATTCTCTACAAAATAAAAATAATATTATAAAAATAAAACCTAAGGCAGCTGTTCTCTCTCTTTCATTTACTTTTGGTTGCTCTTTTAAAAATATTGATTCGTGCTTTTTGAGAAATATTAAAGCAAAAGGTTAACATAAGCCACGATATAGAACAATATTTATGAGTCTTTATCTTCATTATATAGTCCTAGGTCCAGCTGCTCTTTCTCATGTGAACAGAAATGTAAGGTTAGTTGATTTATTTTAGTGACCTTGGAACCAACAGAAACCAACTCATGATTATTTTAGTCTTTGTGATTGGATTTAGTGTGAAGATATTTAATGAATAGGACAAATGTGTCATAATGTGATACTAGTACTCGAATCTTCATGGCTTTGCTTAGGGATAAATCCAACCTAGTTTTAAAACTGCTGCATAGCCATTCTCTTCCCTCATATATGTACTTATGGTACCTTGAAAAGTGGTTCTTCAAATTACAACTTATTTTGAATGAGCTGTTATTAGATAAATGAGGTTTTACTTAACAGAGCTATTGCAAGTGTTTTTCAAAATATTCAAGACTATATTCTTACATGATTTGGCAATTGAAACACATGTTGACAGAATATTTAAAACACATTCATGAAGGATTGAAAATTCTCCACACACAGTTATGATTCTTTAGCTATTGGCACTGTTGCCTGAACATTTTTTTTCAGTTTACATTTCTTATCAATGTATATTCAGTTCAATACAACAATTTCTCAAATAGTTGAGACAGAAATAAATACTTGCTTTTCATTATCTAATCCTGATAATTCCATAGTTAGCACAAAATCAAGAGATGCAATTTTCTTTTTGATTGTATACTGCTTTTTTTATGGTTGGAGGGGAGGCTAAATGGTTCTTCTGGGTATCTATAGTGAGTTTTAATAAATGCAAGAATTTGTGAAGGTGACAGAATAAAGGTTTTGCTATCTTCCATCTGTGATTGATAAATATAATCACCCATTATGTGTATAGGTATGTATACATATGTATATGTATATATATATATCAATATACATATATATAAAATTAATACACTTTATAAAACTAGTTTATGAGAGAAAATAACTGTATTTATTATAATACCATGGACAAACAGGACATGGTGGTGCATGCCTCTAATCCCCGTGGCTTGGGAGACGGAAGCAGGAGGATTGCAAGAAACAAAGAGACAAATAAAAAACAAAGACAATTTTAATTTACTCTTTCAGATTCAATTGTCTTTGTGACTTCTTTTAAATGCATTTATACAATTTGAATTAAGACTCATAGACAATTTAGATATCTCTTAATATTTGTTCATTTCCCATACAGTAAGTTGCAACATTTTATTTGTAATTGCCATGTTCTCCTCCAACACCTAGGAGTGTAGAATGTCACACTTTTATATTTAAATTGGGACATAACTATATATGTCATTTTTGTGCATCAGGTTTTGCTTTTACCATCAAAGCCCTCTGTCTCCCTTATATTTTCCTTGTGGAGAAAAAAAGAAAACTAACAAGCAAGGAACTTGAGTTTATGGATGTGTCTCCTATTCTGTTTTAGTTGCACACAGTCAAGGACAGATGGTCTCAAACATTTTTCTGCCATTTTGATCATTGCTTCATGGTGATATGTGGTCTCTGCGTGTTATGGGTCTTGAACTGCCCAGAGATAGAAGTGATACCTCTCTTGGGAATTTCTCAGTGGTAAGGGCCCATCAAAGATGGCCCAGTTATTATGGTGATTCCCTGTTCAAAGAGAAATTCTGCACTAGTCACAGACTTTTATCAGTTTATGACCTAAGGTTCAAACAACAGCTACCCAGGGGTAGAGAATTGTAGATATAAGCTGATAACTCTAATTGAGCTTTTCACACCTTTGACCTCAGTTCTGTTTATTTTAAAGTAACTTTCTCACAAAAATCCCTTTGATGTTAAAACCTATATAATAAATGTGCTGAGCTTACTCATGGTCAGTTTTCCTCCATCAGAGCTTGGCTGAACCACCAGGCCCCAACTTTTTCTCTACTTTTGTGTCCATTTGTGTTTTCTCAATCCCCTGGCCACCTAGTTCTGGAACCTGAGTAAATGGCCATGCAGAATATGGTATCTGCAGCTAGAAGTGGCAGAATTTGGTAACTTTTAAATGATTAATTCTCACTTTAATAATAGGAATAATTATAAAAATGCTATCTTCTAGACTCTCTGATATCTTTTTGTGAGAGATTAGATGTTTTTACAGTCACAATTCAGCTGTGTATTCACATGAATTAATTTTATCTTCATTCTCAGCAAGTGGATTGAACTCAGCTATGGGACTCCCATTTTCCCAATGGTGTAGCATGGTTAATCTAGAAACTTTTAACATAATTTGTCCCTTCTGATTTAGAAACATAAATTTTCTCCTGAGGGTATATCTGACATCAGTGGCATCATTTGTTGATACTCTGCTGTGGTATTACATACTCTCAAATGATCTGTGGTGCTATAGACTGGCATTCAGGCTGCCATTCCTAGTTTTTTGGGTTCTCTGGTCACGTGTTCTATCCTCTTGGCCAAATTCCCTGCCACTCCTGTAAGGACCAGTCCAAAGACCTTCTGAGTGTGACTTGCTCCCCTTCCTGTTTTTTTTTTTTTTTTAGTTGTAGATGGACAGAATACTGTTATTTTGTTTATTTTATGCCATGCTATGGATCGAACCCAGTGCTTCACACATTCTAGGCAAGTGCTCTGCCACTGAGGTACAACCCCAGCCCTGTCTTGCCCCTTGCCTCCCCTGGGAGTTGTGTCCTCCTGTCTGCTTTTCATTATGCCTCCTGCAGACAATGAGGGCTTGTCTTTAGGATGGTCCACAGACAAATCTCCCAGACATTTATAATCTCTGTCCATGTCTTGACATTCTAGTATTTCTCTGAATGAAGATTTTTGAGGAACTTGACATTTCCCTTAGATGCTTCCTTAAAGTAAGATATAAATTCTCTCTTCTGAGATATTGCCAATCTTCTCTGGTTATTTATATCCCATTTTCTCCCCATCCCCCACCTGCAAAGTCCATCTCAACGATATGGAATTCTGACTCTCTGGGATCCAGAGAGCATGCAAACTTGAAAATATTCACTTAAAATATTTCAACTCCTTCTTCCTTGTCCAGAAGAGGTAGGTAGGTAGGGATGGAAGGAGGGAAAGAGAGGAAGACAGAAAGAGAGAGAGAGAATGAGAGAGAGAGAGAGAGAGAGAGAGAGAGAGAGAGAGAGAGAGAGAGATTTCTTTTGCCACAAGAAAATTGCTCCTGGGTTAATATTCATAATTCTCCTTCACACTATGTTTCTTCCAGACATTTTTAGTTCCTTAGGGTCTGCCTTCTATTCTTCTATGACAAGCATTTTCTTTTCTTTTCTTTTCTTTTCTTTTCTTTTCTCTTTTGTAAATCAAAACCACAAACTGAAAATTGTTCCCGTAATACATGCCTGGGGTCTTATATATGATGCATGCTTTGACTTTTAGACAATTGTTTGTTATGAATTTCAAACCTGTTTACATCTCAGTTGAGTTCTCTGTTCTAAGCTATGCTTTCATGCTCTACTCAGGACTCATGGCTGATATTTTTACTACTTCAAGTGAAGGGGGAAAGAGCGGGGCTAGGAATTGGGGGCAAAAAACAAAGCCTAATGTCAAAGTGCTTTCTCTTACACCTCTCAGTCTTCTTTATTTATAGAATCACAAAATGGGAGGCATATGGAAACTTTCCAGGCACCACACTCAGCAGGCAGACCAACAAAGTAGAGTCTAAGACATTATTTTTCCCTAAGATCACACACATGACCAAAACAAGATGGAAAGCTAGGTCCTTTGACTTTTATTGTTTTTGTTGTTATATGCCACAGTATTCCTCTGCTATTCTTCATTCTGTAACCTATTTATTTTGGTTCCGCTAGTCCTAGAATAGCTAAACAGTTATTTATGTGTTTATTTATTGCTACAGGAAAAAAGCACAGAATGACACAGTAGATGATATGGAAACATCCAGCACTTCAGGTTCACACACAGCATGTATAATATAACAACTACCTTTTTTTTTTTTTTTACTGTGAGACAGTTCTTTCCTACTAAGCCACATGACTCTGCATCTACCTTGTGATTTCTTAGGTTTATATATTTATGTAGTTAAACAGAAGCCAAACAGACTGAAAAACCAGATTGCTTCAATGTTCATTTCCTTGCTCTCATGACCCTGGGTTGTATCTCTATGTACAAGAGAGAAACAAGCAGGTACATATACATAATTGTGTAGACTGTGGTAGAATCTTATTCTGGTGGATTTTATTCTATGTGTAATGAGAACTTGCTGGAAATGTTCAGGTAGGAAATGATCTGATTATAATTTCATTTTTTGTTTTTGAAGATCAGTTAAAGTTAAAATTTGATATATAATAATTATAAATATTAATAGGTACAACATGATAAGTGGACCCATGTATACAATGTATATTGATTAAATCAGGCTAATTAGAATTTCTATTTCCTTAAACAATGATCATTTCTCTGTGTTTGGAGCCTTCTAACTTTTCTCTGGTAGTGCTTCTGAGGGGAGGAAAATTGAAGAACTGTAGTGAGCAGGGAAGGCAAAGAAGAGCAGAAGCAGAAAGAAGAGAAGAGAAGATGCTCCTACAATGGCCCAGGCAAGAGACATTTCAGTCTGCAAGAGGACAATGGGAAGGGTGGTGGAGACAGAGGGAATGGAACTTTCTAGGCTCCTTATCTGAGGTCAGATTTGAAAGACAGAGGCTGTAATTCTCTCATTTATGTAAATACATTTAGTATGTTTCTCTAATCAGAATCCAGGAAGACACATAGAGCTCATCGTCTAATAAATAGAACAGTTAATACCACACACTCTATTTTCTGTATCATTTCAATAAGGTAAAATGTTTAAAAAATATCTCAAATGTTGGCACACTAAAATAGACAGTTAATTTATTATTATTTTCACTAGTATTAGGATTGTTTTAAGGCCAATGAAATGGGACTTTGCTTTTGTTCCTGATCCAAGGAGCATTTATTTTTGTTGATCTTCTTGGCCTAGTGCAAAAATCTATCTTTTGAGATTGGCATTCCCCAGTGGCCAAGTGGTGAATTATGCTGTCTGGAAAGTTAGTGGAGTTCCACTGTGGTTTTGGTTCAGTAGGTTTTTATGTATTTTTACAAATTTTGTACATACACTCAGAGGCTTTTTGGCACCGACTCCATTTTGAAATTCAAGATGGTAAATATGAACCATTTAATGGTCTCCAAATCTAGATTTGGCATTTTAAATATATTGAAGTATGTATATGAGGATTTTTCTAAAATTTGGAACAGACACAATTTGGCAAAGATTTCATTAATATTACAAAAAGGAGCTTTCTCTGCAGTTCATTTAATTACATGTCCTTTAGGTCATGAGAGACATATTCTGAGTCTGAGCTTTGGAACAGAGGAAGTATATTTAATATTTTAGATATTTGTTTTACATATCAAGTGGCTGGATAAGATCAACACTAATTGATTTTACCTATTCCTGGGAAAACTCTCAAGCTTACAGTCAACTTGAATTTAGCAACAGTTTGGTGAAATGCAAAACAATTTGATTTGGGATAAAGAATAATTCATTTTTAAAATAAAGCATAGCTCTTTCAAGAACACAAAAACTGTATTTGCTAATCATTTTTCCCCTCCCATGTGGAAAACTTAAATAATCCACTAGCCAAATGGCATATTCTATAGAAAACACAATTTATAGTAAAATAAAAGCCAGTAATTCTCATATGCATAATTAGTTCCCCAAACTGAATATGAATTATACATGTAAATGAATATTAACCAAAGGTTTCTTATGATTATTAGCAGCAAAAGTTAGGAAATAGTAGGAATTATGTATTATACTTCTTGGGAATTGCCTTTGACCTTGAATATGTGATCCTCAGTCAGGAAGTTATGATACCTACTGCCACATGGGGAATGGTGGCATTTTAATAAAGGGGTATTCTTTTGTGCATAGTCACAATGAGGCTATGTTATGACAGAAGAGTACACAAACTCCAAGGAAGTGGCAGTAGTTTAAGGTATAAATTCTTATTTCTGTTGTTATTTTCTTTTTTCTGGTACCTTCACTTTAGCCACTGTTTTTTCATTTGCCAACAAATGTCAGCAACTCCTGTCGGCTACCACCTTGAAATGTTGTCAGGACTCTTCTATTTTACTTGGTAATTCCTTGAGATCTTTGGATGAAAAAAAAATCCCATAAAAACTGAAATGTTTTTCTGGATGGGGTTTCCAAAATTGGTCCCTTTGAGGGAGCCACCCACTTGGATATTGAATACCCTCCCTGTGTAATGTGGAAAAAGTGGTTGGTGAAAATTTGGGCTTCTAGCATCACCCAAAAAAACAGACGTCTTTATTGTGTAGAAAGCAAAACACACCCATGGGGGATCACTTCATCATTTTTTTTTAAGTGAATGAAAACATCGCAAGTGGAACTGATGAAATGCAGGATAAGTGCAAACAGACTACACCCTTCCTCTTTCAGTCACAAGGAGTGGTGGGCTGCCAGCTCTCCCCATCGCACCTCCCTGTCTAGGGAAAGTCCCTAGTTGGCTTGCAAACCATGTCCATATCTGCACTGCAACTAATCATGCCACTGTTGAGTCACCACCAGAAATTACCAGAGACTGGCTACTTTCCTCTTTGTGGTGTAGGGCAGGGATCTGAAAGAAAATCTATGCTCTGTCATTTTTTTCTTTTCATCTGAGTCATTTTCCCTCCTTTTCTTTCATTTCTTCCAGCTTTTAATTATCATCCTTCTCTTAACCCACCCTCTTCTAATATCAAGGGCTATTTTAAAAGGATGCTTGCTCACCAGTTGTAACTCTCCAAGGGCTCATTTGGAAAAAATAGCAATCTCTGTCTCTCCAGCTGCCAAAAGTCATCATGAGTCATGTTTTTGACTCAATTGACAGAAATACTTAATAAAAATAGTTGGCCTTTCTCAGAGTTGCTTCTTAACTGCCAGTCCATCTTGTTGATTTCAACTGACTGGTAGGATGCAGCATTTGACCTGACTAGTTTACCTGGTCACTACATCCTTTGTACTTTTCCTGTCTCTGTTACAGATGGCTAAAGCAATCAGATCTAGAGGGTGATGAGCAAAATAAGTAGCTGTCAGGAAGCAATCTAGCTCTGGAGTATCTTGTTTGGAACCTTGCAAAAGTTACTTCCCCCAAATTTAACTGGGTTCCAGATACTAAATCAAAAATTAGGGAACTTAGTTTCTAAGTAATAAAAATAACAATAACTTAAGGTAATTCTTTAATAATATCTCTATTATAACTTGATGGTAGTGGCTTACGAAGCATGGAAAGAAAATTATCTCAAACAAACAGAATATTGTCTTTTTTTCCCCAAACATTAAGAAATAAGTATATTTGGCAGAGCATAAAGGAATGATTGGTACTATTCACTGTTTACCTTGCCAAAGTAAAACATTGTTAAAAGTTTAAGATGACTCATGCAAACATAGAATTAACATCTCAAAAGTCTATTTGACTCATTATTGAGATTTGTCTTCCAAGAATTCCACCAGGTAGCAGAATTCATAAGATAATATAATATATAAGCATACTATACCCACACTTATTTTTTGTTTGTTTATTTCAAGGAATTGGCTTACATATTTTGTGGGCTTTAGTTATAAGAAGTCTGTAGTTTCATATATCAGAAAGTGAAGCAGGGAATATTATAAGTGTGCAGGGTCCCCTTGAGCATGGGCCAAAGTTTGTTATTTACAGGCTGCCAGAGGAGAATGAGTAGGAGCAAACCAGAACCCTAAAAGGCCCACCCTGTGTTCTCAGGGTATGTAGGCTTCAACTCTTCATCAGCCTTCTGGCTAAAAACTTCAGGTCTGCTCAGAGCACCTTTCTAATTTAAACATAATTGATGGGGGATAGAATTTTCTTTACATCTGCAAAATCCCATCACAGCAGCAGCCAGACTGGTGTTTGGTTAGGTGACCAAACTTGTGTGCATACTACCAAGTGCCTGCTGCTTCCCTTCCTTCTCAGCTCTCATGAAGAATGCCTCTTATGGCCCACCAAAGAGGGAAACACTAGAAAGTCAGTTCTGGGGATTGTGCTTTGTCCTCGCCAAGTTGACACATTACACGCCCACTTGTATATATTTATAGGCTATGAAATAAAGATTAATATGGTTGATTTAGCTACAAAGCTGACAAATGTTCAATAAGGCAACAAAATTATAACCTTTCAGGCTATCATGTCCATCAAACAGGAAAATAAAGTTAGCACTCTACCAGACACAAACCTACAAATAACCATCGTCTCTAAGACCTAATTATTAACAGCAAGTTAAATGAAGGCATATAAGCCTGGATAAATAATAATTCTTATGGGGACCTATTAGACAATGCTCTCCTATGTCTTTGAAGGGATTTGTAGAACATTTTTGGCTTTATTTCCAAATTTTAGATAATATTTAAAATTAATAAAATATTTCACCTTTCTTTCTTTATTAAAACAATTACCTTCAGTTGAGAGTTTAGATTTTCTAAAATTTTGTTTTTCTTTCTTAATCAGAAATTAGTCCAATGTGTGTGTGTGTGTGTGTGTGTGTGTGTGTGTGTGTGTATCTTTGCTGATATACCAATCTCTAAAATAGATAATAAGATTAATTCTGGATATTCAAGAGATAACTCTTACTCCTAAGCATATGGGTCCTTGAAATTATAGGTCCCACACAATGAGAAAGGAAGAATGAACAAAAGAGAAAAGGCAGCCATTATTTTATTCATGGATAAAGAATAAGGTGATAAAAGAGAAAGAAACAGAAAAAGAATAAAAAGGACAGAGAGAATCATTTTTAAATTTTTTATTTTATTTTTCGAACACAATGTGTGCCCCAAGGACTTAAAGGAATTTAAATTGCAAAACCTGCTGCTTCATAGTTTTTTTCATTTTGCACAACTGAAATTTTATACCTGTTGATTAGCAACTCCTTATTTATAGTATCTCCAAACCCTGAAAACCACAATTCTATTCTTGCTTCTGTGAGTTTTCCTACTTTAGGTACCTTGTCTAAATGGAGTCATGCCATGTTTATCCTTCTCCGAGTGGTTTTGACACATGGACATGTTTGACACATTGTCAAATACTACAGGGTCTCCTTCATTCTTAGGACTGAATAATAGTCCATTGTTATGTACATACCACATTTTTAGACATTAATCCATGGATAAAGATTTAGGTTGCTTGTACATGTTGGCTATTGTAAATAGTAGTGTATTGACTAAGGGAGAAATAGTATCTTTAAGTTTCTGGTTTCGATTCTTTTGGATAAATACTCAGAATTGGGATTGCTGCATGATGTGATAGTTCTATTTTTAAGCTTTTGAGGAATTTCCATAGTGTATTTTATAGTGGCTACACTTTTATTTATTCCTACAATAAATGTGCAATAAAGTCCTTACTCTTCCACAACCTCACCAACACTTGGTATTTTTATGTTGTTTAGATAGCTGTTCTAAAAGGTGTGAGGGGACAGATCATTGTGGTATTGATTGGCATTTTCTAGAAGATTAGGGACATGGAACATTTTCTCATCACCCTTGTCCATTCCTATGTCTTCTTTAGAAAAAATGTATGTAGGAATTTTTTTTTAATGTTGTTATTAATTTTTGGTATTCAGTTGTAGGGTCTCTTAAAATATTTTAAATATGAGCCTTTAAAATTTTTTGAAAATATTTTTGCCATGCTATAGGTTATCTATTCACTCTGGTGACTATTTTATTTGCTGTTCAGAAGATTTTCAGGCTATTATACTCTTAATTATCTGTGTTTGCTTTGATTCCCTCTGCTGTTGCTGTCGTATCCATAAAGTCATCGCCAAGTTGAATGTGAAGAGGTTTTTCTCATATATTTTGTTCTAGGAGCTTTACTCTCTCAGGACTTACATTTAAGTCTTAAATTTATTCTAAGTTGCTTTTTGTGCATGATTAAAGATATAGTTCATTTATTTAATTTCTTTTTCATACAGTTTTCTGATTTTTCCAACATGATTTGTTAGAGAAACTATCCTTCCCTATTGTGTATCCTTCATCATATATGCATAGTATTATTTCTGGCTTTCTGTTGTGTTGATTTCTCTATATTTCTGATTTATTTTCTGCAACTTTGAAATTGGAAAGTGTGACATCTCCAGTTTTGCTTTTCTTTTTTAAGATTGTTTCAAATATCTGTGATTTCTTGTTGTTCTCTATGAATTTTAGAATTGTATTTTCTGTAAGTATGAAAAAGTTCTTCTGGATTTTGACAGAAATTGCATTGAATTTGCAAATCTCTTCTGTGCAGTATGGACATTGTAACAATATTTGGTCTTCCAGTCCATGAACATAAGACCTATTTCTTTTTTGTGTGTGTGTGTCTTCTTTAATTACTTTAATAAATGTTTTAAAATTTTCAATATATAAACCTTTTACTTCCTTAGTTAAGTTTCTTCTTAAGAGTTTTATTTTTAGTGTTATTGCAAATGTCATTTCTTTTCTAATTTTATTTTCAGATACTTCTTTATTAGTATACAGAAATGCTACTGAGTTGGGCACCCAGCTCACAGCTTCTCCCCGAGTCTCCATTAAAGAAAGAAATTAAAGAAGACCATAGAAGATTGAAAGATCTCTCATGTTCTTGGACAGGCAGAATTAATATTGTTAAAGTGGCCATACTACCAAAAGCACTATACAGATTTAATGCAATTCCTATTAAAATGTTCTGTAGTCTTTATTGTAGAGGGCTTTCATCTCTTTCATTAGATTGATACCCAAATATTTTATTTTTTGTGGCTATTATGAATATAAGAGTTTTCCTGATTTCTCTTTCAGATGATTTGTCTTTGGAGTATAGGAACACAACTGATTTGTGGGTGCTAAGTTTCTATCCTCTTACATTACTGAATTTGTGAGTTCTAGAAGCTTTCTGGTGGAGTTTTTTGAGTCTTCTAAATATAGAATCATGTCATCAGCAAATAGTGATAGTTTAAGTTCTTCTTTTCCTATTTGTATTGCTTTAATTTATTTTATCTAATTGCTCTGGTTAGGGTTTGAAGGATTATGTTGAATAAAAGTGGTAAAAGAGGAGTCCCTGTCTTGTTCCACTTTTTAGAGGGAATACTTTTAAGTTTTCTCCATTTAGAATGATGTTGGCCTTGTGTTTAGAATATGTAGTTCTTACAATGTTGAGGTATGTCCGTACTATCCCTAGTTTTTCTAGTGTTCTGAACATGAATGGGTGCTGAATTTTGTCAAATGCTTTTTCTACATCTCTTGAGATAATATGGTTCTTATCTTTAAGTCCATTGATGTGATGAATTACTTTTATGGATTTCTATATGTTGAACCAGCATTGCACCCCTGGGGTGATCCCACTTGATTGTGGTACACTATCTTTTTAATATGTTTTTGTTTGTGATTTGCCAGTATTTTCTTAAGAATTTTTGTGTCTGTTTTCATCAAGGATATTGGTCTGATGTTTTCTTTCCTTGATGTGTCTTTGTCTGGATTTATTCTTGTTGTTCTTGTTGTTATGTCATTTAGGCATAAATTTAGATAATTTATTTGATATTATTCTGCTTCTTAATGTAGACATTCATTGCTACACCTTCTATCTTTTTCTTTGTTCAGTGTTAGTCATTGAATCCAGGGTCTTATTTATGCTCAGTAAATACTCTTACACTAAGCTACAAAAAAATTCGATCTTAATGCTGCTTCTGTTTCATTCCATAAGTTTTGGTATGTATGGTTTCATTTTTATTTGTCTCAAGATATTTCCTATATGCCTTTTTGATTTCTTCTTTGACTCATTAGTTGCTCATAAATGTATTTTTCATTTCAACATATTTGTGAATTTCCCAGTTTTACTATTGCTGTTGATTTCCTATTGCTGTTGGTTTCAACATTTTAAAATTTTCTAAGTATTGATTTGTGACCATAGATGTGACTTATTCTGAAGAATGCTCTGTGTGAACTTGAGATGAATGGCTATTCTGTTGCTGTTGGGTCGGATGTTCTGTGAATGTCAGAGTCTTGTGGTCCATAGTTTTGTTCAAGGTCCCTGTTTCTTTGCCTTGTTGTTCTACCCACTATTAAGAGTGGTGGTTGAAAGTCTCCTACTATTATTGTATTGTTATTTACTTCTCCCTTCAGTTCTGTCAATTGTTGCCTTATGTATGTAGGTTCTATGATTTTATTGGATATGTCTTTAATAATTATTATGTTTTCCTGGTGCACTGAAATTTTTATCATTGTTTAATGTCCTTCTTGGGCTCTTGTGACAGCCAGTTTTAAATTTAAAGGATATTTCATCTGCTATATCTATTCTTTTTGATTGTTTTTGTTGTTGCTCTGTTTGAACAGAGATTATTGTTCCCATTTCTTTTACTTTGTATTTGTTCTTAAATGTAAAGTTAAACTTCTTGTAGACTGTATATTATTAGAGCTTGTTTTTCTTTTTTTTTTTAAATCCATTCAATACCTGTTTGTATTTAGGGTATAATTAATTTATATTTAAGGTAATCATTGATGAAAAAGAAATTATTCTTGCCAATTTTTACATGGTTTTCAACTTGACATGTAGTTCTTTGTCTATCATTTAGAGATTCATCTTATTTGAGAAATCTTGAGCTTCTTGAATATGGACACCCATTTTCTTTTCCACATTTGGAAAGTTTTCAACCAGTATGATTTGAATACACTTTCTGTTAATTTTGTATAATTTTCTCCTTCTAAATCATCTGTAATGCATAGTCATCCATTTGATGGTATATCACAGATTCTTCAAGCCAATTTCACTATTTTTCACTAATTTTTTATTTTGCTTCTCTGCATACATAGTTTCCAATAAACTGTTTTTGAGTTTGATGATTCATTTTTCTATTTAGTCAGCTCTTTAATCAATTTATTACATTTTTTGTTCAATTTATTGTAGCCTTTAGCTTCTAGATTTTAGGTTTCTTTTTTTAATTTTATCTTTCAAAATATTTTCAGTTTGTTTATATATTGTTCTCCTGATCTCATTGAGCATTTTTGTAATCATCAATTTGAATTTTCAATCACCTAATTCCATTTCATTAAAATCGGCCTCTTGAGTTTTATCTTTTTCCTCTTCTTGGATTATATTTTCCTGTTTCTTAATTTTGTTGACTCCATGTTGGTATCTATGCATTAGGAAAGACCAAAACCTTTTTTTGTCTTCCTGCATTGGCCTCATAAGGAAAAGAACTTCACCTTCACTGGTCTGACATTTTATGGGCCTCCTAATTCTTGGAGTTTGCCCAAATTGCTATTTGAGAGCCTTCAGGAATAGAGTATACCAGGTCTTGTGAACACCTTGAAATATGCAAGATAGAAATCAACCTTTTAGGTAGCACCCCAAAGAGTTGAAACGGGGTCCATAGTTGAGCTCTTTTCCTTTCCAGTGAGGAAGTAGGAGGTGTTTTTTGGTTCATCTTTTTGCTCTGCACTGAAGGAGAACAGGAGATGTCGTGACTGCCCAAATGCTAGTTCAGATCACCACTCTGTTCTCTATAGCTTCATAAACTAGTTCATGGTAGGTCTTGCCAGCTTAACAAGAGGTTGGAGAAAGATAGACTGTTGAGTAGCATCCAGAAAAGTTGGCAAGCTAAATTTGCCATTCAATTCCTTTGATCCTCAGGGAGAAGCTGCGAACTGGGTGTTCTCTCCTGATTGCATGGTGCTGTGCCAGAGGTAGAGATTTTGATGAAAGGGCATGTTTCCTGTTTCTTCTGGCTCCAATGTTTCCAGTTTCATATTTAATCACGATACAGGAGTCTTTTAACTAGTTTCTGGAAATTGATTCATGTATATGTTGAATCAGTGTTTTTAAGGAGGCAGCAGAGACTAGAGCTTCCTCTTCTGCCATCTGATTGTGTGTGTGTGTGTGTGCACTCGCATGTGTGTGTATGCACATAAATTTCTATGAAGAAAGGAGACCTAATCTTAAATGTGAAGACAATAAACTAGAAAATAATCAGTCAAACTTGAAAATAATCTGTTAGCTTGATGATAATAATAAGAAAATGATGTATCTGTCTTGAAAGTCTCATGCTATTAAAACTATATATTACTGTATTGAACCCAACTGATTAATTTTCTTCTATTCATATAGAAGAAAACTGACAACCATATAAATTATATTTACAAACATATTAATCAGTAAATGTCTTTAAGTATACATTTCAAATGCAGCTTGAAATGGCATATTTGGGGATAAAATAGAAAATAATATGTACACTTTGCTTCATTTGTCTGAAAATACATCAAAAGCTTATAGCAGACTTTGTACATTCTTATTGAAAACTTGATGATGGTTATTTAAATTTTCACCTTATAGGGTAGTTACACATCACTGACATGTGGATTTCATATACTCTGATGTTTTAAAATACTCATATCATTCTGAGTGTGTCCAAACTACTATTCTACTTCAGAAAACTTACTAAGTTATTGTACTAATCATACAAAAATACATCTATTCTGACTTCTTTTTCACTTATCTTCCAACATCATTATCCTAAAAGATAAGGATCTTTGTTTTACTTTTTGCTATAATTTTTTTTCCTACACCCCATATTGCCTACTGGATCAACTTTACCCACCTTAGCATGGTAGTGCAAGTCCTTCATGATCCGGCTTTTATTAACTCTCCAATTTCACTTTGGCCATGTGAAGTCAGCGCCTATGCACAATATACCTTTATCAAAAGGAAGAAAGTCCTTACTTCCCAAATCCTCAAATGAGCCTTGCTGCATCATTTTGCAGTAACAGTTCTCCCTGAGGGAAGTGCCCTGTACTCACTTGTTCTTCTGGAAACTTCTATTCCCCATGAAAACTCAAAGTTTCTTTTTCTGAGAAATCTTCCACTACCCCCGTCTTTTCTTCCAAGGCTTCTAAGTGACATTTTTTTGATTTTAATAGCACCCTGTGGGTAACTCTCTTGTAACCATTAGCTTATTACTGATTCCCGAGCTTTCCTGCAGGTCATTTGACCCCTACATATGGATGTTTTGCCTTCTTTCCACTTTCCCCAGAATCTAGCTTAGGGTTTAATTAGGTCAGAGTTGCCTATTTGGAATGAACATTTATGGAAGACTAAATAGAATCAGTTCCTCTGATCTGAGGCTGACTTGGAGAAATTAAAGCAGGTAACTAGAAAAGCCATTCTCTGAGATATTGGTCATGTTATTATTTCTGTTTACGGGTGAGTCTCAAACTTTAGCCTGCATCTAAATCACTTTGTTAGAACAGATTGCTTGATTTCTTTTCAGTTTCAGATTCAGGCTTGAGCCATAGAATTTGCATTTCTTATCAGCGTCCAGTTGTTACTGTTCTTGCTGCTCAAAGACCTCCTTTTAGGGACCATATCTTTATTTCTGCACAATATTATGGTGTTGAAAGCAAATATATGGATGTAATAAGTGCATATCCTATTGACAATGTTTTGGTTGTAAAGATGACCTTAGTATAAGAGTATATTTTGTTCTGTTCCCTTCTAAAGCAAGAGAAATGGAAATACATTAACACATTTTGTTCATTGACAAAAATCAAGATCCTGAATTTTTTATTATAATCTTTATATTCCCTCACCATTAATTTCCAATATATTTAACAAGATGCATTAAAGAATTCTGATGTTGGATTTCTTTTAAATAAGTGAAATTTAATTTTTTGTTGTTAGGGGGAGAGAAAGAGGTTTTCATAGCTATTTATGTTTCTATAAAAGCAATTAATTCTCTCCTCAGAACATTGCACATACATGGTAAGTTTGTCATGATATTTGAGGTGGTCCCTAGACTCCCATGAATTCCATAAATAGATTCAGATTAAAAACATTTGGTTTTGAAATTGTTATAAGTGAAGAAGAAGAGGTTGTAGAGCCAAGATATGGAAGTCTTCTTCTAAATTATCCACAAGAAAGTTAGTAGAAACAATTAGCAAATTTACAAAATATAAGTTCAACAAAATAAATATTTGTTGTGTTCCTATACATCTGCAAGGAATAATTCAAAAAGGAAATATACAAAGTAAGTCCATTTACAAAGCACTAAAAGATTAAAATATCTGGGGATAAATTTAGCCAAGGAAGTGAAAGATTATAAATGGAAAACCTTAAAATATTGCCAAAAAAAGAGATGAAAGGTGATCTAAGCAAATAGATCTTTCATGTTCTTGGGTAGGAATACTTAATATTGTTAAGTACTACCCCCAAATAATCTATGAATTTGATGCATTTCCTATTATAATTTTAATGATCCAGTTAGGAGAAGTGGAAAAGCTGGTCCTCAAATTTTTATGAAGTGTTCTGAAGATCCAACACAATCTTGAATAAAGAACAAGTAGAATACTCATATTCTCAATTTCAAAATCTATAACAGAACTATAATAATCAAAATAGTATGGGTCAAGTAGATGAATAGAAATATGAATCAATGAAATAGAATTTGGGTCTTTCTCTCTCTCTCTCTCTCTCTCTCTCTCTATATATATATATATATATATATATATATATATATATATATATATATAATTTGTGTGTGTGTTAATTTTTTTGATAATGGTATTATTATGGTTTAGATATGAGTTGTCTCCTCAAAGTTCGTGTGTGAGACCATGCAAGAAAGTTTACAGATGAAATAATTAGGTTATGAGAGACTTAACCCAATCAGTGAATCAACCTCCTGATAGGGATCAACTTAGTGTAGGCAGGTAGGGTGTAGTTGGGGAAGATGGGTCCCTGGAGGCAGGCCTTTGTGGTTTATATTTCATCCTTGTTGAGCAGAGAACTAACTAACTAACTAACTAACTCTCTCTCTCTCTCCCCCTCCTCCCTGCCCCACCTTTCTCCCTCTCCCCACCCCCCATGTCCTGACCTGCTTTCCTTTAGCATATCCCTCTGCCATGATGTCACAACTTACTTCAGGCCCTGAGGAATGGAGTTGGCCATCTATAGACTGAGATCTCAGAAACCCCAAATAACTTTTTTCTCCTCTAAAATTGTTCTTGTCAGGTCTTTGGATCACAGAGGTGAAAAAGCTGACTGAAACAGGTGACAAGCCCATTCAATGGGAAAAGAACCATTCCTTCAACAGGTTATACTGAAAAAAAATGATTAAGGGGTAAAACAATTGAAGTAAACCTCTGCCTCACACCATATACAAATATTAAGCAAAAATGGGTCAATCTATATATAGGCTCCAAACCATAAAGTTCTCATGAGAATACACAGGGGTAAATCTTCATGACTTTGAGATTGATAATGGTTTCTCATATATAACACTGAAAGTACAATCAACAAAAGAAGAAAAAAGCAAGTTATATTTCACTAAAATAAGAAGTGTGAATTAATGGACATTATTAAGAATATTAAAAGACAACCTAGAGAATGGGAGAAAATATTTGTAGGTCATATATCTGATAAGTGTTTAATAGCAAATATATATAAACATCTCTTTAAATTCAACAACAATAACAACAACCAACCAAACAAACAACAAAGAATTTGAATAGGAATTTCTCCAAAAATATATAAATGGCCTAAAAGCAAATAGAAAGATGCTCAACATCTGTCTTAATCCATTTGTGTTGCTGTAGTAAAATATCTGAGACTAGATAATTTATAACAATAAAAATTTATCTGTTTTGGTACTGGGAAGTTCAAGATCAAGATGCAATCAGATTTAGTATATGGTGAAAGCTGCTGTCTGCTCCAATGATGGTACCCTGCTGTGGTGTCCTCATGTGGTAGCAACTGAGAAGGCTGTTTCCTCATCTGGAGGAAGACATGAAAGGACTGGATTTGAAACTTGTTTTTATAAGGGTATTTACTCCATTCATGAAGGAATTAATTAACTTCTATCAAAGCTCCACCTCTTAATATAATCATGTTGGAATTACAGGTCCAAAATATGAATTTTGGAGGGACCCACATTCAGACCATAGTCACTACAAAGATGCAACTAAAAAACACAATGGGATACAACTTCACATATACTGGGATTTTCATAATGAAGGGAAATAATAGGTGCTGGTGAGGATGTGGACAGATAAGAGCTCTTGTACATTGCGAGTAAAAAGCTGGGAAGACAAAATGAAAATTTGGCTGCCCCTCAAAAAGTTAAAAATAAAAGGAACATATGATCCAGCCATTCTACACCTTGGTTTATAACCCAAAGAATTGAAAACAGAACCTTAAACAGATATTGTATGCTAATGTTCATTTCATCATTATGCACAATAGCCAAAAAATGGATACAACCCAATCATGCATCCACAGAAAAATGGATAAACAAAATGATTTTGTCTTGAAAAGGAATAAAATTTTAATGTATTCTACAACATGAATCAGCCTTGAAAACACTATCCTAAACAAAATTAATAGGAATAAAGGAAGACATACAGTATGATTCTATTGTATGAAATATCTAAAATAGAAAATTTTATTGAGAAAATAGAGTAGTTACCAGGGGGAGGGGGAAAGAAGGAACAGGGAATTATTCAACATTACAATTTGGAATGATGAAAAAGTTTTGGCATTAGATAGCAATCATGCTTGCACAACATTGAGAATATAGTTGATACCATTAGATTGGATATTTAAATGTTTAAAATGCAAAAATATTGAAAATTCAATGCAAGCATGTACTGAGAACTAAATAAAGTTATATTAATCCATAGAGGCAAGAGGTACTGGCAGTTATACAGTGTTACAATATCCTAGTTCTCTTGGGTGTTTTCAGGTATGCTAGCTCAATGAACACTCTCTATAGCTCCACAATGTCAGTCTTATTATTGCCCCCATCTGATTGATGGGAAAATGAAGTGCAGAAACTTAAAGACTTGTTGAGCATCCCATGGGTACTAGATGGGAGAGCTGAGATTTGAATAAAGGCAACTGGTCTATAACACCCAAATTTTAACCATGCTTGTAATTGTATTGATATCATTGCTGCATGATACCAATGAATCTGAAACTATGGGAATTAGTATCCTGGGAGTCTATTTTTTGTCACTCTACTTTTATAAAGACAACAAAGATTATAAATTTAATTATCAAAGAAAATTATATATACTATTGACACATACACCACATTCCTAACATAAATTGAGTAAGAAGAATATGATTACTTATATGATAGGATCATGGACCATCTGCTTGATGGCAACTAGCAACTGAAAATTAATTTATTTAAATAAATAATTTTAAAAGATATTGTGAGAGTTACAGTAAAATTTTTTGAAGACTCTGACTTCTTTTTCATTTTGATAAATGGAATCTTAAAATAGAAGATAATAGTGCAAAAGGTGATCTACACTTTACATTAAGTTTTATTTTTCTGCTAATTGCAGCTACAACAACAATAAATTTTTATGGAAATGATGATGGATTAATTTTTTTGGAATTGATAATGCTTATAACAATATAAAAGACATTCCTTGAAAACCTGTTTGAGGCATAGCAAATGCAAATATCTTACCATATCCATGATAAACAGCAGATACCTTGATGGTATGCTTCTCTGATTATTGTTTTCTATCAGCCACTTAGAAATCTTGGCAATTATTTGATTTGAGTTACAATGAAAAACAACAAAAATGTTATCTACAGATCATGTTGTTTTCTCACCTATCTAAAAGTTTGTAGAAGACAGTTTATTATATTTTTAAAAATAAAAGTACTGCTAATTTTAAAAACCCTAGTATGAGATTTAAAACATCTTAGGCACAACCAGAGGAATTTCATGTGCTATAAACCAAAGATGTCAGGAGAATGCCTGTAGTTTTTTATTAACAATTTTGATTTGCAGCAATCCTTACTGCCAATTTTCACAACTCTCCTTCCTCTTTTTATTCTTCCCCCTACAATCAAGCCTTAAGCTAGAGTTCTTGGCCCCTGGGATCAATCATTACCAGAAAACATGAAGCAAAACTTCCGTCTGGTTCTGTACTTTAGCTGTTCCTGGCTGGAATTCAATTATATATAAGACACATGGCTGTTTCAAATTCAATAGGATTTAAAAAACCAGAAAAAAGGCTTGCTTTAGAAGAAACACTTGTTGATTACCAATTGGTATGATGGGAGACTTGAAACATCTGGAATTTAGATGAGCACATTTGATAACTTTTCTGTTTCGTGTGAAACCAGGTGTTAAGGAATATGAATGATATAGATGTGGGATAAAAACAGAATATTAATTTTTCATTAACCATTGTCTTCAACTCCACTTTCAGATTTCTCTGAACCATAGGGACATATGAATAGACACGCCCATTTTTGGCCTCTTCATGTGTTGATTGGTTTAAGTCAAACAAATTCATTCTGACATTCAGTTGAAAAAGTTTGTCTCCCCATCTTTCCTTTTCCCCAGATGGACTGATCTGCAAGTATGGATGGTAAAATCTTTTCTTTCACTGTTATTTCTTTCCTTCCTTGTATTGCTGGCTTCTACTTGGATTGCAAAAAAAAAAAAAAAAGAAGAAGCATTAGAGAAATAGGAATAAAACAACAGGCAACAGCATTAATGAGGCTGTTAAATGTGTTCAAATGATAAATTTCTTTTAAAATGTATGTGTGAGTTTTTAAGACTGTTGAAATCCCTACACTAAATAGTTTACTGATGTGGGAAAATGTGTAGTCTAATCACTAGTCACCCTCCTTAAACTGTCTCCATTTCTTCTTCCCTCAGGAAATGTGTAATAGTCTATGATTTCTGAATCCTGCCCCCATATAGGGAAGATACATTTTGGATTAGATCCTTTAAAGAAACTTTGGTTAAGCTAATATCCAGGCTTGCCACTGGCACTTGGGAACTTGGTGTGCTAGAAACTGGCTAGTTGTTCATGAAACCTATTTCCTTTTCTTTCTGGACAAAAATCTATTCTACATTTCCCAGTTTTCCTTGAGTCTAAAATTAACATGATCGGGTTCTAATACATAAAATATATATGTACCAAGCTTAGAATGCCAAAAACCTTCCAAATATAATCCTTCATATTCTTTTCATGTCTTAT
Source organism: Urocitellus parryii (assembly GCF_045843805.1). Taxonomy (NCBI): domain Eukaryota; kingdom Metazoa; phylum Chordata; class Mammalia; order Rodentia; family Sciuridae; genus Urocitellus; species Urocitellus parryii. The sequence goes on from NW_027553586.1 coordinate 6,834,435, forward strand.
TGAGGCATAGAGACCTTGGAAGGCACATTTCAAAATGATGGAAATCATGATGAAATAGTCCTGGCTCCAATTAAAGCAAAGCTACTTGTTCCTTTGTGATTTTAATGAGCAGGGATTACATTTCTTTCATGCTCGAACCATTATATATATTTAGAGTTCGCTTGTTGTGGAAACTAACAGTACCTTAAAAAATTCACTCATGCAGTCTGACTTCAATGGGGGGATCAACAAATAAAAATAAAGGTCCTCCATTTAAAATTTGAATTTCAGAGAAATAAAGAATCACATTTAAAACAGGTATGTTCCATGCAACATTTAGGGTATGGTTACAGAAAATATTGCTCATTTTCTACCTGAAATTCAAATATAACTGGGCATCCTGTATTTTATCTGTCGACTGTAATTTACACGACACTAAAGATCGGATATACACGACACTTCCAATGACTCCCTCTCTTGTCATCGCCTTGTCTGGGCCTGCTCCACTTGGAATCTAATTTTCTGATATCTGTAGAAGAGATTCAGCATTTATCTCATTTTCACATGCCTTGGAATTCTAGGGGGATACATGCCAAGCTCTTCCCCAAACTCTTCCACCCAATTTTCTTCAGCATTCTGGCACAAATTTCTCCAGTTCAGCAACCATCTGTGGAATTTTATAAGAAACTTGCCTTCAAATAGGCTCCCAATCTCTGTATGATCCTCTTGGCTCCCTATTAGCTCTGTCCGGGGCAGAGACTACCTTCCTGTTTCTTAATAATGAAACAATCAGATGAATTCTTCCCCCAGGTGAATTGGAGCCTTTCTCTGATTCAGGCTGCAAGGGCTAATGGGAGTGAAGGAAGGAGAAGGCTGGTAGAATCTTAATCAATCCTACGACAACGTGTCCAGAAGCCTCTTCAGAATATGGAGGAGCTTGTTACCTATTGCTCTTTTTCTGGTCTTCAACAGCAATTGGGAGATAATAGGAAAAGTCCCATGGGACATAGGATTTCATAGATTGGATTATCCGAAACATTGGGAAAATGTGGCATGTATCTGCATTCTCTTCATTTCACTAGACAGCATGAGCAAGCAAATAGAAAGGGTTTCTTTAGTTCAGCCTAACTCTTGAATCCATATCTCCAACACAGTAAGGTTAGCAATTGGCTCAGAGCTTGCCATACTCTATAACCCCCACATGCTGTGTGCTTTATGCTTTAATGTGTTTTGTATTTTTTCTTGTATCATCATAATATGATATTTGGCAAAATGTAATACAAAATATTAAACCGGAGTTTTGTTTTGTTTCTCCACTTTTTTAAATAATTTGACCAGTATATCAATAAAAGTTTGATTTTGTTTTCTAAGAAGGATATTATATTTCTTCAGATCAGGGTAAAACAAGTTAATGTCCTGAAATCTGTTATTTAATATGATTTTTTAAATTCAAAGAAAATAATACACCTGAAAAATTAGAAAAACACATACTTTTAATCAATTTGAAAAAGGTATTTTTATAAAAATAATATGTAAGAGGTAAGAAGGTAAAGTTCCTGAAAAAAACTGATTACAAGTTAGACAGTAAGCTTAGGTCAGAGATAAATATTTATACTGTTATCTTTAGAGCCTTTTAGTATCTATTCTTAGATCTATGTTGGACAAGTGAAGATAGAAAATCAAAAGGACTCAAATTATATAATTGTGTTACGTATTATTTATATTTTATAGTACTCTGTTTTTTCAATCTAATTTTCTTTGGTTAATATCAGAAATATTTTGTTTAATAGAACAATACAGCTTATTATAGGGCAGTTATATAAAGCAAAAATAGAATGTATTGTGATCTTATATCTATTTAGTAAAAAACAAAGGAAGTCATTCAATGGAAATCAAATTTGATGTTTTGTATTATGAGTTTTACTTAATATTAAGAAAATATTGAAACCATCTGCTAAGACAAGGTAAATAAGACAGAGTAGATGAAGCTTTTATTAAATCTGGATAGGAAATATTAGTATATAATGGGAGTTGGCAAACATATGTGTCCAAAATGTAAATATTTTTGGATTTGTATGTCATACAGTCTCATAAAAACAATGCGTAAGTAGATAATACTGATCGTGCTTCAATAAAGCTTTTTATATATACAACTACAAGTTATAGGATGAATTTGGCCCCAAGACCTGACTGAGTTCACTCCTGATCTGGAATAGAATAAATCCTTATTAACTTACTATGTCTCCTCCTGTACAAAGACCATATCGTGAACCTGGTTGAGTACTTCTCAGTTTAAAGTACATTAGGTTCTTGTTCCTACCAGTCTTAATTTCCCACCAAGCCTCGCCCTTCCTTTGAAATCATGACTGGTATATTGAAAAGCCTGTTAGTTTCTTCAGAGCTAGAGTTTTTAGAGAAATCATCTCCAATCATTTGCCAAGCTATTTGTTGTTTTTAAAAGGATGAAAATGTTGAGACAATAAAGTCCACTATTCTAAAGCAAGATAATGCTTTCTGGAACCAATTGTACTTTTCTTAATCCATTTGAGTTTGTTTTTAACTTGGTTTAGGGAGAATCCAATCTGGTATCTAAGAGATTTTGCTCTGAACAATTCAGATTTATCATAAATAATTATAATTAATGTACACGCAATCAGAAACACTTTAATTAACACTTTCGTCTTTTGCTCTTTCTGCATAGTAGATCATTTGCCTAAAGTGACTCTCCTGATGAACTGACTTATGGGGCAAATAATGTTGCAATTAAAAAAATAGCCATTTGATGACAACATGTTTTTTTTTACCTCATTCCGAAAACCCAATTGTGAATAATCCATTTTCACTAATTCATAAATTTGACAAATTATATATAGAGAATCTGAAGTTTATAATATATATGTAATGTAGGCACTGAATGAGTTTTGGCTATATACATAAATAAGGTGAATTGCTATTTGTGAAATCAGTAAAAAAATTTAAAAAAAGAATTAACACTCCAATTAAAAAAAGGCATTTTTTACACATGGGGAAATGTCTCTTGCTTCATTATTGTCAACTGTGCAGGATAGGCTAGTTTTGATTCCTGTAGGTACAGAGTGATCTTTTGGAGATTTCTAGTGAACATTGTTGAAGTGGAAAACTTAAGACTGTTTCCCAAAGTAATTTAAAAATTTAGATGCCTCATCTTCTATTTTTCTCCTCTAGATTCCGTAGAGATACATATTTTTTTCATAATTTTTCCTTGTCTCTGAGCCACTTTTAGTTTGGTTTCTTTAACTACAGCAAGAAAAATGTAAATATAGAAACTGTAATAATGAAGATCAACAGTACTCTGATCCTATGTTCCTCCCTTAAGTTCTTTTTTTTTTCCTACTTAGTTTTCTTCAAGTTTGCCTTGTTGTAGGTGGAAAGACAATGGATCTTTCTTATTAATTGGTTTTTCATGTTTTTCTTCACAAAGTTTGGCAGACTATGCATTGTCCAACCATCATAGGAATGAAATGGAAAATATCACTAACAATCTTAAGATAGTAAATTAAATATAAAATAACTTTTAAAATAACTTAAAAATATTTAAAAAGTAAAACCTTGGAATAAACTCCCAAAATGAACACCATCTCTCCAGGGTAACCCTGCAAACTATACTTAAGAGAAAATGTAAGCCAGAAGCATTGGCGCACACCTGGAATCCCAGCAACTTGGAGGCTGATGCAGGAGGATTTTGAGTTCAAAGCCAACTTCAGCAAAAATGAGACATTAAGCAACTCAATGAGACCCTGTCTCTAAATAAAATATTTTAAAAAAGGATGGGAATATGGCTCAGTGGTTAAGCACCCCTGGGTTCAATCCCTGATACCACACACACACACACACACACACACACACACACACAAAGAAAATGTAAAACAACTTAATAATGGAGAGTTAAAATGTTTCAGGTATTTTAATATCCAATATTGGTAGTAATATCAGTTTTCTGCAAAATTCATCTATAGATCCAATAAAATCTCAACTAAAAACAAATTGTTTTGTAGAACTTTAAAACTTTCTAAAATTTATATAGACTTACAAAGATTCAAAACTAGCTAGGAACTCTAAAGTAAATAAAGGAAATGGGAGCACTTGCTCCTTTAGATATTAAGAACTTTTGTTTATTTGTTCTTATGTGGTGCAGAGGATTGAACCCAAGGCCTCACATGTGCTAGACAAGTGCTCTACCACTGAGCCACAACCCCAGGCCAAGATATTAAGAATTTTTACAAAATGTATGCTAATACAATAAGGAAATAGAGCCTGGTAGCCCCCAGAATTACTAAAAATAAAAGCACTCTGACTGCCACAAGCTAACACATGGAATGCTGAAATGCCATACATTCTTTTATTATTTTAATTCATTTTATTTATTTTTTTGGTACCAGGGATTGAACTCAGGGGCCTTCAACCACTGAGCCACATCCCCAGCCCTATTTTGTATTTTATTTAGAGACAGGGTCTCATTGAGGTGCTTAGCACCTCACATTTGATGAGGCTGGCGTTGAACTTGAGGTCCTCCTGCCTCAGCCTCCCAAGCCACTGGGATTACAGGCGTGAGCCACCACGCCCAGCTGAAACTCCATACATTCTTGATGTTTGTAAATTATACTTTTTAAATCTATGATACGGTCTACTGAAATGGAAAAGACATATACTTTATGACCCAGTAATTTAATGTATATGTCTATACCCAGCAAAGTTGTGTCTTCCTGTGCATCTAGATAGAGTATTACAAAGTGCAGTGGTAAATATGATGTTCCCTGAGTCATCAAGTTAAGTTCCTACAGATTTCATGGTGATCAAAGTGAGGAGAGTTAAGTTTTGAGGGAGTAAAATTATGAATCTCCCATTCCCATCTAGCCAAACTGCTACTCATTTTCATTTCTGGCAGATATTCAGGGTGAGGAGAGCATTTTCCATGTCAAAAGTTCCTTACCACATGTTAGAGACTATGCTGCTTTTCTTTGCAAAACACACAGTAGTTTTTTATTCTGTGTCTGTGGAATTAAAGGTCAAGTCATTTCTCAGAAAATTTGGGTGCTGTTCTATGCCCAGCAGATAGTTTTTCTGATGAATGACTTTTTGGAAATCTGAAGAAATCTTTAGAGTATTGTCCCTTTTGCATGATGTGAGTTCAAGGAGACTTCCATGTCCTTTCATTCAAAGTTGCATTTCTGATCACATCTAGAAGTTTTCCAGTTATATATGATATACTGTGTCATCTTGGTTTCTTTTGTATTTTACTTTTAGGGTTAATGTGCTCAATTTGCCAATTGCCACTGGATTCTTGAAGTCCAGAATACCGATCAATATTCAGCCCTCTCTGCTGTGTAATTCTATGTACATTGTCTACAACAATTAATGATCATCACCCTCGGGTCCTTTTCCCACTGAAATAGGAATGTGATCTCTGGGAGAATCTCCCATTATCATATGCTATACACAAAAGACAACCCTCACAATGTACCATGTAAGAGATGCAGTGATGATTTTTAAGGATGCTTATTCTTTCACACCAGTAAATTCTTAATACCTTAGTGAAGGCAGAGGCCAAGTACTTGATTAATGAGTGACTGAGGAATGCACACATTATAGATCCATTTTGTTTTTTATCTATTTACTTATTTTAATTAAATTTATTTTTTAAATTGACAATATAAAAACTGTACATATCCATGTGGTGCTAAGTGATGTTTTGATACATGTATACATTGCTTAATGTTTAAATCAAGTTAAGCAGATCTAACTCGTCAAATATTATTATTTTGAGGTAAAAGCATTTAAAATATTTTCTTCTATATTTTTGAAATACACGCTATATTATTGTCTTCTATAGTCACCCTATTGCACAATAGCATGTCATAACCTTTTAGTTCTTTCTAACTGTAACATTGCACCTTGGTTGACCTTTCCCTAACCCTCTCTCCCTGCCTGCTTTCTCTGGTCTCTGATAACCACCATTTAATTCTCAACTTCTGTGAAAGGAACATTTTAGATTCTGTATAAGAGTGAGATCATGTTGTACTTGTCTTTCTGTGCCTGGTTTATTTCATTTATGATCATGATTTCTAGTTCCATTGATGTTGTTATGAGTGACAGGATTTCTTTAATTTTCATGACTGAATCATATTCCATTGTAGATATGCACCACGTTTTCTTTATCTATTCATTTGTTGATGAACACTTCAGTTTTTTCCAGTACTTGTCTATTGTGAATAGTGCTACCAATAAACATGGGGAGGCAGCTGTCTCTTTGGGATGCTGACTTCATGTCCTTTGGAGATACCAAGTATTGGGATTGTTAGATAATATGCCAGTTCTATTTTTAATTTTTTGAGGAATTTAGATCCATTTTAGCATGTCTGTTTCCCTAGATTTGTTGACTTATTCCTGAATCTGGCATAGACGTTCCAGTATTTCAATATTATTGAGTATGAAATTCTATTAGCTAACCAATAAATTGACAGTGGTACTCCTATGTGTTCTGGCATTAACTCCTCAATTAACTCTCTTACAAGTACATTCATGTCAATAAATTTGGCTTAATCAAGGAATAAGCCTTTTTATCTATTTTGTGCTACCACCTTTACCATTTACTCTCACAGTTGTTCCCTGTAACTACTTATTTAATTTAATGAAAATTTTATATCTCCTTTGGTTTATAGGTATCAGCTTCCAGAATAAGAGTTCTCACTCAGAGCTATAATCTTTTTCATTGTGGACTCTTAGATAATGAGCAGTTAAGCTTGGATCCTGGGAATAATAGGTGTCAACTCATTAGGTAACTGTATTGGCTATGGTCACTGGAATTGTTGTCTCCAATGATAAGAAATTTTAGGAAAATTTGGAGGGTTCAACATGCACTCACTCAATGTCTCAGAGTATTACTACTTCTTTACCTGTACCATTATCATAAGGGAGTTGGTTGGTTTGAGCAATTATTTGTTCCTATGTCTCTGCAAACTTCAAGACCAGATTCTGCACTTGTTGCTTGGCCATTTATGCTCCATAATGCTGTATACAGTAGATAGCAGCTCATTCCAAGACATCAGTCAGACTTTCTAATTGTCAATTTAGGTTTTCAGATGGACATTCAGCTCTCTAAAGTTAGCAGACGAAGTCAACTGACACCATCAATTTTTCAACATCTATTATAATGGTTCAGTGTTACAATCATCACTGCATCTCTTAAAACCACAATCTTACCTATACAATATCCTGTCCATTATAGATAATTAGGGTAAATATGATGTCATTTCCTGTCAGGAACTATCTGCATAGTCATTTCCTTTCAGGGACTATTTACTTTTCCATAGCAAAGGCATTATGTGTTTACTCCACAGCTGCATAAGAAAATGATTCCTGGAATCCCAGGTTGTGAGCCTTTACTTCACATCAGTTATTATATCTAGTTTGTGGAAATGCAGATATACTCAAATATTTTTGAGAATAGTCTAATAAAGGAGTGCATAATGGAGGAGAAAAGAATATAAAATCACAGGGACAGAACAGCACCCATGTGCTGACAATGGCTTGAAGGAAACCAATGGTACTCTTAGACCTGAAAAGGCAAAGAAATGTAGTGATTACTGAAGTCCAGAGACAGAGAGAGAACACCAAGTGAGAAGGAAGCCAGGCAAGGAATAGGGTCACCAACAGGAGTGTGATCTTCATTGGGATAGACAGTGACTTTGTACGGAGGGACTTGGGTAAATAAATATACTCAGGTTGCTCTTTCTTCCTGTTTATCCAAGTCCAGAATGAGAAACTAGGGAGCAAGGAAGCCTGCATGGTGATTCTGAGTCAGTCAGTCTTCTAAAGGCACAGTGTAGGGTGAAGTAGGGTGGAGAGTGAATATTGAGTCAGGAGTGTCCCACATGCCCTTGCTTCACGTGAATGAAGGAAGCTCTGCATGAGCAGATGCAACTGTGATATGGTTGTTACTGGAAGACCTATACAAGGATTCGTATCCATCATCAGATAAGAACTGGAAGTGGAAGGAGAAATTTCTTGTTTAGAGGATGGAAGACGAATGTTAAAGATTCTGAGTAATGTAGAACTCGTGTTAATGAATCAAGTACCAATTGACAGAAAATTTCCACTGACTTTCAACAGAAGCAGCACAGCCTTCAGCAACATGTGCCTCAGTAGATAAAAAAAATGGAACTGAATGTTTAGAAAAATAGAAAATGCTAACAAAACGTTCCTGTTCTCTGACCTACCATATGATTATACTGTCAATGCCCCAGGTGATTGGGTCATAGGTTATCTGTACCTTAATAATTCTAAAATAGTGCTTTCAATAAATCTAATAAAAATGGCAAGTGGTAAGATAACATTTTGTGTGGCTGGGAGTATATGAGGGAGCTTTGTGGTATGACACCTGTGAGGCCCTGGGTTCAATACCAGCACTGAAATGATAGAAAGAAAAAAAGAAAATACAAGGAAACATTTTTTAAAACTTTAACAGTTTTTATTCTTATTTAGTATCATTTAGTATTTCATAAATAAATGCTACAATGGTTAGCTTGTTATGTTTGATGATATTTAATGTGGTATTATTTCCTCTGTGCTAATTCTCTCATGGAAGAAAGAAAAAGAGAAAAGATATACCATTAATTAATCAAAGTAATTATCTGTAGGAATTTCATATTATCTTAATTTATAAAATATTTATGTGTTTCTGTACTTCAGTAAGTTAAATGGATGTGATTTCAGGAGTCTTAAATCTGACCCATGCTAAATTTAGGATATAGAAAGAGGCTTGATGTAAAGTGATATTTGATTTCTCACTTAGGAGCCACTGCTGTAAATAATTTATTTTCAAAATGGGCAGGGCGTCAAGGTTCTGGGGTCCAGTCTCAGAATTTCAGGTTTTATATATCAGTTAGAATTCCGAAATGTATTTTTTGAGAGCTCCATAGCTGATTTTGGTGAAATATTAGATTGGGGAACTACTACTGCATAGTACATTAAAAGATTTCCCTTTACATGAGATATACACACTTCAAGCTAAGAAGTGATTACCCATCGTAACCACTACTTATTTAACAGCCTCTGTATATTACCAGGCACTAACCTAATTTAAGTGACATAAAGCAAGAAATAGATATTAATACTCTTATTTTATAGGTGTATACTCTCATGTTGGAGTCATCTCCTTGTTCAAGCCTTATAATTTATAAGCAGTTAGAGAAAGAACTCTGTTCTGTATACAAAAGTCAATAACTCATAATATTATCCTCCTTTCTTCTAGTTTTCTGAATTTAGGGTAAGTCTGTTTTGGCAAAATATAGACAAAATAAAAGCAAAAAATTAGTAAACATTTACTGAGAAAACTTAGTGAATTCTTTGGGGACTTTGTCTCCTATACTCAGTTTATTAAATACAGATAGTTCCCGAATTACCTTAACTATACTGTTTCAGTGTTACAGTGATATGGAAGCAGTGTGCATTCAGTAGAAAGCATACTCCAAATACTGGATCATTATCTTTTCCCAGGCAAGGTAGACATGTGGGTTGGTTGGTTGTTATTGGGCAGTGGACAGTGAGGCTCAGTGCCCAGTCAGCTACATGATCACAGGATATAAAGCAATGATACTCTACAGGGTAATGTGTTTACTGAAGATTTTTCACTTACCTGAGACATTATAAAATATTTAGGCTTTATGTTAGAAGGCTTTTCTCAACTGCAGGCTAATGCAGGTGTTCTGAATGTATCTAAGGTAGGCTAGGCTAAGCTATGATGTTGGTAAGTTGTTATATGCATTTTGGACTTACAATATTTTCAACTTAACAAGGGGATTATTAGCTCCTTAATAAGTTGAGGAGCCTGGGAAGCATAATGAAGGCCACTCAGATGACTCTGAACTTAAGGAAGGGCATTTCATTGTGTCATTGAGATATGCAATAGCATAGCATAAACTGCTGCCTCTGACTCGCACGGGCATCTGAACTTAAGGTTGCTCGTGTGAATTTCCAGGGACACCAGATAAAACACAGACACACACTTTATCTTTAAACAAACTTCAGGACGGATTCTCTGCTCTCAGCCTCAGGCTCCCCAAATGAGAGAGCAAGAGGAAGTCACAAGAGGCTGGTGAGAGAGAGCGAGCATGTTCAGAAGTGGGCTTTTATTGGGGTGACCCTTATTCTTAGAAAGTTCCATCCAAAAGGCCAGAAGGGACAGGAGTACAAGGAACAGGTGATAGTAACTGAACCCAAGGGGCGTCACCTACATCTGAAGACATGCCCTCAATTTCCTGAACCGGGACAATGCTCAGATCACTAGGAAATGTAGTGATGGTCAAAGCCTGTTGCTTCAGGATGGAAGGAGTGAGTCATTCAGAGTGGCTCCCCACAATAGACTATTGAATAAAGACTTAAATTCCAAAATTATCTTTCTCTTATGATATTTTTTCTCTACTTCAGGAGGTTTTTAACACCAATTTTTAATTAGTCCATGTTTTCAATAGCAATGACACATAGTAAATGTACATATTAAACATAATGTTTAAAGCACAGAAAAATTAAGAACTGAATGTGGAATATGCTTTGTGTTGGCTTGCAGCAGATTATGCATAGAAAACATCTTTTGTGAAATAAGAGTATTTTCACCACAATAAACTTTAAGAGGAGTGTTTTTAAACAAGATAAATGCATACACATGCACACACACCCAGCAAATAAGGATGGACAATATTTTGACATTGTTATTTAATAGCCTTGCATAAAACTAGGTCATTTTTATAACATGAAAAATTGACTTTTGGTTTGCACTTACAAGGCGATGGAGAAAACACAAAATATTCAAATAGCTTTTCTCATTCTTTTATTTAGTAATATAAAAATGTAATAAATTCCCAGGTGTTCTATAAAATCTTACTACATTTGGCCAACAAGGAATTAACATAACATATCAAATATCGTATTAAGAAATATCAGTAGGCATTATTAATTTTCATTCAAACAGATATGTTTCTTTAATTTGTGATGATTTAATCTAGAATGAGCAGGGGGGAAAGTACTTATTTTTACTATCTATAAGGATGAGCTTTGATTAAATAATTAATAAAACCAACAATATTCCAAAGATTCATTTCAATCTCTACCAGATAGCAAACTATTTTTCAAAGTAAGTTAATCTTAGCTTATGTATGGAAGCTACTAATTACAAATTAATTTTACTTATTTACTTCAAAAAGACCAGCAGGATTTTTAATTGCAAACAGTTGTTAGCAGTTAGAGGTAATCAAAATTCTTTTTTTTTCATATTCCAAAATTCAATCTTTTGCTCTTTTGACTTTTCCCCTCCACTTTTGTTGTGTATAATAGGAAAAACAAATGGGGACTGGAATAATTCCAAATGGAAACTTACATCCTTAAACACTGAAGTAATAGTAAGAATTTCATATTTGATAAAGCTTTTAATTCTATTTATTCCTAAGAACAACTGTGCAAGATGAATGAGGTATTAAAACCAGGACAGAAATAAGAAATCAGTGTCAGAGAGATAAGGGACTGTTGCAAAGATAATGTCATGTATTCAACACATTGTTTCAATTTCTTCTTGGACCCAAGGAACAGAGTTTTCCAGCCCCTTGTATGAATTGAGGGAGGGCCTCTATCTCATTCTGGTCAATGTAGAAAAGGCAGACTTTAAGGACAGGGTAAAATATCTTTTGTCCTTCCCAAGAGACCATGGGGACAATCTGTTGAAGATGAAAGTGTCCCAAATGTACAGATTATGGATAATTGAGATGCTACTTGAAATGAACCATGTTAGATGTTGCATGAAAAACTCCATTGTGTAAAGCCATTTTAATTGGTGGTTGTTTATTGCAGCAACTAATACCAATTATCCTGACTAATAGAGTCTCTTGGTTCAGCCCTGCTGAGCTGTTAGGTGGTGAAGTCAGAGCTTAAGGAATAGGTAGATCTTCTTAATTCTTATGTAACATTCTATTTCTACACTCACCTGCCCTATTTTAATAATATGAATCTCTGAGGCTGTGTGTAGTATCCTTGAGTATCTCTTCTGGATACTGGTTTAAATTCTTTTGGGTACATTCCCAAGTATAATTCTGCTGGCTACTTTTATATTTTTAATTTGTTGAATATTTCTTTTTCTTATCTTTTTGTTAATCATACAATACCAAACCAGTTACCAATAATCCTCATTCATGGGTTATGATATTTTAAAGATCTATGCCAGTAAGCATTCTGAGGATGCTTCTAAATTCAGAATAACTAAATTCAGAGTAAAATATTCCCAGACCCTAAGAAAGGAAAGAGAGCAATAGCCGATGCTAACCCAGTTTATTTAACTGTACTTAATGTAAATGGAAAAAAAATCATTTAAAATGATTTTTTTTCACTTTTTTTTTTATTGGTCGTTCATAACATTACATAGTTCTTAATACATCATATTACACGGTTTGATTCAAGTGGATTATGAACTCCCGCTTTTACCCCGTATACAAATTGCTGTATCACATCAGTTACCCTTCCATTGATTGACATATTGCCTTTCTAGTGTCTGATGTATTCTGCTGTCTGTCCTATTGTCTACTATCCCCCCTCCCCTCCCCTCCCCTCCCCTTTTCTCTCTCTACCCCTTCTACTGTAAATCATTTCTTCCATTTGTATTCTCTTGACTTACCCCTCCTTTCCTCTTATATGACATTTTGTATAACCCTGAGGATCGCCTTCCATTTCCATGCAATTTCCCTTCTCACTCCCTTTCCCTCCCACCTCTCATCCCCGTTTACTGTAAATATTCCTCTCAAGCTCTTCGTCCCTACCCTGTCCTTGTTTACACCCCTTATATCAAAGGAGTCATTTGGTATTTATTTTTTAAAGATTGACTAGCTTCACTTAGCATAATCTGCTCTAATGCCATCCATTTCCCTCCAAATTCTATGATTTTGTCATTTTTTAATGCAGAGTAATACTCCATAGTGTATAAATGCCACATTTTTTTTATCCATTCATCTATTGAAGGGCATCTAGGCTGGTTCCACAGTCTTGCTATCGTGAATTGAGCTGCTATGAACATCGATGTAGCAGTGTCCCTGTAGCATGCTCTTGTTAGGGCTTTAGGGAATAGACCGAGAAGGGGAATAGCTGGGTCAAATGGTGGTTCCATTCCCAGCTTTCCGAGAAATCTCCATACTGCTTTCCAAATTGGCTGCACCAATTTGCAGTCCCACCAGCAATGAACAAGAGTGCCCTTTTCCCCGCATCCTCTCCAGCACTTATTGTTGTTTGACTTCCTAATGGCTGCCAGTCTTACTGGAGTGAGATGGTATCTTAGGGTAGTTTTGATTTGCATTTCTCTGACTGCTAGCGATGGTGAGCATTTTTTCATGTACTTGTTGATTGATTGTATATCCTCCTCTGAGAAGTGTCTGTTCAGGTCCTTGGCCCATTTATTGATTGGGTTATTTGTTATCTTATTGTCTAATTTTTTGAGTTCTTTGTATATTCTGGTTATTAGGGCTCTATCTGAAGTGTGTGGAGTAAAGATTTGTTCCCAGGATGTAGGCTCCCTATTTATCTCTCTTATTGTTTCTTTTGCTGAGAAAAAACTTTTTAGTTTGAGTAAGTCCCATTTGTTGATTTTATTTGTTAACTCTAGCGCTATGGGTGTCCTATTGAGGAATTTGGAGCCCGATCCCACAGCGTGTAGATCATAACCAACTTTTTGTTCTATCAGATGCCGTGTCTCTGATTTAATATCAAGCTCCTTGATCCATTTTGAGTTAACTTTTGTGCACGGTGAGAGATAGGGATTCAGATTCATTTTGGTGCAAATGGATTTCCAGTTTTCCCAGCACCATTTGTTGAAGATGCTATCCTTCCTCCATTGCATGCTTTTAGCCCCTTTATCAAAAATAAGATAGTTGTAGTTTTGTGGATTGGTTACTGTGTCCTCTATTCTGTACCATTGGTCCACCCGCCTGTTTTGGTACCAGTACCATGCTGTTTTTGTTACTATTGCTCTGTAGTATAGTTTGAAGTCTGGTATCGCTATACCGCCTGATTCACACTTCCTGCTTAGTATTGTTTTTGCTATTCTGGGTCTTTTATTATTCCATATGAATTTCATGATTCTTTTATCGATTTCTACAAGATATGCTGTTGGGATTTTGATTGGCATTGCATTGAACTTATATAGGAATTTTGGTAATATCGCCATTTTGATGATGTTAGTTCTGCCTATCCATGAGCAGGGTATATTTTTCCATCTTCTAAGGTCTTCTTCTATGTCTTTCTTTAGGGATCTGTAATTTTCATTGTATAAATCTTTCACCTCTTTTGTTAGGTTGATTCCCAAGTATTTTATTTTTTTGGGGGATATTGTGAATGGAGTAGTTGTCCTCATTTCCGTTTCAGAGGATTTGTCGCTGATATACAGGAATGCCTTCGATTTATGCGTGTTGATCTTATATCCTGCCACTTTGCTGAATTCATTTATTAGCTCTAATAGCTTCTTTGTAGACCCTTTTGGGTCTGCTAGGTATAGAATCATATCATCTGCAAATAGTGATAATTTAAGTTCTTCTTTTCCTATTTTTATGCCTTTAATTTCTTTTGACTGTCTAATTGCTCTGGCCAGTGTTTCGAGGACTATGTTGAACAGAAGTGGTGAGAGAGGGCATCCCTGTCTTGTACCAGATCTTAGAGGGAATGCCTTCAGTTTTTCTCCATTCAGAATGATGCTGGCCTGTGGCTTATCATAGATTGCTTTTACAATGTTGAGGTATGATCCTGTTATCCCTAATTTTTCTAGCGTTTTGAACATAAAGGGATGCTGTACTTTGTCGAATGCTTTTTCTGCATCTATTGAGATGATCATATGGTTCTTATTTTTAAGTCTATTGATGTGGTGAATAACATTTATTGATTTCCGTATATTAAACCAGCCTTGCATCCCAGGGATGAATCCTACTTGATCATGATGTATAATTTTTTTGATATGTATTTGAATCCGATTCGCCAGAATTTTATTGAGGATTTTTGCGTCAAGGTTCATTAGAGATATTGGTCTGTAGTTTTCCTTCTTTGATGTGTCTTTGTCTGGTTTCGGAATCAGGGAGATGTTGGCCTCGTAGAATGAATTTGGAAGTTCTCCCTCTTTTTCTATTTCCTGAAATAGCTTGAAAAGTATTGGTGTTAGTTCCTCTTTAAAGGTTTTGTAAAACTCTGCTGTATACCCATCCGGTCCTGGGCTTTTCTTAGTTGGTAGTCTTTTGATGGTTTCTTCTATTTCCTCTATTGTTATTGGTCTGTTTAGGTTGTCTATATCCTCCTGGCTCAATCTGGGCAGATCATAGGACTCAAGGAATTTATCTATGCCTTCACTATCTTCTATTTTATTGGAGTATAAGGATTCAAAGTAATTTCTGATTATCTTCTGTATTTCTGAAGTGTCTGTTGTGATATTGCCTTTTTCATCCCGTATGCTAGTAATTTGGGTTCTCTCTCTTCTTCTCTTCGTTAGCATGGCTAAGGGTCTGTCAATTTTATTTATTTTTTCAAAGAACCAGCTTTTAGTTTTGTCAATTTTTTCAATTGTTTCTTTTGTTTCAATCTCATTAATTTCAGCTCTGATTTTAATTATTTCTTGCCTTCTACTTCTTTTGCTGTTGTTTTGCTCTTCTTTTTCTAGGATTTTGAGATGAAGTATGAGATCATTTATTTGTTGGTTTTTTCTTTTTTTGAGGAATGAACTCCAAGCAATGAATTTTCCTCTTAGAACTGCTTTCAATGTGTCCCATAGATTCCGATATGTTGTGTCTGTGTTTTCATTTAACTCTAGGAATTTTTTAATTTCCTCCTTGATGTCTTCTAAAACCCATTGATCACTCAGCAACCTATTGTTCATTCTCCAGGTGATGCTTGCTTTTTCCTTTCTTCTTTTATCATTGATTTTCAGTTTCATTCCATTATGATCAGATAAGATGCATGGTATTATCTCTACCCCTTTGTATTGTCTAAGAGTTGCCCTGTGACATAGTATATGGTCTATTTTTGAGAAGGTTCCATGTGCTGCTGAGAAAAAAGTGTAGCTACTTGATGTTGGGTGGTATAGTCTATATATGTCAATTAAGTCTAGGTTGTTAATTGTGTTATTGAGTTCTATAGTTTCCTTGTTTAACTTTTGTTTGGAAGATCTGTCCAGTGGTGAGAGAGGTGTGTTGAAGTCTCCCATGATTATTGTATGTTGGTCTATTAGACTCTTGAACTTGAGAAGAGTTTGCTTGATGAACTCAGCTGCACCATTATTTGGGGCATATATATTTATGATTGTTATGTCTTGTTGGTGTATGGTTCCCTTGAGCAGTATGAAGTGTCCTTCTATATCCCTTTTGATTAGCTTTGGCTTGAAATCTATTTTATTAGATATGAGTATGGACACTCCTGCTTGTTTCCGCGGTCCATATGAGTGATATGATTTTTCCCAACCTTTCACCTTCAGTCTATGAATATCTTTTCCTATCAAATGTGTCTCCTGTAGACAGCATATTGTTGGGTCTTGTTTTTGGATCCATTCCACTAGCCTGTGTCTCTTAATTGGTGAGTTTAAGCCATTAACATTTAGGGTTATTATTGAGATATGGTTTGTTCTTCTATCCATATTTGTTTATTGATGTTACTAAACCTGATTTGTTATCCTCTTTGACTACTTTCCCCCCTTTACTGTCCTACCTCCCATTGTTGGTTTTCAATGTTATTTTCCATTTCCTCTTCCTGTAATGTTTTGCCAAGGATTTTTTGAAGAGAAGGTTTTCTAGCTGCGAATTCTTTTAACTTTTGTTTATTGTGGAAGGTTTTAATTTCATCTTCTAACCTGAAGCTTAATTTCGCCGGATACACGATTCTTGGTTGGAGCCCATTGTCTTTCAGTGTTTGAAATATGTTATTCCAGGATCTTCTAGCTTTCAGAGTCTGTGTTGAGAGATCAGCTGTTATCCTGATTGGTTTGCCCCTAAATGTAATCTGCTTTCTTTCTCTTGCAGCTTTTAAAATTCTCTCCTTATTCTGTATGTTGGACATCTTCATTATAATGTGTCTAGGTGTGGATCTCTTGTGATTTTGCACATTCGGCGTCCTGTAGGCTTCTAGGATTTGGGATTCTGTCTCAATCTTCAATTCTGGGAAGTTTTCTCGTATTATTTCACTGAATAGACTGTTTATTCCTTTGGAATGGAGCTCTGTGCCTTCCTGTATCCCAATGACTCTTAAATTTGGTCTTTTGATATTGTCCCATAATTCTTGGATGTTCTGCTCATGGTTTCTTAGCAGACTTGCTGAGCTGTCTATGTTCTTTTCCAGTTGAAATACTTTGTCTTCATTGTCTGATGTTCTCTCTTCTAAGTGATCTACTCTGCTGGTAGTATTCTCAATTGAGTTTTTAAGTTGGTTTATTGTTTCCTGCATTTCTAGAATTTCAATTTGTTTGTTTTTTATTACCTCTATCTCCCTGTGAAATTGATCTTTTACTTCCTGGATTTGTTTGTCAATGTGATCTTTCATTGTCTGATTTTGCTGTCTCATGTCTTCCTTGAGACTCCAGATCATCTGAAGCATATATATCCTGAACTCTTTATCTGATATTCCATCTGTAGCAGCTATTACCTCTTCTAAAGTTGAGTTGACCTGCATTGCTTGTGGTCCTTTCTTTCCTTGTCTTTTCATACTGCTCGCGTTTCTTTCTGCTTGGTGCAACTGTTGTGTTTTGAAATTTACCCCCTATTTATTTATGTTGCTCTTGTATACTTGAAAAGTCTCCCTTGCAGGTGCGGGCGGCGGCTGTGCCCCTACTCCAATTGGGGTGACGTGTCTACCACGCTGGCGGCTCTCTGGGCCTGTTCCGGGAGTGGAAGGCGGCTCTGCTCTGTCCCTATTCCAATTGGGGTGTCGTGACTACAATGCTGGCAGGTCGCTGGGCCTGTTCCGAACGTGGGCGGTGGGCTTGGCTGGCGGGATTCCACCTAATGGCAGTCCCACACCTCCCTGCTTGCTAATTAATGGCTTCTCTGAGGCACCACGCCTTCTGTAGCTACAGGGCAGGCCACGCGAATCAGTTGGCCTGGCTCTCCGGGCCCTGCTGCAGGCTGCTGGGATCCCTGGCACTCTATCACTTTGATTTTTTCTGCTTGCCCCTCCCCCAGCGCTGGCTAGCCAGGTTTCCTTTTGGCTGCTACTGGGAGGAGGGGTTGGAGGTCAGGTGACTCTGGTTTCCCCCTAGTCTGTATGGAGGCTCAGCTTGATACTCCCTCTCCCGGCAAGCCTGGGAGAGATTTTATGCGAATTCCCGCTGTCTGGGGGGTGGGCTGAATGACACCGACCTGTTTTGATGTTGCACTCTGAAGGAGAGTGGCGGTGTATCCTTCAGCTTTCCCGGATGGTGTCCGCTGTGGGGGATGGGACTGTACCGCTTCCTTCCCCTTCTGAGATCCCGTGCTCGGCCCAAGGGTCCGTGTGGGCTTGGCTGGTGGGATTCCACCTAATGGCCTTCCCTAACCTCCCTGCTTGCCAATTAATGGCTTCACTGAGGCGCCACGCCTTCTGTAGCCGCAGGGCAGGCCACGCGAATCAGTTGGCCTGGGTCTCCGGGGCCCTGCTGCAGGCTGCTGGGATCCCTGGCACTCTATCACTTTGATTTTTTCTGCTTGCCCCTCCCCCAGCGCTGGCTAGCCAGGTTTTGTCTTGGCTGCTACTGGGAGGAGGGGTTGGAGGTCAGGTGTCTCTGGTTTCCCCCTAGTCTGTATGGAGGCTCAGCTTGATACTCCCTCTCCCGGCAAGCCTGGGAGAGATTTTATGCGAATTCCCGCTGTCTGGGGGGTGGGCTGAATGACACCGACCTGTTTTGATGTTGCACTCTGAAGGAGAGTGGCGGTGTATCCTTCAGCTTTCCCGGATGGTGTCCGCTGTGGGGGATGGGACTGTACCGCTTCCTTCCCCTTCTGAGATCCTGTGCTCGGCCCAAGGGTCCGTGTGGGCTTGGCTGGTGGGATTCCACCTAATGGCCTTCCCTAACCTCCCTGCTTGCCAATTAATGGCTTCACTGAGGCGCCACGCCTTCTGTAGCCGCAGGGCAGGCCACGCGAATCAGTTGGCCTGGGTCTCCGGGGCCCTGCTGCAGGCTGCTGGGATCCCTGGCACTCTATCACTTTGATTTTTTCTGCTTGCCCCTCCCCCAGCGCTGGCTAGCCAGGTTTCGTCTTGGCTGCTACTGGGAGGCGGGGTTGGAGGTCAGGTGTCTCTGGTTTCCCCCTAGTCTGTATGGAGGCTCAGCTTGATACTCCCTCTCCCGGCAAGCCTGGGAGAGATTTTATGCGAATTCCCGCTGTCTAGGGGGTGGGCTGAATGACACCGACCTGTTTTGATGTTGTACTCTGAAGGAGAGTGGCGGTGTATCCTTTAGCTTTCCCGGATGGTGTCCGCTGTGGGGGATGGGACTGTACCGCTTCCTTCCCCTTCTGAGATCCCGTGCTCGGCCCAAGGGTCCGTGTGGGCTTGGCTGGTGGGATTCCACCTAATGGCCTTCCCTAACCTCCCTGCTTGCCAATTAATGGCTTCACTGAGGCGCCACGCCTTCTGTAGCCGCAGGGCAGGCCACGCGAATCAGTTGGCCTGGGTCTCCGGGGCCCTGCTGCAGGCTGCTGGGATCCCTGGCACTCTATCACTTTGATTTTTTCTGCTTGCCCCTCCCCCAGCGCTGGCTAGCCAGGTTTCGTCTTGGCTGCTACTGGGAGGAGTGGTTGGAGGTCAGGTGTCTCTGGTTTCCCCCTAGTCTGTATGGAGGCTCAGCTTGATACTCCCGGCAAGCCTAGGAGAGATTTTATGCGAATTCCCGCTGTCTGGGGGGTGGGCTGAATGACACCGACCTGTTTTGATGTTGCACTCTGAAGGAGAGTGGCGGTGTATCCTTCAGCTTTCCCGGATGGTGTCCGCTGTGGGGGATGGGACTGTACCGCTTCCTTCCCCTTCTGAGATCCCGTGCTTGGCCCAAGGGTCCGTGTGGGCTTGGCTGGTGGGATTCCACCTAATGGCCTTCCCTAACCTCCCTGCTTGCCAATTAATGGCTTCACTGAGGCGCCACGCCTTCTGTAGCCATAGGGCAGGCCACGCGAATCAGTTGGCCTGGGTCTCCGGGGCCCTGCTGCAGGCTGCTGGGATCCCTGGCACTCTATCACTTTGATTTTTTCTGCTTGCCCCTCCCCCAGCGCTGGCTAGCCAGGTTTCGTCTTGGCTGCTCCATTTAAAATGATTTTAAAAGTGACAAATTTCATATTTTAAATAACAGTAAAGCTAATTCTGTGATTTGATGTTCACATTCCAGACAATGTCAACTATTTCAAGACATATATATATATATATATATTTAAGTATGTATTATATATAATACATATATATGCATTTTTCTAATTTCTAGAAAATCTGCACAAAGCTTTTCTAATTCCACCATGGCAACACACTGCTAATACGCTCTAAACATTTTTGAAAATTACCCATCTTTTTTTAATTTAATTTTAATTTTTTTAATAAGGACACAACCTGAGACCTACCCTCTGAACAGATGTTTAATTACAAACCAGCATTTTTATTCATAGCCACAGCCACACAAGCAGATCTCCAGAACTATTTAATGATGTATAATGGGAATTTTATATCTGCTTATGACAAATTTCCCATTTCTCCTTCTTCCCAACTCCTGCCATCATTTTTTCCATCATTTTTTCCCTTTTTCTATGTGGTTGACTCTTTCAGATCCCTGACATAAGTAGAATCCTATACAGTGCTTGCTCTTTTATGAGAGGCTTATTTCACTTAGCTAATGTTCTCATGGCTCATCCATACTGTCACATATTCCAGGATTTCTTCTCCACTAAGGCCAAAATGCATTCTAGTTTATGTATATACCACATTTTAAAAAATCCACTTATCTGCTGATGGAGATTTAGGTTGTTTTCATGTCTTGGCCATTGTGAATAGTGCTACAAGGAGCACAAAGTGCTAATATCTCTTCGAGATCCTGACTTCAATCATTTTAGATAAATATCCAAAAGTGGGGTTGCTGAATTATGTGCTAATTCTATTTTTCTGTTTTCAAGGAAACTATTACTGCTCTGTTTTCTGTGAAAGTTGTAGCACTTGCATTCCTACCAATTTCTATATTCACAACTGTTGTCTTTTTTAATAGCTATCTTTTATAATAGCTATCCTAACAGATGTGAGCTCATATATCATTGATATGGTTTTTATTTACATTTTCTGAATGATTAGTGATTTTGAACATCTTTTCATAAGCCTGTTGGCTATTTTTATGTTGTCTTTGAAAAATGACTATTCAACCCTTAGGTCATTTTAAAGGAGTTATTATCTTGTTTTATTTTGCAGTGGAGGAGTTCCTTACATATTTTAGACATTCACCCCTTCTCACACATGTGATTTGAGAATATTTTCTCCCATTTAGGGTATTGCCTTATCATTCTGTTGTTGGTTATTTCTTTTGCTGTGCAGAAGGTTTGCAGTTTCTTATGGTTTTACTTGACTACTTTTGCTGCCTGTGTGTTTAATGTCACAGCCATGAAATCACTGCCAAGGTCAATGTAATGGAGCTTTCCTCCTGTTTCCTTCTAGAAGTTGCATAGATTCATTCTCTGTTCCTGATAAAAATGCCAAGCAAACTAGGAAGGAAATAACTTCAGCATAATAATGGAAATATAAGATCAAGGCAAAGATGCTCACCATTGTTTTATTCAATATAGAAGCCCAAGATAGATAAAGTAGGCAAGAAAAAGAAATAAAGAAATCCAAATTATAAGGAGGTAAAATTTTCCATCTGTGCACTACATATTCTTATTTGTAGAAAACCCCAAATATTCCACAAAAAATAAAACTGTTACAACTAATAAACTCAGTAAAGTTGCAGTGCTTGAAATATAAATCAAATACAAAAATCAGTTGCCTTTCTGTATACTAATAAAGAACTATCTGAAGATAATGAACTATCTGTAAAGGAAATAAGTAAAAGAAATTCTTTTATAATAGTATCAAAACAATAAACTATTTAGGAATAAATAAGTAAAAGTCTTGTACCATAAACACTTCAAAAAATGGATGAAAGAAATTAAAGACATAAACAAATAGGAAGGTACCCTGTGTTCATGAGTGGGTAGATTTAATATTACTCAAATGTCCATACTATCCAAAGAGATCTACAGATTCAATACAATCCCTATTGAAGTATTAATGGCAATTTTTACAGAAATGGAAAAAAATAAATATTCATACAGAACTGCAAAAAAAGTCTGACAGTAGTTAAAACTATCTTGGAACAAAGCCAAAAGCATCCTAAGTCCTGATTTCTAAATATATTACAAAGCTACAGTAATTAAAAGATTATAGAACTGTAATGAAAGCAGACATGAAGATAAATGTAAGAGAACAGAGAGACCCAAATAAACACAGTCACACACAGTTAACAGATTTCAAATGTGTGCCAAAAATACACAAAAAGGAAAAGATGGTCTTAGTTCACCTGAGTAGCAATAATAAGATACCATAGACTGAGTCGTTTATAACAATAAATTTATTTCTCACTCTTCTGGAGGCTAAGAAGGCCAAGATAAGACCAGAGTTCCAGCAGATTGGGTGTCTGATGACCTGTTCCATAAATGGCATTTTCTCTTGGTCTCCTTACATGGCAGAAAAAAATGGAAGGGTGAAAAAGGCCACTAGCTCCCCACTTAGCCCTTTTTATAAGTGTATGAATATATTCCTCAAGGCAGGGACCTCATGACTTAGCCACTTTACGGAAGGCTCCAACTGTTAGCATTCTCACCTTGGGGTTTAAGTTCCAACGTATTACTTTTGGAGAACCATATACATTAAAATAATAGCTAGTAGTCTATTCACCAAACACTGTTTGGAAAACTTGATAGACACATGCAGACCAATCAAGCTGGACCATTATCTTAACTGGTCCACTTATATTAACTCAACATGGATTAGAAACTTGAATGAAAATTACACCTTTTCAGGTATAAAAGAAATGTCTTCTGGGAAAAATAAACTAGCATTATTAGATTTCCTTCATTTACTTTGACTCTTATTCAAAGTAAATAAAAAGTGGCAATTATTCTGATGGATTTAATAATTTGATGACTCTAATAATCACGTTTAATACTGACACAATGCTAAAAGACAAAACAAAACAAACAAATAAAAAAACACAGCCAGCATAGAATTGATGTGGCACAGGAGGACACACAAAATTCATGTGGCACATATTGCTTGGAGAAAAAGCGCATTTTTATGTGTGTATTGGTTTGTTATATATAAATAAGATTGTTATTGGGATTTTACATTTCCTAGTTGTGGGAGTTGGATAAACAATCTCTGAAAGGCTTCATTTAGTGACATTTGATCCAGGAGCTTGGAGTCAATAGGGCAAAGAGTTGACCCTCCTGACCTGGAAAATCACACGGAGGGGTTACAGGAAATTCAGTTTAGCCAGTCAGCTGACATATCACCATGATATCACAATGTGGATTCTTTTGTTTGTGATGGGTATAAAGGATCATATGGAGAGGGAAAGAGATGGGGGAGGGAGAAGGAGAGAGGGAGAAAGGAAAGCAGGAGGTATTATGACATCACAGTTAATTTAACCAAATGTTTGGTTGTATAGGAAGGAAATAAAATGGTAGTTCTTCCTCACTGTGTTGACCACTGAATTCTATTTTATTCTTCCATTCTTATTTTATTGAATCAGTCCATCCTTTAGATTCAAAACATCAAAGACATAATTTATTTGAAATTGAGCTATCCATTTAATTAAGTTTTGAAACTGTTAGTGCAAACAAATTTCACTTTCCCTAAAATTCCCTTTTTAAACAAATGGAAGGTAAAAAGACATTTTCTTGGTAGCATCAACTACTTTATGATTGATCAAGAAATGAGAATATTTATCACCTTTATCAGCTTTAACTTACCAATAAATGCCCCCTCCAAAAACATAAAAATAATAAAAACACAAAAAGGGCTAGTTTGGTCATATATATTAAAAAAGAGTTATAATATCAAATATTCAGAGCATTATAATTCATATTGCATCATTAGCATTTATCTATTAAAAAAGGTATAAAATTTCAGATTCTGTAAGATTATGGGACATAAATATATAAAATCTAAACTAACAATTAAGCTTCTGCCATCATACATGTCATTATTCTTGGGCATATGTCAAATACATAGCTCTTATTAATTATATTTACTACTGGTCAAATATGTAGTACTTATTAATTGTATTTACTACTGGTTAAGTAGTAGTAAGTCTGTTATGATTATTAAAGAGGTAATACAGACAATAATTTTAAATATCTCTTATATATAAATTTCCAACAGAGAGATCTATGAAGATCCTTTCCAGGAAATGTTATTACCTATCCTAAAAGCAATTAATAAATCTAATTTCCATTATTATTTCTTATCCTTTATTTTGTTGTCCTTTTATTTTCCTTTTAGATTTAAATACACATCACATTTCTATTCATCCTTCATATGTGAATAAAGGAAATTAGTACTAAAATAGGGTACACATAAAAGTTGATCCTTAAGAGTTATGATCTCTAAAACTACTACTTTCCACCCATTGGGAAAATAACTAGCTAATATTTATTGATTATTCATTTTGTGACAGGAACTGTGGTGAACATTTACAGGCAATACACAATGCCGCAGTCTGGCTGGGCACAATTCAGGAGCCACTTGTCAAAAGAAACTAACTTTACTTTAAGAACTACAAACGCCAAACAAAACAGCTCCTCAGGAAAAAACCCTCAGAGCCCAACTGCCACCACCGGCTTCCCCCAAGCCTCTCACCCACACACCAGCCTCTCCACCTCCCACAATCCTCCTGCTCTTGAGGCCGATTGGCTGGGTTGCATGGGCGGAGCCAAAGAAGTCCCCCATTGAGCAGCTCTGTGGAGGAGCCAATCAGCTAGATGTTGCTGGGGCCACTGTGAGCCAATCATCAGCTGGCAGTCTGAAGGGCAGGGAAACAGCCCAATGAACATCACCGCAGAGGAGCCAATCAGCTAGATGTTGCTGGGGCCGCTGTGAGCCAATCATCAGCCGGCAGCTGGAAGTTTGTTGGCAGCTGGAAGTTTGCTGGGGCCCCTTTGGCTGTGGCTCTCAACATAACTAGCTAATATTTATTGATTATTCATTTTGTGACAGGAACTGTGGTGAACATTTACAGGCAATACACAATCATTCTGTTAGGTAATCTTCTAAAGTAAGTATAATTATATTATTCCCACTGCATGATAGAGAAAACAACTGTATCAGGGCAATGGATATTTTGGCTTCAATTCTCCTTCCAATATATTGGAAAGTATTCACCCAACTTTTAATTTTTCCAGTTTTTCTTCCAAAAAATTTTATTAGAAGTTTATACAGTTTTCTATTATATTGCATGTACTTGAAATTTTGCATTTTCAATGAATATTAAATAATTAAAAGTCTATAACATAATTTAAGCAAAATAAAAATTTGAAGTCTTTCATCATCCATTAGAAAATTTTCCTCTGAACCTAGAATATTTTTATTATTCCTTTTCTTCCTCATGCTACCTGTATTATTTTTTCCCATGAAATATTTCACTAAAATATTTTTGCTAGACTGTGTCTTATAATCCCATTATCATACTTCTCAACAGTAAAAAATATGAGTATAAGCTAAAATTTTATTTTAAAAATATTAATTTACCATAAAATTCTAAATATTAAAACATTTCCCTAGTCTTCACTGTAATTACAACCTTCATAGAAATTAACATAATACAAATGTTGTTATAGTGACAAATAATTATTAAACAAAGGTATATTTTTGAAAATTAATAGCTTAAGATAAATAGATTATTTCCTAACTAATCTAGATATTTGTGGATGAATAATATATTTTAATGGAGTGCAACAGAACTCAACAGAAAAATTATGTATTTATTCATTCATTTTCAATTTTGGTACTTTGAAATGAACACAGGGGTGCTTTGTTACTGAGCTACCTCCTCAATCCTTTATATTTTCTATTTTGAGACAGCATCTTGCAAACTTCCTGAGATTAGCCTCTAACTTGTGATCCTTCTGCCTCATCCTCCTAAGTTTCTAGAATCATAGATTATGCCACCATGTCTTACTATTTATTTTTTGATCATAGTAGATAATGAGAAATTTTAATATAATAAATATGAAGATGGAAATGGAACAAAATTTATAAAAATAATATAACTAAGTTGCGTTTACAACACAGCAGACTTTTTTACATAGAGATTGAAAAATTGCCTGTCACATTAATAACTTGTTTAAGACCCTTCTACTTTTACAAAAAGCCAATATTAAAATCAATTTGATCTTAAAAAAAAATATTTGTTTCCAAAACATGAGAGTCATTTCTTTTCCATATTTTGGGAGAATACCAATAAATTTAACCAAATTTTTCAAATCACTAAATGTGTACCTGTTACTGCTTCGTTTAGAAAAAAATTGTTAAAATTATTTATTTGGAATGATTGAAAATATGAGTGATTTTAATACAAATCAGTCATTACTATATTTTGAGATAAAATTATTGCAAAATCAAGTCAATTTGTTAACATCCTTCCTAAAGACCACCATCATATATTAGAATACTAATTTAGTGAAAAGTATGTCTTTAATTATACACATACATTTTTCATGAAAAATAAAGAATTACGGAAGGCATGGAACCTGGCTGATTTCTTACCCAGGTGAACTGTGGTACCATTTCTTCAGTATTTCTTAGGCCATCTTTGTTTACTCTGGCAGAGTTCTACCTCAGAAGTAATACATTTTTTTTTTAAATACTAAGCGTGGAAGAGGCAAGATTGCCACATGAGTATTATCTTCATTCTTACCTTCTTATCCTATAATATACCCAATTTCAGAATTTTAAAAAACAAAACATTTCCATTTTTAAAGTCATATTCATACAGTAAAGCTTAAACTCTAGAACAGGCCTCTAGGAATTCATGTAAAGGGGTTTTATCAACCCAAATAATTTGAATCATCCATTTGTTTGATGTCTCTAATGTTTTTTATACCCCAGGAAAATTTAATTTGGATGAGACTTTTCTCTTTGTGTGTAAAATAGGAGAAGTCACTGTGAGAGGGCAGGTAGGGAAGGAAATCCTGTATGATACCTGGACCAGAGTCAGTTGGTCCTAGGTCAGTTGGTTTTAGAAAATAGTACATATTAGAGGGTCTGAAAATTGACTCTCAAATCACCTCTGTCATTCATGCCCTTGGAAACTCTTTGTGCATATTCAGGAATCCATGTGCAAATCCCTCTGATTTATAGGTTAAGCAATTTGTAGAAGTCCTTGCAGAAAAATGTCCATTAAGTTCAAACATTTTGACTCTAGAAAGAGTATTTAACAAATGTACAATAATCCTTTCATCCATGCTATTTTTACTACTATTATATCCTAATTTGAAATGAATGCCAGTAGTACTTTAAGATTTCTAAGTATCCCACAGTGTCGTTTATATATCTCATTGTACAATATTGTTATTTTAATTGCTTTGATCTATTCTCTGCATTTTAATAATGGAACTGAGATTTTTTTATTCATTTCACATAGCTCTAGTTTTTGGACATAGAATTTAAGCCTCAGGAAATCATATATCATTTGGAATTCTCAAATAAACTTTCTGCATTTCAAGTTAGGAAATTTTATAGTAGTGAGGTAATGATGTTTAAAGGCACATTTTTTGGTGTTCAGAATTATGGTTTGGCTTTTCTACTTTTGTTGTCCCACTCCATATTAATAAAATGCCACAGCATTATTATAAGATAAATATTTCAGCTTCATTCATTGGAAAAACCTCAAAATTTTTGTTTTAAAAAACATTAATCATAATAATTGCCTTAAATTAATACTGTATATTGAAAATAACCTGTGTGTCTCTGCCAGCTGGAAATCTATTTCTCAGCAGGGAATAATGTACAACTGCTACAAAGAGTTCAAGATAATGCTCGTGCCCCAGAGTGTTCTGTTTTACATGGCTGATGTGGAGGTTCCAATGTTTTTCTTGTAATACAATCAATAAATTGTCTGAGGTATGGAAATACTGCACTGGTCATTGAAATCCAGTAATGAAGGGATGGAATGAGACATGGTAGAAGGAAGAAGGAGAGAAAAGGAGGGAAGTTGAGATAGAGGAAGGCTGTCAAGAAAGAAGGAGAAAATAAGACACAGGTAGAGAGCAAAGAAATTTAGACCTGGAAGGGAGCTGATATATCAGACACAGTAATTATTTCGATTTCTAGACTAGCATATCGTACAGTAAAAATTTGGAACTCCAAACCATATATTCTGTTAAATATTAGAGAAACAACAAGTTATTTTTTTTCCAAAGCACAAATTCCTTGTTGTGAAACAGTCTCTTTTACAGTGAAGGTTTGATGAGGTTAGGATATAGTTCAGAGTTTGAACCCCTGCCCAGCATGTGCAAGGAAGGCACTGAGCTTGTTCCTGGGTCCTGCAAGAAAATAGAGCAATCCTCCTCCCAAATGCAATGATTTGACCTTTTTTTTGTTGTTGTTGTTGGTTTGTTTTCATTTCTGATATGGTATTTTCCTGTTCCATTTATTACTAATAATTCTGCATTGTAAAACATAAAAATAATAAACATCTGTTAATCACTTAAGCCATAATGTAGGTTGTGGGTATCTAACAATGCCACTCTGGAAGACTTTGGTGTCTTAATTTACTTTAATTCACAACTTAACCTGGGATTTATTTTTCTTATCCCAGAGTGTGGAATATAATAATTCTCCCTTTTACCAATGCAGAATTTGGCACCCTAATGCAGGAAAATAGGAAGAGATATTTGCAGTATCAGGTAAGTATATAAAGAAGTCTTTCTTATTATCAAATAGTTCATGATAATTATTTCACAGAAATCATCAGAGCAAGGGATCTTCTCTAGCAACAGCATGAATGCAACAATATTTCTGTGTATTTCAAGAATATACAGAAGTGTATTTCTAGAAAAGAGGAAAACAAGAGGAAGTAGTCTAAGAAATTCACCAAATGTGGGTAGGTACCATCCAATTAACTGAGGGCCCAGTTCTCAATCAAAAAGAGAAAAGATAAATTCTTTCTCATATTCGGACATTAATTTCCTCCTGCCCTTTGCATTCAAAATTCCAATTTCTTCTGCCTTGGGATTCTGAATGAGTTGCACCATCAGTTTCTATGGTTCCGAGTCCTTTGGACCAGGCCTGAGCCTTACCACTGGTGTCCTGATGGCCTATCAAGTGACATCTCAGCCTTCATTATTACATGGACCAACTCTCATGTTAAATCCCCTCTTAAATGTCAATATGTATATCTGTATCTGTGTTTACATCTCTCTATATGTCTATATCTAATCTTATTGGCTCTGCATCTCTAGAGAACCCTGACTAATACAATTGGCAATAGGTTAGAAAAAGATTTATATCTCAGAGCTGGAAAACAAATATATGTAGAACAATTGGATAATGGCAAGTTTTCCATAAGAAATGCACTAAGAAAATGAAAGTCAATGGTCTGTAGTGAGGAAAAAGCCTGTCTAAAGTTCAAAGTCACCTTAGTAAACAGTATCTTAGGTTTAAGACTTTGGCTAGACTGCTTTCTCTTGCCACAGTTTTCACACATCCCTCTCCTCCTTTATTTCTGTTTATGTCACTCAATTCTCAAGTACGCTCAGAAAACTCTCCCATTCCATTTCCTTTATCAAGTAGAAAAAAAATCAGTTGTCTGATTTCTCCTTATCTTTCAGAAAACAAAATATTGGGATCAAGGAGAGTGAGGATGACTCTTCTTTCACACTCAAGGGGCCCTTTTCCTAAGGAAGGTGCCCTTCATACTAGTGTCAATTGAGCTACCTTGCATATGAAACCTGTTATAGTCAGTTCTTTATTTAAACAATATATTTTCTCACATCATAAAAAGATAATTGTTACCATTCTAATGCAACTAACAAGAGCAAAAAAATAATAATAATCCACAATCAAATATCCTTCTAAACATGCCCACAGGGCAAAGGCTTTGGTGATCTGTATCTGTGCCTTTAATGAATGCAGAAGAGCCACAGGTGAGGGCAAATAATAGATCTTTGCTTCTGGGGAAGTCATTCAGTGTCCTTGTAATGTGGGTTTACACTAATCTCTCTGAGATGTATGCTTTTGTGTTCCATCTTTTTACTTACTAAGCATATTTAAAATGATTACCAAATGGATAGGTTTCAGTATTTAAAGTCTGAGACTTTTTATTTTATTTCTTCCCAACTCTGCTTTGCTGTTTATATAAAGCCACAAAAGCATACCCTCTCAAAGCAGAGTTAAAGGACTAATTTTGCCTGTTTTCTAGTTCAGAAGAGTAATTCCCATGGGGAAAATCATAGTCTCACTAACCATTGCTGGACCACTTTCCTGCTTTAAAATGCAGCCTTGAGGCTTTTAGTGGGTGTCTGTGAAGGAAACTGACAGATTTGATGCAACAGGACCAACCTTCACTTCATGGACAAAGTTGCTGCTCATTACAGGAAATCTTTGTGCACAAAGTTGAGGAATTTCCTCTCTTCCCAAAGGGCTCCCATGGAATGTTAATACAGAATCTTGATTCTTTACCTCTTTTAGTTAACTGGAAGATTGGTATCTGGAAGGAGACTTTGACAATCTGAGGAATGATGTGCCCTAATTATGCTGAAACCACAAGTCGTTTATCACCTTTTCATCAGTCACTCTGTTATCATAGAACAAGGATGAGATGCATGTGCTATGGAATACAGTGGATACAAATCTCTCTTAGTAATTAAGCCAAAATATGGAAATATATATATGGAATGGCGAGATTTCTTTTTCCTTTGGAGAGAAGATCTGTATGCAAGAGCCACATATAGGCTTCAATGTTATTTTCAGAATCTTTACATTGATCATTTAAGTATTTTAGTTTGGTTCCTCTTTCTATTGAGTTTCTATTTGTGCTTGTGTATTTAGGATTAACTGTTAGTCAGGCAAAGTTTTCGTGGAGTATATTTTTGAAAATACAACAACTAGTTCTTAGTGATTGGAGAGTTGGTAACTTTTCCAAAAGCCAATCACTTATCTGTATTGTCAAACTGATAGTATTATTATTTTGTAGCAATCAGATAGTTGAAATGAATCAATGCATTTAAAAATATTTACCTGTTTATACGTTTCTTATTTTAATAGAATTCACAATTCCAGCTTGGCATGCCCAGTGGAAAGCCCGACTATTTTTACGTATTAATATGAAAATACATATTCATATAGAAATTTAATATAACCTTAAAAAATCTTTTAAATCATTCACATGAAATGATTGAAGTAATGGCAGTGACTTCAAAGAAAGAATGAACATGGAGAATTGGTCTTCTACATACTAGTTATCGTAAAGAACAAAAATTAACAGGACAAGAATCAATGATCATTGGGAAAAATAAATATAAAAACAAACTATGTACGAAATTATTTAGAACATAATATCCACAGTTAAGGAGTAAATGGGACCAGTGATAAACTATGGTAAAACAAGTTAGAATTACAACTTATTGTTTTCAGTAAAACAAATGCTAGAAAACAAATCAAACTAAATTTATTAAGATAAAATTGTCAATGAAAAACTAGAAAAGTATCGAAATTTTTGTGGACATATGAGAGGATCTCCTAAGGGTACATAAAGTGAAATTATTATCAAAGAATATGTATGATTTTTGGTTACTATTTCTAAAACAAAAATCCCAACTGATATTAAAATCTCTGTAATATATTTGAAAATTCCCTAAATATAATGAAGGCTTAACATATAAAATATCTATAAAATAGATTTAAATAAAACCTAAGTAATAAAACATACAAGGATGAGTAGAAACCACTGAACATAATTGAGAGAAGAAATACAAATGGCTAATTTATGTGCAAAAACCCTGAAATGACATTAGTGATCAATAACAATTTATCTGATAATGAGATTTTTAAAATTATATTATTTGAAATGTAGTCAAAAATTGAATAAGTTGTAGCATAGTGAGTCTCAATTCTGCCAGCCTAAATCATAAAATTCATATATAGAATATACTATTAAATTTACTTCTAGACAAAAAATGAAAATATAATGGTCTAACTGGAATATGAAAAAGAAAAAGGAAATATTCAACTTTTCTAGTATGCTGATTATTATAAAACAGCTTGTTCATGGAGTCTTTCATTGTGACTAAGTATTTCTGATAAAGAAAACAATGACCTGATATAACACCTGATATCCATTTGACAGCTGCCTATAAATTCATTTTGCTGAACAACTATTCCTGTTGGTCATGTTCCATTTGTTATACAGCAATGACATTGGGAAGGGCTCTTTGTCCATAAAACTCTTTTTTTCTTAAATATAGAGAAAACTTTTGTATTATTTTTTAGTAATTTTATGCAAACAGAAATGCATTAGTATTATCCAGGATATTTTTCCCATTTAAATTTAAAATTTATTTGACTGTAGTTCATTGTTAAACAGTTAATTTTCAAATATCTTTTGCCCTCTTATCAATTTCTCCAAAACAGTATGATTGTTGAATGAAAGAGAAGAAATTGTTCCATTTGGATTTCTTTCCAGCAATGGACAGCTGCTATGATTAATTACTTTCTAAGACAAGGCCTTCTATGTTTTATTATTGGTACTGTTCTGTAAGAAATGAAACCTCTATTTTACCACTCAGAGGTTCTTTTTTTTTTCCTTAAAAAAAACATTGCTGAGACAGTATTATAGTTTTTAATTTTCCTTTTAAATCTTGCATATGTCTTTGCCAATTTTATAAGATTATTGCTTTGTAAGTTGTTCCATTAATCATCGTAATTCTATTCCTCGATTAGAGAAAAATGTTTTGGAACCTAGACAGGTAAATCATTTGTGAGTCAATTGATGAACTTGATTTATAATATTCAGTTTCATTGTTATAGATCCTTATTCCCATGTTGAATATTTTATCTTTTTATTATAAAAATTAATTGTCATATTTAACAATAATGGGATATATTGTTATATATAAATGCCTTCATTGTATACACACACATACACATACACACACATTTTATATTTATTTTAAATATGAGCTAATTTACCATGAATGTGACTGAAACAAATATGGATTAATATGCATAAAATGTATTACAACTAAACTATTATGAGAAATATCATCATTAATGATGTGATTTTCTGATATGGTGAAAGAATTTTTAAGTTACAAACAAAAGAGAGTTAACAGTAAAAATAATGACTTGCAGCATGTTTAATATGGGCCAGGTACTGTCTTGAGTCATTTGCATACTTTCAGCCATTTAATCCCTGACAGCTACCCTGGGAGGTAGATATCATTATAATTTTCATTTTACAGATGAAGAAACTGAGTCAGAGAGAGGTAAGTAACTTGATCTAGATAAGAGATGTTTGGTGAAAATATCAGGATGACCAAGCCCTGAGCCTATGATCATAAGCCTTAACTATTGCAACCTCCACAATGTATTTAATAAAAGAAAGGGTGTTTAATTTTTTTTTTTTGGATTGAACCCAAGGGTACTTAACCCCTGAACCACATCCCCAGACCTAATTTTTTTTAAAAACATGGTCTTGCTAAGAGCCTTGCTAAATTGCTGAGGCTGGCCTCCAACTTGTGATCTTCTGCCTCAGCTTCCCAAGCTGTTGGGATTACAGGCATGTGCCACCATGCCTGGCTAATGAATGGATTTTAAATTAAATGTGTTTTAAACTTTTTCTGGTATTTTGTTAATTATTTTTATATCTATTTTCAAAAAAGATATTTTTCTTAAGAATTATTTTCTTGTGTAATCTGTATGTCCAGTTTGACCATAGGTCAGTTGGAGGGTATATAACTGTTCTTCTATGTTGAAAGAAATTATGTAGAATTCATATTTATTATTTAGGTGTTTGGTACAATTAAACAGTGAATCTATCAAGTCCTGAAGATTTCTTTTTCACAGAGTAACTAGGAATTTAATTTTACTAATAGTAAAATGACAATTTAGGTTGCCTACTTATTCCTAAATGAATCTTGGCAGTTTCTTACTTGGATTTGTACTATTTCAAGGAAATGGTCAATTTTATTTTCTGAGAGTTGCTGCAATATTCACTTTTTATCCTCTTAGTATCATCCATATTTATTATAATGATAACTCCTCTTCCGATTCTTGTTTTGCTAATTAGTTTCTTCTCCACTTTTTACTTGTTGCTCTGGCTGTAAGTCTATAAATTTTATTAACTCACAGAGAATCAAATTTAGCTGTATTGATTTTTTTTTCTATTTTTTTCTCTTTGTAGAAATGTTTAATTGATTTTTGTTCCTTCTTATCCCCTTATTTCTGCTTATTTTATTTTATATTTCTTTTCCTAGTTGCTCAAGTTAGAAACTTAAATTGCTAACTGAAAACTTTTCTATTATAATTAAACGCTTGATGGTTTCATTTTCTCACTAAACATTATTGTAACTGCATCCTACAAATTTTGATGTTATAGTTTTATTATTTTCAGTTCAAGATATTTTCTAATTTCATATAAGACTTCCTCAGTGAACCACAGATTATTTAAAAGTATGTTTAATTCTCAAGTTCTAATCATCTTTCTATTATTGATTTGTTTTTAATTTCTTTGTGATCAGAGAGCATAGTTTCATTTTTTCTTTTTTGGCTGAAATTCCATCAGGGCAATTGGGAATGAGCATAGCCTACTTGTACTTGACATGAACTCTTCTTTGTTGTTCTTCTCATAAGTGCTTTTTTTTTCAGTGTTTATAGTTTGCCATTTAAGTCACAGCATCCCATGCAGATCTAATAGAGGAAAACAAAAGCAGTTAAAAAAATTCACCTGCTAGTGTCTTACAGTCCAAAGGTTCTCCATAGACAACATCATTTCCTGCTTACTATGCTTTTCGTCACTTTCCCAACTCAAATTGCTAAGACTGGAGCCTGAAGCCTTTCCTATTTAAAAACATCTACTTACCAGTTGCCAAAATCTCCATAAGTTGCCGGGACCTGCTGAGTAAGGATACTGCATGGATTGCTGGTCAAACTTGAACTCTAAAGCTACCTTCTTGGACTGAGTTAAAAATCAAGGAGCTGCCAAGCTCTCTCTCAACATGGCAGAAGTCTTTGGCATTCACACCAGCAGTGACAGAAATAATTGAGAATGAATAACTGTTGCTCTGTAGCCTCATCAACCATTGACACTTTGTTTTTACTTAGTTTTGTTTTATTTTTAAACTATTCTGCTCATAGGTTAGTGGTATTACATTGTTATAATTTGCATTTCTCTTGTGACAAAATGTCTGAACATCAATTTTTTGTTTATTTGATATCTTCCTGAATAAGATGAGATCTGAATATCTTCCTGAATGAGATCTTAAAATTCTTTAATTAGGTTTATTTGTATTCTTCAAATGTTGAGTTTTAAGTGCTTTATTTATTTTGGATAGAAGCTATTTTTCAGATATACACTCCATTATTTTTTTCTTTTCCCAGTTTGTGGCTTATCTTTTTACTCTAACTATGTCTTTCAGAGAAAAGATATTTTTAATTTAATTTTAATTTTATTTTTTTATTTTGAATTTTAATAAAATACACCTAATCCACTTTTTCTTTAATCATGCTTTTTGTATTATATCTAAAATTTAAGCACCAAACCCAAGTTTATATAGGTTTTATCTTGTGTTTTTTCATTGATATTTGTGTTATTTCATTGATATTTATCCCTGCAAGTTTTATGTTGTTTCTTCCCACTGCTTCTTCAGAAAGTAAATCTTTAGTTTTACTTCAAGTTGCTATCTTCCTAAATGCATCCCAGCAAAATTAATTATGTTTTCCACTATCATTGATAGCACTTCAGTAACAGTTTGTTCAGATCATCACTGTATCACGAATCAACCGTGTGTGTGTGTGTGTGTGTGTGTGTGTGTGTGTGTGTGTTTAACATTTGACTTTATATTTGGATATCTCCACTGACCCTTGAACACATACTATTTTAAGGTCTCTTTGTGAGCAGTAGTTATGGCTTCTCATTTTCTTTACATAACACATATTATTGGATTTTAAAAAATAAATAAATAGATAAATTAATTAATAATTTAAGCTATTTAATCATATAACTTCATCTCATAAATGTACTTTTTGCTTTCTTTAATTCACATTAAGCATAGTCTGCATTATCTATATTATCAATAAAATTAATTTTGCAATTTTTAACTACAAGTTTTTACTATTGATTTTTTTCATAGTGTACATTCGAGGAATGATTAAGAATCACAAAACATAATTCTTGTTATTGAAGAAATAAAAACAAGAAATGTGATGGGTATGTCACACATAGATGGGTAGTCACACATAGAAATGCCTCAGAATTCACTTTTTATCATTCTTTCTAATTCTGCTTACATCAATTTCTTGCAGTACTACCGTGTTCCATTCTACATATTCTCTGCCAGTGATATCTAGCTTGCTTCTTGGATTCATCAGGACATATCATCAAATTGAACATAGAAGTTGGATGACTTCCTCTTATACCCTTCTATATTGAGGTTTTGAATCTTTGTAGTATACAATATCATCACATAAAGTATTATAATTTAGGCATTGAATATAGTGTCTACAGCAGTTTTTCAGGAAAATATTAAATGGCAAAAATAATTAGAGGCTGAGAAAGAAGAGATGGGGTAAAGATGGATCCCTGAAACATAAGAGAGTATCTCAGTAGTGATGTTTGTGAAGGAAGGCAAAAGGTAAGATTTGAAGAGCAAAAGATGGAATTCTAGCTTTGGAGAAGAGAAATTCAGTAGTCAGGTTAACTGAGTGTTCAACAGTGATATGTGAAGTCCCTAAGACAATATTTTCTGAACAGATGTTACCTCCAGTGCTAATTCTGCTAGTTATTTGGAGGAAATATGTCCCAAATTCAAATAATTCAGAAACTACTTGATCAATATCCTCATGGTATAAGACAATACCTGTCTGGATAAAGTCATCAAAAAGCTCTGAGGCAATTGCATTCTTTCCAGGATTTTCTGCATTTTTTTTCTTTTTTGTTTGCCCATGTCATACTCTTATTTTGTGTAATGAGCATTGGAAAATGTATTTCCTCACTTTGTCTCATTCTGATCATATGTCTTTCCTCATTGCCAGTAGATGCTTGAACTTGGTACTGGAATGTCCTTAAGTTTGCTTTTCTGTTAATAGTGTCCCAAAAGGCACACAGAATTTCCTTTTTTCCCCTTCTCTCCTGGAGAGTAGTGTTACATCATGTATTGTGTTAATACTTAATAATAATAGTGCCAAAAGCTGTGCTAAACACGTGCAAAGAAACAGCACCATGTTATTCTTAGGAGTGTGCCAAATCCTCATGAATTTCATGTACTTTATTCTGGCTCAAGATTATATATATAAAATCTCCATCCAAGTATTGTTTTCCAACATTAAACTTCCAATAATTATTATTTCTTCTTATTAAAATAGTATGCATTCTAGTATGCATTCATGAAAAAATTTTGAAAATTTACCATCTTTTATTTTAGTGCTTAGAATTTGAATGTAAAAATGGAAAAAAATAAATGCTTGGATTATTGTTACCTTAATTACATGCTTTTGCTCTTTGGAGAAACTTTTGTTTTATATAAATTGAGTTGTTTCTCTTAGGTGTAGCCACAGATATTTTGCTTTGTATCTTTTTTTTGCAATCTGTTTTATTATTTTAACTAGACATAAACACAGAATTCAAAGCAGACCATAACAATATTGACTTTTGCCACATTGAGAAAGGTTTTTATTTATTATTATTATTTTTTATCTAATACACTTGGAATATGTGATACATAATAATGTTAATCCCCAATACCTGTCTTCCCTTTCTTCAATTATCAGAATTTTAGCTGGAAATAGAACCATAATAGAATAAAGACAATTTTTTCCAGCCTTTCTTGCATCTAGATATTTCGTCATATGACTAAATTTAGGAAACAAAGGGCACTAGAAGCAGCCTCACACACCAGCTCCAGAAGACTTCCCTTGTTCCCATTTTCCTCCATTTCTCTGCACTAATGCCTGAAGCTGGAAACCATTTTGAACTAAAAGAAACATACCATCCTTGGGGTACTTGGAAATTTCTGGGTCTTTGCCAGGATCCACATGAAGCATGATAATGCAAGGACTCACCTTCGCAGATTGGGAAATGTCAAATAAATACACCTCTAGTTTGCACAAGCCATTCATTCATCTGTTCATTCCTTCACTACTAATAGCAATAATACCCATATAGATGGGGACATAAAAGTATAATTTCTCCTTGTGAAGAAATACATTATATTTTTAGGAAAAGAAAGACTATAACTTATCACTAACTTTTATAAAAGCCATTAAACGCTTTTAGCCTAGTGTTTCATTGTTTCAAAATTTCCTGCCTGGTGCTTTGCTCTCTAATCACCATGGCAACCAACAGAGTTACCCTAAGTGTGGAAACACGTATGTTCTTTAATCGTAGGTGAGACCACTATTTTTCCCCCCCTAAACTATCCATTATTGAGGGCTCAGGGATAACAAAATAGAGACAAATGCTCAGCTACACTGTGAGATGCAGCATTTCATGCAGTGTCTCTAAAGCTCATTGTCCATCCTTACCTGTTGTCCTCAAATCATACTGAAATCAGCTGTGGCCCATGTAAACCTAGATGCAAGGTTAACAAGTTTGAGTCTCCTAGTGTAAGGAATTTCTATTATAATAAGGTACTAGTGGAAGCTGATATTTAGTCAGGAAGGAACTAGTGTATAGCTTGGTGACTTGGTTTTGGCCTGTTTCAGTGAGGTACACAGTGACTGTAGTTCCCAAAGTCTTGGTATTCAACTAGTATTCTAAGAATTCTAAGAGCCTTCCTGTTTTTAGTGATTTATCTTGCTAGTTTCCTTCTCTGTTCCAGAATTGGCATCTTCCTAGGATGTTTCACTGTGGACAGTCTGTCCCTGAGATGATGGTCTTTTTCTCTTTTTCCTACCACAGGGATTTGTGTGTGTGTGTGTATATATATATATATATATATATATATATATATATATATATAATATATATAAAAGGCTGGAAAAAATTGTCTTTATTCTATTATGGTTCTATTTCAAGCTTAAATTCTGATTTATATATATATATATATATAATCTGATTTAGTGGGTTGAGGTGACATCTAACGATTTACATTTCCAAGCAATACCCCAGTGATACTGATGCTGTGTGTTCAGGTGTTATACTTTAAGAACTACTGGTCAATAATCCAATCAACACATGATCATAGGTAACTAAAACATATAGTTTGTGCAAAGAGAGACTGTATCTGTTCTGGAGACCAAGTCCCCTAGTTGGAGGGGACTTTCAGAGGACTACTTAATTGGCCTGGGGAAAGGAAACAAGATGGAAGCAGTATAAGGAGAGCAAACACTGGCCAAGTTATGTGTATTTCAAATATGTACCACATGAATCTGGATGAAGTATAATCTTTGCAAAGGAAGAAATATGAAAGAGAGATTGTAATTTAAACTGGTGTTAAGATTTATTAATTACTCTGAGCAGTGTTCAGTAAATAAAAGAAGAGGGTTCAGAAAAGTTGATGGACTTTGAAGTCATATTAGCCCAACTTTCCTTTTATGTCCATTTATAGCTGTCAGATCTTGGGAAAAAATGCTTAATTTTTATAAATTCCAATATCTTCCTTAGTCAAATGAATTTGTTTCCTATGACTATTTGGAAAATTTAGTGAGAATATATGTATACATACAGGACTTGACATCTGACTTGCCCACATATTCAATACATGATAGCTATATTTATTGCTATTTTTTACTGTTCTGATAACACAGTTTCTCACCCCCTGGCCTCTACTTGTGTGGTCAAAGTCCAATTGTGAGCCAGACAGTCTGGTATTTAAATTTTCATCTTATTATTGTTGTCTACCAGCCAGGAGGAAAGTCACTATGAGTTAAAGCTTATTTTTCCTTTAATCCTTTAAATGTAAAATTCACAAACTTGCTTTTCATTTTCTAGGCTTCATGGTCCTAATACTTAAAAATGTTTTAGGTTGAGAATACCATAAAAGTTTAATGCAAAGGAAGGGCTTCTCAGGTGGATAATTTAAAATATTAATTTAGTTAATACAAGTCTTGATGGAAGAAAAAAGATTCATATTTTTTAGTTGAGGGAGTTAACAGTTATGTTAGGAGTACTGACTGTATATATATGTACCCTCAAGTATTTGAAGATGGGCTTTCCTCTGAGGTGAATATCCTCTAAAATGTGAATTAAATGCATTGAGTGTGGCTAGTTTTATATAATTTTCTTTTTAAACTGGGGATTGAACCCAGGGGTGTTTCACTCCTGAGTCACTTCCACAGTGCTTTTTATTTTTTAGTTTGAGACAGAGTTTCGTTAAGATGCTTACA
This sequence comes from Urocitellus parryii, assembly GCF_045843805.1. Taxonomy (NCBI): domain Eukaryota; kingdom Metazoa; phylum Chordata; class Mammalia; order Rodentia; family Sciuridae; genus Urocitellus; species Urocitellus parryii. Next base: position 6,875,025 of record NW_027553586.1, read on the forward strand.
GACTGCTAAATTGCTGATACTGGCCTTGAATTTTTGATCCTCCTATCTCAGCCTCCAGAGCTGGTGGGATTAAGGTATGTCCTACCATGCCCAGCTAGTTTTATATAATTATTTAGCTAATTAAATTTTGATAAAAAGTGATTCTTCCATTCATTTTTATCTTACCTAATGCAAGTGTTTGTTTCTTTGGATAAAAATGAACTCTTGGATTCGTACTACAGCTCAGATCTAGTGCACTTACTTAACATGCAAGGAACCCTGGATTTGCTCCCCAGCACTCATCACTGAAGAAAAAAGAAAGAACTCTTGATGTGATGTGTGAATTTCTTTTTTACTTTAGAGAAACTGTCAGTCTAATTTTTTAATTGTTTAATTAGGACTTACAGTTTGGGCAATGTAGTAGAACAGTTTACAAAACGTGTAGTAGCTCTGGATATTAACAATAAGTAGTGTGCTGGAACTAGCTCATACTGGCTTATGAGAGATGACTGTCAAATTCTTAGATGTTTTGAGATCAAATTGTAAATGCAGCATTTATGTTAAAAGCTTTTAATTATATTAACTTACATCAAGTAAATTATATCACAGAAAGGTAAAATATACAAATATAAAGTTTTAAAATTATTTAAACTTATTTTTTAATAAAAATATTCAAAACATATCAATTCTGGATTATTTTAATATATATTTTTAACCATTATTGATACTTTCAAAACCATTTATTCTCTAATATATGGTAGTAATATGTATAATGGTGTGGACTATACCCTTTTCCCAGTTCAACATTCCATGATGTCATGTATGCCTGGTCAAATTCACCATAGAAAACTGTTCATTTTTCTTAGAGAACCTATCTGCTAGTTTTGCAGGACATTAAGAAAAAAAAATACAAAGTCTCCACATTCAGTTGGCCAGTTCGCTCAATTCTACTGTTTTAGTTCTTGTCCAGTTCTTGAAGCCCAGAGAAGTTTTAATAACTCCAGAGACTGAACTTCTGAGGTCCAGTAGTGAATGGTCATGTAGAGTTGTTGAGGAAGCTCTGGAGTCCACTTTATAAGCATACCTCTAATGAACCCACCACTTTTTGTTCTGCACTTTGCCATCACTTTCAGAGGAACCTGGTGCCACCAGTACCTTCTGAAGACCCTTGATTATAGATTGGAAAATGTTTTGGCTTTCTCCACTACTGGATAGGGAACCAACTTCTTCTGAAGGTAATTATTGACTTACCACTCATCTGTCTATACTTTAGCTTTTAAAGTTTTTTTTATTGTTGTTGTTGCTTTTCCCTTTTATCTATCCCTTATTCTGTCAGTTTACACTTTAAAAAAAATCACTGCCACTCCAGTTAGATTTTAGAATAGTAGGTCTTACTGCAACTCAAAATAGATTTAAATTTGAAAAACGTAGTCACTAGAAATCTGTGAGCCTAGAGAAATGTAATGGGAGGTTTCTGCAGGAAGCTTTAAAAGTATATCCTTGGTTTCATTTTATCTCTCAATTGCTAAGATGCAAGGAGAGTGATAAGTTGAGAAAAGCTGACTTTTTAATTGTAAGCCAAGTGCCATAGCTGGAGAAGAACGTGATTAGCTGGTATGGGTAGAAACCCACACAGAAAAACAAATAATGACTATTACCTATGTTTCAGCTACTCATTTTACTGGTAACTGCTATGACTATTTTACATATATTATTCAAATAATTCTTATAACATATGTGAAATGGCTACACTTATCTGCAATTTACTGATGAGAAAATTATAAGTGGGAATAAGAAATTTAATTGACCCGGTATCATGCAAGTCCAATTCAGAAAACAAAGAGTTTAATATCCTGTCTAGTTCATTTCAAATCTTCAGAAAGATTTGTACAATATATAATAATTTGTATGATTTTAACCATTGTATTATAAAAACACATAAAGTATTAATCAAAGTTTAATCTCAGGTTGATAAAAGTGTTAAATAAAAATGTATTATTCAAAAAGTTATTCCCTTTTTAAAGAGGCAGTTTATAATTTGTGCTCTGTCACTTGTGATCTGAAAACATTATGTGTGTATATATTATTTTCCATCATTTTTGTATAACATTCTTGATAATGTTTATTTTGGGAAATTATGAAACTTAAAACAAGACTAGAGAAAACAAGTTCAGTTTTTGTAATTAGGAGAAAGTATCATCTAAATGAGAGAGTGCATATACAGTTGTAATTTATATTCCTGAATTTAGTGTATACTAAGCTCATTATATTCTGTTTTGTTTATTTGTTTGCTTTTTCCAAAAAGTAGAGACTAAAATGTTGTCAGAGCACATCAGAATCAGAAAATGGAATTTCTCTTTTCCACATAGAAATGCAATAATGACAGAATTTAATTCAATATTCATCTGTAAACCAAAGCTTACTAGTTTACTAGTAAATACTACCGTGGAACATCTGCAGCCAAAATTTCTACCTCAGTGCTCCTTGGGTAAATGCAAGACTGTATTTTTGCCAGACAATTTCTACCTTAATTTCAGATGGATCAATTATTCACAGCTTTCCAGATTCTGCTTCTCTTGGTAAAAATAAGACAGATTCATCAATTTGCCACAGAAAATGCAAACATTAGTCATTAGTAAACATGAAGAATCATTATCACCCCTAGGCCTGAAGGGACAAGGAGAAGAAATAGTTCACAAAACTCAGAAGCAATAGCAATGTGATACTGGAAGAAATGTCCTATGGCAGGAGGAAGAAAGAGGGAGAATAGCTTGACCACACTCTTCCAGCTCTCCATCTTCTCATCAGTGTCTCCCATAATCCAGATATAAGTCAAAGGACAAGACAGCTGTAGACATAGTCCACAGATATATGCCTCCTGGGGGAATGGTCATATGTAAACAAGAATCAAGGGAATTTGGAATTGCAAAATTAAATATCTGTCAGAGTAGGGCATGTAGTTAGCCAACAGTTATTAATCTCTGACTATAATCATAGGTCTTTGGAAACCAAAATAAATAATAGGCTACACTCTTCAAAGAACCAATCAGCCTAATGAAGTAGACATGAAAAAAATCAGGGTATTCCCACATAAACAATGATTGAGCATTTATCAAATAAATGCTAGAAAAGAGTTGAAAACAATATTGCAGAAATATTATGTGGAAAAAAGAAAAGAAAAATAATCAGAAAATCCCTGTATAAATAATTGCTTCAAATTAGTGAAGTTTTTATTTTAGACTTTTATTTTGCTCTCACATTATGTTCCTATGAAGATCCTTTGGGAATGTCATATGTTGCTCATTTAAAATATTATTTTTGAAAATAAAGTATATATACTTCTATAATATTGATTTCCTTTTATTTTTGCTGTCTACCTTTTTTTGCAATTTGCATTTTAAAAATGTGCAGTGATTAATTTGGATATAAAAGCATGTTTCATCCAGTAATTTAAAGTGGTAGCAAAGACTTAATCATAATCATTACCTTAGTTCTAAAATTATTTGGAGAAGAAAATCCTATTGAATTGCTTTTTAAATTAGTTATTGTATTTATAGTCCTATCAGTTATTTCAGTTGGATATTTATTTGTAGCATCCAAATGTTTGTGTATTTATTTAGTCTTTTTTCATGGTGAAGAAACTGAATGGAAAATTGATTTTTTCCCCTGAGTGCAGAAATGAGGAAATGATTACTTTATTTGCCAAAAAATATTTCTAATACATACTCAAAACTTTTCAACTTTCAAACAGTCAGTTTGCCATTCTGGTGAGCCTTTATTTTCCCTTGACATGCTTTCTTTGTAAATTGAAAGTGTCTGGCTCTGAATTCAGTTGCTTAATTCTATTTTCACATTACTTTGCTGTATTCAAGTCATATAAACTATTTGTAACTGTATAAGAGAAAAGTTTCAGCATAGTTTCTGACAATTTGTTACATCCTTGAAGATTTGAAATACCAATTCAATGCACTGTACAGAACATCATGATTACTCTTGTGTGGGCTGGTTTTCTTTACCTCTGCAATAGATTTTACATTGGAAATTGTATTGCAACTTATTGTGATCTGAAGACAAGAGAGGATGTATAGCATTTTACATTATTATTCATAAAATTAAAACAAGTTGGTTTTAAGTACATGGTTAAAAAGATATATTTTAGATAAAAGACTATGATAAATAGCAGTTCATAAAAAATTATGGCAAATATCACACACACACACACACACACACACCTAAATACAGATTGTTGAATGATAAGATAAATCTTTTCTGGTCTCCTCAGTATTTCACTCATGAACATGAACGTAAGGTTAGCTGAGCATTTCTACTTATAGTAGTCAGTCTAAGAATGCCATTAGTGCCTGAGCTCCAGTTTATCTTACATGTCTTGCTATATGAAAACATGGGAATTGATTACATTATATGCTGAAACTTGCCATTGACCATTTTGACTTTCAGAGTTTAACTTTTGCAGGATCAATATAATGGATTCAAGTAGAATATTGCTTTGCCTTATAAATTCTTGTATACCTAACCATGGAAAGATCTAAAATGCCTTGACTTTGGATTCACCCTCATCATTTGATGAAAGGGAAATGTTTACAGATGAGGGAATGCATGGAAAGATAGATCCAATGATTAACAACAGTTTCTCAACACGAATACTGTTGACATTTCACTCTGGAAAATTCTTTGTTACGAGGAGCTCTAGCATGCATTGTAAAATGTTTAGCAACGTCTTTGGCTTCTACCCCGTAGCCAGTAGCAACCCCTTTCCCCCAAGTTGTGACATCCAAAAATATCTTCTGATATTGCCCAATGTGCCCTGGGTTGCCAACATTGCCCTCAGTTAAAAATCACTGTTCCCATCTTTGTCTATTATGCATGGTATTCCTAGTGTTAAAGAACAAACAAACAGCAACAACAAAAAAACTCTGATAAATTTCCTTTAAGTTAAGCAAGAAATGCTCACCATCGTTGCTTTTCCATGTGGCATACTCACAAAGAGAAAATATTAGGTTAGACAAAGAGAAAAAAAAAGTAGCATATTTTAATGTCAATGTCTACCTGCCAACCAGTTATTTTTAAAATATAAATTGAATGCTATTAGTTCCTTATAAGTACCAATGATTTCTAGTAATTGGAATTTACAAAATGTACTTTCTTAACATGGTTTACAGGACTGTACAATTTGACTACTGCTTTTCTATTCAAATTCTACTCACACCACTCTACAGCTTGCTCATCTGAAAAGATCCACTTTTACTTTCTCTTATGCTCAAACCTCTCTTTGTGTGAGCTTTCCTCTCCAACATGAGTAAATCATGCTCAGCCTCTACATTCTCCCTTTGCCAATAAGAACCACTGGTCAATTTTTATTGGTAATTAAGATATCAAATTAATTACCATTTTCCCAGAGAAATTTCTACATCAAATAGGTAGTATGATGATGATGATGATGATGATGATGATGATGATGATGATTTGGGCAGAATAACTTTCCCTCTTTCTGGCATTTAAGCAATTCATAAGGTACCTTTGTATTTCTAAAGTATTATACCTATTTTCCCCTGCTGGGCATAAAATGAGTAGAGACTATGCTGGAGAACTAGTGAAAACTCCCCTGCCTAGCCGTCTATTAAATGTGTTAGAGAACTAGCTGGGGTCTGGTCAGTCATTCTCACAATCTCTTCCCCTTCCTTCAAATTTATGACTCCTATACTTATAGCTCAATAAGTATGTTAAGATGTGTAAGTGAAAATAAAATTAGAATATGGTTTGCATAAGTCAGAGGCTACAAATAAAATAATTTCTCTGTTAAATGTCCAAAGAATATGATAAATATTGGTTCTAGGTGAAATGTTACATAAAATTTGGTATGAAATAGTATCTAAGGAAGATTCATTCATTCATTATACACATTTAGAATTATATTATTTTAGGAAGTTCAGAGAATACAGAAAATGATTGCAAAGACTTCTACAGAAATAATAATGTCAAGGCGTCTATCATGTAAAGTAACTCTGACAGAACTAATAATCTGAATTTTATGCTACCACATCCTAGGTCATGAGTATACAAACTTCAATATATGAAAAACTTCGGCAAACTATTTCAAAATATAGCACTGTCACGAACACTCATGTGGCATAATTTGGTTCTTCTACATATGAGCTCAGACAGTTATGGGTTCTTCTCTTTCTATGGGGAGAGAGAGCAGTTCCTTATTTTCAATAATAAGTAAGATAGCAGAGATGGTTTGCATTTTTTTTTGTCCTAAGAGTCTGTCAGTGTGGAGAGAGAGACACAAAACCCAATCAGTCGTTGTAGACTGCATGCTGTATCCCTGTAGAATTCATTTGTTGAAATCCCCCTCTGCTAAGAGGATGGAGCCATTATAAGGTTAGTGCCCTTGTAAAAGAGACAGCAGAGGGCAAGCTGCCTTTTTGCTTCAGGCCTGAGAGGACCGAGCAAGGAGATGGCTTTCTACAAGTCAGGAAGCAAATGCTCATCAGACACCAAATTTTCCAACACCTGAGTTGTAGAATTCTCTGTAAGAAATGTTTGTCATAATTTTGTTACCACAAAAAGAAGAACGAAGACACTACTCTTTTTGGTTTGTTCTTAAACTTTTTAAGATAAAACTCTTATATACAGAATAAAATAATGATACAATCTGTATTTGTATTATTCAGCTCTTTTTTTTAATGTAAGAAAAAAATAAAACTTAGAGAACAACTTAAAGGAGGAAAGATTTATTTTTGGCCCATGATTGCAGAGGTCCCAGTCCATGATCAGCAGGTGCCATTGCTCTGGGCTTGAATTGAGATAGAAGATCAAGGCACCATAGAATGCATGGTGGCAAAGGAGAGGTGCTCACCACATGGCAGCCAGAAAGCAGAGACGAAGGTGATAGGGACTAAATATATCCTTCCAGAGAATACCCCCATGTCCCACTTCCTCCAACTTGGCAGTATCTCCCACAGTTCTCACCACCTCCCAATATTGCTGTCAAACTATGAAACCAATAGTGGATTAATCCACTAATCAGGCTACAGTCCTTAAAATTCAATCACTTCCCAATAGCCCCACCTCTGAACACTACTGTTCTGGGGACCAGGCCTTCAATTTATTAGTTTTGTGGAGGGACACTTCATACCCAAACTATCACAGAATCTTATTTTTAAATATAAAACAGTGACTCATATTTTCTTGAATGACCAAAAATAGAGGAAGGGAAGAAAATAATGAAGAGAGTAAGGAAGGGGAAATAATGATTAATTTTTTTGAATAGAGACCCTTTGAACACCCCTTGAGTACCACAGTTTGGTTGTTTCTATAGACAAACTGCTCATGTTTTGAAAGTATTAGACTTGGTGTAAATGCAAAATGCACAGATGAAATCTGTAAGATGAAAAATGTATTTACATTTCATTTTCATTGATTAAAAATAAAAATTCTTATGTATTTAAATCTGTACAATCTCATTAAAATTAAGAAAACTTCAATGAGAGGGAGATAAATATTAAAATGATGCATATCCTCATCACTGTGAGTTATTCTTGAGTTGTTAAACCCAGGCCTTTCATTTTGACTTTGAGGTAGAGGACAGAAGAATGTAGGTACATACTGATCTTTCAACTCATGCTTATAGATAATTTCTTTTTAAACTTTCTCTTACTTCTGTGCCTCTCTATTGCTTTCTTGAGGTGTCATTGAGATTTAGCTGCCTAATTTTAGCCTCACTAGTCTCCTCTGCCCCCCGTACCTCCCCAAATGTGAGATTTTGGAATATTGCTACAATTTTCCTTCCCTTGGGATCATACTATTCTTTTATTTTCTAAACCTAAATTTTCTGATATTTTGGTGAGTTATTTTCCTTTGAGGATTTAAAGCCAGCTTTTGTTACTGTGACTGTTGTCGAGGAGCAGAAAGGGAGGTTGCTTTCTTTAAGGCAGCAGTGATGCTTTGGGGTGGAATAAGAATGCAGAGAGCACATTATCTCAGCTGTGCTTGCAGCAACGATTTTAGAATACATCGCATGTGGAAAAAGCATTTGTTTTCTAAACTTATTTATTATAGGAATCAATCATATCATCAGACCATTGTTACTGTGGGCCATCTGCTGCAGATACAGACAGCTTTTCACACATAACCCTTATTCACATCACATTCCTGTTAGGGAATTTTAACTATAATTGTCTCTCAACAGGGGATTCTTAGGTCATCAGTAGTTTAGTTGTTGTCTAGAGAATGTGAAAGGGAGGATGAACATTCAAATAAAATTATTACCAAAAATGTAGCCTTTGCCTGCACTAACTGGACTCAATTTAACTACAGATGAGATTTAACCATTAAATCCTCTGTTTTCGATACAAAGAGTCACCAAGGTACTAGAGATTGGAGTTCACAGAGCCTGAAGTTTCCAACTCACTGCTTATCCTGCTGAATCTTGCCTTTTCTTTATTATTTTATACACAAGAGCAAGGGTCCACAAAGACTCTGTTCAAGGTTTATTTCTTGTAGTAGGCATTGCTGGTTGGCGAGTCTGATTGCAAATAAATTGACACTGAAATCTGGCAAGACATTTTAAGAAAGCAATAACTTTTCCATTTTTAAAATATTACCCTCATTCATACACTTTCCTTACTCAACCATTTTCAAGAAAGTGCTAAGGACTTTCCCAAAACAATGCTTCTAGTAGAGAATATTTGCTTCTGGAATAGAAAAAGAATCCAGCATTGTCAATACACCTGCTTTGATCTTCATTTCTTCTGTGACCTTGAAGAACTCCCTTAATCTTTCAGTTTTAAATTTATTCATGTACAAAACAAGGCAAGAGATACCTGCATTACTTATCTATTAAACATATTGTAATGCTAGTGCATATTATTAATGCTATATAAAAATAAATAAATACATTTAGATAAAATACACCCATGTTAGAAGCACATTTGTTCCATAGCTATCATTTTCCTCTGATTAATGAAAATACTTGGATGCATTGAGCTGAAAGATATAATAGGGATATTCATTATTATTAGTGTTAAACATCAGAAACAACTGAGGAATATTGAATTATATGCAAGTAAAAGAGCATAGAAATAGAGTACATATATGTGTTATAGGCTAATAAAGGATAATATTTGTCCCACAAATAATCACAAAGTAACATTTTGAATTCATGGTTTTGAATATATTTTCTAATATATATATATATATATATATATATATATATATATATATATATATATATATCATAGTAAAATGTTTTTATTACATGGTTTTATGTCAAAGGAATAAAAAATCTTGTTTGTTTTCATATTGCTTGGCAATGTTCAACAGATTGTTACGAACCATTGTGGAGAATTTTAAAATATCTTTATGCTATGAAACTGTGAAGATGTTATTGTTGGAATATAGGATGGATTTTGGTGGTTGAACACACTGTTGAAATTTCAAATGCAGTCAAAGGGATTCCCTTTATGACCAAAAAGCATGAACATAAACACCTTCCTTTAAATTCTGCATAGCATTTTAAAATTTGTTAAGTGGAGAAAGATGAGAAAAATCTAACTATAATTTACAATAATTTAATGAGATCCAAAACATCTTTACAGTAGTAGTTCCAGAATGTACCATTATCTAATTGAATTGCAATTCTGGAATGTTTCATTTTTTTTGTTGTTTCTCTCCTGGACAAAAAGGCGTTTGTCTAGCAATTGAAATATATTAACAATTGAAATATACTGCCAACATTTTTCAGTTGTGAATGGAAACCATTTTTATATGACCAAATGACCATGTTATATGTGCAGGGACTATAATATTAAGCAAAATTCAAAGAATTTAATGTGGTGTGTCATATACAGCAAAGTTATTCTGACCCACATTCAGCTAAGCCTATAATTGTTTTTGTAAAGAATAATAATGTCATTACTGAAAGTGCAAGTCGAGGACCTAAAGATCCACCTGCCCTTTTCAGGATTTTTTTTTCAAAAGCTTGTTCCTGCTTACCTCCCATGAAGACAAATGCCAGGTTAGGCAGCCATGTTATATCTTAACCTCAAGGTAGGGAAACTCACCCTCATGTAAGATAGGTTTTGACTTCCATTCTAATGAGTGGAGAAAATGTCAGTTTTAAATAAAAAATAATGTATTGGACTGAGTGTGTAGTTCAGTCATGGAATGCTTGCATAGGAAGCATGAGGCCATGGGTTCCATCACCAGCACCACTAAAAATAAGTAAATAAATAAATAAAAAATATGTTTCTATATGAGCATGAATCTCTTTATGGCTCAGCTGTTTTCCCCTCAAATATCTGGTATCATTAGGGTAAGGTTTACACATAGAAGTCTGGAAACTAAAGATTTATAATTATTTTACTTTGTACCTTAACATTCTTTCCTGCAGATGTAGAATTTGTAATTATAATGTATATTCAAAATTCTGAACTTTTACCCTGTTTTTTTTTTCAATCACACTGGGAAATATTTGGTGTACTTTACATAATACAATGACTTTGGTGAACTCTGAAGGAGTCAGCCATCTAAATGGGAAACAAGGAAAGAGAAGAGTGCATGCAGATAGGTTGTGGATAGGTTAATCTATCATTGCAATGATCTTTCCCAATGATTATTAATAGCATTTGTAATAGTTATGAGAGAAAAGTAATTCCTCACCCTGTCATTTACAAGATTCACAGATTTTTCTCTTGCCTTCCTTTTCAAAAGGAGTATAGCAGTTTTGTGACTGATAATCTCCCGACATTCTTTGAAAACTTTTCATTCTACAAAGTCAAGCCTTTGGTCTTGCACGCTCTCTCTTTCTCTCTCCAATACACACACATACACATCTCTATCTTTCTCTCTTTCTTTCATTTAGATTTATCCATCTCTAATTTTATTTGTTATGTATATGTTGGTGAATCTTACAACTAAATCTCACACCCTTATCGATAGGTCCAAGTTTAAATCTTATATATTCCTGCTGAAAACATACATAACAAACTTAAATGTCTAAACTTAACTCATATTCTCACTTCACTTGATTTAAAGCTTTACTCTATTTTTATATTTCTGTCTTCCCACCTGCTTATCCTTCACACCATTATCCAAGCCTGTACTTGGTGTCTGTCATTTTCCCCATTCACTCTATGGAACTGAAGCTATTTCTAACAACACCATAAGAAATATTTCTTGGTTCGTAGTAGATGATAAAGAAAATATGTTACAATCTTATTCATTTGATCTATTGTGTTAATCAGCTTTCGATTACTATAAAATGCCAGAGATAATTCACATCATAAAAAGAAAAGGTTTATATTACTTGGAATTTTAGAGATCTTGTCCATGATCAGGAAGACATATTACTTTTAAAACTCTGTTGGGGGTATAGCACATCCTGGTGGGATATCATGGGAAAGCAATTGCCATTCACCTCATGGCTGGACTGTGAAGGAGGGGAAGAGGCAGGGGCCCGGATTTCCATTTCCCCATCTAGGGCAGGCCCCTACCGACTGAAAGACCTTCCAGTAGTCTCCACTTCTGCAAGTTTCCACCACCTCCCCAAAGCATTAATCTGGGGACTAAGCCTCTTCCACCTGGGCCTTTGGGTAACATTTCAGATGGAAATTATGACATCTATTTACATAATGAAACCTCAGAGACCAAATAATAATTCTTTCTCTTTTTTAGCTTAAAAATAATTTATTGAGGTATAAGTGACATGTAAAACCTTTTCATATTTAACATACACAATCCAGTGAGTTTAGTGAGAAGTATGTGATTGTGAATCTTCACTATCATGAAGACCACACACATTCTTTACCTCCAAATCCTCCCAGAATTTCTTCCCACCCTCTCTATTACTATTATTACTTTTTTTTGAGCCAAAAATACTTAATGAAAGATCTACCTCTTAGAAAATTTTAGGTATACAATATAGAATTGCTAGCTTTAGACACTTTGTTGCATATTAAAGCTCTAGAACTTATCTACCTTGCATACTAAAACTTTCTACTCTTTGACCATTATTTTTTATTGCTCTGAATTTAAGTGAGATAACACATTTAAAATCTGATAAGTGATTAATAAATAGTAGCTGCTATTGTTACTGAAGTGTTAATTTCCACCCTCATTGTATTGCACCTTAATTAAAATAATAGATTATAAGTCACAGCTACCATTATTTCTTTCAACCTTTGTTTCAATCCTCTACATTGCATATATTAATATTTAATTTATTTTATTTAAAAAAATTAGTGTATGTTGTTTTTATTTGGGGTGTGAGGCAGGGTTACAATTTTTAATTTCAGTTCAGGGATTGAACCCAGGACCCCTTAACCAGCGAGCCACATCACCGGCCCTTTTATTATTTTTTATTTTGAGACAGGGTCTCACTAAGTTTTTTAGGGCTTTGCTAAGATGCTAAGGCTGGCTTTGAAATTGCAATACTCCTGCTTCAGCCTTCTCAGAGGCTGGGATTACAGGCATGCACCACTGCACCTGGTTGATTCATAATTCTTAATCATTCCTCTTCATATTCAGATGGCTTAGAAGGTATGCAAAGTTTTCTCTAAGCCAGGAACTAAACTTCCAGAATTGCAAGCCAGGAACTAAACAACTGCTTAGAAAGCCAGAGGGCCTCCTCCCAATACACACATACACTTTAAAGTGAGAAATTACAGGTTAAGCCCATTAAATGCTCTGACCCAAACCTAAGAAAGCAGCACTTGTTTAAACAATGACTTTTGTTCCTATCCCTGAAAAGTAATAAGTCAACCATGAGAACATATTCATTAGCAGGAAGAAATGAGGACACAGTTTGGGTATGGTGTTTTAAAAATGCAATAGGTAGTGTAAGTGAAGCAAAAGAAAATTAAAATGGATTATCAATTTTTTGCTTGTTTGATAAACACACACAGTTCCAGACGTGCTTTTACATGTAAATAATGACTAATAATCCTCTTGTTTTATGTGTTCCATAGAGTTACAGACAGAAAATGTTTTCATTGAGTAACAATCTAAACATTTAATCAGTTTAACAATTTTACTTATGAAACTATCTGCAAAAGTGGAGTGCGGGGGATATGGCATGCTGGGACAGCTAGAAAATTAGGAGACCAAAGGAATTTTTGTGCAGCAGTCAAAAAGAAACAATAGAGTTAGAAAAAATAAAATGGGTCCTGCTATTTACAATTTGTGAAGTTTTACACTTGAAAGAATTACTATTAGACATAGGATAAAGATCCAAATAAAGTTGGAATCTACCTCCTCTACAGAATCACAGAGAATAAAATTCAGACTCTCAGCACAAGACGGCTTTTAACATGTTCACAATGACATGGAGCAGATTGGTAGTGGTGACAAAATAGCTTCATGGCTTTACATGCTTTTATAATGGCTTTAAGTTGTTAAATAAAAGGGTGACAGAAAAACGAGACATTTTTATTTTAGAAGAAATGGGAGTTGTGCATATAGATCGAGATATGGACACAACTATACCCAGGTATATGGAATGAAAATAGAAATTAACTCAGAGAAAACCTGGATTCTAATCCTGATTTTGTCTTTAAAAAAATCACATTTCCTCTTTGAAGTTTCTTTCCAATCCTGTAAAATTAGTAGCTCTATCCGAATGTTAATAAAGAGACTTTCTATAAAATTAATGTTCCTATGACATCCAATAGCATAAACAATTTTTCTTATGGAAGAAAATAAGCAACAGGAAATCTGATGGAGAGAAAATGAGCTATTCTCCATGGATCAAAACCAAGAGGATAATGAGCAATTGATGAAGAGAATTGTTAGGTAGGATATAGAAAAGAAAATGTGAACAGAAAGATAAGAATGTAAAAACAAGCTAATAACTGTATCATCTTTGTATACCTAAAAAAAAAAATGTGGGGTGGGAGTGTGTGTGTGTGTGTGTGTGTGTGTGTGTGTGTGTCTGTATCTACAAAAACATAAAGATTTGGCAATAAATTGATATTATCTTTTAGAAAAAAGCAATCCCAAAATGGGATTCAAATCAACACCCTGTTTTTATTATAAAAATTAAAATAATATCTAATAATTCTGATCAAAGTCTACTGAAGGAAAAGAAGAAATAAGAGAAAGGCCAAGACAATCCTCATGTGATGACTGAATTCATGAGGGATAAAAAGGCTTCACTATTGAGATATTTTAATGACCTAAAGAAGTTAAGATGGGTAATAATAAAAGCACATCTTTGTAAAAGCTTTATTTTTAATCTTATTTTGCAAAAGAAAAAAAAGAATCAAAATCTCTAAGTGGAATCTTTGTTTTACTTTGTTTTGTCTTACATAAGAAAAGATAAAAGCAGAATCAAATTCTGGTTTTATGGGATTTTAAGCTGATAAACTGTGGGGGACCTTTTTAATTAAAAATAATATAAAATTAATATTAAAAATTAGCTAGAAATCTAAGTATTCAGTTTTAATGAGAAAGTAAATTACAACAGATTATTTTGTGAATCTAACACGGACACATCACATTCCACAAAAATAGCATATCTTGAACAATTAACTGACTGATATAGTGTTATAATATTTTCCTTTTTTATGTGTAATCTGATCACTTGTTCATATGATCAAGTTTCCAAAATAATTTTCTACACAGAGAATAAAGAGAAAATTCTAATTTTCCTTCCTCATGCAAATAGTTTTTGTTTGCTTCTACTTCACAACTTGCTTTTGGTAATGCCCTGTAAATTGTCAGAATTGCTGTCAAACTTGAATAAATGAATAAACATCTCTCAAGGTTATTTCTATATTATCTTTATGATTTAGACAAAATTTCTTGTTTTACACATTGCAAGCTTGCTTGTTTGTACCCTATTACCCACATAAATCCATAGCAGGTCCCACTGCATATGAATAACACTAACAAAACTGTCCCTGTGCTTTTGAATTATGAAGGTAAGTGTTACAGAGGAAAAAAAAAGTCAGCAATGTTAATTAAATTTTGTTTAAAATATCTTTATGTCACAAACTTTACAAAACCTTATTTTTACAAAACCAGTTATGTGAGCCAAATGTTATGGCACTTTCAAGGGCTTTGAAAAATAGAAAGTGGCCTGCATGGATTAATCTCACAATCAGCATAACTCTGTGTGCAAAGAGTGATAGGCAGGATGAAAAGTAGAAAGAGTAAGGAACGAACTCATTTTAGAGACATATAACAGTGAGTATGAAATACAGTGGGCTTAAACAGTTGGATCCATAGACTCAAATATTTTGGCATCCAATTTTCTGTCTGTAACTCTATGGAACACATAAAACAAGAGGATTATTAGTCATTATTTACATGTAAAAGCACGTCTGGAACTGTGTGTGTTTATCAAACAAGCAAAAAATTGATAATCCAGGAATATCCCAGTATGTTCATATTTTATTTGCAATTACCATCTATAGTGGGTTGAATAGTGTCTACCTTGAATTCATATGGTTTCATTTGGAATGAAGAAATCTGCAGATATAATTAAACATTAAGATAAGTCCATAGTGGATTAGGATGGACCCTAAATTCAAAGAGAGTCCTTATATGAAAGAAAAAAGAAGACACAGGAAAGGAGATATAAAGATAGATGCAGAGATTGAAATGATGTGTCTACAAGCCAAGGAAAACCAAGGATTCCCACAACCTCCAGAAGGTAGGAAGCATGGAACAGATTCCACTTGGGAGCTTCCTGAGGAGCCAACTATTATGGTTTGGATATGATGTGTCTCTGGAAAACACAATACAATAGTGTTGGAAAGGAGGTGAAATGAGCAGATTATGAGAATTATATCTAATTAGTGGGTTAATCCATTTGATAGATTTATGATTTAAATGGATTACTGGGGCATGAGTGGCATGGCTAAAGGAAGTAGGTCACTGGGTGCATGCCCTTGGGAATAATATCTTGTCCAAGGTGATCTTCTCTCTCCCTATTCATCCCTCTTTCCTGGATGCCAGGAAGAGCTCTTCTCTGCCAATATATTCTGCCTCACCTAAGGCACAAACAATGGAGCCACACAATCATGGATTCAATCTCTGAAACCATGAGTCAAATAAAAGTCTCCTCTTCCAAATTGTTCTTATCAGGCATTAGTCACAGCCACAGAAAGCTGACAGAACACCAACTCAGCTGACACCTTAATTTGGAGGCCTCTCACTTCCAAAACTGGTAGAGAATAAATTTGTATTGTTTTAAGTCACTTAGTTTGTGTAGTTTATTACAGTTTCAGCAGGAAATTAATAACACTATCTTCACAAGGAAATACCCCTGAATTGGTTAGCATACTAGTGGATGTGTAGAGCCAATGTTTATATGTATGCCTAAAGATCCACAGAAAAAAGGAGTTCCTCTTAAAACAGAAAAAGTTTCTCAGAGAATTGCCCTACGCCAAATGACTTCTGTGCAGTCACCTAAAGCTAAGAGTGTGTTAAATGTTTAAGCAACTGTGGAATTAAAAAGGGAAAATAAATTATGTATAATTTATGGGGAAAGCTAACAATTCCATGAAGTAAGTTCCTATTTTATGAACAATACCTCAAAAACATAATATAATCTTACATTTAATTTGAAATTTTCTCTAATTTTCAATGTATGTAATATTCCATAATAAATAAGTTCCAAAGACAATTTTAACTGCCTTTCCTGGGGAGAGGAACCAATAAAAATAATACATGATTACCAGAATCAAATCTCCATTTTTCCTTTTTCCTCTAATTATATTCCCTCATCCTTACTGTTTCTATTTTGAATTTTACAAATTAATTATAATACTAAGTGTTATTTAATAATCTTAATAACAGTACTTAATATTTATTATAATCACCTCTCGGATGCCACTGTGATTATTAGATCTTTTATGGCTTCACAAGTATCTATGGTCTATCTGCCCTACTAAATTTTAAGATTCTAGACTGCAAGTGCATGTTCTGAGCAAATTTTAGTTCACTCACAATGCTTGGAATAGTGCTAGAAATCTCTTAGATATATGTTGGATGTGTGTTACTTGAGGTGAATTTGTTACATGGACAAAAATGTTGACATCTCCATATGAAAGGACTCAGTTTCAGAATGTCCTCAAGAAAAAAAAAAAGACTATGCAGCAATTCATCTGAGAATTGTTGCATTTCTGCTAGTTAGAAATTAAATCCAAATGCAATTTATTTATACAGGGAGCTATAGCAATGTTGGTAGCTTTCCTTTCACCATGGTAAAGTGATCATTGGCCATATTTTACTGAGCTGGTGGAAGGCCAAGGAAAAGCTCTTCATTAACATATACTCAGTAATTACCAAAAGCACATAGACACATCTCATTTCTACCCTGCCATTATGCTCACTGGCCTGGAAAATGGGACTGGGCCAAGTGGAACTGTCCCAAGCACATGCACTGCATATTCCTGGAAGGAGAATCACAGTGTGCCTTATAGACAAGGAGCCTGTCAGTGTCCGTTAGCAACCTCCTGTAGACAGGGCAAGGGCTTTTCTTTGTTTTCCTGAGCTAAATGTAATGAGCTCAGGACAATGAATACAGAGGTTTTGGTAAAATGATCAAGATAGGTTTACCTCTATGCATTGTCACTCTGTTTTAAAATATCATGATCACAGTTGGAATGTTATGTCAATATTTTTTTTTTTGTACCAGAGATTGAACTCAGGGGCAGTCAACCACTGAACCACATCCAGAGCCATATTTTGTATTTTGTTTAGAGACAGGATCTCACTTTTTCCTTAGCATCTCACTTTTGCGGAGGCTGGCTTTGAACTTGTGATCTTCCTGCCTCAGTCCCCGAGCTGCTGGGATTACAGGTATGTACCACCACACCCAACAAAAGAATTATTTTAAATTATTTATTTCATACTTATTGTGAGATAGAAATTACCATTCTCTCTCATATTATAGTTTATGCATGAATCTGAGATAATAAAAAAACCCTGAGTACTATCTGTAGAAACTTTTCACATTCATACCTTTAGTCCACTAAAATGAAAACCTGCAGTGGAGAAGTAGCTCGGTAAATTACCATGTAAATGAGCAAAAAGGTGTCTACAGGACATCTTTGTAAAATTTTTTATAAATTTTTCATTTATAAATTCCTTGTTTCAAATGAAAATTTGGGTAACAACCAGTTGTAAACTTTTCCTTTGCCATGTTTCCACTTGGTGAGAAAGTAAAAGGAGTGTCATGATCTGCCTCTTAATGGCTCCATGCTTCCTCTGGAGGATCAGTCATGTGGAGAGGTCCTGCTCAAGTCATTGTTAGCAGGAACGAAAGAAGCACAGAAGAAAAATATGCTATCATTGTTCATTCAATGCTCATTACATTTAGCCCTTTCCCTGAGAAGTTCATAGTCTATAGGACAACACATAATACATAGCATACTTATTTTCAATGTGTCTCAGGGCCATGGTACATGTATCTACATGGCACCATGAGAACATGAAAAGATGAACAAATAAGTCAAGGCAATCATTGTATATTTTCTGAAAAGTTCATGAAAACCTATACAAAGGAACTGACCTATTACACATATGTGGATATCTCATTATGTCTAATTTACACTTTTAAATGTAAAATATGTACAATAACGATGTACATACTAACAGGCCTAAGCCAGTTGGTAACATCAATTCAAAATTTTTTTCAATACAAAAGAGTTTATGAGGGGCTGAGGCTGAGCCTGGGGCTCAGCGATAGAGCGTTCACCTAGCATGTGCGAGGTGCTGGGTTTGATCTTCAGCACCACATAAAAATAAATAAAATAAAGGTATTGTGTCCAACTACAATGAATACATATATAATGGAGTTTATGACATATTAGTGTAACGGATTCACATATATTTTGGTAAATAATTTAAGGAAGTTTTTTGTGTATTTCAGATAACAGATATATGCCCTGAAACATGGCTTCCTCTTGTCTTCCCACTTTAAACACCAAGATTCAAGATATAAGGAAGTGGCTTCAGTATGAAAGAGGCTGGGGCAGGGACCCTGGCCTCATGGCCTCTTCAACTAGCCTGGATAATGAAACACAGGATTTTCTGCTGAACTCCCGAGACTTATGTTAGTCAAAAGACTTGTGTGTGGAAAATTCAACCCAGTGTTCATATATGACAATGTTTTTGATGTTGTTCCAAGTAGAGGGTTCAACCAGAGGACATAGCCAACTGAAACATGTTTTCCCTCTTAAATGGCTATGTGTTCAAAAACTGTACAATATACATTTGCCTTATATAACAGTTTAGCAGTTCATTTACTTATTTTCATTTTAAAATTCTTTAAACTATCACTATTAAGTAGATTTACAATTGTAGACACTTTTCCACTAAGAAGACTACTACCAAAAATCAAATCGATGAAGTAATCAATAAAGTCTTCGGGATCCTAATGAAAGCAATCCCAATGGGTACTAAGATATCAATTATTGGATTTCTTTCTTTCTAGATTTAACTTCATTGTAAAACAGAAGACTCCTTTCTAAAGCAATATATATTGTAAGCACTGACCACTAGAGTAAAACCGAAGTGGAATCTCCCATCAGTTGTGAGATCTCTAGTGTTTAAAATATAATTACATATTTCAGTTTCTCTCTTCATTGTTCAAATATGACACTGTCCTCTGAGTCCCATTCAGCATAAAAATGATAATTAATAGGTCCCAAAACTTATTAATGTAACTTAAAAGACAGGAAAAGCGAGACTGGAAACTCAATTTGCAAAACATATTCCACCATGCAAGAAAACCCACCTCTGTTTCCATTGTAAACCAATAGACTGCATCTAACCCATCAATTACTTTGTCTTTGTGAATTAGTTTAAAGTAGGTGGTGAATGATCAAACACATTTTAAGTATAATGCCAGCAGAGAATCACTAGTACTGATCTTAGTTATCCTTGTCTCACATGTCAATTAGAGTTAATAGATACAGTCTGTGAGACTAATAACAGTTTCACCATTTCCACAGGGCTTTCTTATACATTATCTTGTTTAATTCTGCCCCAAATCTTGAAAGGTGAGAAAGGTGATATTGTGATTCTGTTTTAAAAGATTCCCCTGTCCAATGTTACTCAGCTAGGAAATGATAGACTCTTTTCCTTTCTTTCTTTTTTTTTTTTTGGTGGTGCTGGGGATTCAACCTAGAGCCTTGTGCATGCTAGGTAAGCACTCAACCAACTGAGCTATATCCCCAGCCCCCTAGGAAATGATAGATATGGAATCAGAACCAGTTCTCTTGGTCCCAAATTTTGTGCTACTTATACAAAGCTATGATTCTATCTTGGGAAAAAAAAGGAATGTGGCTCTCTGAAAGTGGCTGAAATCATCCATTTTCAGTAGGGATGAACAGTGGAATTTTATCTTCTTTTAGAGCACTGGTTCTTATCCTTGGTTGCACATTAAAATCATCTAGGGAGCTTTTAAAGAATACCTTTGCTAGAATTTCACCCCAAACCAATTAAATCCAAATCTCTGGGGGTAGGCCTAGGCATCTGGATTTTTCAAAAGCTCCCTAGATGATTCTAATGCATAGCTAGGGTTAAGATCTGCTACTTTAAAGTAATAATCAACAAAACACTGATTGCATTTTCCCAGTTTTAAATCACTTTAGGAATATAGTAATGAAAATCCTAATAGCTACTTTGCTGATAGCCTCAGAAGATCAGCCCTAGCCTTGGTCCTTAGTAGGGACTCAAGTTTATCTAGTGATTGACTGACAGATGAAGGAAATACTGTGCTTTCACTGCCTTGACCTCTAACAACAGTGCAGCTGTCAATCTAGAAACTTTGTGGAGTAAATCAATTACATTCTGATCCCTTCACACCTTTTCATTTTGTTCTCTTAATAGTTTTACTACTGATGACCAGAAAATTAACTGCTATCATGAATAGTGCTATCAGCATCTAACAATTGTTTGTGTTTATTAAACAGTGAGTGGTTAGTTTTCCTTTGCTTTTTATTACTCCAAATAATTATGGATAACTGTATTCATTTCAAGATTATCTTAGGACTTCGCTTTTGAGTACATACAATAGGAAAATGTTATGAGTTAAAACTTCATAGAAACTAGGATATGTAACTGGCATGTCTTTATATGTCTTTAAAAATTAATCTATTACTGACAAATTTGTTCTAGGTATTTATCGGAAAATTTTCCATCCATTATTTCTTTTGCATAGAACTTTTTAAAACATGAATTGGCAAATGCACTTTTCATGTATCAATTATGAAAGGGTTCTGGGTTCACAAATAGGCATATACAATGGACCATCTCCTCTGAGAAATCCCATGACTCAGATATCAAATTGGATGGATGGAAAAGGCAGGAAGATTTAGGGAAGAATTGATTTTTTTTATCGAGTCTGATTAAGCCATTTCCTTAAAAACACACTTTTTGTCTTGAATCTGTGAAATACCATATTTATTGAGTTCTAAGGCAAAGTTTTCCATATTTTATGTAAAATAAAAAGGGAATGTTTTAGAATGGAATCTTTATTCCTTTCAGAGTACTATGTTAAATGTGTTTTGTAATTGAAGGTATTTTACAGACAATAAAATATGCCCTACGTTTGCTGAATTAGATTTCCTTCCTGAAGTTTACCAAATACCCAAAAAACAGATCAACAATGCCTTTAACCAATCTCCCTTACTTGGTACTACAATTTGGAACACCTTTCCAAATCCCTGTACTTTATTTTCTATATGAATAAAACAGTGGAAAATACCTGATTTAATTTTCTCATATTTTTTGGAGAGAGCAAGTATGAATATCAACTATTCTGAATCTTTTTTTAAATAACAGATCTACAGGGCTAGTAGAAATATCAGACTCTTATAACACATAGGAATGCTATTCTAGTAAGGCCACTGAAGTCATTTCAGAGAATTGAATTAAAAATGTGACAGGTGGCCCATAACTTTACATAACTATCAATTAAATGGACTCTGTGTGCCCACTTACTAAGCCTGTCCTCAAATGTCAGATAGTGCCCGGTGGCCTTAATGCATTATAACCTAGTGGCCTGAAATAATTAATGTACCTCCCTAAGCAATCTACTCTCCATCAGAGCATGGCTGGGGCACCAAGCAGAATAGAGTCCAGTGAGTTAGAGGATCATTTTTCATTAATTTTGATTTTTTTCATTGTTGCAGATGCCTTGAATATTAACGATTGTCCTGATCAGCAACTCACGCTGTTATGATTTAGGCATTTTTCACCTTTCCCCCTCATGACATATAAAAATGTGACATTTAAGTGTATATACTTTTCTGGCTTTAGAATCAGACAATTTGGAATTGTTGTTTTACATTTCCTATATCATATTCAAAAGACGTTTGCTGAGAGCAGTCTTCGTGATGTGAACCATGCACATACTTGCAGCACTATTAATAGATTATATTATTAGAAAAATATGGAAAAACCTTAGACACAAAGACCTTCATAAGGCTAAGCAGCACCCTCAGCAAAAACTTTGTCTTTTAAGTGGCTTCATATTTCTGTATCATTTTAAGATGCAACAATCTTTAAAATGATGCTGTTTCACCCTGTACACAAAAGCCACCACTTCAAAAGACTTTGATTAATTTGAGCACAATCAAGGGCATATGAGATAGCTGCCATTTAGTGAGCCAAAGCAATCCAATGCCAACTGTAATAAACCTATCAAGCTGTCATAGAGTCAAGCTGTGAGAAAGACGACGGCGATTACAAGCAATAGTTTCCTTCAGTGGTTTCATAATTTCAATTTTTTTGTTACATTTCCAGATCTCCAATAGTTATAGTAAGAATGCCTTAGTAGAGAAATATTTTCCCCAGGGGTTACTATCAACAACTTAGCGTATTGGTTTTTTTCCCCATCATTGATTCCAGTATAGAAGCTCATCAGGCAAGAAATATTGTGATTACAGTCATATATAAATTATTTAAAGGGCTTCAGCCAATCAAAACAGAGATCTAAGTGACTCTTTTTTTTTTTTTTTTTTTTGTCTTTGGATGCCTTTGGAACTCCTACTCAAAAAGCAAATTCCTGATTGACAGGAAAGTGCTGAAGTTACTTTAAAAAGGCCACTCTTTGGGATGGGAGGAGGCTCTGGATATGAATGGTTCATGTACTTCTACAATAGCTCTTTCTGACAACTTTACAGAGAAGGAAAGAGAAAGAGACCACAGAAACAATAAGCAGGGGAATAGGGAGTGGAGGGCACAGTGATAGAAGTCAAGGCAGGTAATTAAGGTCTATTCTAGAAAAAAAAAGATTCATGTATCCCATGCTTTCTCACTGATCCCTGCTCTGGCTAAAGATAGTAATGGCTGCTGAATAATGTTACCCATGCAACCCCCATTCGGTAGCCAGTTTTCACTCATGTCTTCCAGTGGAAACATTTGACACTCTGCAGACAGCTACTATCATGCTTGACTTCATACTTTGAATATCACCTGTAAGAAATAAAATGCTAATCGCTTCTCCCCTGTCTCAGTTAAACCCTTCAATGCTTCTTGAAATTTTTCTTTTTTTTTCTCTTTTTTGAGATAGAAAACTCATTGCCTCACTATTTACATGTAATTGTATGTCAGCTCTCTAATTAAAGCTAATAGCCATAGAAGAACTCATTTGAGATAAGAAAAATATCATTGCTTGACTTATGTAGGAGAATCATTAGTACAGCCTCTTTTTCCCCCCCACCCTAAAATTAAAACCTGGAAAACCTAGAACTTCCTAAGAGCTGGCAAAGATATTCTCCAAAGTTGCCCAAAGTAGATGACTTAAATTTGGAAATGCATTTTAAAGCATTATTACTTTCTCCTCAAAGGACATTCGGTGAGTGTCACCCATGCATTCCACACAGTTAAGTGAAGAAAGAAAAATGAATCTCTTGACTTGTGGTGTGATTGAAACAGTGAAAGAATACAGTATGCAACCATTCTGAACAATGTGGAGAAGGAATGGAGAAGTCTGGTAGACAAAGCTCCTATTTATACTTTAGTATAAATAAAAAGGGCCAATTCAGCAACTTCATGGAGTCTCAAAATTTAAAATATGGAATATAAGTAGGCATTACTACAATTAACAACACTGAATCTCTTCCCTTAAATAAATCTCTTCCCTATAAAAACTTATAATGGAGTATAACAATTCCCTTTTATTAAATGATCCTAACTCTGAATTCTTCACCAAAAAAAAATGACACACACACAAAAACCTACCCACCAATCAATTATGCCATATTACAAAGTTTGAGAACTTTAAAGTATAAAAAAGAAACACAAGGTAATAAACTCACTATTGAAGCATTTAGGTTGGCAAGTGATTTATCTCTTTTCCTTTATCTGCTTAGGGTTTTTATTTCACTGTGTGAGCAATTTTTACTGACAAGTAATTTTTGGAGAATAGCCAGAAGTTTGGTGAGTAGGGGAGGGAGAAAGAACTCCTAAGATATCAAAAACCAGAAAAAAAAAGGAAAGAAAACACTGGTGAAGTGACATTTATTATTTCAAAAATATCACACCTTCTCTAGTCTCCTATCAATTGGCCAAAAAAAGCTCTTTGGTTCTTCAGCTCTCATTATGTAATGTGATGTATAAAATCATTCTGCACAAAATAATCCTGAACTCCCCAAATCCACTTAAGCAGCAGAGACATTATCTTGTGTTGTGGCCTTGTACTTTCAAAGATTCTCCTGGAGACACTACTACTGTGTAACTGGGTAGGAACAGAACCAAAAAGAACTTGCTTTTTAGAGTAGCCTATGTGGGAATGAAATGCTATACATGCATGAGTTGCTAATGTGTGGCTCAAATCTTCTGGGTAACTTGCAAATAGTAGGCCCTGCAGAGGTGGATTTCATTGAACTGACCTTCCGTGACAGTTCCTATGTCTCTGGTGTTTCAACACACTGATGCCACCCCACGGAAGCTTCCTATCCAGCAGCTGTATAAGTATCTCTTATGCAGAAACCACTTGTTGGCAAACATAACAAGACTGCTGCGAACAGCTAAATTGTGCCATAAATTCATTTAGTCTTTCAATTTATCAAAATTTACTTGGCGTTCACTAGTACTAAGTACTCTGCTAGGTGCTGTGGAATTTTAAAGAGCAATTAAGCCAGAGTTGTGTCTTCAAGGAGTCTAATTATAGACAAAGGATTATAATGCATGGTATGAAATGGGAACTGTGACAAAATGGTGAAGGGGACTCCAAGGAAGAAGAGAGGATTTCCTTCTAGAGTAATCTTGGAGGGCTCTATGGAGCAAGAGGCATTTCAGTTTATTGGAGGAACACGCAGGTAGGGGCTGGGGGGAGAGAGATGGGAATTCTTGGATAGCAGCCAGTTGAGATGTGAGAAAAGCCACTGAAGAGAGAAAGCCCAGAATCTGTTTCAAGAACAGAGAAGTCCAGTTTGGGGAGCATGCGGGACCAGGGAAGGAAAGCTGTATGGGGCATCTCCATGACAAGGACTATAATCACTCTAGAGGTAGCTGGAGTGATTTGTCCAAAATCCTCAGGGAATATTCCACTCGAATAAAAAGTAGAACTACCTAGCTGAGAAAACTGAAATAAAGACAACACTGTGGATATTTATGTTCCACTTCTCTTTAAATTTTAAATGATACGTGCATATCTGGCTGTCTTTGGAATTTAGGTTGTATTGAATAAGGTAAGTAATTCTACAGAGGGGAAAACACACACACACACACACAAAAAAGAAGGGCAAAGATAGGAAATGCATAAGGGGGAAAAACCCCCATGATCCACGGAGCCAGATGTGCTGACACTGACATTCGAGAAAAACGTGAACAATAATAATCATAAGGCTCCAAATCCCTGTTCTCTATCTCTAGCATATAAGAAAGGGATATTGTTTTGTAGAACAACACTCCAAGGTCCCCATTAGAACGTGAAAATATTTACAGCGGTGATGCTTTCACTGTGGGATCGCATGTTTTCCTTGCAAATATTGAACTTATGCTTTTGTGAGCAATGGCACATGCTGTAAAAAAAGCAGTATGATCCAAGCTGATGTTGAGGGGTGAATGCATTTTAGTCCCAAACTACTATTGTTGTTTTAGCACATTTCTAATTCAATGTGCCTATCATCACAAATCACTGAGACCAAGAAAATTTTAACATTTTTTAGTACTTAATCTACTGTGAAAGCATAGGCTGAAATTAAAGTCACCCAGATTATTAGAGTTTTTAGTTCCTAATAAGTTTCTTTTTACACTACTTATTAGCTGGATTCTGGGAAATAAATCCCTTGAATGGTGGTGAACGCTTTCCCTGCCCAGTCTATCTGGAAGATAGAGCCAAACATAGGTGTCCTCGTCGTTGCAGATTACAAGAGGTTCTGAGCCTTCTACCCCTGGTGCCTCATACCCTCTGACAACTTCCAAGGATCTCAGCTCTGGACATAACACATTGGCAGAAGGATGTTGAGTTATGATGGTTTGACTTTTAATTTTTCAAGCTTACAATGATGCAAAAGTGACATGCGTTCATAAAATCTGTACTTTAAATTCTGATCTTTT
This sequence comes from Urocitellus parryii, assembly GCF_045843805.1. Lineage (NCBI taxonomy): Eukaryota > Metazoa > Chordata > Mammalia > Rodentia > Sciuridae > Urocitellus > Urocitellus parryii. The sequence goes on from NW_027553586.1 coordinate 6,901,548, forward strand.
CCTAGGCTAACAATATGTAGTAAGATACTCTCTGGAGATGCTGGACAATGACAGCAAGCCACAGTTCCCAACTGACCCCACAGCTGTGGAACAACTTACAGTGTTCTGTCTTGCTAAACTGTGATGCTCACCAGTTACTATTGTCTGTAGGTGGTTTATCTCCAAGAGCATGAGTGTTGGAAGGCTGCTCTACAGGTGTCTTGCTGCTAACAGGAAGGGCCTAGTGGGGGGTGGTGCTTCAGATCATTGGTGGTGCTGCCAATGAAGGGATTAAGATAGTTCTATTGGGACTGTGGTTAGTTCTGCAGAGAGACCTGTTATAAAAGAATAAGTCTTTCTCCTCCACAGTCCTGCTGGCTTCCTGTCTTACCCTGTGGTCTCTCTGTCTCTCACCCATGCTCTTCTCTTTGTGATGTCATCTTCCATGAGTCCTCACCAGAGCTGCACTTATTATGCCAGCCATCATGCCCTTGAACCTGCAGAACTATGAGATAAATGAATCTCTTTTACTTATAAAGTTCCCAACCTCGGGTGTTTTGTTATAGAAACAGCAGACTAATACAGTATTCGGTATATTAAATAACTTTATGTAATGATATTTTCAATTTATAATGGTTTTACCTAGACATAACCCTGTGGTAAATCAAAAAGCTACTGTACTGAGTACAGATTCCAGTACAAATGAAACTCATTTTAATAAATGTGCTTTATATAGAAAGTAATTTGCTAAGTCATTGTGTTTATTAAGGGACATTTTCCAGTATTACTATTAGTAGAGGCTGGGATATTAAAAAGGCAATATTATTTCAAATTCTTTTTTTTGTTGATTAAGAATTCCAAGAACAATACTTGTTTCTATATGGACTATATAATTCTCTGGGGAAAACTATCAACAATCCTAATAAAGTGTTGATGGGATTATATCATATGTATTCTCTACAGTTAGAGGATAAAATTATCAAAACACAATAAACAAGCAAACAACACTAACTCCTTCTTTGCCTGTGTTATTTTTCTCTCCCAAGACTGAAACATATTGAGTAAGAAAGGGCTTTTTATTCTTTCTCTGAACTTCTAATCAATGATGTTTTTGTTCAGGTAGCACTTGTCCTTAGATCTCATTTGAAATCAGATGAGGGAGACTGAGGGTGGAAAGAACTTGAGAGTGGCCACATCCATTGTTAAGAGGGGGTGGTTTGAACAGCTCAGGAAGATAGGTATCAGAAGGCAAGGCCATTCAGTGTGCAGTTGGCATCTGGACATCTCATGGTAGATGACAAGAGGACCTGCAGGTAGGGAGGTAACTGGTTGGAGGGGTCTTTAGTGTCTACCTCTGTGAGCAAGTACAGATTCAGAGGCAGGATGGCAATAAGGAAATTCTTACAGGAAATAGCTCAGATTTAACCATGGACATGGATGATTCATGGGCAAGATTCAATTATTGGTCAGGTTCTACCAGAGAGAAGAATCTGCAGAAAATATATATTAAGAGATTTATTACAAGGAACAATATATGTGATTACACAGATTGGTTAAGCAGCTCTGACATCTATAGGTCAGGTCATCAGGAAAAGAAGGTTGGGAATCCCATACACAAGCTGAAGCTGTAGTGCACAGGTGGGATTTCTTCTGGAGGAGATCCTCAATTCTCCTTTTAAGGACCTTTAACTGATTGAATAAGACTCACCCAGATTCCCTGAAATAATCTCCCTTACTTAAAGTCAAGGATCTTGGACATTAATCACCTCTACAAAATACCTTCATAGCAACACTTAAGTGCTTTGAGTGAGTAACAGGGGATGATTTGTCTAGCCCAAATTGCCCCTCACAACTTGTATGGAGAACTGGAATATATCAGTTCTAGAGCAGTAGTGCAGCTAAGGTAAAATACCAAGTGATGAAGGAAGTAGGTCTTTTAGTAAGTCTGTTGAGTGGGGTCAAAGATACTTAAACAAGTGAATGAAGAAGATAATTTGCTAGAAGGCAATCAAAACCCATATATCAGGACCAACAAGCCCAGCAATAAACCACTCCCAACACTGGCATTCATCAACTCCTACCTAAAGGAAACTTGGACCCTGTCTTCATCTGTTTGTGCTGCTATAACAGAATACCTGACATTGGGCAACTTATAATGAACCAAAATTTATTTCTCACAGCTCTGGAGATCGGAAAGTCCAAGATCAAGGTGTATGTAGGCATGTGCAATGGCTGGTAAGAACCTTATCTCTGCCTCCCAGACGACATTTTGAACATTGCATCCTCTTGAGGGGAGGAACATTGCATTCTCACATGGCAGAAGGTGGTGGGGTAAAGAAGCAGGGAACTCCATCCTTCAAGTCCTTTATAAGGGAAACTAATCCAAATATTGTAACATTGGGGATTAAGTTGCCAATGCATGAATTTTGGGGAACATATCTAAACCACAGAAGCTCCCCCACCATCTTCATCTCTACATGTGATTTTTAAAAGCACAATCAATAGGGCTAGGATGACCTTAGGAGCAGGACAGCAGTTCTGAATCAAGAAAAATTCCATCAAAATACTTTGCAATGTCTGGAGAGATTCATTTTTGTCACAAATTTAGAGAAATGGATGTTATTGGTATTTGATGGATAGAGACTAGAGATGCTGATGAGACTTCTTACAGTGAAGAGTCTAACTCCCACAATAAAAAATTATCCATCACCAAATGTCAACATGGCCAAGGTTGAGGAACCCAGGAGTAGAGTGAAGAATGTACTCAGTACTCAGTCTAGATTGATTCCTCACCTCTATGTAACTTTAGAACCCGTGAGGAAGAAAGAAGTTGAGGAGAAGAGACAAATAAGTCCTCTTTATAAATATTTTTTCCTGGAAACAACATGCATAGTAGAAAGAGCTTGAATTTAGAATGAGAGAATGTGAAGTTCAGAGCCAACCATGACAAATATCTGCTACATGCACCTTGGGAAAGGTATTCAGCCTCTTGTAGCCTCAGTTTACTTATCTATGAAATAAAGGAAATCTCTCTCATGGGATTATGCCGAGTGTCAGTGATTGATATAGATACCTGTTAGTTTTGTTTTCCCCAAGAAAACATTTGGGTAGCTTTGGCAATATTATAGCCAAGAGAAGATAAGACCAAAAATGGAGAAATGATATTACAAATGCATAGGTTGATAAACATATTTAAAATATTTATTAGATCCTAAAAGACTTATTGGCCAGCAGATGAATAAGAAGATGGGAGAAGAAGAGCCAAGAATGACCATGACCTGAGATATAAAATGTGCAAAGAGGACTCAATTTATGGGAGACTATGAGTAACTAATATCAGACATGCAATGTCTTGGATGCCTTCAGGACAGCCACTTGGAGATATAGCAGGCATGCTTATGGTGTGCAACCCACTTTCTCATACATTGTTCCTGTTAAAATTTGATCCTCATAGTGATCTGGTCAAAGGCAAGCTTTAGTATCTATATTCTTTAGATGAGGAAATTGAGGGTCAGAGAAGCTAAGTGAATTATTCAAAGCCATAAAGGCAATAAGGGTGAAGTTTTGCCTTGACTTCAAGTCAACAGGATTAAAAAAATGGCATGTGTGGTAAGTGGCAAATAGGTATAGGGATGAAGGGTTGGCTTTTGCTGGTTCCTCTGTGAGGGTTATCACCTGCTCCTCATGGATGGTAGATTGTTGTGGAATGCAGAACAGTTAGTTTTGAGTTCTGGAGATGGGACCCTCCAGCTATGATGAGAAGTCAGGACTTAGTGGGGTAAGGATGGCGGGGTGGGAGTGGGAAAGACAGTAGAATGAATTGGACATAACTTTCCTATGTACATGTATGAATATATGACCAGTATAACTCCAGATATGTATGCTATGCCAAATCCTGTGGTCATATGTAACTAAAAAGAACAAATAAAAACAATAATAAAAAAAAGAAGTCAGGATGTGCAGTATAGTTTGTGGAGGCCATCACAGTGAAAGTGTTTTATAGTTCATTACATGAACAAAGGGGCTGAGAGAAATTTGAAACAGAAACATTATCAGGCATTATCAATTCAAAAAAAATGTAATGAGGCTAAGTCATCTGTGAAATGCTAATGCAAATGGATGGAAAGATATGAATGAACAAATTTTGATTTACCCATAAGTTTTTGGGAACACGATTACTGAGACACATTTTAATCTCTGAACACTGATGCTCTTTCCTTCCAATAGCAGTATCAGGCATGCTGCTCAGAGGAAGAGCTAGGAAAAGGCTTGGTTTTCACAGGTCTATTTTTCGCAGTTATAATGTTTCTGAAGACTTATTTTTTGGCTGTGAGACACATATTCAAAGGTGCACAAATGAGACCAATTTGATTTTTAATTTAGATTCTCTGACTCTGAGTTTCTGAAATGTTCAACCTGGCAACCTCCATCTGGTTCTGCGAGAATGACAGCCCTTGGTGCCTCAGGTGCGTGGCCAGGGCAGCAGCTCTTCCTGCACGGGGTGAAGCAGAGTTTTCAGAAGGGTCAAAGAAGAGGTGGGCTCTTCTTGAACTTAACTCAATATTTTTCTAATATTTTTTTATATCCAAGTGTCCTTCATTGCAGTGTGTGTGGGGGGATCAATGAGGTCCTTTATCATTTTCTTCTGTTCCTTCATGAGGCTGCCATAAGTGTGTGTTGTATTCACTTAACATCATTTCATTCCAGTGTCTTCTGCACCTCTGCCTATGCCTTTTAACTCATTTCTTCAAATAGACACTTCTCTCTTTCTCTATTCCAGTTTCCCTCATCAGACTCCTAAGGGGGCTTAATCTTACTTTATAGATATTTGTGAAATCTAATGATACTTTCTACTCTTCTTTTTCATTGAGTTAGCACAAGTTTTTATCAAATCTTTTAAAGACTTTTTCCTCCCCTAAATTTTGGTACTTTTTGGTTCTTTTTCATTTTTCTCTTTCTTTTCTGCTTATTCTCTGATTCTGGATATTACTAGATCTTAAATATTTGGTATGAGAATAGGGCCAAGAATTTTGGGGAGGGTCACCATTTTGTAAATTACTTTAAATTTTTAGTAGATTATAAGCTGAGAAATTTGCCTGTAAAATTTGTACTTTTAAAATTTTGCTCAGCCTATAAATTATGAATTTTTGTGTTTCATTCATACATAGATACATGTTTTAAAATTTATATGTATACACATGTTTATATATATATATATATATATATATATATATATATATATATCTGTTTGCTATATGACAGGTTCTACATATCTATTAAATGAAATTTATTGATTGTTCAGTTCTTTGTCATGACTCATGTTTTGTCTTATTTGATCTGTCCAACTCAGAAAAAGATAAATTGAAAATATCTGCAAAAAATTGCATTTTTATAAGTTTTCCTTGCATTCCTAATACGTTTTCTGTGTTTGCTAAGAGTTTTGGTCTACATTATTAAATGGCCAAAGTTTTTTTTATTTTCTTTGCAAATTTTGTCTTTTATAATTGCCTAATTAATGGTTTATGGTTTTACTATTTTCAAGTCCACAGTTCATACCCACAGGGCATTCATATCGCCACTCCTGCTTTCTTCTGTTTTACCTAAGCGTAGTACACATTGCCTTTTCTTTATGTTCAGCTTTCTTCATCACAGATTTAACAGTGTATACTGTAAGTAGCATAAAGCTGATTTTTTTCTTAACTCTCTAAGGTCTCTGTCTTTTAATGTCAGCATAAACATTTATGCATATGTTTAATAATTGAAATACCTGACTCTGTTCCTTTCGCTTGCCTTTTTGGCATTGTGTATTGGCTTCACAGGTTTTCTTTCTTATTTTCAGGTTTCATCAATTTGTTCTTCTCCATTTTTTTCCCTTATTAATTGAAGTTTCTACTTTAATTTTCTATTTTTCAAAGGTTGCTTTCCCATTCCTAAAACTTATTCAGACATATATTCCTCTACTACTAATTGGAAACAAGATACTAACTATTCTTCTCCAGAAGAATAACTAACTATTCTTCTCCTTTTTCTACCTCCAGAAGATGAGACTCTGAAGAACACTCTGTATCTCCCCCTTTATTCCTTCTCAGAAGAGACAACTGGAAGAATTCCTTCCCCCACTCCACACCCATTGTAGGTTTTATTGAAATTAAAAAAAATATATTCCTTTCTCACAGAGATTCCCTTTTCCTTTCTGGAATGCCACTTACTCACATTTGGGTCTTCTGGAGCACACCTCTGATTCCTAAATTTTTCCCTCCTGTTTTCATTTGTGTACGTTGGATCTAGGTTTGAGATAAAGGCTCCTTCCTTTAAGTTCATTAATTAAGATCTCAGCAAACCTTTCTCTTCTCTTATCTATTGGATTATTAAGTCATAAAACTCATGTGTGCTTAATGTTTGGTTTGCTCTAAGTTTGTTTTGCTGTTTTTCATACTGTGCTTGATTTTTAATTGCTCACTTTGTTCTTATGTGAGAATTGTAGTCTGTTTCCTCTAAAAGTACTGTTTAGGGGACACCTTTGTTTGATCACACTCCCTGTCCTCTCTCCCTCATTTCCCATGAATGAGAATAGTAAAGTTTAAAAAGACCCCAGAGAGATCCATTGCCCTTTCCATCATGTGGGGTTATAGGGAAAGGATGACTATCAGTGATCCAGTGAGCCCTGATCTGACACTGACTGTGCTAGCACCTGGTGGAAATGCCCAGCCTCCAAAACGATGAGAAATAAATTTCTGCTAAGTAAACTCCCCAGGCTATGGTATTTTGTTACAGCTTCCTAAGTAGACAACATACTGACCTGGGTATTTAGAAGGAAACACTACCAGATGCCCTTCAAGAGATGGAAGGTAGAACATCCTTTACTTCAGTGAGCTGGCTTTGTGCTGCATGTGGTTACCACTACCCAAACTCAGGCATATCACTACTCCTTCGCCTTGGGAGTAGGTAAGCCTTAGTCTTTCCTTTTTTTTATTTTTATTTTTTTTAATTTTCACTGGGTTGCTGGGGCCAGAAAGACTATTTTACAGTAAATCATATGCTATAATTCTGATCATGGTGAGCCAAGCTCCTCTGCACCCTCCAAGTTCTGATGCTCAAGGAATGAATGCCCAGAGTGATATTGGCCTCTTATGTGACTACTGAAGAAGTCCCAGCTCAGCTCTCCTCTAGAGCCCCAACCTCAGTGGTACCCAGAAGTCCACTACTGCATATAGGAAAGGCAGAGAAACTGGCTTATAGAGAAGAGAGCAAGAGAAATAATAAGTACAGGCACCATTCCCAGAATCCACTAGATGTGATGCTCTTGAGAACATACACAAAAGTGGTATTTTGAAAGGTCTTTTGTTTGAGTCTCTCTCTGAAAGTATGAATAATCAACATAACTAATTTTTAGTGGTGCTGAAGTAGTATCACAAAAGTTGGAAAATATAAGTTAAAATTTTCCAAAAGTAAAAAGTAGAAGTTGAAAAAATGAATAAAAATGCTTTATTAATGTTCATTTTTTTTCTTAGAACAATAATCTGAAATTCTCTACAAATACTCTAGCATATTGAAAAAGAAAAAAATAGTCTAGTGTTTCTACAGTTACTGTGATATTTCAAAGCCTAATAAAAGTCACCAGCTATATAAGAAAACTTTCAAGACACTTAAAAGTTAGCCAAAAAGACTGGCCTAATCTACATCAGTTTTGATCTAGTGGCTGGGATCGAGAGAAAAAAAAAAAAAGAAAGAAAGAAAAAATGTCAATTCCCGCCAGATACAAATTTTTAAGAGAAACAAGTCATCATGAAAAGGCAGTATTTGTCCTAAACATTAAACATTCATTATTAACTACCCTTGGTCTGGTTTTCCAATGATGTATAAGATCACAATCCAGATATTTAGAACAATGAAATCCAGGGTATTCTTCAGGCCTGGTTAACTCATAACACATTTTCTTGATTTTGAAAAAAATGCTTTCAGAACTCTTTACAAGTTTATTCCAAAAGAACTGTTTGGCCAAAAAGTTGGAAACAGTCTATCTAAAAAGATAAAGCCTTAATTATCACTTCTATGGGGCATAATTGAGAAGAGCTACATGATACATTTCAATGCTTTCTGAAACATGTATATATAACAAGTGTAACAGTAAGAGTGTGTGAAAAATTCACAGGATACATAAATAAGAATAATTAGAAAGAAAGGTATTCAACTCTTAGGGTAGAAAAATAGCCTGTCAAGTGATTATTTCAATTTTCAAGGCTGTTATCTCTAAAATATTCTGTAGTGCATATTCATATAGTTATAGGAAGGACATTTGGTTTGGCAGACAGAGCTCTTGAGTCAAAATAATCCAACCTACTCCAAATTCCTAACTGCTTGCTGCATATCCCCATATGGCACTTCTGCCAGCCTCCTAAATCAACTCACCCAAATTTGGACACATTTTCTCCTATCTCCTCTTTCCTCATAACTCATCTTTCTTCTAACAGTCTTTCTACACACTGATCTTTCCATTTAGTCATCCAACATGGATACACTGGGAAGTTACCTCACCTTTCTGCATTCCTTAGACTCCAGTCACTTTGGACCACTTGTCTGTCCCTGAACTTCCCAGGTTCTTGGCTTTGTGTAATATTTGCATAGACTTTACTGGTTGAGCATTTCTAATCTGACATCTGAAGTGTTCAAAAATCTGAAACTTCTTGAGGATCATGTGGATGTTCAAAAAGTTTTGGATTTCAGAGCATTAGGGGTGCTCAGATTTTTGGATTAGGCGTGCTCAACCTGTATGGTTTATTCAGTTTAAGCATTCCCAAGCAAATTTTGCCTGGGGAAATAAGGTTCCATCTTTAAGGCCCACTTCAAATGCCCAAATACCTGAGTAGACATCTTTGAGTTTCCTAATAGGAAACTGCTGTGCTCTCATAGATACTTGTTTTTATATTTTATCACTTTCTTTCTATCCAAATTTTGTTCATTTTACAAGTATGTATCTCTTATTAGATCATACCCTCCTAAATTTAAGGGCTAGGTCTCAGTCTTTTCATCTTTCAAAGTCTAAGTGCAGGACCTTGAATAATTAACAAAATAATATGTACAAATGGTTGCTGATTCTAAATTTATTATAGCGCAAGCATACTCCCCCCTCTGAAATCCAGATGTCTTAACTGAGAAATCTAGTAATTTAAAATAATTTTGAATTTTTTAAACATGGAAGGAAGGAGACTCAGAGTTGTTCATTATTCACTAAATACCAGATGTGTGAGATAATGTGTTAGTGACATAAATCTGCTTTCACATTTCTTGTGCAGCATATTTGATTAGCTTTCATTGTTATTCCCACTTCACAGTTGCAGTAACTGAGGTTTAGAGGTTAAGTAACTTGCCCAAGATCAAATGACTAGTTAATAGGATTGTTGAGAAAGATGAATAACTAGAAGTGCCTGGAGTACCTCCCTCCACAACAAAGGATAAAAAGAAGAAAGACAATAGCTATCTCATGGAATGTTTGAGGCAGAGTATTAGAATGCAGTGGAGATGTGGTAAAGATGTTTTAGGGCATGAAGAGACACAATGGCCTCGTAAAGAAGAAAACTAAGCAACACAGCATCTACTGTTCCAATTTCAAGCCAAGAGGGACTTTGCTTGGAGGGAAAAGGTAAGAAGAGGCCCCTGGTAATCTCCATTCATGCCACAGATACCCAAAGCACTTACTTTTGCAGGACCCTTTGGACCTCCCCATCCCTGAACTGAGTTTGGAGAACTACTAGCTTAGCATGAGGTTTTATTGCCTTGAAGAAAGAGCCCAGACCATATTTTGCATTCTGTCACCCAGGCTTTGGCTTCATGGAGCCATCTTGAATCCCCATCCACCCAAAGTCCTCTGAGTTAGCTGGCAGCTTCCCCCAGCACCTCTGCTGACCCAACCCTGTGAACCTGCCCAGATAAACTGCCTACCTTTCCACAGCCTTGGGAAATAAACTGTCAGCCCATATTGATCACCACAGACTGTAGAAGCCCCCAGATAAAGTATGGCAGGCTTTCCTACTCTTTTTATACCCCATAAGTAGCCATGAAGCCCTGCTAACCCATCCTAGGCTCCAGGCCCTTCCCACCTTTTTGCTGCCACAGAAACAGCTAAGTTGCCCTGCCCACACATACTTGATGCTAAAAAATAACCAGGCAGCCCACCATGCACAGCTTAGTTCACGTAGGCCCATAAAGCAGAACAACAGTCCTGCCCACACATCTACAAGTGTGGAAAGCAGCTAACCAGTCTTTTGAGAATGTCTCAGCCAGAAAAAGCCCCTGGCCAACAACTGAGTAGCCATGTCCATTCTCCTGTGGGTTCTAGAAAGGGTTGAGCAGAGTCATTCTCTGGAGCTCAGTCCATTGGGGCCCTGAGAATCAGACATTTGCCCCTGCCTACCCAGTCTCAGAAAGTAGCTAAGAAGAACTTCCTGAGCAGATGGGTTCCTGAAGGTCTCAAAAATTTACCCCCAAATACTGGGCACTGATAATGCCCCATCTGGGCCTCCTGGAATGGCCTGGCTATGAGGCAGACCTCAGACACCAAAAGGTATCCTACTGCACTACTGAGAACTCTGCTCCCCACTCATCTGGGCTTACTATGTAGCCTTACTCTTATATCCCACAGAAACTAATGGGTGCTCCATCTTGTTATCTGGGCACAGCATACCCAGAGTTTCCAGTAAACCTGTACCACCCAAGAGAACAGCATTTCATCTGGTGATTCAATACCACAACCCTTGCAGCCCAGGACACAAAGATACCTGCCAACTTCACCAACATATTAACTGAAGAAACTACATGGATACTACAGTTAAGCACTTTCCTTTGAACCAAAGTCAATGTGGTATAGCCAACAGAAACACATGGACATATCTCCAGTAGAAATTATTTTACTACAAGTGCCACCTGGTAAAATTGATAGAGGAAACAGACTCACCAGATACACAAATACCAATGCAAGGATGTAAGAAGCATGAAAAAGAAGATAACATTACTCTCCAAAGGAACAAAATTCACTAGCAAATTGCATCACAAATAATTCAAAATCATGATTGCAAGGATACCTAAAATGAGATAGAAAATAATATAGACAGACAATTCAATGAAATTTGGAAGACAATTTATGATATAAATGGGAAATTTAGTGAAAAGATGGAAATAACAAAAAAAGAACCAATCAGAAATGAAGTAAAACATACAGTGGAGGGGCTCAAGAGCAGAAATAACCCAGTTAGGAAAAAAGGAAGAAGAAAAATTATACAACTTAAGGACTTAGAAAAGGAAAAACAGACCAAACTACAAATTAATAGAAAGTTAAAAAAATCAAGAAAAAATAAAATGTAGAGTACAAAACAAAAGATCAATGAAGAGTTGTGAAGTTTTGTGAAGACCAACAAAATTAATAAATCTTTAGGTAGACTAACCAAGAAATGAAAAAGATAAGACCCAAATAAATCAGAGATGAAAAAGACAATATCACAACAAACACCATTGAAATACACCAGATCATTAGGGATTATTATAAACAATTATTTGCAAATAAATTAGAAAACATAGAAGGTATGGATAAATTTCTACACAAGATAAGCTATCAAAATTGAATCATGAAGGCATAGAAAACCTAAATAGACCAACAACACATACCAAGAATGAATCAGAATTAAGTCTTCTAACAAAGAAATACCCAGGACCAGATGGCTTCAGTGCCAAATTTTTGAGAACTTCCTCTGTGGGTAAGGTTGTGTGTGTTGCTGGGGATTGAATCTAGGCAATACATATGCTAGGCAAGTGCCCTACCACTCAGTTACATCCTTGCCCAGTTTTAACAAACTTTTAAAGAACCAATGTCAAATATTCTCAAACTATTGAAAAATAATGAATTGAAGAAAACCCTTCCAAACTCATGTTATGAGGCCAGCATCACTCTGATACCAATACCAGAGAAAAACACAGCAACAACAACAAAATCTGTAGACTAATACCCCAATGAACATAGATGTAAATATTTTCAACAAAATGCTAGCAAATCAGGTCCATCTCTATATAGATATAGAGATTATACACCATGACCAAATTCAATTTGTCACAGGAATAGAAAGATAGTTCAAATACAGCAAATTGGTAAAAACAATACACCACATAAACAGAATGAAGGATTAAAATCATAAAATCATGTCAGCAGATGCAGAAAAGCATTTCTTAAAACTCAACATCCTTCAATGATAAAAGTCCTCAAAGGGCTGGGGTTGTGGCTCAGTGATAGAGCAATTGCCTAGCATGTGTGAGGCACTGGGTTTCATCCTCAGCACTATATAAAAAATAAATAAACAAAATAAAGTTATTGTATCCACTTACAACTAAAAAATATTTTAAATATCCCTCAAAAATTAAGTATGGAAGGAAGATACCTTGATGTAATAAAGGCTATAGATGACAAACACCCAACCCACATCACAATGACTGGGCAAAAGCTGAAATTGTGTCATTTCAGGACAGGAACAAGACAAGAGTGTTTACTTTCACTACTTGTATTCAACATAGTATTAGAAATTTTATCCAGAGCAATAAGAGTAGAGAAAAAACAAAAGATATCCAAGTAGTAAAAGAGGTGATAAAATCATCTTTGTTTGTGGATAATATAATTTTTCCAGTAATTGAGATTGAACTAAAAAATGCTCTACCACTGAGCTACACCCCAGTCCTTTTTATTTTGAGGTAGAGTCTTGCTAAATTGTTAAGGCTGGACTTGAACTTGTGTTCCTCCTGCCTCAGCCTCCTGAGCAGTTAGGATTGCAAGCATGCACCACTGTGTCAACTGACATGGTTTTACACATACACACACACTATATATATGTATAAAGATTCTGCCAGATTTTACAAACAGATAAATAAATTTAAATAAGCTTACAGGATACAAAATTGACATATAAAATCCATAGCATTTTTATATATCTATAATGAAATTGCTGAAAAGAAATCCCACTCACAACTGCTACACAAAAATTAAAATACCTAGAACTAAATATGACCAAGGGAATGAAGAATGTGTACAACGGAAACAACAAATCATTGATTAAAAAAAACTGAAGATTACACAGAAAAATAAAGACATCCTATGTTCATGGACTGGTAGAATTAACATTGTTAAAAGTCCATATAATGGGCTGGGGATGTGGCTCAAGTGGTAGCACACTCACCTGGCATGTGGGGGGTGCTGGGTTCTATCCTCAGCACCATATAAAAATAAAATAAAGATGTTGTGTCCACCAAAAACTAAAAAATAAATATTAAAAAATTCTCTCTCTCTCTCAAAAAAAAGTCCATATAGTCCCAAATGATCTATATATACAATGAAATTCCTATGAAAATACCAGTGATATTCTTCACAGAAACCATAAAAACACTCCTAAAATTTGTATGGCATCACAAAAGACCTCAACTAGCTAAAATGATCTTTATAAAAAAATCTAGAAGCATTACAAAACCTGACCCTAAAACATACTGAAAAGCATGAATAACCAAGAGAGCACGGTTCTGGCATGAAACAGACACATATACCAATGAAACAGAATAGAGAACCCAGAAATAAATCCATGCATTTATGTTGACTGTTTTCAACAAAGGTGGCAAGAAAATATAATGAGAAAGGGAAGTCTCTGATAAATGTTACTGGAAAAAATTGATATGCAGAAGAAAGAAACTAGGCCCTATCTTTGACCTTGCAGAAAAAAATCAACTAAAAATGGACTAAAACCTTAAATGTATGACCCCACACTATGAATCTCCAGAAGATAATATAAGGGAAATGCTTGATGATATTGGTCTGGGGAAATATTTTTTGGATATCACCCCCAAAGAAAAACGATTTTGTTTATGACACTAAAAGCAAAAGTTGACAAGCTTGATTACATCATATTAAAACACTTTTGTATGTCAAAAGAAATAATAAAGTGAAGAGACAACCTTCAGAATGGGGAAAAGCATGAAATATTCCACTGGCAATGAGTAAATTTCCAGAATATATAAGGAAGCAAAACAGCTAAATAGATAAAGAAAATTATCAGATTAAAAAAATGAATGAGGGCTGGGGATGTGGCTCAAGCGGTAGCGCGCTCGCCTGGCATGCGTACAAACAGAGATGTTGTGTCCGCCGAAAATAAACTAAAATAAATAAATAAATTCTCTCTCTCTCTCTCTCTCTCTCTCTCTCTCTCTCTCTCTCTCTCTCCCCTCTCTCTCTCAAAAAAAAAGTTAAAAAAAAATGAATCAATGACCTCACTAGACATTTCTCAAAAGAGGATATACAGATGGCTAATGAGCATGATAAAATGCTCAAACCCACTAAATACCAGGGGAGTACAGATCAAAATCACAGTTAAATATCATCTCCCTCCTTTTAGAATGGTTATTATCAAAAAGACAAGAAATAACAAATGCTGTTAACAATGTAAACAAAAAGGGGTCTTTATACACTATTTGTGGGATTATAGTATAGCTATATGGAAGACAGTATGAATGGAAGGTTCTCAAACAAACAAACAAACAAAAAACCCACTACCATATGATCTAACAATCTAACTTCTAGGTATACATCTTAAGGAATTGAAATCGTAAGTTGAATAGACATTTGCACTTCCATATTTATTGCTGCACTTTTCACAACAGTCAAAACACAAAATAAATCTAGGTGTCCATCAACAGATGAATGGATAAAGGAAATGTGGTATATACACTCTATGGGATATTATGCACTCATAGAAAAGAATAGAATTCTGTCATTTGCAGCAAGCTAACTAGAACCAGAGGATATTGGGTTAAATAAAATAAATCAAACAGAAATACATATTCCACATGTTGTAACTCATATGTGGAAGCTAAAGTGTTGCTCTCAAAGAAGTAGAGAATATAATGGTGCTTACCAGAGACTGGGAAGGGTGTGGGAAGGGAGGGATGGAGAGAAGATAGTTAATGTGTACAGGGGAAAAGTTGGATACAATTAATAACTTTTCATGTTTTATGGCACAGGAGGATAACTGGATACATTTAGTTGAATATTTCAAAATAGGCAGTAGAGAGGATTTTTGAATGCTCCTGATCCAAAGACATGATATATGTCTGAGGTTATAGGCCATTTACACTGATCTGGTCATTAAATATTTTATACATGTACTGACCCTATAAATATGTGTAGTCACTATCTGGCAAATAAAATTAAAATGGTTAAAAAAAACTAGTAAGTAACAAAAGTAATTTTGGCTTCACTTCTGACTCCAAAGAGCACAGCTTCCTTACCACACTTATAGCCTTTGATCTTGGGCTTGTTGCCTTTCATATGAATTATTCTCACTTTTATTTTTACCCCCCAGGGGGGTTTCCTATGATTTATTTACCTTTTCTTCTTTCCCTTATACTACTCTTGTATCACTGTTGTAACAACTTACCATCCACTTAGTGACTTAAAACAACAAATATTTATTCTCAAAAGGTCTGGAGGTGAGAAGCCCAAAATGAGTCTTAAGGGAATAAAATCAGGGTGTTAACAAGGTGGGCTCCGTCTAGAGGATCCAGGAAAATCATTGGGTCGGGGTCACATCAGTCCAGCCCCCACCTGTCATATTACTTTGGGCTTCCACTGACTTTCTTGCCTCCTTCTTTTAAGGACCCTTGTGATTAAATTGGGCCCACCCTAGGAATCCAGGCTTGTCTTCCCATTTCAAGCTTCTTAATTTAGCTTGGCATGTAATAAATCCACAATAAAGTTTGCATTATTCTTAGTGTAAAAAAAATTCTTAATCACATATATAAAGTCTCTTTTGACTTAAAAGGTAAAATTCACAGACTCTGGGATGTGAGTGCGTGCAGACCTTTAGTGGTCTTTATTCAATTTATCCATACCCTTATGACTGAAAAATGTATCAGTAAAAAGTAAAATTTTCTTTAGTGTAGTAGTTCAGGAAGATAGTTGATCAATAGTGGATTGAATCAAGAATTTACAATTCTATAAGTAGCTCAGTGGGGCACACAATTGAACCAATCAGTCACAACCTAAGATACTTATTTAAACAGATGCCTGGACCTAGGTTAAGTGTAGTAAGTATACAATCTACTTATTTACTATAAAATTTAAAATTTACCTAATGCTATACAAAACATATAACTGGTGAATGTACCCCAATAGCTATTATGCTTTAGTGGAATATGGAATTTGTGATATTTAAACTACTTTGCTGTTCAGTTGTCCCACATTTTAAATAAATGCCCTATGTTTGAAATTCCCCATATAAATAATCATTTTTCTTATACTTAAAACTACATGTATTGTGTTTGTAACTTTTTCTCCTACCCAAATTATGGTAGAATGGCTCTCTTGAACTTCTTTGTTAGCCTCTTCAAGTGAACCTAATCATTGGAGCCACTCATGTGGCAGACTGTCAGTTAAAAAGACCCAAATGTCAAGATGTTTTTATCAGTCACATCAAAAGTAACTTTCAGATTGAATAGTTCTCTATTTTATGTCAAATATTTGGCATGGATTTTTTTTTGAAAAATAGAAATTGTTTACATGCTAATGCTAACTTTGCCCAAGTGTTCATGTCTCATCTAGAATATCCTCCACCTGTTAGTGAAAAAAAGGAGGATGGGACATATCCTGTTGCCGATAAATACCCATTAGCTTTCAGAAGCAAATACACCCCCTTGTACACATCCAGCATGTGATCATAATAGAATTACATTCTGTGGTTTGTGGAAAAAGAAGTGTTTTAGAGCCAGCCCACGTGTTTTCAAATTTCATACCAATATACATTCAGTTTCTGAGCTGCTCACTTGCTCGCTGGCATGAATCCAATTTTCACATGCAATTTCTTTATGAATTGAAGGAAATATATAGGCAGGCATCTTGCTATTTAGAAAAAAAATCAATTTATATATATTTGAACATGTGCCTTGCTGTGAATGCAGGACAAAACATATAGGTAGACATCTCAGGTCACCAGTAAGTCTTCCTTTTTAATGACGGATTATAGAAAGAAATATTCTTCTCTATGCTTTACATACCGAATGCTTTCATTAAAATGTTTTTTTTTTCTATTTAAAAACTGCTCTGCTCCATAATCACTAATATAATGACCTATCTAAAAATGCCATATGTCATCGAACTATTTGGCAGCAAAACCCTATTTGAGGCCCATTATTTAGTGACAGCAGTGTATACTTGAATAAATAAACTTCATTATCTATATGCTCGAATCCATGAACATCTGTGAATGAAGAGATACAGCATATTGATTTTGCTATGGTCCTTCATTGCAATGTAGGTGCATTACATCAGTTTACTATTTCGATGACCTGGTGCAGTTCAGAAATAAAAAATCAATACCTGGAAACCTCTCAAACCAACAGAAATGTAATCATTTTTTTATCTGTGGGTAGGCACTGGAAGTCAGTGGTAGTTTTTCTGTCCTCAACCCTCAACACTCTTGTCTTCTTGTTAAAATATTTAGGGAGCTCCCATGGGAAATACTATACCTAGATTGAACCTGTATACATAAGAAAGTAAAAAAAAAAAAAAAAAAAAAAGTCTGCTCTGCGTTTCCTTTTAGCCACAAACATCCTCATCTCTTATAGGCACTTCCCTTAAAGAAGGTTGGGATGGGAGGTAGCTCTCCTCTAGTTCCTGAACACTCTTCTACTGATCGACGGAAGCCGCAGGGACTTAGTACTTCAACCATGATTATTATTTGAACTCAGCATACAATTTTACATCATGTAACTTAAATTCTCATTCAGATGGGAACACACTAATTAGACATCTAGCAGTTTTTTCCGATTATGTTTTTTTGCTGACTATGAAAGAAAAGAATTCTAGACAGGAAAACATGGTAGAAGTGTTCCAATGATTGATAACATGTCTTAAGGAACTGTTACATTTTTAAAAAATCATTAAAAATTTTGTTAACTCACTCATCTACATTTATAGAAGATAAGCTACTCTTTAAATATAATCTAACTGATGGAAACATGAAGAAGTTATATTCTTTACTGTGGAAGAATTTACAATTTATCTAGTAAGAAAAGAGACAGGCTTACAAATAAGTAAAATGCAGGATAAAAAATAACAGATGCTATCGTATGGAATATTAAATAGTGACTTATCGGTTATCTGAGATGGAATAACTTTCAAAAAGACAGGGAGTAGAAGAAAGCTTCATGGAATCAGAATGTTTGTGCCGAACACAAGTTAACATTGAATAATCATCAACTGGGGATCTATGTGAGTACCTGGCAGGGGTGGGCAAGAGAGATGTGGTTGAGTAGGGCAGGAAGACTTTATGGCATTATGTCCCATCGTGCTATATAGGGGTCAGCTATAAAAACTAGATTGAGCAACAAATATACCATTTATGGCAACTTTCAAATAAAAAATATGTTTTTAGAGGTCTATTTCTTCTGAGAGCATAAGTGGATTATAAATGGTAATAATCATTAATGTTATTAACAATAATGAATTATATGATAAATTTTAGATTATTATTTCCAATCGATTTTAATGAATCTGTGTTGCTTTCATTGAAATATTCACAGAATTGAAAACATGGGATTTACTGCTGTAAATAAAACTATACAAAAATAAATGAATTACGTGTATGACAAATCTATGAGGAAGTATAGGGTTTGATGAGCTCCTAGGACCAGATGCCCCAATTCAAGGATTCTCTGATAAGATGGTATTTAAGTTGGATATAGGGAAAGCTATAGTAGATGATATAGGTAGTGAAGTGGGGAAGCAAAGGATAGGCATAATTAAGACCCAGTTTGTCCCATGACATGCCTTGGGGGATGACTAATGTGACACTGATTACATAGCTCTCTGGAGCATCACCTAAACATAGGATCCATGAGTAGACATAAGAATTTATGGGTCTGGGGGTTGGGGTTATAGCCCAGTGGTAGATCATTTGCCTCACTTGTGTAGGGACCTGTGCTTAATCCTAGTACTTCAATCATCATCATCATAATAAATTTAAAAAAATAAAAGTATAGGTCTGGAAAGCTAGACTGAGATAGGAAAAAGTGAACTCTCAATTATTGATTACCAACTATAGATTAGGTGTTGTATGGTTCGTTTATTTTCACACCCATTCCTTCATTTAATTTACAAAGTTCTTGTTTTACAAATGAGGAAAATAAGGATTTAAAAAGCTAAATTGTTTCCCTAAAATAATACTGTAGGTGTGTACGCTTTCTACTGGAAAAATAAGACGGTATTTGGTACTCAGGGTGGGGTCATGGGAGCGGGTATCTGCATCTGGGTGGAATCACTTTTATTTTACTTAAAAGAGAGATGAAGAGAGATTAAGTTATTCTTCCAAAGATGAAGAGCCAGATAGGCAGAGTCAGGATTAGAAACTTTATTCGGATAATTTTATGTCAATGTAAATGTCATCAATGAAAATTGGAGAAAGGAAACCAGATGTGAGAGAGTTTAAAAATGGAAACTTCTGACTCCTATATTGCTTCAAAATTAAGCCCCAACTCCATCAAACTCCACAGCAGAACTTCCCCAAGGGTCTGCTGCAAATGAATTACATGTGCACAGTGAGATATTTATCCACTCAGTCCTCAGACTGGAGGAAGCAAGTCTATTGGGAAATACAGAGATATACCATACCCGCACCCCACATGGTTTGTAAGGATTCATTGAACATTAAGAAAATAGGAACACTGAATAGAACCTTAGAAGATGAGCCAGTGGTCTGTGAATCAGGACAGTCTTCCATGAACACATGGCCTTTCAGTGGGTATTTGAATGATGGTAGAAGGATGAGGTAATAGGGGAGGGCTGTGAAGTCTTTCAAGCTGGGGGACCACAAGTAAAGCCTGAGGCAATAGGTTTCCACTGTAGGGAGGTAACATGGCCACATGGTCCACACTTTCAAAGCAGAGTGCCTCTGTTGATAGACAAGTGAAGAATGGAGTAAGTAGGGTGCGGAACAGCAGTTCTGTGTGGAAGATTGGAGGATTTGGGTCTTTATCTTAATAGCAATAGAAAACCATCCAGTCAATGAAGCTTTGTAGGTTGTGAGGGTTTTTATTAGGGAGGAAGGTTGACATTGAATTTTGATTTGCTCTCAACTCTGGAAAAAGCATCAACACAGAGGAGTTTTAGGAGGCTGCTGCAGCTCTGTGATAGCAGAATTAGAGAGAAGCATATATTTTTGAAGATACACAGGAGGCAAGAGGGTGGAGCTGGGCACACAGGGAAGGGACATATCTCCAGCAGGGTGAGGAGGGGTGAGAAGATGCTTCTCTCCGAATAGAGTTTGACCTCCATTTCTGACTTCGTTTATCTCAAGTGCAGGGAGAGTGGCCGACTTACTTTGTCAAGACTACACCTAACAGTCTCCAAGTCTCGAATTCTCCTGGTGGAGAGTTCCCACTTCCCTGGAACTACCTTTGTCTGTGTTTCAAAATTCTGTTTTTTTTTTTTTAATTCCAGCTCAAATGTCACCCCCCCACCATGAAGTCATTTCTAATTTAAAGTAATTTCTGCCTCTGTTGATTGTATACCTCAATTTGAATGACCCACACAACCCTTTTTGAATGTTTATCACATGTTCCTTAGGGGCCTTTATTTTTGTGTCTGTCTACCTCTTCCACATGGCCAGAGAGAACCAGGCCTTTATCCATCTATGTCAAAGCTTGCGGGCCAGGTAGAGTTGGATTGTAATGAGATTTTATTTTGACTCTGTTCAAATGTTTGCATTGTTTGCCAAATAACTGCAACCAGTTAAAATCTAGAGTTCCAGTTTCTCAGGGAAACAAAAGTTCAAGCCATCTGCTGGAGTCAATGTCTGTCCTCTGCCTTCCTTCTACTCTACTCCTTGTCCTTTATTAATTTACATTACTAACCTGGCCCCTTAGTTTGGAATGCTGATCTAATTCCTACTGAGTTTAATAAAGTCTAATCAACAGTGGTGTTTTGCATTAATTCAGGACTGATTGGTTAAGTCTTCCATGGTAAAATGCATCCAATATTACTTCAAGGTCATTATCTATGGTATTGGTGATGTTTTCTTTTACTTGAACGAAGGAATCATGCCAGTATAAATTGGATACAGTTTCTTTGTCCTAAACCTCAATTTGCAATATAAAGAAATATACATGTATGTGAGGAAGGAAGAGAAAGCTGGATAAATTCTTGCTTGAATTAACATAGCTTTCTTGCTTTATGATTTTTCTGGATGTATGCGTGTACTAAGCCTGGGGAGGGGAGTTGGATTGTGACTGGGGGAGACCATTGTAGAAAATTTGGTCTAATGGAATTAGCATGGCTTATACATCTGATATTGTTTAATAGTTAGAATCTGCTGCAAGCATATATAATCACTAATTTTAGTAATGGGAACTTGACAGTTTGGAATTCTTCCTAACACATATCTGTAATGATGAAATTCTTAATTCTTCATGCTGTCAGGTAAGCTCTGTTCTGATGATATGACCATCCAAATGAATGAAATTGAGCACTGCCCATTGGTGAATGAGAGAAAGTAAAATCAAAACCTCTAACAGAGTAAAATCCCAGAAGGAATCATACTAATTTATTTGATATCACTGTGTATTAATTTCTTTTTCCTCCCTGCATAAAATGGAATTCATGGCTTATGAGTCATGTTTTTGAATCTGTGAGAATATTAGTGCTTTTTGAAAACAGAACCATAAAGAGCTCCAATGATAAAAATAGGTAGCTAAAGCACTTGCCTGCTCACAAAGGCATAAACAGATAACTACATTTGAAAGACTAAAATATCAACAAGGTGCAAGTACCTCACTGACGATGCAGAAGACAGAGGAAAAATGCATCATAATAGCCTCAAAAAATAGCAAGTTGTTTTTGAACTTTTGATCATAGAAAATTTGAGATTTGCATTCAAACCTCAAATAGTGATAAAAAAGATAGATTATTCCAATTTCTGAAATAAAAGACCTTACTTTTCTCTTCTCACACCCGTTCTTCATTTCGTAAACTATGAACACAGGAGCTGTTCTGTTAATGAAGTGTCTCCCATGGATGCAACAGGTTTTTTTGGGCTAGTGAGGATTCCAGTGAGTGTGAAGTTATGGTAAAATCTCTATATCCCATGCAGTTACATAATTTTTTCCATAACATCTCCAGCAGCAGGCATTTATAGAACTTGTCCAGCTACAGCGCCATCTCCAAGTCCATCTCACAGGGACACAATGGCTCTAATGGGTACCATTATAGTTACTATTCTTCTCAGTTGTAAAGGCACAGCGAAATCTTGGGGATGAAGCTGTGCCTTGATTGGCTGTTAAGTTGTGATCAATGAAAAAATCCTTAGGCCATAATTTTACAGTCAAGCAAGAACCGGCCATCCTGGTGGTAAGTCAGCATGTTCATCCCATCAAAACTAAAGTGTCTCGCTACAATAAGTGAACTGGATCTTTCTGAAGACAACAGGGTAGAGCAGAAGTTACATTTAAAAAAAACTGTTTGGGCATTTTTCTACCACTTGTTTAAAAAGAATAACCACACAAGAAGGACAAAGTCCAAATAAGAATGGTGATTTATCCCTAAATTACACCTTAGTTGCATCAAGTTATAAAGGAAAACCAGTGTTCTTCTTCCCATTTAATCTAATAGTGGGTGAAAATGACAAACACAGGGAAACCATTTTCAAGGGTCAATGAACATTTCCTATGAAAGGCCAGATAGGAAATATTTTAGGCTTTGTGAACAATATGCGGTCCATGTTGCATATTCTTTTCCTACTTCTTCTTCTTCTTCTTTAACAACCCTTTAAAATGTGTAAACCAGGCTTACAAAAAACAGGATATGGATCAACTTCATGCCCGTGGTTTGTAGATCTGATTCATATATATGCTTATGTCTCTTTGATCTCCTGTACACCGTACATCCTCATCCACCTAAGGAAGTGATCAGGAAGGTTTCCCTAGTTTTCACACTGATCCTTGAAATCAGTGCCCAGGGTTATCTGCAAAGCATAGCTGGAAAATAAACGCAGCCAACAGTAATTTTCCCATTGTGCATATCTATAAACACTTTTTGGCTTTGCGGAATCTGTCACTGTTTATCTCTGTCTCTCAGACTTGTAAAGGGTCTTAGAGAAAACAAAACAGAAAAAAAAAGATCTCTTCCCAACAACCCACAGAAAAGCTGAGCGGCTTTATTTTGAGACATACACAAACACAAACACGTTACCAAATCAGCTGAATGACTGCATGCCAAGCCCGCCTATCTCTGTGACAATTACCTTGTTGTCCAAAGGAGACGATGTTTGTTTGAAGCTGTGCTTCACTGAAACCTTGAACTATTCCTTCTACCCTCTCTCTCTGCTTACCAAGTCACTCTGACATAATTACTTGATAATTCTTGATGCCATTTTCTCTCCTAATAGTTGTACTGCAGGGCCACCTTCTCAGTGTTGTTTTAGAGTGGCCACCTTTAGGAAATGTCATCTTGCCTTCAACATTGAAGAAACACATTTTATTCATAGTAAGAGTAAAAACAGGTAACATTTATGGAGTAATATTTAACATTTATGGAGTACCTAGGACATGCTAGATGTTCTTCTTAGGTCTTTATATAAATAACTCATTTAATCCTCAGAATAATCCTAAGAGGCAGGTGCTACCATTATTTGCATTTCACAGAAAAATGAATTGAGAGATAAGGAGTCAACCAGAGCTCCTGGAAGTGGTCCCTCTCTGCCATTAGTATAGGTAAGTAATTCTAAGCTCAAACCAATTTCCTATCTTCCGTAAGCTCAAAGTGTACTGTGGTTGGCTTGATGTTCTTAGTATTTAATTGTATCAGGAATGGTTTTCACCATGTTTTGTTCAACTGGTGAGCATGATACAGTCTACATAGAATATGTAGATAGACTGGTTATATCTTCATGGGGTCAACAGTGGATGAATAGGCAAATCCATTCCACATCAGTGTTAGAGTTGTTCTTGTTTTTAATAACTTAGTTACCAATACTGAAAAATATGTGTGTTTCCAGAAAAAAAATCTAAATTTCTGGCTCTGCTGAATCAGAAGCTCTGACAATCCTGGACTTGTATTTGGGGACAGAAATGATTGCCTCCATCAACTCACCTGTGTCATGGGCAAATGCTTCCCCTGTTGCCTGACTCTATAGACCTCTTCACTCACTGGCATTATCGGCCTCACTCCTGATGGCTTTTGAGTTTGCCATTCCTACTAGACAGTATGCTCCTGACTTGTTCACCCAAATAGAGCACATTGTGTTATGATTCTTCTGGAAAATGTATAGAGCTAGTCAAAGCATGTCATGCTAGAGACTTATATCCTGGTAGAATAATTTAATAACCTCCCCATCCTTTC
Source organism: Urocitellus parryii (assembly GCF_045843805.1). Classification (NCBI taxonomy): domain Eukaryota; kingdom Metazoa; phylum Chordata; class Mammalia; order Rodentia; family Sciuridae; genus Urocitellus; species Urocitellus parryii. The sequence continues at coordinate 6,925,933 of NW_027553586.1, forward strand.
CTTTGTCCTCATCTATTATGCCAGCCATTTGCCAGCTAAGGAAGCATTTGGCGGTATCATAATGTGCTAGACTCTTTCTGTTCCTTGGCTGTTCTGAAGAGCTGTGTCAGCTTTTACTGCTTGCATGACTTAGGTAATACGTGTCTGCAAATGTTTTTCTGGTATATTTTTAAAAATTCGATAAAAGTAATTGTCAGAAATGATCACGCTTTGATTAAATAAATATGCTACTGAGGAGTTAGGTACACAATTTAAACATGGCATGAATAATTTGTTAGCATATCTGTCAACCTATTTCAGTAGCTTTAAATTGTGGATATATTTGTGGAAGCACCATCCTATTTTGCAAATTTGACAGCAATAGCTGTTTTCTCGATGTATTTGACATTATTTTCTACATTGTTTTATGCCAATCACATTTACTGCAAACTGCTTATTACTTTATTGCTGAAAATGGCAACATGTATTTATTTAGCTTTTTATTTTAGAATCAGCAGGCTATCACTTGCTTTATTAATCAGATCCAACCTTGAGGATTATAGCCACTGGTTTCAAGTTTATCTAATTGCTGCTGCTCAGAAACTGAGAAATCAGTAATGCAGTTATACCAGCTCCCTTGAGGAATTATGCTCAGAAGGATGTTATATTTGTTATTGGGAAAATGGAAGCTTCCAATTTGTGTGTATGTATGTATGTGTGTATGTGTATGTATATATATATGTGTATGTGTGTATTTTATTGAAAACAGTACATGAATGGCCTTCTAGATTTTGGTTTAGGAGGTTGTTCTCATGAAGAGAGGGTGGTTGACTTTCTTTAAGCATCCCATCTTCTTCTGCTTTTTATGATTTAGAAAGGTTTTCCTTTCTCGTATTTCCAGGGATCTCCCTGGCAGGCACAGTTACATTTGCTATAAAATTAAAACTACATTTGTTAACTCATATACCGTCATTTTATTAGCCCAGTAGAAAAGTCAATATTTCTAATTTGTTGTCTCTGGATTTTTGCCAATTTCAATGTATAGTAACAGCCCAACAAGGCAACATAATATACACTAACCCAAATCTATAAAGAAGGAAAATGAAAGTCTAAATAATAAGAAAAATCACTTAGGAATCAGAGATATATGAAGTGATCTGAAACAACAGAGTTATACCAACCAGCCTGACTCAATTTTTGGCTTTAGAAAAGGAAGGCCCCATAAAATGTCTAGAACTTCTGAAAAGAAAATGGATGATTGAGTCTTTTTTTAATTTTCCTGTGGAACTCACAAGGGTCTTTCCCAAACCCTGTGATATTGTCCTAGTTGGGCTGATGGAAACTCAAAGAAAATTTGGGTCCCACTCAGCTTCAGCTCTTGTCTGACTCCTGACCAAACCAAAAGGAAATGGTTGTTTCTTTTTGTCCCTCTTAAAGTTGCAAACTGTTTATCTCCTTATGTATACTACTAGGAAAGAAAGGAAGTAACATTTTCTTTGTTTCACTAGGAGGAGTAGGTAGAAGAGAAGTGGTTATTTCTTGATTTCAGAAATCATACAGGCAACAACATTAGCCAGTTTTCCCTTAGAATTTTCTTTCCAATAGCTTCATGTTCATTTACTTGCTTTTCTCCAATCTGTGAAATTAGGAGAGCCCCACCTGGTCAGTAGCCAGCTACTCAGCAACAGAGACACTCACTGAAGATTATTAGATTTTTGATACATCATCACATATATCCCAAGAAAGGTCTCTCAGCTGTAGTTGATGAGGAGACATGACACCAGGAATCACATAATTAGACTGTTTTCCATTTAAAACAAGAATCAAGGATAAGAATCAAGGACAAGATTCCCCACCACAATGAAAAGAAATCCAAGCTATCTTGTAAACAATAGTATTGAACACATCGAGATCCAAGAAACATCAACTGACCACTGACAGTGCCCTGTATTAATGGACAGTCACCTCAATACAAAAGAAAAGTGATGGGGGGCAGCTTACTAAGGATAAAATGATTTTTTGCATTCAGATTACTTAGCCACAAATGAAGCATCTCTTTAGGAATACATGTTTGAGTTAGAAGTTGCTTGGTTTCAGCCAAGAGCAATGATATAATTAATGTAAATAATCGGTATGGTTTCTGAATAGCCACTTGGACTTCCTGTATTTAGATTTAAGTCATCTAGTGTAGTGTATATATGCAAAATATTTTAGTTGATTCACACAAATCTTAATTTATCAAAGATGATTGATTCATGACTAGACCAATCTGAGTTCCTTTTCTATAATCACATTATACCAGAGATATAATTTCCTCATTTTTATGTTATTGAATAAAAATAAATTAAGGCTGCATGAAAGGAAAGATTCTTTATAATACTAGCACTTTGAAAAATTAAAAAACGTCCACAATAAAAAGAATCATGAACCAAATACTCTGCAAATAATTGAACTTGGACAGTTGGGCACAAAATTGGACTCTTTCTTTCCCCTTTAATTAGCACTAGAATAAAAAAACAATAAAAACAACTTTGTGTCTGAGATGTATGAAAAGACAATGAACTCTGTCATTCTAATTTACTGTTCCCCTAGTAATAGAAGTGTCGAAGTGACTGGCACTGAGCTGAACCTCAGATCTGAGGCGAGAGAAACCAGGAAGAACTCAGGCAAGAGACAGGTTTGCACTTGAGAGCTGACCTCCTAAAATCTAACAAAACACATGACCTTGATAATGCCTTTGTAAAGGTAATAATAATCAAGGGCAGAGAAATTCTTTGTCCCATACATATAATAATATTTTAATGGGCCAGGGGTTGCAGGTTGTATTAGCTAAGGGTCTTTACTAATTAGTTAAGGGTCTTTAGTAATAATAGAATAGAAATGTCATAAGACAGTTAGGAACTCTTTAGAATTATCCAATTCTGAAATGAAAGTCACGACTGAAGTCATGTTTACCTGCCATTCCAAGACCCTCTTGAATATAGTCCAGCTTATCTCCAGTCACCTTGTGGTCACAATCCTCATGTGCCATCAGATTGGCTTAGTAATTGTTTCTCCAGCATATTTGATACATCTCCAATATCAGTCTATGTTAATGGCACTTCCTGTTGAAATGTCCTTCATTTCCTTCTCATTAAAAAGTTGCCCATGTTTGGAAGACTGATTTCACAAACTTTCTTATCCATGAGACATTCCTTCATTTCTCACCCAACTTGATTGTTTCAATGGAGGCAGTTGAAGCACCTAGATCATGTTATTTGTACTTCACTTACAAAAATAGGGTTTTTTGTTTTGTTTTGTTTTTACTTTTTTTTTTCTCTCTGTTGCATTATGAGCAACTTGAGAACAAGGACTATGTGATTCACACACACACACACACACTACACACATACACATGCACGTATGTGTATACAGAGTACATATGTAAACGTGCAATACTTGTTGTCACTGGGATATAGAACACAGTGCTAGCAAGCAGGAGACACTATGGTAATTTTGTTCTTCATTACCATTGATTCCTTTATTTGATTAATACCATCACAGATACTTTCAACTTTGCTTTTGCCAAATATGCCACAGTGATTGTTGGTGTGTTTACTGGCTTAAAGATTTGTGGATACTAAATGGAAACACGACTTAAAAGATAGCTGAAATATCTACCAACATAACTATGTTCAAAAAAATGTTTTGCAGGGAGCGTGCTCGTCAATCTCACACAGTTGCCTCTTTCCCTGCATTGTTTCACTACTAAATGAATTAAGCCTCATTAAACTCCCCAATTCTATTAATTGGAGAGCTCTCTTCAGTGTTGCCTGCTGGCTGAGGAATCCCAGTCCATCATTTTGATATACACAAACTTACATAGCGCCTCCTTTGTACCTAGTACCATGTATTGGTATGACATGCAAGGAAGTCTCTAAGCCACTCTGCCATCTGCTTGTTCAGAGTAAAAACAAACAAAACTACATACAAATAATAATCAGTGCCTAAAACATTTCTTTTGAGACCTAAAATTGTGTGAAATGCCACTGATGTGACCCACACAGTATCATTTCAGCAGTCTCTTTGCTGTCAATGGCAAAGGAAGTCCGTCTGAGTAATCATTAGAGTCTAAATCTCAGAAAAATGGCTCAAGCCCAGCACCAACCTGTACAAATATTTTTTATATATTGAACACAGGATAAATCTATCTTTTTTTTTTCATTTTTGCAAAACAACTGTGGGTATTATCCAAAAATAGCTGACTGTTAACTAGACAACTAGCCAGATCTATTATGCTCCATGTGGACTCTGGCTGGTGCGTCTCCATCTGTACAGCCTGCTGCCTGCCTGTTTTGAATTATGGAGAGCTGGGAGGGAAATCCAAGAGATAAGGATCCAATGGCATAGGTTGCTTTCATGGGGGAGATATTTTTCTCTTTTATGCTTTGACAGTGGCTGCTTATATAGGATTCCAACCAACCTCCTCACTTTTAAAGTAGTTCTGTGTGAAGAACACCTGACCTATAGTTTTCTGAGTACCAGGTGCAGATCTGATTACCTTCAGGTGTCCTAATGCTATTTGTACACATGTATTTCAGTTCTTTCCTGCTCTTTGTGTCTGTTTTTTTTATACTTTAAAACTTGAGTAGTCTTATTTCTTTTAAACCACTATATAACACTTACTAGGTAGAGAAGTGAATTTGTAGGTGAATCTTTTTTAAATTAATTTTTAAAATTTATATATGACAATGGAATGCATTACAATTCTTATTACATATAGAGAGCACAGTTTTTCATCTCTCTGGTTGTGTACAAACTATGTTCACACCGATTCGTGCCTTCATACATGTACATTGGATAATAATGACCATCACATTCCACCACCATTTCTAACCCCATGCCCCCTTGTAGGTGAATCTTAATCATGTACTTTCACATGATATTTGGTTTCAGCTATGAGCACTTAAATCTACAGTGTAAGTGGCAGTAGGGAAAGGTTTTAAACTCTTTCTAGCAGATGAAATAAGTCTTCTCAGGTATTAGATAGTTACTGAGTTATTTTTAGTTTCTTATATTTTTTAGTGCCCCCCTGTCCCTGGTTTTTCACATTATATGCCATGGTTTTAAAAGATCTAATTTCTTTTTTTTCTATTTTGGAAGCAAAAAAAAAATTGTAGCAACTGTTGACTTTTTGAAAAAATTTTCCTTTTTGTTCTGCACAGTCTATGAAGCAGAGATTTGAGAACATGAAACTGAGGGTTTGATGATAATGATTATTATTCCAAAATAGAAAATGATACTATTGGTATTGTGAGCTAATAATTATTACACTCTCTATCCTGTTCTTGATGGATACCTGCATTCCATTTTAAATCCAAATACAATAATGAGGAATTTCAACAACTTTATATTATGAATGTCCTTGTCAGAAATCAGGACTCCTGTCCTTTGTGCTATGGTAAAATCACTGGGGAACAGTCCAAGATTGAGAATACCAAAAGCAACTGCCTATACAGGATAGAAATTAGAAATGTGAGTCCAGGCTGCTGTTTTGAAGCTGAGGACTTTAAAAACACGGAATCTGGTGAAGAAAATGGAAATAATAAATAGGAATATGATGTTAAGAAACAAGTACTAAGAATCGAGGGGATTGGAGATGTGAGGGTGTGTGTGGAGCAGCGCTCAGGCACATGCAGATAACTCTGGACACTGTCTCTATGACTCCTTTTCTCTCTGTCCTTAATTTATAGATCAGTCTTTTCCTCCTACCCATTCCAAAGAGAAGATCATGATAGAGGTACTCAATCAAAAACCAACCCCTATCACACACTGTGTGACAGCCACTGAAATACACAAAATAAAATTTAAGCATGGTAAAGGAAAGGGAGAGCTCTGCTCTGGGTTTCTGATCATGGGACCATTTCTGTAGAAATGACTGTTGGTTCTTTGAGATGACAAAGGTCTGTGCTCCTGCCTGTTACTCCAGGGTTTCTTTTCTCCTATCGTACTTAGGAAAATGTGCAATTGTTTCTGGAGCAGGAGGCATCAAACAACCCTGAAAAGAAAGTTCCCAGAGTTGGCAATGGAAGGAAATAAATAGTCCTGGATCAAAAATTGGGAAAATTGCAGTTGTGTTTTTTCTTTGGAAGGCCTTGGTCCTAGCTCAATTCAATTAAAAAAAATTCTGCCTCTAATTTCAGCAGAAAACAATACATGGTTCACTGAAAATAATTTTGGCCTTCAAATCATATTCTGTGTTAATAGATTGGACCCATTACCTCACTCTTCAATCCTACATTATTGTTAACATTCATAAGATCATGATGGTAAATCTCAAGCATTGAGATTTTTACAAACCAAGTGCTGATAATAATCCTAATAAACAAAAATTTACAAAAAACAATGCTGTTCATCCTTCTGTGTGATACGATTAGCTGAAACTGTGTTGCCAGTTTAAATAAGAAACCTACTACTGAAACAACTGGCTTTTGTAAATGATAGTATACTGAGATGTTTTAAAATAGTTATATCTCTGTAGAAGTAATATAGCTTAAGTCAAGTGCATGCTAGTATAGAAATTAAAGCAAAGCAATGATTGCCCTTTCTAAAATACAGAGGTGCTCTTCACATAATGACCCTTACTGCAAGTGTATAGCATAATTTTATATCATGGTCCCCTAAAGATAATTTGACAGGTGTTATATTTTGAAAAAAATCACCCACATGTAGGTGGTCCAAGACTGATCCAATAAACCCTAGGCAGAGTTGTGATCTCTTCAACTTACTTGAATAGCTACCTACTATGTAATATTTGGTGGGAAGTCTGTCTGAATATCTGCTGGATGTTACTCAAGGAAAATCTCAGGCTAGTTCACATTTTGAATTTAATTATAACAAGTGTTGTCTTAATATAACATAATTATAACAAGTGTTGGTGGACTTGACATAACCAAAATTTTCAAATAAAATCCTAGTGAGATGCACATGGAGAAAAGGAGCAATTGGAGTCACTGTGTAGAGAAATCCATCCTGCCTAGTTGAACTAAATAGCAACTAGGAAAAATGCTGATAGTGGCTTTATTTTAGTGTTTTTAAAATTATTATTATTGTTATGATTATGATTATTATTATTATTATTATTGTGTTTGTGTATGTATGTGTGTGTTGATGAGGATTGAACCCAGGGCCTTAGGAATGCTATGCAAGTGTTTTGCCAGCTGAGCTATATCCTTAGCCCTTATTTTCATGTTGTCCTACACCTATGCAAGTGAGTTTATAAAACCATTCCAAGATAAAATTTTCTCTTTTTTTTTAAAATCTTTTTCATCATTTTTCATCATTTAGGACACATGCCTGTCTGAAAAGTTTGTAGTTCTGTTCCTTTCTCTGGAGGGACTTCTACCCCTTAGCCATGAACAGAGTGTGCTTTTGAGCCCCCTTCCAGTAGCTAAGGATCTGTCACTTCCAGGGATGCTTCACCCAAGTTTCATAGCTGGAAACTTTCTCTTTTCCTGTCTTTTCCCATATCCCTCTTTCCTCTCTGCTTCCTGTATAGACTAAAGCAAACAGATAAACTAATCATTAATAGCTGATAACCAGATTCTAGGTCATTGACTTGGGAGGGATGTTATTTTAATAAGGGATGTTTAGAGACACAAATATTAATTTGGAAGAATAAATAATTAATGCTCAAACTTATCTGTGGTAAGATACTAAGAGACATATTTTGGGGGCAGGGTATGTTTCTGAAGCCCCTTGAAAAGCACCTTGTTAAAGACCATTTGATCTGTATATCAAGCTACCTCTAATTATCACACTTAGAGGAAGAGGTCAAATTTGATGATACAGTACATTAATTTAAAGGAGAGACCCTGAAACAAAATGAATGGTTTGAGGTTGTAATATAACTTTCATCCTGCAAATTCACAAAAGAATCTGAACTTGTTAACACATAAACCATCCAAAAAGTATACAATATTGGCAATAAAAGCACGAAAGTATAATAACTTTAAAAAGAAACCGTCTTTTCAAACACTGCTAGCCAGAGTGCTCTGCAGATGAAAAGCAGGGAGCGAATTTCTCTTTATTATAGTCACATACTCGCCCTCAAACATTTTTCTTTTGAATGGGCAGAAATGAGTTTTCTTTTTTAAAAAGCCATATTTCAAACAATGTGTTTTCTTGTGATAAGAGATCTGTTTTAATGTCTTTACAAAAGAGAACCTTCAAAATGGCATGTTACAGGGGGAAAAAAAAGTTAGGATTACAAACCACACTGATTTTTTAAAAGAACCCAAAATTCTGTAAAAATTGTTCCACCCCCTCAAGGAAAGTTTTTTTTTCAGGGATATTTTCTTTCCCCCCTCAAGGAGATTTACATTAGAGTTACTTGTTAGTTAGTACTGCTTTGTGAATAAGAACCCCCAAAGGATACCTTTTAAAATTTCTCAAAACTTAGCTCTCACTATCTTTTTCTGTTCAAACAGGGAAAAGTCAAATTAATGTGTTTTCTTCATAGGAATCTCCTCTACATCAATATTGCTTGGGGAATAATCAATTACCAAGTCAACTTTACTATATTTTCTTGGTGCATTTTCTCCCTGGGGTAAATGCTTTTCTTCAGCATCTTGATCTTACACCATCATAGTAGATGTCCTCTCACTTAAAATTTAAGAACTGTATTTAACCTATGTTTCGCACTTAGCAAAACCACTTGAACAATATTTTAGAGTTATTCTGTAATGTTCTAGATTTAAATTACAGTGTAATAATTTATGCATGGTGTATGTAGTGACACCTGGCCCTCGGTCTCTTGTCTAACAATATACTAGACAAGAACTATTACTTCATAATTCACACCTTGTCATGTCTTATTGCTTAATTAAAGCACAACCTTCCTCTACATGACAAGCAATTGGACTGTTAACATTATAGATGATTATCCAACCTAACATATTTTATTTTTACAGCTTACTCTTTTTATATAAATAGGATACTCATTTCAGGTATACTTACCCCTGAAAACATGAAAAATTTCTTTTGTCACTTGCTTTGTGTATATTGTACGAATTCATTTGTGTTATGTGTTAGGAATTAGTAATTTAGATATAGAAATAATAGTTCCTTATCCATAAAGCAATATAATCCATGTGGGATGGCACCTCAGTGTTAATATTGTTTCTGTTCTATAATTGACTAAATTAACATTCAGTAATATGCTTATGTGCATGCACTTGTAAAATAAATGTAAACTAAAAAGTGCATGGGTCCCATATAATAAAACTTGAGAACTACTGAATATCTCAAAAGAGAATACATAAATGATAAAATCTACAACATACTTGCATAAGAATATTGTGCAGTGCAAATATATTGAACTTTCTCAAATTCATCAATGAATTTAATAATAATTTAATTCAAATTTAAAAATCAACAGAACTTTTTAAACTTAAAGTTATACTAAAAGTTTTAGGTTAACATATTTTCAAAAAAGGCTAGAAGGATCTCTGGGGTGCAGAGAAGAAAACAAAGAGGATCATGTAATACTATCATGAAAAAAATAGATTAGAAAGGTAGAATAAAATTATAAGAGGACATGATAAGAGAAATCACTGGGAGTATGGAAATAAACACTAATGCATATGAAAATTTGGTTATTATATAAGTAATATTTGAAATAAATTGAATAAACACAACTGGTTAGCTATTTGAAGGAAAAAAATCTGGGCTCTTACTAATTATTTCTACCAAAATAAATTTCAAGTAGATCAAAATTTTAAAGTGAAAAATGAAACTATAAAAGTTCTAGAAGGCAAATTTATTAATAAAGTTGATAAGACTTTTCCCATCAGGATGCAAATCCCAGAAATAACAAAGCAAAGATTGAAAACAATTAGGTAAGGATACCGTAAATAACATCAAAAGGAAAAAAAAATCTGACAAAAAATTACATAGCATGCATTCTTAATTTTCAAAGAAAACATTCAGTTTATCAATTTTAAAACATGATTGCCACAATCAAAAAATGAGTGAAAATCTAGAAAACTATTTTCTTAGGAAAACTTATATTGATGTTGATATCCTGGTTGTGATATTGTAATATAGTTTTGCAAGATGTTACCACTGGGCAAATCAGAGTAGAAGATGCACAGGATTCTTGCATTTTTAAAAAAACTACATGAGAATTTGTAATGACCTCAAAATTAAAAGTTTAATTTAATTTTAAAAAGCAGAAAAAATTAGGAAAGGCAATTTATCGAAAAAGAAATTTCTAATGCCCAATAGAGGAAAATATATTTAAGCCAATACACCAGTGAAAAGGGATGAAAAATATTTTTCCTCTCCTACCAATTTAATAAAACTTTAAAATGCTTAATACCTAGTGCTGATAAGGGTGAGAGTGTTAGGAAAGATCGCTAATTCACTACTGTTGGACACATACATTTTGTACAAATAGGCTACATACATAAACAAATTTTAAATGCATATGCTCTTGGCACACTGAGGTAATTTATTTGATGAGTACCCCAGTAAAATTTTTCAAATATAGGTCATATATTCCTTACCCCAAATGCTTGGGACCAAAGCAATTTTGAATTTTGGAATATTTTATATAATTAAATATCTTTGGGAGGACAATCAAGTCTAAACACTATTTCATTTATATTTCATATGTAGCTTAAACACATACCTGGAAGTAATTTATACAATATTTTCAGTATCCCAGTGTTTTGACTGACATATCACATGAGGTCAGGTATGAAATTTTCTACTTGTAGCATCATTTGGGCCCCTAAAGAGTTCCAGATTTGGAGCATTTCAGATTTTAAGAGTGGGGATATTCAACTTATATACATATATACAGAGACTTATAACAGCACTGTAATAATGAAAAATTGGAAACAACAGAAGGGCACATTAATGGGAAAATATAGACTAAAGGAATGTTGGCAGTTATTAAAAAGAATGCATCAAATATTTTGTGCTAATAGTATACATCATCAAAAGTAAGAGAAGGGCTGCGGCCATAGTTCAGTAGTGGAGCACTTGCCTAGCCCATGGGAGATCCTGGGTTTGAGACCCAGCACAGCCAAGAAAAAAAGTAAGGGGAAGAAACACACATATAAACAAAAACAAAAGCAATGTGTCTAAATATCTTTTTTGAATTTTCTTTTAGGCAGGTTTTAAATTTTTTGAATAAATGAAAGGGAGAGTGCTACCTAAGTAAGTAGAGTTCCCCCCCCACCCCCGCGCGGTCCTCGCCCCCCTCCCCCCGCACGGTCCTCGTCCTCGCCCCCACCCCCCTCCTCGCTCTCGCCCCCCCTGCTGGGTCCTCGCCCTCGCCCCCCCCTCAGTCCTTGCCCTCGCCCCCCCTGCTGGGTCCTCGCCCTCGCGCCCCCCCCCCCCGTCCTCGCCCTCGCCACCCCCCCCACGGTCCTCGCCCTCCGGGCCCCGCCCCCCCGTCCTCGCCCTCGACCCCCCCCCCGCGGTCCTCGCCCTCGCCACCCCCCCACGGTCCTCGCCCTCGGGGCCCCGCCCCCCCCGTCCTCGCCCTCGCCACCCCCCGTCCTCGCCCTCGCCACCCCCCCCACGGTCCTCGCCCTCGGGGCCCCTACCCCCCCCCCCCGTCCTCGCCCTCGGCGCCCTCCCCCCCTGCGCAGTCCTCGCCCTCGGCCCCCCCCCGTCCTCACCCCACCCCCCGTCCTCGCCCCCCCCCCCCCGCGATCCCCGCCCTGCCCCCGCTATCCCCAGTGCACAGGCCCGGCCGCCCCAGTGCGCATGCCCTGGGCTCCAGAACCTGTTAGCCCCTGCCCAGCCCGGCCTCTGCTGGCTGCTGGGCTTGGACTTCTTACAGGCCCGGCGGTGAGTTCCCCCCCCCCACCCCCGCGCGGTCCTCGCCCTCGGCCCCCCCCCGCGGTCCTCACCCTCGCCCCCACCCGGGTCCTCACCCCACCCCCCGTCCTCGCCCCCCCCCCCGCGATCCCCGCCCTGCCCCCGCTATCCCCAGTGCGCAGGCCCGGCTGCCCCAGTGCGCATGCCCTGGGCTCCAGAACCTGTTAGCCGCTGCCCAGCCCGGCCTCTGCTGGCTGCTGGGCTTGGACTTCTTACAGGCCCAGCGGTGAGTTTCCCCCCCTCCCCCCACCCCCGCGCGGTCCTCGCCCTCGGCCCCCCCCTGGGTCCTCGCCTTCGCGGTCCACCCCCGTCCTCGCCCTCCGCGACCTCCGCCCCCCGTCCTCGCCCTCGGGGGGCCAGTCCTCGCCCTCGGGGCCCCCCCTGTACTCGCACTCGGGGGCCCCCCCTGTCCTCGCCCTCGGCCCCCCCCCGCGATCCCCGCCCCGTCCTCGCCCTCGGCCCCCCCTCCCGTTGGGTCCTCGCCTTCTGCCCCCCCCCTCGGTCCTCCCCTTCGCGGTCCACCCCCGTCCTCGCCCCCCTCCCGTCCTCTCCCTCCGCCCCCCCCTCCTCGCCCTCGGCCCCCCCGCCCCCCCCCCCCCCGCGATCCCCGCCCTGCCCCCACTATCCCCAGTGCGCAGGCCCGGCCGCTCCAGTGCGCATGCCCTGGGCTCTGGATCCTGTTAGCCGCTGCCCAGCCAGGTCTCTGCTGGCTGCTCGGCTTGGACTTCTTACGGCCCGGCGGTGAGTTTCCCCCCCCACACCCCCGCGGGGTCCTCGCCCTAGGCCCCCTCCCCCCCCTGCGCGGTCCTCGCCCTCCGCCCCCCCCTCGGTCCTTGCCTTCGCGGTCCACCCCCGGCCTCGCCCTCGGGGGACCCCGTCCTCGCTCTAGCCCCCCCCCCTGCGCGATCCCAGCCCTGCCCCCGCTATCCCCAGTGCGCAGGCCCGGCCGCCCCAGTGCGCATGCCCTGGGCTCCGGATCCTCTTAGCCGCTGCCCAGCCCGGCCTCTGCTGGCTGCTCGGATTGGACTTATTACGGCCCAGCGGTGAGTTTCCCCCCCCACCCCCGCGCGGTCCTCGCCCTCGGCCCCCCCCCCCCGCGGTCCTCGCCCTCGGCCCCCCCCCGCGCGGTCCTCGCCCTCGGCCCCCCCCTGGGTCCTCGCCTTCGCGGTCCACCACCGTCCTCGCCCTCCGCGACCTCCGCCCCCCGTCCTCGCCCTCGGGGGGGCCCCCCTGTCCTCGCACTCGGGGGCCCCCCGTCCTCGCCCTCGGCCCCCCGCGATCCCCGCCCCGTCCTCGCCCTCGGCCCCCCCTCCCGTTGGGTCCTCTCCCTCGCCCCCCCCCCCCGCTGGGTCCTCTCCCTCGCCCCCCCCCGCTGGGTCCTCGCCTTCTGCCCCCCCCCTCGGTCCTCGCCTTCGCGGTCCACCCCCGTCCTCGCCCCCCGCCCCCCTCCCGTCCACGCCCTCCGCCCCCCTCTCCTCGCCCTCGGCCCCCCCCCTCCCCGCGATCCCCGCCCTGCCCCCGCTATCCCCAGTGCGCAGGCCCGGCCGCTCCAGTGCGCATGCTCTGGGCTCTGGATCCTGTTAGCCGCTGCCCAGCCAGGCCTCTGCTGGCTGCTCGGCTTGGACTTCTTACAGGCCCGGCGGTGAGTTTCCCCCCCCCCACCCCCGCGCGGTCCTCGCCCTCGGCCCCCTCCCCCCCCTGCGCGGTCCTCGCCCTCCGCACCCCCTCGGTCCTTGCCTTCGCGGTCCACCCCCGTCCTTGCCCTCCGGCCCCACCCCCGGCCTCGCCCTCGGGGGACCCCGTCCTCGCTCTAGCACCCCCCCCTGCGCGATCCCAGCCCTGCCCCCGCTATCCCCAGTGCACAGGCCCGGCCGCCCCAGTGCGCATGCGCTGGACTCCGGATCCTCTTAGCCGCTGCCCAGCCTGGCCTCTGCTGGCTGCTCGGATTGGACTTCTTACGGACTTCTTACGGCCCAGCGGTGAGTTTCCCCCCCCCACCCCAGCGCGGTCCTCGCCCTCGGCCCCCCCCCCGCGGTCCTCGCCCTCGGGGCCCCCCCGCGCGGTCCTCGCCCTCGGCCTCCCCCTGGGTCCTCGCCCTCCGCGACCTCCGCCCCCCCCTTTCCTCGCCCTCCGCCCCCCCCTGTCCTCGCCCTCCGCCCCCCCGTCCTCGCCCTCGGGGGGCCCGTCCTTGCCCTCGGGGCCCCCCCTGTCCTCGCACTCGGGCCCCCCCGTCCTCGCCCTCGGCCCCCCCTCCCGCTGGGTCCTCGCCCTCGCCCCCCCCCCTGGGTCCTCGCCTTCTGCCCCCCCCTCGGTCCTCGCCTTCGCGGTCCACCCCCATCCTCGCCCTCCGCCCCCCCCTCCTCGTTCTCTGCCCCCCCCCTCCCGTCCTCGGCCCCCGTCCTCGCCCTCGGCCGCCCCCCCACGCGATCCCTGCCCTGCCCCCGCTATCCCCAGTGCGCAGGCCCAGCCGCTCCAGTGCGCATGCCCTGGGCTCTGGATCCTGTTAGCCGCTGCCCAGCCAGGCCTCTGCTGGCTGCTCGGCTTGGACTTCTTACAGGCCCGGCGGTGAGTTTCCCCCCCCCACCCCCGCGCGGTCCTCGCCCTCGGCCCCCTCCCCCCCCTGCGCGGTCCTCCCCCTCCGACCCCCCTCGGTCCTTGCCTTCGCGGTCCACCCCCGGCCTCGCCCTCGGGGGACCCCGTCCTCGCTCTAGCCCCCCCCCCCTGCGCGATCCCAGCCCTGCCCCCGCTATCCCCAGTGCGCAGGCCCGGCCGCCCCAGTGCGCATGCCCTGGGCTCCGGATCCTGTTAGCCGCTGCCCAGCCAGCCTCTGCTGGCTGCTCGGATTGGACTTCTTACGGCCCAGCGGTGAGTTTCCCCCCCCACCCCCGCGCGGTCCTCGCCCTCGGCCCCCCCCGCGGTCCTCGCCCTCGGCCCCCCCCCCCGCGGTCCTCGCCCTCGGCCCCCCCCTGGGTCCTCGCGTCCGCGACCTCCGCCCCCCGTCCTCGCCCTCGGGGGGCCCGTCCTCGCCTTCGGGGCCCCCCCTGTCCTCGCACTCGGGGGCCCCCCTGTCCTCACTCTCGGCCCCCCCCCGCGATCCCCGCCCCGTCCTCGCCCTCGGCCCCCCCTCCCGTTGGGTCCTCTCCCTCGCCCCCCCCCCGCTGGGTCCTCGCCTTCTGCCCCCCCTCTCGGTCCTCGCCTTCGCCCCCCGTCCTCGTCCTCGCTCTCTGGCCCCCCGTCCTCCCGTCCTCGGCCCCCCCAGTCCTCGCCCTTGGCCGCCCCCTCCCCCACGCGATCCCCGCCCTGCCCCCCGCTATCCCCAGTGCTCAGGCCCGGCCGCCCCAGTGCGCATGCCCTGGGCTCCGGATCCTGTTAGCCGCTGCCCAGCCCGGCCTCTGCTGGCTGCTCGGATTGGACTTCTTACGGACTTCTTACGGCCCAGCGGTGAGTTTCCCCCCCCCCCACCCCAGCGCGGTCCTCGCCCTCGGCCCCCCCCGCGCGGTCCTCGCCCTCGGCCCCCCCCTGGGTCATCGCCTTTGCGGTCCACCACCGTCCTCGCCCTCCGCGACCTCCGCCCCCCGTCCTCACCCTCCGCCCCCCGTCCTCGCCCTCGGGGGGCCCGTCCTTGCCCTCGGGGCCCCCCCTGTCCTCGCCCTCGGCCCCCCCCCGCGCTCTCCCCGCCCCGTCCTCGCCCTCGGCCCCCCCTCCCGCTGGGTCCTCGCCCTCGCCCCCCCCCCCCCCGCTGGGTCCTCGCGTTCTGCCCCCCCCCTCGGTCCTCGCCTTCGCGGTCCACCCCCGTCCTCGCTTTCCGCCCCCCCTGTCCTCGTTCTCTGCCCCCCCCCCGCCCTCCCGTCCTCGGCCCCCGTCCTCGCCCTCGGCCGCCCCCCCACGCGATCCCCGCCCTGCCCCCGCTATCCCCAGTGCGCAGGCCCAGCCGCTCCAGTGCGCATGCCCTGGGCTCTAAGATCCTGTTAGCCGCTGCCCAGCCAGGCCTCTGCTGGCTGCTTGGCTTGGACTTCTTACAGGCCCGGCGGTGAGTTTCCCCCCGTCCCCCCACCCCCGCGCGGTCCTCGCCCTGGCCCCCCCCTGGGTCCTCGCCTTCGCGGTCCACCACCGTCCTCGCCCTCCGCGACCTCCGCCCCCCGTCCTCGCCCTCGGGGGGCCCGTCCTCGCCCTCGGGGCCCCCCCTGTCCTCGCACTCGGGGGCCCCCCCTGTCCTCGCCCTCGGCCCCCCCTCCCCCGCGATCCCCGCCCCGTCCTCGCCCTCGGCCCCCCCTCCCGTTGGGTCCTCTCCCTCGCCCTCCCGCTGGGTCCTCGCCTTCTGCCCCCCCCCTCGGTCCTCGCCTTCGGGGTCCACCCCCGTCCTCGCCCCCCGCCCCCCTCCCGTCCTCGCCCTCCGCCCCCCCCTCCTCGCCCTCGGCCCCCCACCCCCCCCCCGCGATCCCCACCCTGCCCCCGCTATCCCCAGTGCGCAGGCCCGGCCGCTCCAGTGCGCATGCCCTGGGCTCTGGATCCTGTTAGCCGCTGCCCAGCCAGGCCTCTGCTGGCTGCTCGGCTTGGACTTCTTACGGCCCGGTGGTGAGTTCCCCCCCCCCCACCCCCGCGGGGTCCTCGCCCTCGGCCCCCTCCCCCCCTGCGCGGTCCTCGCCCTCCGCCCCCCCTCGGTCCTTGCCTTCGCGGTCCACCCCCGTCCTTGCCCTCCGGCCCCACCCCCGGCCTCGCCCTCGGGGGACCCCGTCCTCGCTCTAGCACCCCCCCCTGCGCGATCCCAGCCCTGCCCCCGCTATCCCCAGTGCGCAGGCCCGGCCGCCCCAGTGCGCATGCCCTGGGCTCCGGATCCTGTTAGCCGCTGCCCAGCCAGGCCTCTGCTGGCTGCTCGGATTGGACTTCTTACGGCCCAGCGGTGAGTTTCCCCCCCCCACCCCCGCGCGGTCCTCGCCCTCGGCCCCCCCCCGCGGTCCTCGCCCTCGGCCCCCCCCCGCGCGGTCCTCGCCCTCGGCCCCCCCCTGGGTCCTCGCCTCCGCGACCTCCGCCCCCCCCTGTCCTCGCCCTCCGCCCCCCCGTCCTCGCCCTCGGGGGGCCCGTCCTTGCCCTCGGGGCCCCCCCTGTCCTCGCACTCGGGCCCCCCCTGTCCTCGCCCTCGGCCCCCCCTGTCCTCGCCCTCGGCCCCCCCTCCCGCTGGGTCCTCGCCCTCGCCCCCCCCCCCTGGGTCCTCGCCTTCTGCCCCCCCCCTCGGTCCTCGCCTTCGCGGTCCACGCCCATCCTCGCCCTCCGCCCCCCCCTGTCCTCGTTCTCTGCCTCCCCCCGCCCTCCCGTCCTCGGCCCCCGTCCTCGCCCTCGGCCGCCCCCCCCCACGCGATCCCTGCCCTGCCCCCCGCTATCCCCAGTGCGCAGGCCCAGCCGCTCCAGTGCGCATGCCCTGGGCTCTGGATCCTGTTAGCCGCTGCCCAGCCAGGCCTCTGCTGGCTGCTCGGCTTGGACTTCTTACTGCCCGGTGGTGAGTTCCCCCCCCCCACCCCCGCGGGGTCCTCGCCCTCGGCCCCCTCCCCCCCCTGCGCGGTCCTCGCCCTCCGCCCCCCCTCGGTCCTTGCCTTCGCGGTCCACCCCCGTCCTTGCCCTCCGGCCCCACCCCCGGCCTCGCCCTCGGGGGACCCCGTCCTCGCTCTAGCACCCCCCCCTGCGCGATCCCAGCCCTGCCCCCGCTATCCCCAGTGCGCAGGCCCGGCCGCCCCAGTGCGCATGCCCTGGGCTCCGGATCCTCTTAGCCGCTGCCCAGCCTGGCCTCTGCTGGCTGCTCGGATTGGACTTCTTACGGACTTCTTACGGCCCAGCGGTGAGTTTCCCCCCCCACCCCAGCGCGGTCCTCGCCCTCGGCCCCCCCCCGCGGTCCTTGCCCTCGGGGGCCCCCCCGCGCGGTCCTCGCCCTCGGCCCCCCCCTGGGTCCTCGCCCTCCGCGACCTCCGCCCCCCGCTGTCCTCGCCCTCCGCCCCCCCTGTCCTCGCCCTCCGCCCCCCGTCCTCGCCCTCGGGGGGCCCGTCCTTGCCCTCGGGGCCCCCCCTGTCCTCGCACTCGGGCCCCCCCTGTCCTCGCCCTCGGTCCCCCCCTGTCCTCGCCCTCGGCCCCCCCTCCCGCTGGGTCCTCGCCCTCGCCCCCCCCCCGGTCCTCGCCCTCGCCCCCCCCCTGGGTCCTCGCCTTCTGCCCCCCCCCCTCGGTCCTCGCCTTCGCGGTCCACCCCCATCCTCGCCCTCCGCCCCCCCGTCCTCGTTCTCTGCCCCCCCCCCCTCCCGTCCTCGGCCCCCGTCCTCGCCCTCGGCCGCCCCCCCCCACGCGATCCCTGCCCTGCCCCCGCTATCCCCAGTGCGCAGGCCCAGCCGCTCCAGTGCGCATGCCCTGGGCTCTGGATCCTGTTAGCCGCTGCCCAGCCAGGCCTCTGCTGGCTGCTCGGCTTGGACTTCTTACAGGCCCGGCGGTGAGTTTCCCCCCCCCACCCCCGCGCGGTCCTCGCCCTCGGCCCCCTCCCCCCCTGCGCGGTCCTCGCCCTCCGACCCCCCTCGGTCCTTGCCTTCGCGGTCCACCCCCGGCCTCGCCCTCGGGGGACCCCGTCCTCGCTCTAGCCCCCCCCCCTGCGTGATCCCAGCCCTGCCCCCGCTATCCCCAGTGCGCAGGCCCGGCCACCCCAGTGCGCATGCCCTGGGCTCCGGATCCTGTTAGCCACTGCCCAGCCAGGCCTCTGCTGGCTGCTCGGATTGGACTTCTTACGGCCCAGCGGTGAGTTTCCCCCCCCCACCCCCCCGCGGTCCTCGCCCTCGGCCCCCCCCCCCCCGCGGTCCTCGCCCTCGGCCCCCCCCCGCGGTCCTCGCCCTCGGCCCCCCCCCCCGCGGTCCTCGCCCTCGGCCCCCCCCCGCGCGGTCCTCGCCCTCGGCCCCCCCCTGGGTCCTCGCCTCCGCGACCTCCGCCCCCCTTCCTCGCCCTCGGGGGGCCGTCCTCGCCTTCGGGGCCCCCCCTGTCCTCGCACTCGGGGGCCCCCCCTGTCCTCGCACTCGGGGGCCCCCCCTGTCCTCACCCTCGGCCCCCCCCCGCGATCCCCGCCCCGTCCTCGCCCTCGGCCCCCCCTCCCGTTGGGTCCTCTCCCTCGCCCCCCCCCCCGCTGGGTCCTCGCCTTCTGCCCCCCCTCTCGGTCCTCGCCTTCGCCCCCCGTCCTCGTCCTCGCTCTCTGGCCCCCCGTCCTCCTGTCCTCGGCCCCCCCAGTCCTCGCTCTTGGCCGCCCCCTCCCCCACGCGATCCCCGCCCTGCCCCCGCTATCCCCAGTGCTCAGGCCCGGCCGCTCCAGTGCGCATGCCCTGGGGTCCGGATCCTGTTAGCTGCTGCCCAGCCCGGCCTCTGCTGGCTGCTCGGCTTGGACTTCTTACAGCCGGGCGGTGAGTTTCCTGCGTGAGCAGCGGCGGGGGCGTTCTCCCGCGCCAGTGCGGGTGAAGTTCCATGCCCCCACTTTGCTGTGACCTTTGCGGGCTCGCCGGCGGGTGCTGGCGGCTAGCGTCTGCGCGGGGCGGAGGGATTCCGTGCTGCGGGAGGGAGAGCTCCTTGTCAATTTTTTTGTGCGACCGACCGTGCCAGGAGCCTGTGGCGCGCGGGCAGCGGGCGCGGGGACCCTGGCGAGGCAGAGCTATGGATGGACCGGATCGGGGCCTTGGACTGCTCAAAAAGCTGCGGTCACGGTCGCAGCGAGACCGGGAGATGCGCTCCCGGGTCCGTCTGGGGGCCTGCTGGACTCGGGTGCCCTGGCTCGCTTTGTCGTGGGCTCGGACAAGGAAGACAGTGGGAAGCCCAGGTCCTCCTCTGGGTCCTGCCCAGACCCCCAGCGGAGGAAGCGGAGCGAGTCCACCTTGGCCAAAGAGGACATCATCGATGGGTTTGCCAGGACCAGCTTTGTCCCTTTTGAAGCGCTGGAGGTAAGCGACCCCTCCCCCCTGTCTGCCTTTACACACAAAAATTGGAAAAAAAATGGTTTCTGTGTTCTTTCCAGAAACAGCACTGTTACTTGCACTTGGCTTCTGCTCCTAACTTTGCCACTCTGTATGTATTTAACACTAAGCAAATTTCATAATCCTTTGTACCTCATTTTAGAGGTGTTGAATGTATAGGTTGCTACTATACCTTCCAGCAGTGGAAGTCTGTGATTTTACAGATGATTGAGTGCTCTGAATAAGATTAAGAAAGCTTTTTTTTTTACAGTGTCTACAGGTCAATCCAAAGTGCTGTAAGTGTCCTCAGCTTTTAGGTTGTTTGGTATCATTGGAAACTATAGTATGGAGTTGTTTTTTAAAATAGGCTCAAATTTTCACTTGTCTTACTGTTTCACTTTGACTTGTAGTGATACCTACATAGAACTTTAGGGAAGATGGGTTAACTAGTGCAGAGGATTGCAAGATGTCTGGAAAAATCATTATTTGAAATACTCTCCAGATAAATAAATAAATATTCTCCCAGTATTAGGGATTGAACTTAAGGGTGCTCTTCACTGAGCTACATCCCCAGCCCTTGTAAGAATTGCTTTATTTTGAGGCATGGTCTTGCTACATTCCCAAGTTGGCCTTGAACTTGTGATCCTCCTGCCTCAGCCTCCTCCATAGCTAGGATTGCAGGCATGTGCCACCATGCTTGGCACTCTGGTTATATTGTTTATTGTGCTGCCATATGAATTTTCTACCTGTTCTTCTAACTAAACTTAATTGTGTGTATGTATATATATTTATTTATTAGGGGATTCTATCTTAAAATGAAATAGCGGTATAAAAAAGAAAAACCACAAGTATTACAGAAAGTCTTTAAATAGATATTGGTTTTAGTTTTACCATGTATAACCTGTGTATCTTTGTGCAAGTTATTCAAATCTCTGATCACCTGGCTCCTTGGATGTGAATTCGAGTGATAACATTGCTTATATTTCTTTATATCTATAGAGCAAATGCTGGCATTACTCAAATAAGAAGGGCTTAGAATTATAACTGTTGATAACTCCTTCAAAAAGATGTTCTAAAAAGTAAAATGGGCCTATGAAAAATTCTTTAAACATAAAGTCCTATCCACCTGTTCATCATTATTAATTGTTACTATTGTTAGGCTTTTCATGCAGAATGCATGCTACTTAATTAATATTTGGATTATCAGATATGAGTTTTCATTTGTGGAATACAGTTTTTCTTTAATGTTATCAAGACATATTGCATTAATATTTATTGGTACTATCTTTGCCTTCCTAGAGAAGTCCCTACATTATCATGATTCATTTCATTTATTGAACGTTTATTTTAAATAAACATTTAAGAATGTATATTTACTATGCTCTGCTTTAGCTATATCAAATTTTGACACACAGTGCTTTGTTTTCAATGTCATTGAAATTACATTGTGATTTGCTATAAAACCCTTGTTTTTTTGTAAAAGAATGCTTTTGAAATTTATTCCTGTCCTATTTTTTTTTTATTTGCAATTGGTTTGTTGACAAAACCAGGTCATTTGTTTTATAGTTTGTCTTACTCAAAATTTTGGTGATGTATCCTTGTCACATGTTTCTTTGTCCCCTCTATTTCCTGAAATTTGATTATTAAATCTAGAGCCTTAATCAGGTTTTAGTGACACATCTCTGGCAAGAATATAGTAGCCAGGCATGGTGGCACTCGCCTGTAGTTTCATCTACGCTGGAGGCTGAGGTAGGAGAATTGGTTGAGCCCAGGAGTCAGCCTGTACAACATAGGGAGACTCTGCCTCCAAAAAATAGAGAAAAAAGAAAGAAAACTTCATAGGTATTATTTTTGTGTTACCATTAACTGACAGTAACATGTTATCATCTTTTCTAATGTTAGAAAACAATTATTGTCTGCATCTTAAACAGTAATTGATAAAAGACAAGAGTGTATGTAAACATTACTTTTAACTGTTTGTTGAGGTATTTTATAAACAAACTCACTCATATCAGCAATTTGACTCCCTAGATCAAATTCAGTCAGAAAAGGTCATGAAAATGGGATAATTTTTTTCTCTTTACATGTTTTTTTTTAAATAATGGTCTTGTTCTCTAGCATGAACATGATGAAGTGTTCTTTTCTTAGTATCATTATGAAAGCACAGAATGAAACTTATGTGATTGTTTCAATTATGGAATCATGACACCAAATTTGTTCAGATTTTTGCATTAGAAACCATCCTGAGTCCCTCTAACATGAACTCCAATATATTTTCACAGTTTTCTTAATTGTTTCAAGATCATCTTGTGCATTTTTATTACTATTATTATTATCAATATATATTATACAAAATATTGGGTCTTACTCTGACATTTCCATATATACATGTATCATATTTTGATCATGTCTACCCTCCATTCTACTTTCTCTTGCTCTTTGCCCACCCCCCAGTATACTTCCCCCTTCCCAGTAATTTCTTTTCTCCTTCAATTCATCTCCTTCCCACTTTTTACCCTTTGAAAAAACACTAAGGAATGGTCTATTTGGATTTTTTTTTTGGTGTTGGTGGTGGGGAGGGGGGAACTAGGGATTGAAGCCAGGGGTACTTAGCCATTGACATCCCCTGTCTATTTATTTTTACTTTGAGACAGGGTCTCACTAAGTTGCTAGGGCCTTGCTTAGTTGCTGAGGCTGGCCTTGAACTTTTGGTGCTCCTACTTCAGCCTCCCATACTGCTGGGATTACAGGTATGCACCACTATGCCAAGCTCTAGTTGTATTTTATGGTAAATCTATTTTTAGTTTTTTGAAGAATCTGTAAACGGTTTTCCATACCAGCTATAATAATTTACATTTTCATCAACAGTTTATGCAGATTCATATTTTTTCCGCATTTCAACTAGCATTTGTTATTTTATTTTTTGCTTTTGCTTTGGTTTGTTGATTTATATGACAAGAGCCATTCTGAATAGGGTGACAGGAATCTCCATGTAGTTTTTTGTGATTTATTAAGGCTAAAGATATTATTTTTACATATATTTGTTGTCTTGTATTTGTATTCTTTTGAGAAATGTCTGTTCAGATCATTGGTCCAGTTACTGATTGGAATATTTGTTCTTTCTGAAGATTAATTCTCTATCAGATGAATAGCTGGCAAAGATTTTCCCCCATTCTATAGATTTTCTCTTCACTCTCTTGGTGGTTTCCTTTGCTGTGCAGCAGTTTTGATTTATTGTAATCGTATTTGTCAATTGTTGCTTTTGTTTCCTGAGATATCAGAGTACTATTCAGGAAATCATTGCCTGTCCCAGTATTTTGAAGTTTTTCCTATATGTTTTCTTCCAGTAGTTTCAAAGTTTTATGTCTTAAATTAAGATTTTGATCCATTTTGAGTTGATTTTTCTTCAGGGTGATTGAAATCGTTTCAGTCATCTGCATGTGGATATCCAGTTGTCTCAGTATAATTGTTGAAAAGGCTTTTCTCCAGTATATGACTTTTGGCACTTTATTGAGATCAGCTGTCTGAAGATACATGGGTTTATTTCTGGGTCCTCAATTCATTCATATATATATATATATATATATATATATATATATAGAGAGAGAGAGAGAGAGAGAGAGAGAGAGAGAAATTGCAATGAAAATTGTATTATCTGTAAATAGGGAGATATATGTTATTTATATTTATATTCTCTTTTTTTAATATTTATTTTTTTAGTGGTAGTTGGACACAATACCTTTATTTTAATGTGGTAGTGAGGATCGAACCCAGGGCCTCACAAGTGCTAGGCAAGTACTTTGTTGCTAAGCCATAACTCCAGCCCCTTTATATTCTTTTTTGTTGTATCCATGGATATCTGTTTTTATGTCTACACCAGGTTTTTTTAATTAAAATAGCTCTGTAGTATACTTTATTTATTTGCTTGTTTAGTCATTTGTTTATTTATTTTTTGCATTACAATTCTTAATACACCTTTATACCACAATTTATCATATCTTTAATTGTATATAAGGTATGTTGACACCAAATTCACATCTTCATATTTTGTATACTGATGAGGGTCTCTATAGTATATTTTAAAATAAAGGATTACAATGCCTACATCCTTAGTCCTTTTGCTCAGAATGATTTTGATTATTTGTGGTCTTTGTTCATTCCAGATGAATTTTAGGATTTTTTTTTCTATTTCTGTGAAGAAATGTGAAAGATGTCATTGGTATTTTGATTGTGATTGCATTGAATCCATAGATCACTTTCAGTACTATGGCTGTCTTAACAATATTAATTCTTCCAATCCATGAACATGGAGGATCTTTACATCTTCTTCTCTCTAATCTCTTTCTTCACTACTTTCCAATTTTCACTGTAGCAATCTTTCGACTCCTTGTTCAAGAAACACTGATTTCTTTCTCAGTCCATTCATTATTGATATATAGAAAAGCTATTGATTTTTGTATATTGATATTGTATCCCTACTACTTTGCTGAATTTATTTATCAGTTTTGAGTTCTTTGGTGGAATCTTCAGGATTTTCTCAGAATATAATTGTATTATCTGCAAATAGGGATAATTCAACTTCCTCCTCTCATATTTATATCACTTTATATATTTTTCTTACCTAATTGCTCTGGCTAAAATTTCAAGCAATGTACTGAATGAAAAGGTTGAGAATAGATACTCTATTTCCTGATTTTAGAGGAAATGCTTTCAGTTTTTCCCCATTCAGAATGATGATGGATATAGGTTTATCATATATAGCTTTTATTATAATAAAGTATCTTCTTTCTATATCTAATTATTCAGAACTTAATCATGAAGGACTGTTGAATTTTACCAAGGACTTTTTCTGCATCTATTGAGATGATCATGTGATGTTTATTCTTGATTCTATTTATGTGCTGTATGCTGTATTACATTTATTGATTCATATATATTGAGCAATCATTGCATCCTAGGAATGAAACCAACTTGATCATGATATATGCTCTTTTTAATGTGCTGTTGAATTCCATTTGAAAGTATTTTATTGAGGATATATATCATCTATGTTCATCAGGGACATTGGTCTATAGTTTTTTTGTTGTTGTTGTATCCTCATCAAGTTTTGGTAACAGGGTGATACATTGCAGAATGAGTTTGAAAGGGTTTCTTTCCATTTTAATTCATGGAATAGTTTGAGGAGCATTGGTGGTAGTTCTTTAAAAATCTGGTAAAAATTCATCAATGAATCTGGTTCTTATACTTTTTTGTTGGGAAACTCTTTATTACTGCTTCAATCTCATTGCTTATTATTGATCTATTTAGATTTTTTATGTCCTATTGGTTCGATTGTGGTAGGTCATCTGGGCCCAGAAATTTGTTAATTTCTTCTAGAATTTCCAGTGTATTGGTATATAGTTTTACTCAATATTGCTAATGATCCCATGAATTTCAGTGATATGTGTCATATTATCCTTTTTTCATATCTTTATTTGTTTGGGTTTTCTTTTTTTTTTTGGTTTGTTTAGCTAAGTATTTGTCAATTTTGTTTATCTTTTCAAAGAACCACCTTTTAGTTTAATTGATCCTTTCTATTCTTTCTATTCATTTATTTCCTGTTCTGATATTTATGATTTATTTCCTGCTACTGATTTTGGATTTGGTTTGCTCCTGTTTTTGTAATGCCCTGAGAAATATCATTAGATTATTTGTGTTTGCTGTGGTGATTTTTTTTTAATGTATGTACTCATAGTTATAAAATTCCATCTTAGTACTGCTTTCATTATACTTCTGAAATGTTGGTAATTATGCAACACTGGCTGAGTCATAAAGAATTCAGTGTATGTCTTAGTTGTGATTATTGATCCTGAGTATATCTTAGTTTAAGTTTCCTATGTTGTGAAACAGGAATATTTGTTTCTTTGAGAATTTGATAAAAGTAGTCCTGAGTGATTCATTTCAGATTATAATGACAACGTTTATTACTGCTTAAGTTTTTGTTTTTATTTATTTTTAAAGTTTTTGGTACTAGGGATTGAACCTAGGAGTGCTTTACCACTGAGTTACCTTCCCTATTACCCCCTCTTTTTTAAAACAAATTTTTGAGATGATTTTGCTTAGTTGCTGAAACTGGCCTTAAATTTGGAATCCTTTTGTCTCAGCCTCCTGAGTTACTGGGATTCTACGCTTATACCTCCATGCCTAGTGTATTAGATAGGGTTTTAGAGGGACAGTAAGAGAAGAAAAACTTGGAAGTGAATATTCAACTCTCTGTACCAAAGTAAGATGACTTTATTCTTTTTTTCAATCCTCCCAAATATCACAAAACCTGGACATTATGAAGGAAAAAGACAAAAGGTTTTTTTAGTTTTTTTCAATGTAGTAAGAAAAAGTGGGAGCAAGTAAGTATTTTATTATGCAATATCTTAGAAGAGTCTTCAAATCTTGTATAAAATAAGTGGTTTTTATCTTGAAATTGCATATAGACACTGTCTTTTTCTTATTAGACTGCAAGTGCTCCTGCAACCCCTCTAATAAATAAGCACCGCCCAACTTTTTTGAGGTCCAATACTATTTCCAAACCATATGTTTCAAACATCCTGCCATCGGATGCACCCAAGAAGAGGCGTGCTCCATTGCCTCCAAAGGCAGCATCTCAGAGTGCCCCGCAGGACCTTACAAACATACAGGAGAGGCCAGGTTCTTGTGTGGTGAGATCCACAAGTGTGGAGGAGACTGATAAGGTGGGTAGGTTTGTTTTGTTTTACAGGATGAGACAAGGTCACGTAACTTAGACCCCCAAGAAAGTTAGTAACAGTTATTAATATGTAATAACATGAATAAGTACTTAACTAAAATTGGTACTGGGAAAAGATTATATGTAGTTTGATGCAATGAAGAATAAGTTGCTATTTTAAGGAGATTTTTTTTCAAGCAAATAGCTGGTCTATAAACATTAAGTCTTAAGCATTTTATTTTCAGATTAAAATGTTTTTAAATAACAGTCTTTGTGCTAATTCATGGGCTTCTAATTTGTATGTCTTCTTTACCTAATTTTGAGATTCTGCAGAGGAAATACTGGTGTCTACCTAAAACCACAGATGCAGTATTTGCTTTTAGGTTGCTCACTGGTGCCCTATCTACTACTGGGGTCCTAGATCAAATTGCAAAGCAAATTACTAGGCCCCTCTGGCCATCCTGCCTCCCTTTGAATTTATTTTCTGCCTGCTTCCCACAGTGCTCTACATCCTAGAAGTTGGTACTTGACATTGTCTAATTACCCAAAGACTTATCTTATTCATGCTGGTTATTTTACTCAGTATTTGTCATCCATTTCCTGCCCCTGTCCCATTCTGCCATTTTGATCTCAATTCCCTATGTGCTTCTGGTTATTCAGGGAGGTGTTAGGTTGAATACCTGATTAAAAATTTTCCACAATAATGCCAGAATGAGAATGAGACCCCATTGTCTTTAAAGGAACTGTTCTTAGATATAAAATGCTTTTAAAGCTTATTCTCTACTTAGGTCATTGTTCTTTAAAGACCAGGAAATAAAGCTATGATTCTTTGAAATAATTTTACCCTTTAACTTTTTAGTAATTCAGAATGTTCTTTTCTACACATTAATGAATATTTTTGGTGCTTTATGTGTAAAAAAATATATAGATGAACAAAGAAAATTTGATTTTAATGGTGTTAATATTGCCCAAAATACTGAGCTATTATAATGAACTCACATTATTTTTTACTTCACTTTTTAAGGTATAGATTATTTGGGGCCTTTTTGAGTTCTCTACATTGGTGATTTTCTTAACTTTGGTTTTTAATTCCATTAATATTTTTTTTATAGGTGAAACCAAAAAGACAGCCATTTTAACCATTCTGGATGATTCTGATCCAGAGGATGATGAAAGCATCATAGTTAGTTTGGTGTACACTGAAGGAGGAAGTAGAATTTTGCCCAGTTCCGACACTGTGAGAGTGAACATTTTGGCCAATGACAATGTGGCGGGAATTGGTAGCTTTCAGACTGCTTCCAAATCTGTCATTGGTCATGAAGGTGGGTTCTTTTTTCTGAGCACATTCATTTTCTTTTCTATGGGTATCATTTTTTGCCTAGTGTTTTAAAGCTTGTGATTTTTTTCCTTTAATTATTTTGTTGAACTGTGTGTTTTCATCCAAGCGGGACATGTTTGGGAGGAGGCTTAGTGAACTGCTTAACTAGATGTAGGAGGCTTATAGAATGATACTGGGTTCCAGCTTGCCACTCTCCACTGGTGTGGGATGTCCAGGTTTTTCATCTGTTAAATGGCAAAATATTACTTATTTCATAGGTTTCTTCATGAGGATTAAGTGAGCTAATAAGTATAAAGTGCTTGGCACAGTTCTTGGCAAATATACTATATGCTTTTTAGTAGCTATTACTATGAAACAGTGAACTAGTGGCTCCCTGTTAAAAACAAGTACTAGATTAAAATCAGTGAACATTTTAGCCTTGATTTTATATTATTTTTGTATGTTTTATAAAGAGTGCCAAACTGGAAAATCTTATGTAATATGTATTTTTTTTTTTTGTCTTGAAACACTGTAATTTTCTTGAATCTTTATTTTTTATTGCATATCATATATAGGCTAATTTTTGTGTTTTAGATATTACAACTGTTTTGTTTGTCTTTGAATAAGCCTCTTTTGAGATTCAAAAAAATTTACAGATTGTTTCAGCACATAGTTTGTATTTGGAATTAAATAATTTTATCTTAAAGAATTAAGAAATAAAAAGGATATAGATCATGTATATGGATCTCTACATATGAGAAAACAAAGCTGAGAAGTTAAATGACTTGACAAGGTCAAATAACTAATTTGTGACTGTGCTGGAAACTGAATGTATTTCAGTGTTTACCATCCGTCTCCTTAGTATATTCTCCCAACTTGCAAGTTTATTGAACTTATCTGTGCAAATGTTTGAGCCATTTTCTGACACTCTTTACTATTGTTAATGGTTTAGAATTGCATGTTGTCTTAGCAACAATGATTAAGAGTGACTAACAAATTGCCATAAACCCAATCTAAAGACAAATCACTAACTATCAAAAATTTTTTTGTAACATAGTAGAAATAAAATGTCACTGCTGGGATAGTTAATATTAATGACAACAAGAATATTTATGAGGTATTTTCTGTGTGATAGTTGCTCCACATCAGTTATTTCACTTCATTTTAGCAGCAGTCCTATGAACTGGGTATAATTGAATGCACAACATTTTTACATAAGGAAATTGAATTGGAGATAAGAGGTGGAGCTTTAAACCCAGCTACACTGGATCCAAAGCCCACACTACAGTGCACCTTGTGAGGAGAGACTGTTTTGTTTGAATTTGTATTTGCTGCAGAACCTGATAATGCAAGGATTTTTGATAAATATATTAAGTGATTTTAATTGAAAGAGTAATGAATGTGAGTAGTAATGTCCATGTGAAAGGAAGAATTTGGTAAGAGACTTTATTTCTAACTCAGAGATAGAAGTTGAATTTTCAAATAGTTGAAATCAGGAAAATACAATCTTTGGGAACATAGGAGAAAACAAGTTATCAAGGACGTCATCATGTAGAACAGCAAGCTAAGATACTGGGAAAGTAATCGCTCAGAGGACTAAGAGAGTCAGAAGAAACTAAGGAGAAATGTTCATCAATTACCAGAATAAGGAAGTAATCAATGGGTCTCATACTAATGTAACCAACAAGTAAGATTTTCAAGTGGGCTAGAGAAAATAGTAGCAGCTCTGGATGGATTATAAAGAAAAATTGGGGATAGAAAGATGATATCTAAGGATAAACTAAAGGATGTAGTGGCCTTTGGGGAGTGCCCTCAAAGCAGGGTCCTCGGACTGGGGTTGTGGCTCAGTGGTAGAATGATTGCCTAACATGTGAGGCACTGGGTTCGATCCTCAGCACTATATAAAAATAAATAAATAAAATAAAGGGATTGTGTCCATCTACAGCTAAAAAAAAAAAAAGCAGTGTCCTCATGTCCTCAGGCCTATTTGCATTCACAGAGTGCTAATGGTCTATGATGAGATAAACTTTTACACCAGTTTCACTTTGCTTTGACATCCAGAAGCATTATCTATGGGCTTGTATTCCATGTGTTCTCTTTTTAAAAATACCTTTATTTTGTTTATTTATTTATTTTTATGTGGTGCTGGAGATGGAACCTAGTGCCTCACACATGCTAGACAAGCGCTCTGCCACTGAGCTACAACCCCAGCCTTTTTATAGTATAAAATTTTGAGAATCACTGCTCTTTGGCCATGAGAACAAGGAAAGGAGAAACATTGGAGAAAATAAGTTAAAGAGGAGTATATTGAATTTGCTTTTGCTTTGTTGAAGAAACTTGGGCAGGGAATACTGTATAAATACAGAATTTAAGTGTTGATGGTATGGAGGCTACAAATAAAGCTAAGGCCAGGGAAGGTTAGATGAAACAAGGAATTTAGAGCTAGACTAGACATGTGCTTTGCTGTGATATGATGGAATTTTTCATTTTTTTAAGAAAATATTTTTTTAGTTGTTGATGGACCTTTATTTTATTCACTTATTTATATGTGGTGCTGAGAGTTGAACTCAGTGCCTCACACATATGAGGCAAGTGCTCTACTACTGAGCCACAACCCCAGCTCTGGAATTTCATTTTTAAAAAATTCAAAAAATATTAATGTCCAGCATTAACATAAGGAGTTTTAACTGAAAGATACCTAGTATTGTGCACGTGCATCCTGTGAGTGTCTAGTGGTGATGATAGTAATGCATAGTTTCTAAAGAAACCAAGGCTCTCCTTCTGGGCACCAAAGATCTTGGAGAAATTTCAGACACCAGCACCTGTATTCTCTTTGGGTTGGATGAACTTCACCTGAAAACCATATTCTGGTATCTTCATTTATCAACAGCTGGGTACTGCAGGAGACACAAAGAGGAAAATGGATTTGTAATTAAAATACATGGTTCAAGTGGGTTATTGGTTAAAATTTTGCATCAGCATACTAGTCTATGATTATGTGTTTGGTATGGGAAAGAAAACACTGAATTGTTTTTATTGCTTGCATGAGCACTCCATAGCTATTTTACATCTTTCAAATAAAAGTGAAGGGTAATTTTTATTTTTTACTCCCCCCCTTTATTCCTAAGCCATTTCTGACAGCCTAAATTAATTTTATTTTTTCAAAATAATAATGAACCTCAAGAATTCAGTATTTTATGTATGTATTCTTTATAATACTACTACAAAAACTTCATAGAGAGATGTGTATTAAGATGAGTTTACTAAAGTGAACTAATAAAAACCTCATGGTGATTCTTCAAGGATAACTGCTATAAAATAGAGTAAAATATCGTGTTCTGTGGGCTCTCAACAATGTTAACATTGCTTCTGGCTAGTGTTGGAACTTCATCTGTGTGATTAGATTTAAAATGTGGATGATACTGGACTTTGGGCTCTAGAATTCCATTTGTGATTTACAGGAAGGAATTGCTATGTATTGAATTCTGAGGAATCCTATTTCTATGTTTTGTCCTAAAGCAATTAGAGAGATGACCAGTGGTAAATATTACTTTTTCCAAATGTAATGGACAGAATTTAGAAATATGGGACAATGGACTTTACTGTGATTGCAAATTGTGCATAAATGTACTTTTTATAAACCTGTGTTAGATTTTTCACTCACCCAACTCAGCAGCATCATAATCATCATGTTATGTTCAATAGATTTAATTTTTTTTCTTTTCTTAAAGACAGCATTAAGCTTTTTTACATAAAGATTTGAATAAGAAATGTAATTATTTTTAAAATTACCAATATTGGCATGCTATATTAGAAATTGTTTTTTTCAAAGTGTTCTCATTGACAGTCTATGATTCAAATTATTCATATTTCCTATAATATTTAACCATTTTCTTTTCATTGTAGAGTCAGTAAATTTGGGTGATCCATATATATCATGTATCATTTATTGACTAAGCTATTTTTCTGTATTTTGTTTTCTATTATTTTATGTACCTCTTAGTTGCCATTTACCTTTATAAAAAGAATCTTGGTTTGAGGAATGAGTGGATGAAACATTTTTGTTTTATTTTCTTTATCTGTATTAGGCTAGGTCTAGACACTATTTGATAGATCTTTTGCCTGAAGCTTGAAATGTGTTGTCCACTTTGGGTGGACTTCGTGAATTTTATATCAAGATGATTTTCAAGTAATGTGGTCAGACTTTGATAGTTGAGGGTGTTCCTCCAACTTTCATTCTTGGGAAAAACCAGAAGGCAGTATAGCACCTAGGAAAATGTTTCTTATGGGATAACTTGAACATACACTCTCAAGAATTTTCCTACTGTCTTTCATCTTAGATTTTGAAGACTAAGCACTTGTTTCTGAGTCTTTCTGTTTTCCCTTAACTTTGTTGGTCAACTCTGTGTTTTGGTAGAAGGTGACCCTGTGGTATATCCACTGCTTTTTTCTCAGATACATTTTAAATAGGCCTAGCTTCTAGGTGTCTGTGTTAGGAAGAAGAATCAATTTCAACATTTTATGGTTTAGAAAAATTTTCACACTATTCTTACTTTTGGCATGATAAATTTGCAATAGGTTTATAAGATTATGTGTTTAAGAAATACTTTGTTTACTTTTAACTTATCTGGATGTGTGTGTATGTGTGTGTGCCCCATTGTACCCATACTTCGAATTTTGTTTCTTGCAATGTTTTCTTGAAAGTTATTTTTATGGCAACTTGTTAAATTTTCAGAAGTGAAATTTTTAAAGTAGTGTTATACTGCATATTTTTCCACATAGTAAGTTTGTGGGAATACTTTTTTTTCTTCTCTTCAACATTTCACTTTTATTTTAACCTCAGAATGGAATATTGATTCCCAAATCTTCATATACAAATTTCAGCCATAATTTTTTTATTATTTTAAGTCCCCCTTCAACATGGATCTTTATTGACCCACATTTTATTTTCTTGCTATTCGTGGGGATTTTTTTGCCTTTTTTGCATTTAATCAAACTATCATAATTTTATTTTTGAACTATTATCAGACTTTTGATTCATAAATATTTGAAAACTATGACTTTAGGACCTTTTTATTTGTGTAAGCAGACAACATTGCAGGTGAAACATCTTAACTTCAAGGATTTTCCTATAGTTTTCAGTAACAAACTTATTTTTCAACACTAAGTTGCTCTATAAGAAATTTGTACAATAGAGAAACTCCAGAGTTTGATAGTACTGTCTGTCTATATTTTATTCAAATGAGTTATACAAATAAAAAAATTAAATAGTATGCTGGCAATTATGGCTGATTGTACATTTTTTTCTGTTATACCTAATATTTTAGAGAATTTTATTCTTCACTTGCAATATTTATGTGCTAAGAAAAAAAAAGAAAAGAAAAGGAAAAGCCAATACTTAGAGTACTAATGTTTGTATTGAAATACTTAAAATGAAACAAAAATGAAACATTTTTTTAATGCTTTTCTCTTTTTTATATGTATTCTCTACTCTCCAAAAATGATTCATTACATTAAATTTATGTGTTAAAATTTAGTATGAAAAATTATTTTGTTTTTAGCAATTAATATAATAGTTTCTAAATTAATAAATCAATGATTTTTATTTAAGAAATTTCTATTAGAAATATGTATTAATTTTATTATCTTTAGAAATATAAACAGTAGTAGTTTGATAAAATATTACATTTTATTGTTTTGTCTTTACTCCCTTGTTTTAAAAATGTTGGAGTTCTTGCTAAAGCTATTTGGATAACTGAGTAAAAGTGACTTTTTAAGTGCATACTTGTGGATTTCAATTATATGTCTGTGTTATAAAATTTGAATAAGGATGTGTTCTTTTAAACCTTTTAAGCATTGTTCTGTTTATCTTTCTATAACAGTATTCTTTATTTTTCATTAGAATACATTCACATGTATTCATCATCATATAAAACGAGTGAATTGAGTATTTTTTCAGCAAGTCACATAGTCATCAGCTTATTTTTCTTAGCAATTTTCTTTCCACTTCTAGCAATATGAAAAAGAAATTCTTATGATTTTCTCCCATTTGATAAAATGATACATAGAGATAAAAACCAGGAATGTGAAGTATCTAAAATACTTGTTATCTGGGCCAAATGACTGTGACTTTGATGAAGTTACAGACATTGATATATAGATTTGACACCTTTCCTTTGTATTTCTTTCTATAAAACAAAATCATTGATGGTATATGTAAGTTACAATCTAGAGAAATGTGATTTTCAGGTATTTGCAAGCATTTTTATGCATGCATTGTGTAAAATCACATTGCATATCGGTGTAAGGAATTTGTTTCCTTTTGAAAAGCAAAGAAAGAATTTGCTCATGTTATAGTTTTGATCATGAGGACTTTATTATTTTCTTTGACTTGCAGAACATTCATGTTCTGGTGCATGTTTTGGAGTGTATACTAGTTTGTGTTTCCCATTTTAGCATGTGCTCTTATAAATTTTATATACTGAATTTCCTGAATGAAAGTATTTAGAAGTGGAATTTCAGTGTTAATGAGCAATAAGCATGAATAAGGCTTCTAGAGAATATAAAACAGAACAGCTTTGTAATGTTCTTGGAAAAGTTGCTGCAGTAGCTGCATGCTTGAGATTTGGGTTTTGTTGAGTTCAAATGTAAATGCTCATTTTCCATTAAGTACTTATCAATGAGGACATTTCACTTGCAGGAGAAATTTTGCAATTCCATGTGATAAGAAAACCTCCTGGTAGAGGAAATGTTACTGTTAACTGGAAAATTATTGGACAAAATATAGAATTCAATATTGCTAACTTTACTGGACAACTCTTCTTTCCTGAGGTAATACCACAAAGAAAAGTTTCACCATAAATTTCTAGGAAAAAACAGTGTTGAGGAAAATGGGATAGAAATCAACATCACTGTATTGTAGTTATCATCAGTCTCTCTTTTCACACCTATTGGTATAAATTCTTCTTTGATGATGTATGCATTCTTTTTCTTTTCATTTTCACTTTCTGAGTATTAAGTCAAATAGTTATTACCTCTGCCTGTGCACTACAGTGGACTTTGTGTAACTGACATCTCTACAACATTGGTATCTTCTTTCCCTTTCTTCATTTTTTTTCCTATTCACCACTGTTGTAAAAATCTCCCCAACTTACTGCTTTGTGTGAAGGTTTTAATAGTGCTCATGAGATTATATTTACATTAATTAACTCAGCCTTCAGAATCTTCCACACTTAGCTCCTTTCTGCTTTAAGCCTTGTTTCTCATGTCAATATTTATTATTTAATTAATTTCATTAATTCACAGACATGTTTTTTTAAATGAAAATATGTTTGAATGCATGATTTATAAGATTAATATAATGAGGAGATCATTTATGTTCAGTAACAAAACAAAGATGGATTTCTTTCTTTTTGACATAGGGGACAATGAATCAAACAATATTGGTGCATTTGTTGGATAACATTCCTGAGGAAAAAGAAGTGTATCGAGTCATTCTGTACCATGTCAGTACACAAGGTAGTTCAGAATTCAGATTTGAACTTTTTCTTTTCAAAAAAGAAACGGTATTGCTTTCTGTATTTCTAACAATTAAATATCAATTTTAAAAATGTTACTTTAAATATTGTCTGTTCCATAGAAATGTTAGATCCAAAAAACACTAGCACAGGATTGGGAATACTTTGTGGACAAGTGAAAAAAACTCTAAAATGTTTTGCTAAATAGTTATTTATGGAATGAAATACATTTCAAGGGTAGACAATTTTGAAATTAATTTTATGTCAACAAACTCATTTGGATTTTAGACCAAGTATAGTATATAACAATTCAAATTTAGTTATTTTTGAGTAGACATCTAGGTACTTTCCTTAGATTTTACTCCATTTCTGAAATTCAGATAACAAATACAATCAATAATGACAATAACATATGCCAAGTGAAAACTTCATGATTTACTCTCTGGAAGGGTGGATGGAATGCAGGATCTTTGTCACCTGGAGATTTCTGTAGAGATGTGACAAAGGAGAACCCTTTCTGGTGACTTTAAAATGCTTTAGAGTGGGGATATGTTTTACATATTTAGATGTTAATGCCAAATTGCTGTTAGGTTTCCTAATGGGGTCCCTGATATTTTTAGGAGTTCCACCAGCAGGAATTGCTCTGCTTGATACTCAAGGATACTCAGCTGTCTTGATTGGGAAGCCAGTGATGAACCACATGGAGTTTTAAATTTTGCTCTTTCATCAAGATTTGTCTTACTGCAGGAGGCTAACATAACAATTCAGCTTTTCATCAACAGAGAATTTGGATCTCTGGGTTTGTATTGCTCTAGAATGAATGGGGTTTCTGGCAAGGGCTTTCTAAGTATTCTACTTGTGTGGATAAAGCCATTACTAAACTAAACTAAATTATTAGTTTGGTTTAGTACTTAATAACTTCTTTAATTTTAAAAAGATTCCAAGGGAATTATCTATTTGCACAGAAATGATGTGTTACAAATCTCAGTAGCATGTGGTAGGAGGTGGCATGTGGGTTCACTGATAACACTGGGCTTGGCTGGGCTGGCTGTTCTCCATGTTTTTTATTCTTCTCCTGGACAAGTAGAAGCACAAGAAAGCAAGTGAAAACCTTAGGTCTAGGCTCATGACTAGCACATCATCAATTTTATTACACAAACTCAGAGTCCCCAGGTGGGGTTTGTATGCCTTACCCAGAAAGGGCCATCGCTGATCCTCACATGGTAAAGACTGTGGAAATAGGAAAGGCCAAGGAATTGAGGTCAACATTAGAAGTTACTGCAGTTGCTAAAGGAAAAGCCAAGGACACAGTGAGACTTATTTAGAAGTTTAAATAACTACAAAACCTTTTTGAACCAATTCAATTAGGAGCTATCAATGTTACCTATACCACCGTTCCTGGAATGTTGAGTCTGAAGAATCAAACTGAGGGAAATCTTGCAGAAGCAGAAGTTGATTTTGTCCCAGTAATTGGCTTTCTGATTTTAGAAGAAGGGGAAGCAGCAGCAGCCATCAACATCACTATACTTGAGGTAAAACTCTCTTGTTATTTTCCTGTTATTATAATAAACCTGAAGTAACCCCAAAGTAGAACCTGAGAGGATATCCTAAAACATATTAATATTCCAGGAAGAGATTTCTACCAAACAGTAGAAGTACAAGTCAGCAAGCAAAACATGCAAGCCCTTTTTAAGTAATGAATTTCATGAAAGCTAAGATAATGTGATAATTTTTAATTCTCTCTATATTAAAACATTACTCTGCCTTTAATATAAAGTTGGTATAGTTTACAACTATAATCTCCAGAAACTCTTGAATTCATTTCTGTTTCATTCCCTCTTCTGGTTCAGCTTATTATTTTTCATGAATTTTTTTTTTCAAATCACACAGAAGTTTCTCCTCCTGTTTAGATGGGCTATCCTGCTTTTGTGCTTTTGCTTATAGAAACATCTTGTGAAAAAGAGAATTTCCTCAGGGAAGTTCCCTATAGGAAGAAACTGGCCTAAGAGGTTCCAAAGGAGCATTTTGATTACTCCAAACAATTTATTGGACCAGCATATCCATGTAGGTCACAGTCTTTGTGAGTAGAACCTATTAAGTTAGAGACAGCAGGAACCTCACTAGAGACTGATACCATAAAATGTGATTATGGTCAAGCTTAAAGTAATCATTGGTGGCCGAAATTGTACTTTAAATAATTTTTCATATTGTGAACT
This sequence comes from Urocitellus parryii, assembly GCF_045843805.1. Classification (NCBI taxonomy): domain Eukaryota; kingdom Metazoa; phylum Chordata; class Mammalia; order Rodentia; family Sciuridae; genus Urocitellus; species Urocitellus parryii. Next base: position 6,963,513 of record NW_027553586.1, read on the forward strand.
CCCATGTTGATTTAGGGCTTGGTGTTTCAGCTACTAAAATACATTTCCAAGAGGTTTATAAAAATAGTATTATAGTGAGGTTAGGGGATGGTATGTAGTGGAGTATGAATATTTCATTTGAAAAAATATTTTTCAATTTACTATGTATTTTGGGGGTTCCAGTTTTAAGAGCTTCTATTCTCTCAGGGTCTTTTATTTTTATTAATTTAAAAGTAGGACAAGCCATCTGAAGTGAGTAGCTTTTTTGATTTCTGTGGCACTATGAGCTAAGGTAGTATTATGAGAATTCCAAATCTATAAAATAAAAGGTAATATTATATCAGTATGTAACAGGTAACACAGGATTTGACAAAAATCACAGGCAAGTCATCTTTCAAATGTCTCATCTGTTAATGTAACTGAATTTAAGTAAGTGGATTATTCCTTAGTTATGTTAGTTTTAAAAACAGAAAATATATAGCCATTCTTTTCTTCCCCCTATAGTCTAAATTTTTAAACCTGGATTTTCAGTTTCACTTTTCTTTCTCTCTAGCTCTTTACAACATTTTCTGCTCTTTGAGTAGCACTAGATTAAAACACTGCAGGTTTGTTAAACAAAAGCAATAGTTACACAGTGTGTAACTATTAGTGGTTGGCTGGTTCCTCCTGACATGGATTTTGCTTAGGCACTAGCCTTGTTTTTCATTGGTATTATGTGGTCTAATGATTACTAATAATAACTATCACTTAAAAAGTATTGTCTGTAGATCATGTACTCCACAAACATTATTTTAAATTATTATTACAATCTCACCCCAAAGTAGCTATTATTTCTTCCATTATAAATATGATTGAATTGGAGCCTTAATATTTAAGCAACTTACCTAAAATTATAGAATTTTGAAGATCTCTTTCATTGCAAAGCATATATGTAATGTGTGTGTGTGTGTGTGTATTATAATGATATCATTCTATCCCTCATTCTAAATATTGTATATTATGGAATTTAAAATGTTTTGTTCATGTTATATTTGAAATAACCAGGTTTATATATTTATATAATTGGTTTGTGTATTATGTAGGTCTAGGCTGAAAATATATTATTAAGTGGTTTCATACTGTTCAACCTATATAGCTAGGTATAAGTTTAATACTTCTATTTTTTTCCAATTTAGATATTTTCTGCTGCAATTTCATTTTGATACTTTCTGTATCTTTGATGCATATATTTGTAAGACAACTTAAAAATAGCTTTTGATTTGTAATTCTTTTGAAAGCATAATTAAAGGAATTTAATGGATATAATTTTTGTAGGATGATACACCTGAACTAGAAGAATATTTCCTGGTGAATTTAACCTATGTGGAACTTATCATGGCCCCTGTAACCTCTTTTCCTCCAAGTCTAGGTATGATGGCTCTTTTGTTTGCTTGTTTCATTTTACTTCCTTCCAGTGAAGTAAAGTAACTTCATTTTTAATCAGAAGTGTGTTTGTTCATTTCAACTATGTGAGCTTTTTACATTTATTTTAGAGAGCAGCATTATTGTGGTTTTGGGCATTGGATAGTATAAACACATTTAGAATTACTATGTGGTGGTGTTTACATTTTACAACTATTTTATAAGCAAATTTGTAATCCTCAAAATAGAATTAGTTCTATTTGGGAAGGCATTTTATTTTCATGTTCTTCAAACATTTTAATTAGCTATTTTCATTTGTTCTCCAACTTTCAGGTGATTTTATTTTCTTTTTGGTAAGAGATCTTTTGTTTGTTTGTTGTGTTCTCTGATTCTTTTTTGACCTTTGATCTTTTTCTTTTCATGCTTTAGAAAAGACTCAGTTAATTCATTACAGACTAAAAGGTAAAATTTGAACTTTGGTATAGATTTATGTAGATTCCTTTAAAAAGATGACTTCCCATGTTGGAGCAAAAACTCCTGTTTGCAGTTTGAATGTTTTAGTATTAAAGAATTTTGTCTGAAGCCTGTGTGTGTGTGTGTGTGTGTGTGTGTGTGTGTGTGTGATGGCCCACTAGGGGGTGGGGGTGAGTAGCACAGAGGGTGCCCAGCTCCATGGCCCCATCATGAGGGTAGAAAGAATATTGCACCCAGGGGACATTAACCTGGTGAAGAAGAAGCCTGGGCAAGCCCAGTGGCTTGAGGAACAGCATTCCTTATTCACATCAGAGACTCATTGTGACAAGTTTGAGAACACTGAAAGGAAGTAATTAGTTTCCTACATATTATTGTTTGACAAATTTCAGATCTTTTGCAAAAAAATAGAAAAGTGCAATGACTTGGCTGTTCCATAGAGTCTGATTACATGATAAACATTTTTCATACTAAGAAAACTAATAAAATAGTTCCTGTTTCTGTGATATTCGTATTAGAGGTGGGTTGAGTAGGGGAGTGATGTTCAATGCATTATGATGCTCCTATTTCATATGTTTTCAGTGACAAACTGCTGTTACTTACAACTTCTCATTTTAATATGACCAAAATCACACAGCTATGAAATGGCAGGGCTGGGATACTCTGATGGGCACAAATCCTAGTTTTATATTCTCTCTTGGTTTTATATTCTCTCAGTATTGCTCTCTTCAATCTAGAGAGAAGTGCATAAATCCCTACTCCTTTCTCTACCTGTGCAGCTGTCACAGGCAACCTAGACTAAGGAAAAGAGCAAATATTAAAAAAAAAACAACCAACAAACATAAGTAACAGGGTTAATTAATATTTCAAGACTGAATAGCAGGTATTGGTAACATATTAAGCTTGATGGACAGAGTACAAAATAAAAATGATAAGAGAAATTCACTTCAATCTTAGTCTCTTTTTTCATTCTACAAAGTCTTCTTCTTCTTCTCCTTCTTTTTCTCCTTAATAGAAACCTCATCTTTCTTGCTTTCTGATTTGTGTATCCCTGTCCTTGTGTCTCTTTACCAGACCTGTCTCTGTCTCTGTGCCAATCCTGGTCTGCCCTTCTCTTCTCATTTCTTTTACCTCTTTTTTCTTCCTCTCTACTCCTTCCCATCTGAAACAGTTCTATTACAGAACAGAGGTGCCAAGTTTTAAATTTTATTAAAATAATAGGAGAAGCTCCATAACCTTAGTTGCTTATTATTTCATGCTGTTCGTGGTTGATTTAAGTTTTATAAGTCAGTGGCTCTTGTTAGCAAAGTGGTCTTTTTCAGATGTTAATAGCATTGGTGCCTTTGTAGTCTTAAAATCGTTTGAGTAATATCAGCAATATTCATATTAGGAATTATATAATCTCATAGGGACTATCTTTAAATTCTAGATCAAGCATAATAAAAATTTAAAGTTTAATAATAAAACTTTATACAAAATTTATAGTAATAAATTTGTATTAAATACGTCTGCATATTTTTCAGATTCAGAAGGCTTGACTGCACAAATCATTATTGATGCTAACAATGGTGCCGGAGGGATGATTCAATGGCAGCACAGCAGGTGATCCCAAGGCTCTGTGAGCCCTTCTCCAAGCTTCAGATCTTTTACCATCTACCAAATAGAAGTTCAAAATAGGAAAAAAAATACTTTCTTTACTTTCTCTTTCTGTTATTACAGATTTGAAGTAAATGAAACCCTTGAAAGTGTAATATTGGTAGCTCACAGGAGTGAAGAGGCTCTTGGCCATGTGTCCTTGTTTGTGTACGCCCAGAATTTGGAAGCACAACTGGGGCTGGATTACATCTTCACCCCAGTGGTAGGTCTTGACATCTATCCCAGACGACCTTTATGCATTATTTTAAAATTACTGTTCCCTGAGAATTATAGTGACTTATGTCCTACGTAAATTGGTACACTATTATATAACCCAATTCACAGTAAATTAGAACAGATATTCATGTGGCAAAATAATTTTAGTATTTTAGTAAGTAATATAAATTTAGTCTTATTGTAACAATTATTCTGTGCAGATTAATTTTTCTATTGTAACAATTGGTATTGGAGAATACAGATCTTGTGTTAAGGAACTCATATCATTAGATGACCTTCTCAAAGTGTTTCTTATCTTGAAATTTTTATCCTTTATTTCATTGTGTTTAACTTACTGAAACACTTTGTGTTTTAAAAACTTTTTACTTTGTTTCTTAGTAACTTTTTCCCCTTAATCAGATGTTCAGCTTCTTCTTTTCCTCCATAAATTTTACTTTTAAAATAAAACACTGTCAATTTAAATAAATTAAGATAGCTAATTCTTTGTGTTCGAAACTATATTGTTTCATCCCAAACATTTTATTAAAAAATGTTTTTTTTTAAATGATATTATTCCTTTTAACTTTTAACCAGAGTCTTCATTTTTCTGATGGAGAAAGACATAAAAATATAGAAATCATGATTCTTGATGATGACATTCCAGAAGGAGATGAAAAATTTCAGCTCATTTTAACAAATCCTTCTCCTGGACTGGAACTGGGGCAACAGACAATAGGTATTTGACAATTTCTTCTCCATAGCCACCTCTTTCTCATGCTTGTTTCCCTAATTTGGGGGAGAGACAGATTAGAGAGACTTCATGATTTCTACTTAGAATAAAAAAACATTTTAAATTAGGCATCTTGGAATTCTATGTCAGTGTTTTTGAATGGTTATATTTATGTAAAGAACAAAAAAAGAGTTAGTTGGTACTAAAGATACTATTGAGTCATTTCCACAATTTAGAATGTTCAAAACATGAACAGAGAGAATGCAGAAAATATGTCTCAAGTGATGGCTATAAAGGAGGAGGAGAAAAATAGGTAAAACAAAATAAAGGGAAAGAAAAAGAATGTATAAGAGAATTTGACTGTGAGAAGAAAAAAAAAAGGAGAGAAAGAGAAACAAGTAAATAAAGAAACAAAACAAAACCAAAATTAACAAGACAAAAACACAGACCCTTAAGGGTCAATTCAAGGAAAAATAAACATGTTTAAAAAATGCTAAAACTGAGATAAAAAAAAAACAAATGTATGTATGTATGTATGTCTACCAACGAATCACTCCAGCAAGAATACATACACACATGCACACTTAAAGAATCATCTCCACTTAGGTGTTTAAAAGTGTTGATAAAGGTGGATGTCGGTGCCTATCCTCAACTGTCATTCTGTTTCTTCTTGGGCTATGTATTGAGAGTAAGAGACACAACCTTGGTTGGGGGTTAACTCCTTCCTCTTTTTGTGTTGTTCACTAAACTGCCTACTGGGTTGGCCTAACATTGAAGTTGTTTGAAATAGCTTTCAGCTTCCCTGCTTACCATTATAAGACAGGAAGGAACGGGAAGTACTATCAACTGCAGTTTTGTGCAGACAGATAACATTGATGCACTCCGAGTGTGGTGCTTCTGCACAGTCCTAGTAGTGATGTTCTGGTGGCTAGGGCTTAGGTCTAATCAGAGCTTAAGGACTTTGTTGAGTATTATCTTCCCTGGAGAACACACATTCCTAGTGCCAGGCTGATGGCAATCGCTGCCAGGATCTCAGGAATCTCCCTAGAATTCTATTTGTAGGACAGGAAAGCCAGTCCTCTCCACGTGTTTCATGTCTCTATAAGTCTTACACACTCTGTTGCCCACAAACATGGCCTTCCCACACTTAGTCCCTAAGTGTATTCATACCCACTTGTTCAGTTTCATGACCTCTTCAGCTGGTTATGTGAGACACCAGACTCAAAGGGTTAGTGAGTTGCACTCCCCTCTGTATTTCTTACTTGAATCACCATGGGTACAATATTCTCCATAACTCTTGCATTTGTGTTCTACTAGGTACACGTTGGGCCACATTATGGGACATTATGGCAGTTCTTGTTTGATCTTACAGGCTTCTGCAGCAGCAAACTGCAAGGTGGCCTCCTCAAGATGACTTCCATGTCAGGTTGAGAGAAACAGATTTCACAACAAGCACATTTCAAACAAGAGCCTGTTGTGCAGCCTCTGGATAGCTAAATTATGACTTTTTATCATCCATAGGTTTTTCCATGCCAATAGGTTGTGTCTCTCTCTATATATATTACCCCTCCCCTCTGTGGCCAATCAATGCTGCTGCTGCTGCTGCTACCAAGTTGGCTCCAATGTACTCTTTCTTGTTCTTTGTTCAATGCATCTTCATTTCTATGTTTCTAAGAGACCATGATTGTCTAAAATTGAATTTCAGTTCCCTTTTTTTACCCACCTTGCTGAGAAGCAGTTCTCCTGCTGCTTGAGTGTGGAGTCATGGAGCAACTGGAAATGCAACCTTCCTCTATTCCACTATCTTGAATCTCTTCTAAATTTATATTTCAAACTCTTATCATATGATAATTTTTTTCTTGTATCTTGTTAGTAGACAAGCATTTCATTTAAGGATGAAAGTTCTGGACCTTCTTTTCCATTACCTTTGCCTGACGGATAGCTCCAGGACATGTTGAGCAGTAGCAGTGCTGGCAGTCATCATTATCTTGTTTCTTTCTTTTTTTATTGTTATTATTAGTTGTTCAAAACATTACAAAGCTCTTGACATATCATATTTTATACATTTGATTCAAGTGGATTATGAACTCCCAATTTTACCCCATATACATATTGCAGATTCACATCGGTTACACATCCACTTTTTTACCTACTGCCATACTAGTGTATGTGGTATTCTGCTCCCTTTCCTATCCTCTACTATCCCCCCTCCCCTCCCCTCCCATCTTTTCTCTCTACCCCATCTACTGTAATTCATTTCTCTCTCTTGTTTTTTTCCCCTTTCCCCTCACTTCCTCTTACATGTAATTTTGTATAACAACGAGGGTCTCCTTTCTTTACCATGCAATTTCCCTTCTCTCTCTCTTTCCCTCCACCCTCTCGTCCCTGTTTAGTGGTGATCTTCTTCTCATGCTCTTCCTCCCTATTCTGTTCTTAGTTGCTCTCCTTATATCAAAGATGACATTTGGCATTTGTGTTTTAGGGATTGGTTAACTTCTGTTTTTACTGGGAATGTTTTCACTGTTTCATCATTAAATTTGGTCTCTGCTGTTGACTTCTGAGAGGTAGCATCACATCAGGTTGAAAAACCTACCTTCCATTCTAAGATTGCAGAGTATTTTCATATAATAAAGGAATATGAAATTTTATGTAATGCTTTAAAAATGACCTCTCTTTAAAAAAAAGGAAAAGGTACTCTTAAAATGATCACTTGAGGTCGAGAGTTGACCTTCTTTCCAATGAAATATCCACACTCATTTCAGCATTTATAACAGCCCTTCTTATTTTCACTTATCATTGAATATTTTTGTTTTGACAGCTGTAATTACCATCCTTGCTAATGATGATGGCCCTGGAGTTCTATCATTTAACAACAGTGAGCACTTTTTCCTGAGAGAGCCAGCAGCTCTCTATGTTCAGGAAAGCGTTGCGGTCTTGTACTTTGTTCGGGAACCTGCACGAGGACTGTTTGGAACTGTGACAGTTCAGTTCATTGTCACGGAAGTGAATTCTTCAACAGAATCCAAGGACCTGACTCCTTCCAAAGGCTATATTGTATTAGAAGAAGGTGTTCGACTCAAGGTACAGTATGCAACTTTAATGAGGATGAAGCTTATAACTCTAATATTTACAAAATATTTTTTCCTGCATCCTCAAAAGAAGAAAAAGATATTTCCAACTTAGGTGAGAAATAAAGACACGATTAGATTATTATGTGACAAGTGCTAATGTACTATATAATATGTATAGAGGGCAACTGAAGGAATTTACTATTAATAGAGAAATATGGAAATAATAAAAATACACATTTTTTTTTATTTTAAATTCCAAACTTATTTAAATGGTATACTTCACTTTATATGTAAAGCATAAGCCAAAAAAGCTCCCAGCCTCAGTCAGTCATTTCTTTTTGCTATATTTTAATTAAGCAGCATGTAACTGCTGCTTCAAACTGTTTGAGAATAGGAATAGTGTTTTAAAGAGAAAAATCCTGGATTTGAGATTAATTATGAATGTGATCTATCCTTACATAAGTTTAGTTTCCCAACTTATTTTTCTATATATTTTCCATTCCTGTATATTGATTTTCTGTTCCTACTAAACTTTATTTTTAAAAATATAGTTGAAGTTTAAATTAGTTCATCGAATTATCTTTAGACATTTTTCAAGCTAGCTAAAATACTGCTTTAAAGAAATACATTTGGGGCTCGCCTGGCATGCGTGCGGCCCGGGTTCGATCCTCAGCACCACATACCAACAAAGATGTTGTGTCTGCCGAGAACTAAAAAATAAATATTAAAAATTCTCTCTCTCTCTCTGTCTCTCTCTCTCTCTCCCTCTCTCCCTCTCTCCCTCTCTCCCTCTCTCCCTCTCTCTCCCCTCTCTCCCTCTCTCTCCCCTCTCTCCCCTCTCACTCTCTCTTAAAAAAAAGAAATACATTTGCAGCCCTTTCCTCTAAACTAATTCATCTAACAATCAAATAACTTTCTCAATTTTAAGTTTTTGTAAAGTTCAACATATTTTTTGTTCATTTTTAAAAGTTCTTCCAAATTTAAAATCTTTGATTTCTTCAAAGACACACTTAAATTGTGAAAAATACAAAAGTTCAAATTTGAAGTATATTAAAATTTGTCATTGCTTTATTCATATTTTTCTCTTAATAATTTTTTTGTAATTTAAAATGTTTAAAATTTTTTTACTGTAATATTTTGTGTCTTTTTCTCGGCGTGTATTTAAGTAAAACTTTTGTTCATTTGGTAAATTAAACATTAGAGAAAATTAGATTAAATATTTTTGGCTCACACAACTGTTTTTGCTCCACGTTTTTATTTTGACATATAAATAGTAAAATGCACCAATTCCAAGCATATGGATTAATGATTTTAAACATAGTATACACACATATAATGACCTGTATTAGTCAGCTTTTCATCACTATGAACAAAATACTGATAAGAACAACTTAGTGGGGAAAGATTTATTTTGGCTTAGCGTTTCAGAGGATTCAGTCTGTGTCATCGGGCTCCAAGGTAGAATCATCTTGGTGGAAGGGTGGAGTTGAGGAAAGCTGCTCAGCTTATTGCACCCGGGGAAAACAGAAAGCAAGAGGAAAGTGCCAGAGAGAACCCAGACCTTTCCAGGAAAACCTCTATCCCTTGTGACCCACTTAATACAAGTAATCCATTCAGCCATCAGTGGATTAATCTACTGATGAGATCAGAGCCATCATGATTTATCACTTTCCAAAAAGTCTACCTCTGAGCAGATGAGACTTTGGACAACATTTCATATCCAAAACATAATACCTCCACTCAGATTAAAGATATTAACACTACTATTACCCAGATGGTTCTCTTTGGCATCTTGCCTTTTCAAGAGGAAACCACTTTGTAAAGTTTTAATTGACTCATTTTTGCTGATTCTTGAGCTTTGTATAAATAGGGCCTTATAGTATCTATTATTTTGTGTTTAGCTTCTTTCATGCTTCTTTCATGCTTCTTTTGTGTGGTTGCAGACATCCGTAGCTGATCCTTTTTTATTGTTGAATAGAGTTTTGTGGAACAGATCACCATTTATTTATCCATTTTCCTGTTGATGAACATTTGGGTTGTTTTCTAATTTGTTCCTACTATGGCTTTTTTGTAATATATATATTTTAATTGTCAATGGACATTTATTTATTTATATGTGGTGCTGAGAATTCAACCCAGTGCCTCACACATGCTAGGGAAGTGCTACCCCTGAGCCAGAACCCCAGCCCCTCTACCATGGCTTTTTAATGGTGAATCCTAGACTACAAAGACATTAATGAAGTTATATAGCCAGAGCAGGATAAAAAAGTATCCCAAAAAAGGACATGAATTTAATATTTTAATATTTTATTCTGTGTTATTTAAAAATGTCATTTATTTTTTAGACACTTCCATGTAGTGTACCACAGTGTTGAAAATCCCAAAAGTAATAACATGAAAATCCCAAAAGTAGCTATCACATTATGGGGACCATTATTAAATAAAAAAGAGGTGCTGTTTTTTGAAAGACATTATTTTGGTTTCTAAAATGTTTAGTAAATTTCTCTGTATGTGTTTTGCAAATATATTCTATTCTAGTAACTTTACTTTTTTATTTTGTTTTCAGGCCCTGCACATTTCTGCTGTATTAGACACAGAACCAGAAATGGATGAGCATTTTGTTTGCACCTTGTTTAATCCGACGGGAGGTGCTAGACTAGGGGCTCAGGTTCAAACCTTGATAACAGTATTACAAAATCAGGCCCCTTTGGGGCTGTTCAGTATTTCTGCTATTGAAAATAGGTATAATTTATTTATAAGAAAATGTCACTTCTGAAAATAAGGAAGAAATAATTTTTGACATAAGAAAATGCAAAAGAAAATTGAGGTGTGATTATGTAAAGTGGACTTTTAAAATGAATTCCAGACTTAACCATGGCCTGCTTAATGGTGTCATCAGAATTCTTATTTTCTCATACTTCACACTTCTAGGAAAAGGCCTGCATTATTTTGTGATTTTAGAAATAAAAAGCAAGAAAAAATATAAAATATACTTGGTCACTGAATCCAAATACATGACTCATTAAACATATTAAAATGATTATAATTATAAAATTTCCTTTGGAAACTGACAGATATTTATATACAGTATATTAAGAGATTTAGTTTTATTCTTATACTAAGAATTTCCTGTTTTTTCCTGTCAGATGTTTTTGATTTATGTGTGAAAAAATTCAAAAAAGACAGTTTTAAAATGTGTAATGTTAAATTACTGATCTTCAGTATTTTCTGATTATAAGTGTTGCATTTGTACTTAAAAAAACTCCATAAATGAATATTTTCAAGCACACATTTGTCTTGAAAATATTCATGTATCAAATTTGTGCATGTCATTTGGGTTGTATAAATGTAGAAGCATATTAAGCATATACTGGTAATGTGACATATATTTTAAATATGTAGAAATTATATTCTTTTTCTGTTTTCCACAATTTCAGAGCCACTTCTATAGATATTGAAGAAACCAACAGAATGGTATACTTAAATGTGTCGTGTACTAATGGCATTGATTTAGCTGTGAGTGTGCAGTGGGAGACGATATCTGAAACAGCCCTTGGCATGAGTATGTTTAGTTTTTTATGAGAAAAAAATGCTGTAACTCAGAAATGTTGCATGTATAAGATTTACATTATTTCCATGAATTATAATTTATGGGTTTATTAAAAATGGGAAACAGATATTTAATTTTATTACTATATCCAAGAATATTTATTGAGTGCCTAGGAATGTTACTGAGCTTATGGAGCTTAGAATTTAAGGTGTACCAAAATAATAAGTAAAAATCAATGTGGAGGAATCAATTATGCAAAGAACTGGGTTGGAGGAACCTGGGGAAGCTTTAGAGGCAGGAAACTCAGGCATAAAAGGACATGTCATAATTGAAGAACCTCAGTGAATAGGGAGTACAGAAATAGGGGAGATGCAGAGATCATTGAAGAACTTGAGAAATATTTTATGGATGTCAATCTTTTATCCCAGAGTTAATGGAAAACCTTTGAGTGGTTTAGGCATGGGGAAGATGGTATGGCATGATCATGTTTGCATTTTTAAGTGTTATTCATAGGACCGTGTAAAGAATTGGTTGGTATAGCAGAGAAGAGAGGATGCATGGAGATGAGCAAAAGGGCAACAGATGATGGAAGTTTAGAGCAGGTGATGAACTGGGTGCAAGGGTGAAGGTGAGACCCAGATGACTCCTAGTTCCTCAGCTTGTGTGGTAGGATAGAGTGTCTTGCCACTGACTAAGAGATGTGTGAAAGAAGGCTAGGTGTTGTTTTGGTGAGGGAATTAAAATAAATCTGTTTTAGCACATTTTAAGTTTGAGTTCCTTTTGAGAAGGCCTTTATACTCAAAGGAAGGTCTCTGCTGCAAGATAGACTTAGGGATCTGACATGTGTTACTGTTTTTAAAGTCATGGACATTGATTTAACAATCTGAGAAGAGGAGCTCTAGACAGAGAAGGGAAGAAGACCCAGCCTGAAAATTGAAAAGCATCAGATTGAATGGCTAGGGATAGCAGAGTGATCTCACGAAGGGGATTTGGAGACCTGGTGAGAAATACAGGAGAAAACAGTAGATTGCAGATACTAGAAGAGTGTGTTAAAGGGTGGGAGACGGGCTGGGGCTATTGCTCAATGTCAGAGTGCTTGCCTAGCATGTCCAGGGTCCTGAGTCCAAACCCCAGTGCTGGAAAAAAGAAAAGAAAGAAATAAAACATGTTTTAGCATATTTCCCTTTAAAATTACAGTTAGCAAGTATTTATATTTAAATAGACCTTGGGAAAGTTCATATGGCTATAGAGTGAAGTATTAGTACTCCTTTTGTTATCCATAATTGTTATTTTAAGTTACTATTTTTAAGTTTTCTAGCCTCTTTCTCTCTCTCTCTCTCTCTCTGTCCCTGTCTCTCTCTCTCTCTCTCTCTCTCTCTCTCTCACACACACACACACACACACACACACACCATGGGGGAATTCATTTGTATTGAAGTCATTAGTCTCAATGTTTAAATAACAAATTAGAGCAGATAAGTTTGAGAAGGAATTATGCACTGGTAAATAATGATTTATGTTTTTTAGGGGGAATGGATGTTGTCTTTTCCATATTTCAAAGTTTTTTTGGACAAGCCAGTTTCTGGCTGGTGTTTCTTTACTTTGGAAGATTCAGTATATGGTATAATGTTAAGAAAATCATCATTTACTATTTACCGATGGCAAGGGATTTTTATTCCAGTAAAGGTAAACATTGCTTATTTTTTTCCACAGTGCACAAAATAAAATATACAAGTAAATGTGAGATACATTATGAGTTAACTGTTTTTTGTAATTCTCATTTTCTAGGATTTAATGATACAAAATCCTAAAACTTGTGAGGCCTTTAAGATTGGTCTTTCCCCCTACTTTGTAATTACTCATAAAGAAAGAAATGAAGAGAAGTCTTCTGTTAACAGTGTGTATACCTTCACATCTGGATTCCAGTTATTCCTGGTAAAAACAAAATCTTCATTTTATATTGCTTTACCTAAAAGAAATTCAGATTTGTAAGACTGATCTAAATGGATGACAATGTATATTCTATGTTAATGAGTAACAGAACTTTTTGCAAGTTGATACAAATTGTAGCATGTATATTAAACGGGGGCTATTTTTGTTGGCTTGAAATGATGTATGCTTATGATATATGCATACCTAGTGATCAGAATAGTTTTAAACATCGAGTCTTAAACATCAAATACTAACTCATTAGTATAATATTTAGTGCCTTTCTGAGTTAAACTCTTTAAATTTTTATTCCCACTTTTCTGTCTTCCTTGCAGGTGCAAACAATCATTATTTCTGAGAGTTCCCAAGTAAGATATTTTACTTCAAACAGTCAAGATTATTTAATTGTTGCAAGTCAAAGAGAGGATTCCGAATTAACTCAGGTTTGAATCTTTGAAAATGAAGATCTCCACAACTTTTAAAAAAATACTGTAATTGAAAGTTATGAGGTAGGGTCTAGAGATTTGGTATAAAAGAAAACCATAGTTTGTGGTAAAGTAGTAAAGGAGAATATGAATATTTATTGGTCCCAATTAACTTTTAAACAACAGTTATGAATATTATATGTTCTTCAAGAGCCAAAGCAAATGTAATCATAAACATGAACATTTAATAAGAATTTAATTGAGTTGGAAAACATTATGGAGGAAAATCACACAGCTAGATAGATGGTATCACTAAAAATTCATGATTAACATTACCAATTGGGCACTCAGCATCACCCCAGAAATTTCACATTTTTCTAGCACACTACATCTTATAATCTCCTTAATGCTTAATTGATAATTTTTGTCTCTGGTGCTTCTGTACATGCTTCTTATCGCCTCATTTTCAACTAATGACCTCAGTGAAATGAAAGTCACTAGAGGGAGATTACTTATTTTCCCAACACCAAATTCAAAATTCCACTTAAAAGCCAGTGTTGCCCCTCCCTCCTGCTGCAGCGGAGGAGTGTCCTTCTGGAGAAGCCCTTCCTTTCACATGGCTGCCCCTCAGCCTTCATAAGGTTTAGTTATTCCCTCCATAGCTGGCATTTCTTTCTCCACGAAATTATTACAGTTGGCATAAATAGTTGAGAATTGTTCAGTTTACAACGAAATCTCTTGATCTCTTCCCTTTCTGATTTCTTTTTTTTCATTTATTTTCTCTCCTTTTCGGTAGGACGTTGTGAGAGAAGTGTCAGCTAGCTTTGTCTACTTCTCATGCTCACCCATGGCGACTGGGTTGCCAAATCTAGTGGATATGTTTATCACTGTCATATACAACTTCCCACCAGCATGAGACTTAGTCATACCCAAATCTCATCCTCCTCTACTCTTGCTTTGTGATACCACAAGGCTTTCCTTCTTAAGAACTCTGTCTGCTCAGTCTCCATTGCTGGATCCTCCTCCCTTTTCTGAATCAATATGTCTTAGAGTATTCCATAATTCAGTTTTAGTTCATATTTCTTCTTTCTTTTCACCTACTATGGGAAATTTCATCAGTTCTGTAGCTCTTCATAGGAACATTAGGCTAGCTTTACATATCAGCTGTAGGCTAATGTCTTTCAAATCATATCTGCAACCTTTCCTCTGTAGTCCAGACTTGAATGTCTAACTGCCTATTGATGCATCCACTTAAATATATTTTAGGAGTGTGTTATAATGTATATCAAGCTGAACTGTAATTAATTTTCTCTATGAAACTGTGCTTGAGTATTTGCTTTTATCTCGGGAAGTAGTAACCTCAGAAATGCAAGTGCTCAAGGGAGAATTCTGTGATATATTTTGTTGAATTACCCCTTTTTTTTTCTTTCACATCTAATTGATCATTAAGTGTTTTTGAATCTGTGTCTCCATAATATTTTTGAGTGTAGACATTTCTTTCCACCTCAGCTCATCTCCATCTAAGCGTAGTTCTTATCTTTTCTTACCTGAACTGCTAGTCTCCAAGCAAGTCTCTGAAGTTCTCTGATCTCCTCAGATTCATTCTCTATTGGTAGCAAGAGTAATCTTTTAAAAATATTGATTCATGTTACTCATTTAAAAAATTTAGTGATTCCCAATGATAATAAATTTAGCATTAGTTAGTATACTATATATGTAGGATAACCATATTTCTTCTAGCCCAGGATAGCACTGGATCATGCCATGTCCTTGTATAATTATTATTAATATTTCAATCTCTAAAGAACCCCTACATGAATGGTAATTGTATGGTCACCCAAGAAAGGATACTTCATGACCTCCCCTTTCCTGTCTTGACTGTTCAACCCCTTAGCACTGTCAGCTTTCTGGGCTAGTTTTTATTCAGAGCACCATAACCATCTGTATCTTAGAAACTGTCATGTCATTCCTTCTAACTTCATTCCCCTAATACATACATTTCTTTCATCATATCATCCTGACTTTTGGCTTCAGTACCAGTTTTAATTTATGGTCATCATTTGTTCAGTTATTGCTATGTGAGTTTTTGCCTTTTCCTCATCGTTAATAAGAGTGATAAAGGAGGAGGTCAGTGTACCCAGGCTCCTAGCTTAATGCTTGTCTCAAAAGTCCTAACTGTTGACTGCATAATTATTAATTTTTCTTTTTTAAATTAGAGCTTTATAGTTATACATAGTAGTTGCATTCATCCTGAAAAACTCATACATGCATGGAAATCTATTTTAGTTCATGATATCCATTTTTCCCTCCTCTTTTTCCCTTCCATCCTCCTTCCCCTCTCCATCCCTTTCCTCCACTCTGCTAGACTTCCTTTCACTTGTCTATTATTTAATATTTGATTCATTTGTATTATCCTTTCCTTACCTCCTCCTTTCCTTATTTTACTCTACCTTCTGCATATAAACTTTGAGTTTCTGAGTTTGGCTAATTTCACTTAACATGATATTTTCCATTTTCATCCATTTACCAGCAAGTACCATCATTTCATTCTTTTTTATGGCTGAGTAAAACTCCATTGTGTGTGTGTGTATGTATCATAATTGTGATACATATTAAGAATATATATATGTATATGTGTGTGTGTGTGTGTATATATATATATATATATATATATATATATATATATATATATATTTCATTCTATTCCAGTCATCTATTTATTGGCATCTGGGTTGATTCCATAAGTTACCTATTGAAATTTTGCTGCTATACACTTTGAGGTGGCTATATCCCTGCAGTGTGTCAATCTTATGTCTCTCTGGAAAAATACCAAGGAGTGGGATAGCTAGGTCATAGGGTGGTTCCATCTCTAGGTTTTTGAGGAATCTCCATACTGCTCTTCAGAGTGGTTTAGTAGTCACACCAACCATGTTCAAGTGTACCTTTCCCCCCCCCAACATCGCCAGCAATTATTATTCATATTCTTGAGCAGTGCCATTCTGACTGGGTTGAGATTACATTGTATTGTAATTTTGATTTATATTTTCCTGATTGCTGTTGAACATTTCTTTCATATATTTGTTGGCCATTTGTGTTTCATCTTTTGAGAAGTTTCTGTTTAGATCTTTTGCCCATTTATTGATTGCATCATCATTATTATTATTATATTATATATGGTGCTAAGCTTTTTTTAATCTTCTGGATATTAATCCCCTATCAGAAGAATAGGTGGCCAAGATTCTTTCCCTTTCTGTCATCTCTCTCTTCATGTTCTTAATTGTTTCCTTTGCTGTAGACAAGCTTTTTAGTTTTATGGCATTCATTTATTCTTCATTTTATTTCTTGCACTTTGGGGGTCTTGTCAGTATCTATATGATGGACTATGGAGCCTATGTTTTCTTCTAGTAGTTGTAAAGTTTTTGGTCTAATTCCCGAGTCT
Organism: Urocitellus parryii; assembly: GCF_045843805.1. NCBI lineage: Eukaryota > Metazoa > Chordata > Mammalia > Rodentia > Sciuridae > Urocitellus > Urocitellus parryii. The sequence continues at coordinate 6,980,359 of NW_027553586.1, forward strand.
TTGATCCATGTTGATTGGGGTTTGTATAGGGTGAAATAGAGGGGTCTGTTTTATTTTTGTATACATAGCTATCCAGTTTCCTAGCACCATTTGTTAAAAAGGCTGTCTTTTGTCTGTCTAAAATATAGTTTTGACAGATTTTTCAAATGTCAGATGGCTGTAAGTATGTGGATTTGTCTCTGCATCTTCTCGCTGTGGCTGCTGCTTCCTTCTTGCTGCGAGGTAAGGAAGAGGGAGGGTGTGGGTCTTCGTGGGGGTGGCAGCCAGGGGGGCAGGGGCGACTTCTGCGGCCTGCCGCCGCCTAGGTCCTGCCGCCGCCTGGGTCCTGCCGCCGCCGCCGCCTGGGTCTCAGTCCTGCCAGGACCACCACCGCCTCGGGGTCTCGGTCCTGCCGCCGCCTCGCTGCGGCGGCGGCTGCTTCCTTCTTGCCGCGAGGTAAGGAAGAGGGAGGGTGGGGGTCGGCGTGGGGGTCAGCTTGGGGGTGGCAGCCAGGGGGGCGGGGAGGGGACGACTTCAGTGGCCTCACCTTCCTGCCGCTGCCGCCTCCTTCCTGCCGCCGCCGCCGCCGCCTCGTTCCTGCCGCCGCCGCCTCGTTCCCGTTCCTGCCGCCGCCGCCGCCTCGTTCTCGTTCCTGCAGCCGCCTCGTTCTCCTTCCTGCCGCCACGATTGAGGTCGGCTTTGGGGGCAGCTAGGGCTGTGGTAGCAGCGGCGGCAGCTTCCTTCCCGCCGGGAAGTAGGGCAGCGGGGATGGGAACCTTGTTAACTTTAGCCAGGGCGGTGGCGACGGCAGCTTCTTTCCCGTTGCAGGTAAGGCGGCGGGGCTGGGGTCCATGTGCGGGGCAGTAGGGGCGGCGGCAGCTTCCTTCCGGCGGCAAGGTAGGGCGATGGGGCTGGGGTCCTGGGGGGTGGGCAGTTAGGGCAGCGGCGGCCATAGTTACATTCACGCCAGGAAGTAGGGCAGCGGGGATGGTGTCCCCATGGGCTTCGGCTGGGGAGGTGGCGGCGGCAGCTTCATTCCCGCCGCGAGGTAAGGCAGGGTCCTGGGGTCCGCATCGGGGCAGTAGGGGCGGCTGCAACTTCCTTCAGGCGGCAAGGTAGGGCGGCGGGGCTGGGGTCCTGGGGGGTGGGCAGTTAGGGCCGCGGCAGCAGCTAGGTTCACGCCAGGCGTCCACGCCACCGGTGTCCCCGAGCTGCGGGGCCTTTTGGCTGCTCCTATTACTTGCCCGCTGGGGCTGCCTTCCCCACAAAGGGCTGCGGAGCTGCGTGGACGCTGGCAGCAGCAGCGACAGCGGCAGTGGCTCGCCTATGAGGGCGCAGACATTTGTTGCAGTTCTTGGGGCTTTGTTGTTTTCCTTGGGCTTTTACCCTTCTTTTGGTTAATTTTGGATAAAATGTCCCCGGTGATGTAAATATTGAGCAAGGAACCTTGGTGCCGTGGGGAGCTTTGCAGAAAGTGCAGTTTGGATTCTGCTTTTCCCATGGTGGCGGCTGGATGAATCTTCACTGCTGGCTGTGGAAAAGGCTAGGGAGGCTTGTTAGTTGAGTTTTAAATTTCCCAGTGTTGTGTTTAAAGGTTTTACGTGCATAGAAGAGGAATGTTCACCTTAAATAAGCATATGAGCGGTTGACAGGGAATGTTTTCCTCTGGGAAAGGGAATTTGGTAGCTCTGACCCATGTCAGTCTGTGAATATTTAGACGTGTAGTGACTTTTTAACATTTTTCATAAAAACCTGTTATTTACAGTTATGTTGTTAATACTCCTTGCCTTAAGTTCCCCGGCAAATCTTTTTCATGCCTTCTGAGAAAGTAGACAATTCATAGATTATCCAAGGAATGGAAAAAAATGTGAGTGGGTGATTTCGGACAATCCGAGAGCTGGCATTGTAAGATTCATCCTATCCCCAGTAACATTTTCATACAATAAATGTGAACACTTTTGAAGCCTTTTTATAAAGATACAATTTGGGAATGATATTAAGATAAGGAAAAGCTGTTGATTGATTTCTTAGATTAACATTTCTTCCCTCTTCTCTTTCCTCTTTAAAAAAGTTTTTCAAGTGATAACTTCATCAAATGGCCAGTGATAAGCAAATGTCCGATGATGACAGCCCCAGCACCAGCAGTGGCAGTTCAGATTCGACCAGCAACACCCTGCTGCTCCAGAGCCTGAAGATAATGAAGAAAGAACCTTCTGCCACCCAGCGGAAGAAGAGCACCAAACTCTCTCGCAAAACCACTGCTAAGTTATCCACTAGTGCTAAAAGGTAACATTGTCAGGTTGTCTTTCAAGCAATTGGATGCTTTTATTTTTACATCAAGAACAATACTCCAGAAATACTTCATGACCAATTTTATTTGTACTTGAATGAATTGTCATCCTTTAGGGAGCATGAAAATATCCTCACTAAAATTATGCTTCTAAGCAAACTTATTCTGTACTTTGGTAATTTCAGCAAGAATCCTAGAGACTGAATTCTCATCCTGACAGTTTAAGGAGTTGGCAAGGAAAATTTGTGAAACTGAATTAGATGGTACATTGGGGATGTTTCCTTTTGTGAGTTATACTCTTGAGTGAAATTAGCTTGTGTCCATGTGGGTGTCAGTCCAGGCATCTGTGGTGGCAACTTCATAAAAGGAAATATGTCACTTTTCATGAAAGGAAATGATCAAAAAAGTTTATATTTGCTAAAAAATGTTGAATGTCAGGCCTTGGCTTTTTTTGAAAGCAGATTTTAAATTTGCTTAGTTTTACAAACAAGTCTTTAAATCCTGCATAATAGGTATAATTTTTTTGTAGTTATAGTTATCCCTGTTTGTTCTTGTGAGAACAAATAAAATGGAAAAGTAGCCATTAACAATCTCAGGTGTCACTTTGCTGTTAAAACTTTGCACATCTTTAAAACTCCTGGATGTTCTTGACATAGTAGTGAAAATCAACAGCAGGAAAAAAAAAACATTTTGTTGGTTATAAGTGAAAGATTATTTGTTTCCTGCTGACTTTTATTTTCTATTATGGCAAAAAAAATCCATCAATGGGACTCCATCAGTGATAGTGGTTGTGTTGAGTAGAACTCTTGTATCAAACATAAAGTGTACCTATAGCATTACCTAATGTTGATGTTTTGTGGTTTTTCATTGATCACAACTAAAAGAAAAAGGAAATATAAAAACTGATCAATTATTGCATTTTATAGTGATTCATGTTCTTATTTTTCTATACATTTTCACAGTCATTGCACCATTAATCAAACACTAATGAACTTGAGAATATTGTATTGAATAGCAGCAGTCTTTGAAATAATTTAAAATTCTTCTCAGTATGTTGTAATCTTGTGGAGAGAACATTAAACAACTTTTGAAAACATTTTAAATTTCAAGAAAATCAGAGAAATGCTCTTTTTCCCCTTACCTTAAGGCCCTCTTTCCTCCAAGAGTATGAAATTTAAATTTGGGTGCTGTACCTAAGATCAGAGAAAAGAAATGGTTAAGTAAGATTGCTAAAATAGTCCTTGGAAGTTTTTCATTGGTAAAGGTATTTGTAAATTTTAAACTTTTTTTAAACAGATAAAATATTGACAAAACTATTAATGTGCTCTTGCAATAGCTTTCTAATTTTTACCACAGTAAAAGTGGATTGAAGTCATTGTCAAAAATATTCTAGTGCTTTTCCTCCTTCTGTTTTGTCTCATTTGCATATAAGCTTGAAAAGAGAATTTCTTTGGTAAAAAGAGTTTTAAAATAGATTTTACATTGTTTTGTTGAGTAGTAGTGGAGGACTTTCTCAAATCAGGTGTAAATGACTTACCTATTTACAGTACCAAGTGAGAAAAAAGCTGCAATTTTCTGTTAAGGAGTTTGGGTTATGCCTCTGAGAACAAAGAGGAAGCAGCCATGTTAGCATTACTGAAGGCAAAACCAGCCTTGCAGTTACCTGCATGATGGTAGAGGGCATTCTGATTTTCTGGTTATTCTGTAGACTGTCTCAAATCCTTTTTGTCTGTTCCCATTTCACTAATAGAATTCAGAAGGAGCTAGCTGAAATAACCCTTAACCCTCTCCTAACTACAGGTAAGAAACAAATTTTGTTATTTTGATTTCTAAATTGTGGAATGATATGAGGAGATGAATGTATTATCCTTGTATGTATGTGCAGCAGAAGAGGCTAGCTAGCTATGTTTGCTTCCTTAAAACTTTGCAAGTGCTTTAAACAAAAATTTCCTAGGTGAATTAAATTAAATTAGGGGAAAACACTGTTTAGCATGTATCATATATTCTGTACTTATGAATATACTGATCTTGTGCTTCTTGCTGAGATTTGTTTGAGTGGTGTTGATTTTTCTGTTGTTTTTCTGTGGAATACATTTATTCACAAGTATTTTGTAGAAACCTGTAAGGTTTTAAGTTTTAAAGTTAATGTTTGAGTGCAATCTGAACTGATTTTCCAAATTTAGAAATTGTTGAATATGGTGTTACAAAATGTGAAAGCATTAAACAGGAGTATAGTTGTTTTTGTTTGATTTATTCAGTAACTTGCCTAAAGGACAAATTTTATGTGCTAAGCTATGGTTGTAGTTGTTATTTTCTAGAAAACACATTGTTGGAATTATTTACATTTTAAACAAATATCCTAATGACTTGGGAAAATTCTTAGAAGTAAATTAATTGGAATTGTGAGAAGAATCAAATTCAGTGGAACTCAGACTTTAAGATTGGTTGACAAATTGTATTAAAAGTAGCTGGTTGATTTTTTTCATTTGTGTCTTATATAGTGTTCTGTTTATTTTTGAATGGTGACTGTATGGTTTACAAAATTTATCAAATTTAGAGAGCAATATTATAAATAAATTGCATAGAAATATGTGCTCAAGAATGAGAGGGGAAGGGATGCTAGAATTAAGGCAGTGTTATGATTTGATATAAAAATGTTTTGGTGTTTAACCTGTGTTTTTGCTACAAATTGTGTTTGCTCATGTTGATCAGCACCATCTCTGAAGTCTACTTGAGACATAATAAAGAAAAATCCATTTGCTACTTATTGTGTGTGTTAACCAGATTCCCAGATAAGGGGGATCTGATCCTGATTTATCCAGTGAATTAACAGTTTTGCTTATATTTGTAGTCACAGCCATTTCAGTTTAAAAAGCAGACATGAATGTGAACTAATTATAAACAGAGTGGTATGTCAGATCTCAAAATATTACTTAAAAAGTATACTGCTCAATAGTGTAGCCACTAGCCACATTCTGACTATGGACCAGGTTGTTGTGGTTAGTTGAAAATGTGATATGCTGTAAGTGTGAAATGCATACTGGATTTTTACATCTTGAAATAATATTTGGCATGTTTAGTAAGTGTTTTAAAAATTTTATTTTTATCATCTTCGCATAGTTACTAGAAAATTCAAAATTACATGTGTAACTTGTATTATAATTTTGTTGAACAGTATTGCTTTAGAGAAGAAGTAAATCAGTATTTCTTTTACCCTTCTAAATGGTGTGTCAAATCTGTACCATTTAGGAGGTCAAGTTAAATTTGCTCTGTGGAAGAATCACTTAACTTTCAGAATATATTCTGATAATTTCTGTTGATTTTCTGCAAATGGCTTAAACCAGTGTATGAATTTACATCTAGAGAACATAGTAGACATATTGAATACTTTCAGAGCAGTAATTTACTAGTACATTTGGTAAAGGAATGTACTTTAAGTGTTTAACCCAGGACTGTTTCCACAAGGTCACAGGATTATTTTAGATGAAGTAAAATAATCTAAAATAATAATAATATTTCTGTGAAATAGAAAGTAAGTTTCACTTATCGCATATTTTTTTCTCTTTATATACCAGATTTCATTTAGGTTCATGAAATAATGCTTAACATTTAGTGATTTAACTATTGAAGCAGTAAAACTTTGGGCTTGCTTGTGCACAGTAACATGGAATACTTATATCTATTTTCTTTTGTCACAGTCTTTGGTGACTGTTGGCTATTGAAAAGGACATCTTTTAACTTCTCTAGTTCTTTAATATCTGAGTTTCTTTGTGGCTGTGTAAGTGATTCAGGAAAAAAAAAACAAATGTAAAATACAAGTTTCTTAGGAAATTAGAAGTTGTTTCTTACTACTTTGGGGAGAGACTTTTTTCCATACACCTCATATGTAAAATAATGCAGATGCTTTTGTGTGTCTTTGGATTCTTCTGGGTAGAAGGTTAGTTCTTGTAATTTTGATAGAAAAGCCTACATTTGTATTGTGTTTTTGCTTTCATGCCAGAAAATGCAATAGATTGTGGTATTATATTTCTTTTAACTCATAGCTGCATAAATGAGAATTTTAGCTTTATGGTAATTGTATTATTTAGATTTGTTAATTTATGTTGTAATTAAAAATGGGATTCCACAGTCATAAGTATATTTAGAATTTGTGTGTTAATATTGCATGAGACCTTTGAAACCTTATGCTTGCTACTTCCAGGTGCAATTATTTAATTATGGCTTTTGGTAAGGTGTGTGTGTGTGTGTGTGTGTGTGTGTGTGTGTGTGTGTAAACTTGTCAAAGTATGTGGCAGTTAATTATCCCTCAGGGAAGAAATGTTAAGTGTATCTGCGTACATTCAGGAAAATGTTGAATGAGATACAGGAAAACCAGAATTACTTGTACTAGGGAGATTTGTCTTAAATCCCATCTTTTGTTTTAATTAATAAGTTATTATTTAGTTACATAATTAGGTCTAATATACACATCCAGGATGGCCTTTGAAAGATATCATTGTCAAATTAAATGCATGACTTTAAAAGTGTTTGATTATATGTCAATAGGAATACTTCTTTTTCTTTTAGTAAACAAGGTTGATAAAGATTTAATTTCTAATGATTTGATGGTATTTTAGGTTTTAAGTATTGAAGGCCTGTGGGCCAATGCATTTTAAACACAGGGAAATAATATATGTTTTTTGGTTTACTTTTATACTTTTTACATTCTATATTTTAGATTATGGTATAAAAATCAATTCACCAGTGAGCATGAAGGGAAATTATTATGAACATCCCTTTGTTTTACAGAAAGTTATGGACGAGAGTTGTTTAGTAATGTGTTGACATTTACGTTCTGTTTATCAAAGGATGTGCTTCCTTTTCCACTTAGAGTTAGCACTTGTGTAAACAGCAAAAGTTTGGAAAGGTGCTGGATTTCTAAGTTAACCTTGAATTTCTTTTCCTGTATAGAGGGTACAAACATGTACTCCTAAATATTAATGGGTTTGGACTGAATCTATGTTAAAGAAGATATTTAAGAGTAATTGTAAATCCTTTTTGGATGAATGGAAGGCCTTATGGGGGGTAGATATTACAGTTTCAAGTTTATATTAATCATATGTTGACTATCAAAACCTGAAATTAGCTACTATAATACTTGTAAATACTATAATACTTGCAAATTTTGTTAACTTCCCTTTTTTAAAGAGAGAGAGAGAAAGAGAGAGAGAATTTTTTAATATTTATTTTTTTAGTTATCGGCGGACACAACATCTTTGTTTGTATGTGGTGCTGAGGATCGAACCGGGGCGCATGCATGCCAGGCGAGCGCACTACCACTTGAGCCACATCCCCAGCCCTTAACTTCCCTTTTTAAAAGAAAGAAAAAGAAGTAGCATAAGTTCTAAATCAGAAGTTGGCAATTTGCACATAAGAGTAATTTTCTGAGTATAAACTGTGTTTCTGATGGTTGCCATATCTCTCACTATTGTCCAGTGTAGATTAGAACTTTGCTAATTAAAGGGTGATCTTCAGACTAGCAACATCTGTATCACAGGTGTGATTGTTAAAAATCAGAATGTTGTTTTCCCCTAACCAGAAGTACTGAGTCCGAATCTGAATTTAATAAGATTGCTAACTGAATTGTGTGTCTATTGAGGTTGGAAAAATCCTGCTACTGAAGCCAGACTGTTCAGATCCATGCTGTGCCACTATTGGCATGCCACTTTATATAAGTTACGGGATATTTTTGTTCTTCAGTTTTCCAAGTTGTAAAATGAAGATTAAGTTGATCTCCCCATTGTATAATTATTGTGAGGATGAAATGAATTTGTTGAAAGTTTTGTTTACCACATAAATTGGATCCCTAAAGTGGATACAGCATGATAAAAGTAGGTGAGACAGTTTAGCAGCATGCCCTCACTCTTGCTGGTGTTTGCTCCAGTGCATCCACATCCTACTTATTGGAAAAATTACATCTTAATTCATCATCTAATTATTGAGTACATATCAAGCAGTTTGTTTTTAATGTGAATAAAAGCAGGTTTTTTTTAAAACTTGAGTTAAAACAGAAAATTAGCCTAAAAGTGTTGATCATAGATGAACAAATACTCAATCCCTTCCAAAAAATATGTGTAAACTTAATGATACTTAAAAAGAATGCCTGGGATTGGGGCTGAAGCTACTGGCAGAATGCTTGCCTAACATGTGTGAGGCACTGGGTTTGATCCTGAGCACCATATAAAAAAAAACATAAAATATATGCATTCTGTCCATCTACAACTACAAAAAAATGTTTTAAAAAATATTTATCAGAATGCCATGACTATGACTGCCCAGTAAAGTATAATAAATTTTTTAGATAGTTGTATTAGTTACTATTTTCCCCTCTTTAAATATCCCATTTTAAGAGTTTGTGATTTTATTCAGAATGCAGTAATTTCAATATTTGTAAAATTTACACTCATAATAGTATAGTTTACCAATTACTTCAACATAATGTAGTGTAATTCCAGGCAAAACAGTGAGTTGGAATTCGAAAGAAAATATTAAATAACTCATATTCTTTACTTTTTTCATAATTGTGATATTTAATATTATTCACTTAAAGATTATTTAGCTATCATTTCTATTTGCTTATAGGAAGTAGTTGATAATTACAGTAATTCTAATTGTGTCCAACTACAAATAAAAATTAAATTTAAAAAAAAAATTCTGTTTGGGCATTTCATTAGAATTTAAAAGATGAAATATCTTTAAACATTTAATGTTTCTTTTGCATCTGGATCACGGAAGTTTTTGCCTCTTCCCCATATTCATAGTCTAGGAGATAGTTGACAATACCTGGAGACATTTTGCTTTTCAAAACTTGGGGAAAAAGGCTCTAGCATACAACAAAGAATTGTCTCCCTTCAGGAGATCTTAATGAAATAAAACATATATATGTTTCTGTTATGTTTTACTAGGAATATTGAAGTAACTTGTGACTACAGAATGGGAGTCACCTTTGTATTGTCTTAGTGATGAAAATAAAAACCAAATGAAGAGCATGGCTTTCTCACCAGTTGTGTAATTTAGTGTCAAAATCTAATATAATGTAATCATAACTTTCTGCAATCATAGAAAGTAATGTAATTGCCTCTTCGGAAAAATGTGAGAAGAGAGTATCAATATCAAATTTTGAGAAATATTAAGAATAAGGGAAGCATCTGGAAGAGATGGGAAGGATCAGTCTCTAACCACAAATTTTGCACACCTCTAGTTCTCCCACCTCCTACCACATATCTGGCTTTGTAAAACTTTACTTTTTATTTTTTGCCTTAGATAACTTAGCTAAAAATTATTCCAAAATTATGTAAAATAAATGTAATTTTCCATTATTAAACTTTTGTTTTCCATAACACATTAAAAGGAAAATTAAATAATAAAAACAGACATAATAAATTCTTGTTTGATATAATCATTTAAATATCTTTTTTAGACAGCAGTAATTCAAACAAAAAATACTTCCCTTACTTAAAATGTAACATTTTATATTAATGAATCAGGAGGCTAAAACACTAAAATTGTCAGACTCAGTAAATCCTTCAAATATTTCATCTATAGAGGCACAGTAAACACTTAGTGTAAATTATAAAAGGTTTTTTAAAATATATAAATTCCAGGTCAAAATATATCAAATCAAACATATATCAACTTTACTTCTCAATTTACTTCTCTATGTAATCATATTTTGTTGACTCTAAATAACATTGTCTGGTAACTGATAATGACATTAAAATTTGTATCATCTCTCTGCTAAAATATAGTAAACTCTACTCTGAGCCCCTCATTCATAGGTCTTACATCTGTTATCCCATCGTCAGCAATAAAGCCAATGAGATTATTCTAAAATATAAATGTCCCTATGTTATTCTTGTCTTTGCTTTTTAAAGGACCAAGCAATGTACTCTCTAATTTCTCTTTTGCCTATTTTCCCTTTGTTGTAGAATTATATTGTGCATTTCAATCAAATTAAAGTCTTTCAGTTCCCTTAACTGTCTAATATATTTCTAGTTAGGCAGATGATGATGCACCTCCTGAAATCCTATTTTCTTTTCACAGACCTCTCAGTCTCACTCTGCTCCATCTGGAAATATCCAACTCCTCTTTGGGATCCTTATAAAATCTCCCTTTTGTGAACATACACTTTATACAGTCTCCTTGATGACTTGCTGCTTCCCGTCAGTTCTATTTTGGAAATATTTGCAAAACTGCATTTATTACCTCATATCACAGTTATTCATTCACATCACTATTTCCATTTGCTGACTATGAAAGAAAACCTTTCTGGTTTTGGCATCTGCCTTGGCAGCAGCAGTCGGAGAAGACAGCCTGGAAGACCTCCTCTTAGGCTTCTTCTTAGCCTCACTTTCTTCAGAGCTGACCTTCCTCTGGAGCTTCCTGGCTGAGAGCACAAGGCTCATGCAGGTGCTGCAGGCAGTGGCTCTCAGGAACCTTCTGAAACTGTGCTGCCTGGCCACTGCTGCTGTTCCCACCACATGAGTTGCTGTGACACACCAAGTATTCAATTATTTTAATGCAGTTTTTACCATAATTGAGACATAACTATAGGCAATTTTAAATCTCTAAATTTTGTGATTTTAGCTACAACAAACCAAATAAAAATCAAATCCTTACTATTATGTTTTGTTTATTCTGCTTTCTAAATAAGTTCTCATTTTGTCATTATTGCCAGTGCTTACAACCCTCCTTTCTCTTATCTCTGGCCTAGAGAATAGTGACCTGCCCCTGGTTACTCTTCCTGTCATGAGCCTCTCTCAAGTGTGCCATTCTCCCCTCTCACAAGCATTAGTTTCTAAAATAAACATTTAACCATGCCATACCCACAAAAGTAAGAAAGTATTCTATTATTTATGCAATAAACTCAATATTTATTCATATGTCCCCCAGCTCTTCCAAGCATGATCACAAATAGTCTTCCAAATTCCCTGTAGGAACAAACTCAGCCCCACTAATACTTGTTCACATCATTCCTTCGCTTCACACAATTCCTACCTCTTCTGATTTTTATTGCTTCTCTGTCTCTATTTATGCTTAACATTTGCCAACATAGCCTCCATTGCCTCTAGCTCCTTAAGTTCCACATTGAATTCTCTTTTTTTCATGCCCCAAAGAATTTCTGCTGCACCATCATTACTTTCCCATCCTAATAGAAGTGAGAGCTTATTAATCTAATTTCCATATACTTTTTCAAAAGCTTTAATCATAATATTAAGTGTGCTTTGTCTGTTTTTACAAATAGATATCTTCTCCATTATGATGCAAATTCTTTCAGGATTGGTATTATATTGTATCATTTTTTATATCATCAACATCTAGTATATAAAAGGAAGAATGAAAGAATAATCTAAATAGAAAATATATCTAAAGTTTCTAGTTACTGTGTATTATATCCAATATTCAGAGCTATAATATTAATTCTATATTTTGTGACAAGGAACTTCTTGTAATAATTCTACAGTGCAGGTGGACATAAACTTTAAAGCCCAAATGAAAGCCCCACACCACTTACTTTCCCCAGTAATAAATGCTACTTTTGGATTATGCTAATAAAATCTAACCTTCCATTAGATAGATGATTTCTGAATATTCTTGAATAAATTACCTCTTAAACAGAATAAAATTAGAATGGCATTCACTTTATTAATTAGCAATTTTTAAGACAGGCAGAGATACAATTTACATACTTAAATATGCCCATCTATTATACATATATATTATATATACATATATTTTTGTCAGGCCTACTATTTCTCTATCCTCTAATAGATAATGAAACAAAGGTACTTGTGTTTATCAAGTGTAAAATAATGCTTCTGTGGATGTGGGGAGTAGTTTTTAATTGCCTGCTATTACCTATGGAATAAATTTAAGAGTTAAGTTTGATCACTTAGAAATGCTTGGTTTTAATGCTTATAAAAATTGAACTTACACATATTCTGAAAAATACATTTTTTAAATCAAACTTAAGCTCATTTCACTTTCTCTCTTTAATATGTCATCAACACAAAAGCTTTTATCTCTTCCACTCTAAAAAAGAGTATGTTATTGTGGATAAGTGAAGGAAACAGCAAAAATATAAAAATTAAATATTTTGTGTCACAAGTCTTTTATGAGGAATAACATTTGTTTGATTTTTATTTTTTGAAAGCTAAATATGTAAATGCTAATTCTTTAAAATTGGAATGGAACTTATTGATGTCTATTACCAGTATCCTTTTTTTCACTGTGTCACAAAGGGGAAATTGGGCGCATCAGGCCAAGAAACTACTCCAACATATTACACAGGAGAACTTTAAAAAATCTAAGGGAAATTGGACAGTGGCATTTGCAAAATCAAGCAGCATGATACAAAAATTTGAGATCTATCTAAGTCAATAGGATGATTTTATTCAAAGAGAAAAAGTCTCCACTGTCTCTCAGATTGGCAAAATCAGTTTCCTTTGTCATAAAATTGCTTAAAATTCCAAAAGGTAACATTTCATATGTCAGTGACTTGTTCAAATGGCTATCCCCTACCTTACCTAAGCCAATTAACATCACTATAAATTTTGTTCATATTGATTTGCCTTTCTTAAAGTATAAGCAGGAAAAATTCCTCACTGTCTCAAAACCTGCTATTTTTTCTCAATTATTTTGTGACTTCCTGGCTATTAAGTAGATGGAATAATATTTAATGCTCACACAACTGGGGCATCTGAAAATGAAGGGAAGTCCATCTTCCTTAGCCACTCTGTCCTGGGGGATGACTCCAGGTTCCAGTGCCAAAACAAATCAGGAGAAAAACTTTGTCTCAGAAGTATTTTATTGTGTGTTAAAATGGCAAAAATAACAAACTGAGGTGGGTGTTTGTTTTTTAGAATCCAACTCAATTATAAAATGTACTAAATTAATTTTCCAAAATAGTCTAATAATCTCTCTCAGAAATTACAGTGATGCAGTGGTTATTTGCATTTTCCTGATTATATTCTATTTTTTCCTCAGAGGGGGACCTATGTCCAAAGGGAACAAGTCCTATCAATTGAGTGTCATAGCAATCATGCAGAAGCTTCAGCATATCAAAATGTCAGAAATCAGACAACAGAGAGAGAAGATGAACGTTTAAATAATAGAAAACTCTTCAGTAGCGCTGAAGTTTGGTAAAGAAAGAAAAAGGGAGGTGGGAAGAAACTAAAGAGTTAATGAGGAAATAATTTATGAAGAATTTTATAATGCCTTCCATCCCTTGTACTAAGTAATTGAAGTTTTAAGTATAAAATACAGGCTCTTTTTACATTTTGGACAGACTGGCTCTGCTATAGTGTGGAAATTTGTCTTGGATGGGAGCCAGAGCAACAGTGAGAGATCATTCATTCATCCTGTTGTTTCAGGTATCTACTTACCAGTTAATGATGTCTTGATCTCAGGCAGTTTCTGGACCTCAGCATTATGATGGTTCTGCATTTCAGAATTCTGTGCTGTTGGGGGTTTTGCTGTAAAAATGTAGTAGTTTATCAGCAACCAAGGCTTCTACTCACTAGATGTCAGTAATATTTCCCTCACCTCCAGTATAACAATATCTCAATATCTTTAGGCATTTTCAGATGTTCTCAGGGGAGTCTCCCACCCCAGAACACTGATTTGTGGTAATAACAAAGAGGATAGAAGAAGGAGAATTGGAGAATATTTAACTTGTTAACAACAAAATGATGATGTATTGAAAGTAACATTTGAGGGAAAGGGGTAAATTGTAGATGCAAAATTTAAAGTGTGTCTGCTTTTGCTTTTTACTGGGAACAGTTACGGTGCTTATATAGGGAGGTGCTGATATCAGACATATGAGCTTAAAGAGTAAATTGAAAAATACACACACACACACACACACACACACACAGGAGAGTCAGAATATTATTATAGTATTCCAACATAAAATAAAGGGGAACTCAACTAGAAATGATAATTAAAGTAGAAGAAACCAAGGCGAACAATTTTCAACCCCTACTCAATCTCTCCAGTTTGAACACCTATGCCCATCATATTAGCTATTTTAGAATATGAAAATACAAAGAAGTAATAGTAGCTATTTTAGAATATGAGAATATAAAGAAGTACCAGATTTTAACATTCAGAGTTCAGAAAATATTTATCTTAGCTACTTATTATTTGGAATGTTCATAAAACACAATGTAATGTCTTTTCGAAGTGTCTGTGATTTTAGGGATATAATATGGAAAATCAAAGACAACAATATTCTATTACAAAATGTGTTTCATATTTGATGTTAGAATACAACACATTTGTTTTCTAAGTTAGATTCAATAAAGATGAGGAGCTTAAAGTTATCTGGACAGAAGAAGAGAAAGGAATCAGTCATCAGTTAGAATGAAAGAAACCCATGATTGCACTTGAAAGGGTGTTAGCAGAAGCTGTCCAATAAATTCACAGAAGATGCTTCTGCTTTAATAAAGTGTTGTGCTATTAGCCAGGCACGGTGGTGCACAACTGTAATCCCAGTGGCTTAGAGGCTCATGAGTTCAAAGCCAGCCTTAGCAACAGCAAGGCGCTAGGCAACTCAGTGAGACCATCTCTAAATAAGAATACAAAATATGAGGGCTGGGGTTGTGGCTCATAATATAGTGTTTGCCTAGCATGTGTGAGGCCCTGTGTTTTATTCTCAGCACCACATATAAATAAATAATAAATAAAGGTCCATCAACAACTAAAAAATATCTAAAAAATGCAAAATAGAGCTGGGATGTGGCTCAGTAGTCCAGGGCCTCTGAGTTCAATCACTGGTACCAAAACAAACAAAGAAACAAACTGTTGTACTATCAAATCCTTTTGTAGCACTTGAGCTTCACTTTCTCTACTTGTACTGACGGATCAAGGTTTTGTTTGTCCCAAATCTATAATTTGGTGCCAATTGTCTGTTTATCTTCTAAGCATGAAAGGGAAATCTCAGCCTTGAAAAATTTTTTATTATTAGTGTTATTATTATTGGTCTGGTAAGAACCACAATAGTGCTTTTATGAAGCATAAGAAAATTTAGGGGTTCTAAAACTTTATTCTGAAAAAAAGTAATTTTATAAATATTATTTCATGTTCAAAGTATATTCATATACAGCCTTTCATTTTCAAATGACCAAAGAATGAGGAACACTTAAAAATAATGTGTTTCATTATTCACATAGGTGGAAATAAAGTTGTAGCTTAAATTTTAGCATTAGTACTCATTCTCTGATTTTGTGTTATTTCTACCTATTGTCAAACATCTAACAATACTTTAGGAATAGGATGTCAATTTTTTATGTTCATAAAGTTCAGTGTAAAATAAAAAAGAATTATCTTGATTATGGCTAATATTTTCTGTATAATCTTATGAATCATTACTACTGGATTAGCATTTTTCAAAACCAGGATCAAACATGTGTTTTTCAACTTTATTACCTTTTTATACCTATTATTAGAGTAAATAAATTGGCATCATAATTTTAAGTTAATATTTTTTTTTTCACATAATGGATATGCTAAAATTAAATCCATTCCTTTATATAGACTTGTAGAATCTACACCCAATTTTCAGATGCTATAAAAATGTCACAGTAATCTTCATATATAAGTAGTTATATATATATATATATATATATATATATATATATGTATATATATAATGTATATAGGTATATATACATATACATATACATATATATATGATACTTGTTATATTTTGGAAGAATATTCATGAGCTAAAAGGTGTTCATATTTTTTAGTATTTTTTAAAATCAGAAAATACATTAATTTGCTCTTTGATTAGTCCAAATGCAGCTTAAACTTTTCCCATTGTCCTCCATCTTTTACAACACAGTTGTTTTCAGCTATTTAATTGTGGAAACAATAAAGACATTACTCTGAAACAACTCTTAGTAGGCAAAAAATTTTAAAAAAATGTTATCACTAAGAGATAATCTATTAATCTCTTTGTGACACTTGGTTTAATTCTCAGCTTCAAACTCAATAAAATTCCAGGCATTTGCATAAGTTGTTAATTATCTAATAAAATAACACTGTTCTTCATTTTTCTAATCTAAGGTAATATATTACCTTTGTAATATATGGTGGTAATAAATTTATCTTTTTTCACCATAAGTAGTGGACTTTAAATCCAGTAAATTTGATCATTCTGTTGCACATTGGTGTTTTTTATTTGGTTTTTTTTTTTTTTGGTTTTTCATTGCATTGACTGATTTGAGTGATTTTCATATTGATTACTCTTCCTTTTCCTTTTTTTCTCTCTTCCTTTCAACATATTTAAAACCTGGAATTCCCTTTTCTTTCTTTCAAAGCAATTTTTTTCTTTTACAAATATTTTTAGATTTTTTAGAAAAATCTTGCCCATCTCCAAATTCTAAAATGATTTTTCACCTTAAAAATTTTACATATTATTTAGTATGTATTTCAGCATTTCTTATATGTTAATGCTGCCTCTGTATTTCTTATTTAGTAAGGTATGTGCCCTGTCTCTTCCTAATTGTACAAGCATTATTTTTTTTTCAATTGATAATATCACTTTTTCATGTAAATTTTTACTATTTGATAGATATAATACTAATTTTAACTGCAATTTATGGATTCTTTTTTTGTGAAGTCATTTAAAATAATTTTGCAGTCAAATCTCTCATTACCTTTTCTTAGGTTAGCCTTTTCTACATAAAGCCAATTCAATGTAAAATTAAAAATTGTCTCATTAAATTTTTCACACAGTTATGATTTTGTATTTAATATTTTAAACAATAATATATTTGGTTTTCAGCCTGAGAAGAACTGGGTTAAAATGCCCATTTTCTCCATTAATATTTCAAAACTTGGAAAAGTCAGGGATCTTTGAGCATCTTTAAATGGAGCCTATTAGGAACCATAGGGGTTAAATTAGATAATGTGTGTAAACTCTTAACAGATGTCTTGCTGGTAGTAAATAATAAATGATGCAGAAAGTTATTTATGGCTTTATACATAATGAGGTGTTTTAATTTATTATTTACCAAATACATATTTATCGTAGAAGTTTAGGCTAAATATGTCTTTGGTAAATAATAAATTATTTTTATTAGTTTTGACTTATCTCTTGAAGTTGGGACATTCAAAAGATAAGTCAAAACTTAATGAATATAGACCTGAAAGTAATATGAGAGTTTTTCCAATTATAGTTGAAATATAATGAAAAATTAAAAAGTAGTCATGGATATAGGACACATAGAGAAACTTCCTGTTCAGGAACATCACTTTGGTCTTTGGAGATTTATGTCTTCATTCTCTGACTCTTTAAATGGAACAGTACAATAAATAGTTAATGTCTTAAGAGTGATTGCAGATCAACAAGCAAAGATAAATACAAAAATGTTACAGGACACAGTGTTCCTATTCAATATCCTTGAAGTAGTTTCAGATTTAGATTGATTCTAGGCACCCAGGCCTCTTAGACATCATCAGGAACATCTAAGTTGCTTTCTCACAACTTCTACAATGTTGGGGACCACAAATCAAGTCAAGATGGCATCTGGCAGTTTGCCAGGAGGAGTGGTTTGTGAGGCAAGGCCACTGAGCCATTAAGATGATAAGGATTCCTTATTGGCTGACTGCTGTATCTAGATAATGCTAATTGAGTCAAGCTGTGTGTAATCAGTTAGGTATATATACCTCTGCTGTTCCGCAATAAAGTGGTGCCTGCTACCTTGGGTACCCACTACCTTGAGTTCGTGCTCAGTTTCCTCTGAGTTTCTCCTCAATAAAGCAGTTCCCGCTTCAACCTTCAAGTTGTTTATCACCTCCCGGTTATTTTACCCAGCCGGACTGCGGCACTACAAAGCCTTCTTATCACCTCAATTTAGAAGGTACCTCATTAAATTGCTTTTAGCCAATTCGCTTTCTAAAATACTCACATTTCACATACAATAAAAAAATTTCTTTAGCTCTACTCTTTTAACTTGCACTTGATAGCATACAGGCATTCATTAAGTTTTACTGTCAGCAGAACAGCACAAATTTAACAGTTTTGTGATCCATTTTTACTAAATAACAGAAGAGAAAGTGTTATGTTAAGGGCAGTGTGAGTTTAATTTTCTGTATCATTTAAAATTACTTAAGTGCATCCCCAAAGAAAACTAATATATTGATCAGATATAATTCACTTCAATGTTAATAAAACCTTAGCATGAATTGTTTGCATATACTAGCAAAAGATATATAAGTGAAAATAATCTACGAAGGTTCATAATGCTTATATAGCACACAAGAAATCTATGGGATAATAATAACAAGAGACAAAATTTGATGTGTATAAGAAGAAATATATTTTAGTGAAAAAAGTTTGATATTTAATTGTGGCTTTAAAATACTCTTCTATATTAGATTATATAAATACACAAAGAGAAATATTGCATCCTGGTCTCTCTCCAGTAATCTGCCCATGTCACAGACGGGTGGACGGACAGCACTCTGACTCACCCTGTGCAGGCAAGCAAGGAGCTTCCTGTCCCAGCCACATCAGAGGAAGATACAAGACAAGCACCAGTTCACCTGCCATGGTATGAGGGAGGATCTAGGGACCAATGCCCAGAGACACATTATTTTTAACAAATGCAACACTCACTTTCTCAGCCACTGGAAGTGGAGCATAGGTCTACAGGGGGGAGTGGCCATTCTGACCTATGGCCTCTCACCCACCTACCAGCACCACTCACCAGGGTGCTAGGAGGTGCTGTCATTGGCTGACTGCACCAGGCATGCTGGGTCACAGTGATTACTACATCCTTCTTTCAGCACTCAGGGACCCCTCAGTTCCACTGGACCTGGGAGAGACTGGAGGGGGATGGGAGGATTTGAGGATATACTTTAATATGTGTATATATAAGTATTTACTTATTATATCTTTATATGTATATATGTATATATTTTACATATTTATCGTGTCTTTATATGTGCGTATATATTTTATGTGTGTATATACATACATGCTTATGAACTTTATACTTCCATGTGTATATTGATACTTAATTGAGAGTAGAGCTTCTATTTATCATCTTTATTTTTTTTGCATACTGTTTCTTCCATATTGATAACTCTGGTTTGGAAGCATAGAGGGAATAATTTAATTTTCATGTCTCATAAATGCTCATTTCTTTTGTCCCATAATACATATCAGTCAAAGAATAAAATTGCAATACTTCTACAGTATGATTACTGGAAGCATTCTGGGGTTTTATTGTTAGTTTTGGTTTTGGTTTTTAGCATATACTCTCTCATTTCTTTTTTTCTTTCTTTCATTTTTATTTTTTGCATTTTCTGTTTCTTTTTTGCCAGTGTTTTTTAAATTGATTTTTTAAAAAATTAATGACAGCAGAATGCATTACAATTTTTATGACACATATACAGCACATATTTTCATATCTCTGGTTGTATATAAATTATGTTGACACCAATTCGTGTCTTCATATATTTACTTTGGATAATGTCTATCACATTCCAACATCCTTGCTAGTCCCCTTACCCTTCTTTTTCCTCCCACCCCTCTGCCCTATCTAGATTTCATCTATTCCTCCCATGTTTCCCATCCCTACCCCTCTATCAGTTAGCCTCCTTATATCAGAGAGAATATTCAGCATTTGTTGTTTTGGGATTTGCTAACTTCACTTAGCATTATGTTCTCCAATGCCATCCATTTACCTGCAAATGCCATGATTTTATTCTCTTTTATTGATGAGTAAAATTCCATTGTGTATACGTGACACATTTCTTTTACCCATTCATCCACTGAAGAGCATCTAGATTGGCTTCATAGTTCAGTTATTGTGAATTGTGCTTGAGCCACATCCCCAGCCCAAGAAAGATAATTCTTATGGAACACAAACACATTTTCAAATGAGATGACTGCCTCGATAGTTAGCATACAGTGGATAAAAAGGTTGTGGAGCCTGGCACCGTAGTGCATGCCTACAGTCCCAGCTACTCAGGAGGCTGAAGCAGGAGGATGGCTTGAGCCCAGGAGTTCAAGGCCGGCCTGGGCAACACTGTGAGACCCTGTCTCTGTCCCAGGAGTAATGACCTCAGATTCTGGAATATGGGATGGAATCCTGACTGTTTTCTCTTCTAGTGGTGCAACTTCAAATAAATCCCTTAATCTAGCTGTTTCCATTTCAGCATCTGCAAAATGAGAATAGTGCTAGCAAGGACATAGGGTTGTTGTGATAGTTAAAAGAGTCAATGCATGTAAAGTGCCATGAGCAGTGCTTGGCAGTAGTAAAGTAGAAGTGTAGCTCTTATTATTGGGTATAACTTAGCCTTTCTCCGTATTCAGTCATTAGTATTTATTTATTCCAACTTTGATTTTATAGGAAGACTTCAATTAGAATGTTCCTGCCTGGCTTGTCTTACATCCAGCCTGGAGTTAGTGGTCCTTGTGGAAAGGAACCCTTCATTCAGTTCTTGGAACAAGCCCTTTTAGGCCTGTTTTAGCAATGAGCTCCAACGACCCTGGCTAGAGTGTGTTCTGTACAGTTTCCACATTTATCAAAGAGAAGCCTGTGGTTTGCTTCTTAGTACTCTAAATTCCTGAACCCAAAGTGCTCTTTTGGCCTTTTCCTGCACCATTGGAGAAAGACCAGAGAGTTGTTGCATTGAGTGTTCTTGTCTTGAACTGATTTTATGACATCTTCTTTGATCAGTTTGGAAACCAGTACAGGAAGACACTCAGGTTTTCTCCACTCAGAGGCAGGTATCCTCTGCTCTAATCATAGCTAGCGTCAGGTCTTCCTACCTTGTTGAAGCTGCAAGTGTGGTCATGTGTGTTTCTTACTGCCCACTGCAGACCTCTTGTTGTTTTAAGATACATTTTTAGTTGTAGATGGGCACTGTTTTAGTCAGCTTTTTCACCTCTGTGACCAGAACCAACTGTGGAGGAGGAATGTTTATTGGAGGGCTCATGGTTTCAGAGGTCTTAGTCCATAGAAGGCCGACTCCATTCCTTGGAGCTCCAGGGGAGGCAGCATCATGGCAGGAGTGTGTGACTGAGGGTAGCAGCTCACATCGTGATCAGAAAGCAGAGAGAGAGAGAGAGACTCCACTGTCCAGATACAAAATATATACCCCTTAGCCATGTGCCTGATGAACCCCTTCCTCCAGCCACACCCACCTGCCCCAGTTACCACTCAGTTAATCCCATTAGGGATTCATTCACTGATTAGGTTAAAGCCATATCCCAGTCATTTCTCCTCCAAACCTTCTTTCATTGTCCCACATGTGAGCTTTTGGAGGACACCACATCTAAACCATAACAGATGATACCTTTATTTTATTTATTTTTACGTGGTGATGAGGAAGGAACCCAGGGCCTCACGTGTTCTATCACTTGTGTTCTATCACTGAGCTACAACTGCAGCCCCGAGACCTGTTTGGAGCTGTTTTCTGAAAGAACTTGTGTCCTTATTCACAGACTGCTTGAAGCAAAATCCAATCAAGGTTTTCAAACAAATATTAAATGTCTTCACACAATTAACTTAAGCATCCTTTTCTTCTGCGTATCTCTCATTCTATTATATTTGATAATTAAATTTTCCCACTTCACACAATGAAAGGTGAGGTAGCACTTTTGGCCACTGTAGGGTGGTCAAAACCTGAAGTTTGGGGCAGAAATGTCAGTTTGAAGGATGAAACCAGTCAGTTGGACTGATTTCAGATTTTCAGTAGGACCCAGTTCTGCCTTGTGTGTTTTAATTTTTTTAATTTTTTTTTAAAGAGAGAGTGAGAGAGGAGAGAGAGAGAATTTTTAATATTTATTTTTTAGTTCTCGGCGGACACAACATCTTTGTTGGTATGTGGTGCTGGGGATCAAACCCGGGCCGCACGCATGCCAGGCAAGCGCGCTACAGCTTGAGCCACATCCCCAGCCCCTGCCTTGTGTGTTTTATAGTTCCTTATTTGTGTGTTGCTGATCATGCTCCTTTTTTTTATGGTTTTCAGGTGGAGTTGACATGAACTTAAAAGCAGCAGATACTGTTATTTTTTTTGACAGTGATTTTAATCCTCAAAATGACTTGCGGGCAGCTGCCAGAGCTCACCGAATTGGCCAGAACAAGTGAGTGAGTTAGACATTGGCACCTTTCTGCTCTGTTGGCTTGCAGCTGTGGATTGGGGAGGAAGGTGGACCGTGTAGTCCTGACAACAGTGCCACGTTGGAGTTAGAGACCACTGGGTTTGAACCCCGTTGTGCTGCTGGCTTGTAGAGTCATGTTGGGGGATCAGTGGTCACATGATCAGTTCAGACTCACTTTGTTGAAAAGAACAGTTAAATTCCAAAATAATTAGAAGAAACTTAGAATTTATTTAGTTCATGTTTCTCACGTTAGATCCTAATTCAGTTTTAAAATGAAGTTAAAGCCAGTGGGTGCACATGCCTGTAATCATTATCAGCATGGGAGACTCAAGCAGGAAGGTCAAGTTTAAAGCCAACCTTGCAACTTATCTAAACCCTCTCTCAAAACTTTTTTTTTTTTTTTTTTAAGGCTAGGATTATAACTTCATGGTAAAGCTCCCCTGGGTTGGGTTCCCAGTACCACAAAGAGGAAACAAAGTTGTG
This sequence comes from Urocitellus parryii, assembly GCF_045843805.1. Classification (NCBI taxonomy): domain Eukaryota; kingdom Metazoa; phylum Chordata; class Mammalia; order Rodentia; family Sciuridae; genus Urocitellus; species Urocitellus parryii. The sequence goes on from NW_027553586.1 coordinate 7,003,275, forward strand.
TTCAGCTACCCTTTGACTTGAGGTAACATGCCTGCCAGGGGTTATCCTGGCTACAGATGAAGGCCCAATAGTGGTCACTTCGTCTTCCTTCCTCTTCCTCTTTTGGGGAAAAGTTCAGGAAGAAGTTGAGGCCAGATTTCTCTAACAAATGCTCAGGTCCCAATGAGCAGTGTCCTTTTCATTGTTCCCTGAATGTGGCATTTGGTTCTGCTTCCTTTTGGGTGTATTTTCCTGGCATGCTTTTTCCCCCAGCTTTGCAGACTCCTAACACTGCTCTCATTTGACTCCAGTACAGGGCTGGGAAAGTGATCCGGCTGATTGGCCGAGACACTGTGGAAGAAATAGTTTATAGGAAAGCAGCCTCCAAACTGCAGCTCACCAACACGATCATAGAAAGAGACCATTTTACTCTGGGAGCCCAGAAACCTTTGGCTGATCCTGACCTCCAGGTAAAATGTGTTCTTTTTAGAGTCTCATGATTTATAACCAGTACTCTCTGTGGATGAGAATGCAAATAAAAAGGACCAGCATTAACCACCCATTGTTGCAAATTACACATTTTTTCATTGGCCTAATTCTTACCCTCTCAGTACCTAACTACATGCAAGGTGCCATACAAGCTAAAAATGAGGGTGGCATTTAAAGGCGGAGAAAATAGAATAAAGAGAATGAGCTTTGAACCATCTAACTTGGATTGAAATTCACATCTTATCCCTTATTGGATGTATGACGTTGAGCATGTAACTGAACATCATGGATCTAATCTCTTCATAGCTTCTAAAGATGAGTGTGCCACGAGTTACCGAGTTACCTCAGAGAGAATTTGTTTAAGTTCTTTTTTTTTCTTCCTTTTTTTTTAATCAGTGATGATTAGTTCCATACCTCCTCCTTAATCCCAGACCCTTTGAGTAGTGACTTACAGTACTCATTTAGAGATGAGTGAACAAGATTAGGAATTCAAAATTATGCCATAGGATATAGGGATGAAAGCACTAGAGTTAATTTGTTGAAGAAGGAAATATTAGATGGGAGTCAAATGCTGGCTTAGAATATCCTAGAGAGCTCTCTTTTTGTAGGAGGTTTAGAGTTATTCCTTAGCAGCAGCCTTTGAGATAAAATTGAACCTATATTATAATATACCCCAGGTCATTCTGAGGGATTAGATGCAGAGAGATCAACCCCTAGTATCTAGCATGATTCAGGCATGAAGAGAGTAATAAATGTCTGAGAAAAGGTAGTAGCTGTGGGAAAGTCTGCTGTAGGAAACTGCAGAGTAATGACAGGAGTTGGCTCTTGTTTTGAGGCAGGCAGTGAGAGAGAGCAAGTTCCAAGATGGCTTTAAGCCTTTAAGCCTGAAAGATGAGAGTAGAAAGTAGGAAGATAGGGATAGAAATTAGAAAGATGAAGATAATGTACACTTTAGTCAACAGAGTTTGTAGTAAAAATCAATATACATTGTTGTTAGAGGGAGACTCAGAAAAGAAAGGAATTAGAAAAGTTTGCAAGAAAAACCAGGCTTTAAAAGGATCAGCTTATCAAACAAAAAATTCAAGAGGTATATGAAAGGGAAAAAATTACACAGTATTACAAGCAGAATCATCAAATTTACAACTAGCCCAAGCATGAGTTTAAAAATGGCAGTTTTCTCACATCTGTATCTTTACACATCAGCATTGCAGACAGGGAAGGTGCTGTTTTTGTTAGGGAGTCACTGACCTGCAGGAAAGGGTCACAGATTTGGGGGGTACTAGAACCTGAAAGAAGGACCCTAGGTTTTGTTTGCTTGACTTTTGTTTATCTTAGAGAGTAACTGTGGAGTCCTTGGCCTTTTCTGTTTTGAGTCTTCTGCATGCTCATCTGTCATGGTGGCCGGGCAGGCTGTGCATTTTATTTTCACAATATTGAAGAGGCAATTTCAAATGGAAGGTGAAAGCTTGAGAGAGAGGTGCATGTACACTGTAGGTGTCTAAATACACTTCTTCACAGGACCTTGGGAGAGGAGCTCATCATGGGCTGTTGTGAAGGCACAGGTGTCAGGAGTTAGAGAAGATGCTTCCCCAGTGGAGGGAGCTCCAGGCATTCAGTCAGGGGTTTCCCTGTGATATTGGCTGCTAGCACATCATTGTGAAATGCACAGGCACAAACTCTGCCATGGTACCAGATCCTGGGGCCAGTACAAACTATGGGCTGGTAGAGAGGACCTCGGTGGGACTTCTGCCCAAGCCATGACAAGAAATCACACTCTGGTTGTGTCTTGATTCTTTCCTCCCCCCAGACTGTGAGTTATTTATGGTTGCCAGGAACAAGGGTGATAACTCACTGCCTTGTCTCAAAATACAGCAGGACATTTGTTTAAGTTGTTAAAAGAATCTAATAGTAAAAGACGTGGTTCTGGTTTGATAAATCTAAGCAGTATAGAGCAGTGAAGTCCTGAAAAAGGAAAGCAGGTTCCTTGTCTTAGAAGGAGAACACAACAGAAACAGAGAACAGATAAAGATGTGGTGAACACTTATTGAATGCTTACTGTGTGCTAAGCATTGTGTGACGTGCACTTTTTCCAGTTGTTTCAGAAGAAGAATAACAAAAAAATGAGATAGACGTTGTCTTTACCTCCATCTTAAGAAATTTTCCAAACATCAGATTCATGACTCTAATCCGAGCACTCTTTAACTTCCAACTACATGCTCTTAGTTACTATAATAAAGTGGTTTTCATTTAAAAAATGGGTAGTTCCTTAAAGATACGTTGTGAGTGTGCATACACACACACACACACACACACACACACACACCACAGTTTTTAATCCATTCATCTATTGAAGGGCATCTAGGTTGGTCCCACAGTTTAGCTGTTGTGAATTGTGCTGCTGTAAACATTGATGCAGCTATGTCCTGTAGTATGCTGTTTTTAAGTCCTTTGGGTATAGATTGAGGAGAGGGACAGCTGGGTCAGATGGTGGTTCCATTCTCAATTTTCCAATTAATATCCATACTGCTTTCCATATTGGCTGCACCAATTTGCAGTCCTATCAGCAATGTATGAGTGTGCCTTTTTTTCCCACATCCTCGCCAACACTTATTGTGGTTTGTATCCATAATAGCTGCCATTCTGACGAGTGAGATGAAATCTTTGAGTGGTTTTGATTTGCATTTCTCTAATAGCTAGTAATGATGAATATTTTTTCATGTATTTGTTGACTGATTGTATATTATCTTCTGAGAAGTGTCTGTTCAGGTCCTTGGCCCATTTATTGATTGGGTTATTTGGGGGTTTTTTTGGTGTTTAGCTTTTGAGGTTCTTTATATACCCTAGAGATTAGTGCTATATCTGATGTGTGAGGGGTAAAGATTTGCTCCCAAGATGTAGGCTTTCTATTCACCTCACAGATTTGTTTCTTTTGCTGAGAAGAAAGAAACTTTTTAGTTTGAGTCCATCCCATTTATTGATTCTTGATTTTAATTCTGGCACCAAAAGGGTCTTATTAAGGAAGTTGGAGCCTAATCCCACATGATGGAGATTAGGGTCTACTTTTTCTTCTATTAAACGCAGAGTCTCTGGTTTTATTCCCAGGTCCTTGATCCATTTTGAGTTGAGTTTTGTGCATGGTGAGAGATAGGGGTTTAATTTCATTTTGTTGCATATGGATTTCCAGTTCTCCCAGCACCATTTGTTGAAGATGCTATCTTTTCTCTAGTGCATGTTTTTGGTACCTTTGTCAATATAAGATAATTGTAGTTTTGTGGGTTAGTCTCTGTATCCTCTGTTCTGTACCATTGGTCTACCAGTCTGTTGTGGTGCCAATACCATGCTGTTTTTGTTACTGTTGCTCTGTAGTATAGTTTAAGGTCTGGTATAGTGATGCCCCCTGCTTCACTCTTCCTGCTAAGGATTACTTTAGCTATTCTGGGTCTCTTATTTTTCCAGATGAATTTCATGATTGTTTTTCTATTTCTATGAGGAATGTCATTGGGATTTTGATTGGAATTGCATTAAATCTGTATAGCGCTTTTGGATATATGGTCATTTTGATAATATTAATTCTGCCTATCCAAGAGCAAGGTAGATCTTTGTATCTTCTAAGGTCTTTTTTTGATTTCTTTCTTTAAGGTTCTGTAATTTTCATTATATAGATCTTTCACCCTTACTGAGCTTCTTAATTCAAGAGTTCCTTCTAGCCTGGCACAGTGGTGCACACCTGTAATCCCGGTGACTCCAGAAGCTGAGGATCATGAGTTCAAAGCCAGCCTCAGCAAAAGTGAGGTACTCAGTGAGAACCTGTCTCTATTAAATACAAAATAGGGCTGGGGATGTGGCTCAGTGGTTCATGCCCCTGAGTTCAATTCCCAGTAACTCCCTCCCCACCCCACCCCACCCCACCCCGCCCAAGAAAAAGAGTTCTTTCTTTCATCAATACAGAGAAGCACAGTAGCTTCAGTAGGGTGCTTCCTTTACTGGTAGGGAATGGGCTGGGCAAGGCTTTTGGTTTTGTCCTTCTGAATTTTCTCCCATCGCTTCTCTCTTTCTCCCTGCCATAGACTGTCGAAGGCTGTCTGCATTACCCCTTTCTCACCCTGAGAGCAGAGCATCCCGTCCCTAGCTGTCTGACTGCGTCTCCTTCCAGCCCTTCCTTTGAATTCCTAAGCAGCCACTGCTCTGAACTACCAATCTCAGACGTCCTCATTGCTCTCCCTTCCTGGGGTGACCTCATTCTGGAGGATGAACTTCATCTGTCTGGCACTGCTAGAGCCCCACTGTCCTGCTCCTGTGCAGTCTCTGTCTGCCTCCCCAGACCACTGAGGGCTTCAGAGCTCAGCTGGTTTGGGATGTTCATTCTCTGTTTACCTTCAAGTGGAAGTTTATAGTAGTTCCCAACTCCTAATTTTGTGGTAGGCTTAGATTAGGGGTGGTTTGATTATCTTTGTTGACTGGTGTGGTTTTTATGGAATATATGGAGAATTCAAAATCTAGGCAATTGGCATTATTTACAGAACACAGTTCTTGGACTTTTCTTGTGTTTCATCTTTAAAATTTGTTATGATAGTATCACATTTATATTCTTCAAGAACTCTTTCTTTTTCTCAGCTTGTTGTTTTAATCGTATCCTATTCCCATTTCAAGGACATAATATCCTCCCCGAGGACATTTATTATAGCTTTTTAAAATATATCTCAGGGAGGATATTTATTATATCTTTTCAGAAAGTGTTACCCTGCCCACTGTATTATCTCTTTTTCCTCCATTTGCTTTTCCTTCCTCTCCTCTTTTTAAAAATTTTGTTTTGGAGTCTCGTTCTTGTTAGCAGTTTACCTGAAACATCTGGTGTCCTCTGTCTGATCAGGGTGCTGGTGAAATTCCCCAAAGCTGACAGGCAGCTCTGTTGTGAACAGGTGTGTGGCCTTTGGGCCTCATGCCAACAGCACTGGTTGGCAAGCCAGCTTTTGCACTGGGGGAGCTTTTCAGACAGCCAGATATGAAGATTTCACTGGACAACTCATTGTATCCTAAGACAAGTCCTATACCATTACAGTGAAATTGGTGGTTTAAATTGGAAAGACAGGGAGCTGAGGGCACGTGGTACTCCTGGTGTTTGGTGTGCGGATCCTCTCAGTTCCTCCATACTGTGGTGCCTGTGCTTGTGTGTCTGAGTTTTTGGAGAACTGAAAGGGTTTCGGTTCCTGCAGTCAGCCCCAGCTAGAAACCAGTGTTTTGGTTCCACAACTCTTTTGAATCTGTTGTTCTCTTCTTATCCACTTTTTATCTTCCAAAGAATTTGTGCACTGTTTCATCTACCATTGCCTCATATATCTTTTTAGAAATCTGTGTATTGTCCTTTAGCTGTTTCGGGTGAGAGAAAAAATAGATGTGTGTGGTCATATTTTTAAGTTGTATTTGATTACCTTAGTACCACGTTTCCACCCTTTTCTGTACTCATCTAGATTGACTTTATTTACCAGAACAAAATAAAATTGCAGTGTTTTCAGAAAGATAATTATATATCTCAGTCTACCTATAAAAAAAATTACATTTTTGCAGACAGTTTAACTGTTGGATTCTCTACTTGGATAAAAATTTGGAATGTTGTCTTTGATGACTGTCTTGATTCTCTTTGTGGTAGATGGTTCCTCTGGCAGGACCCAGATGAGGGTCTAGACCTGTGGGCTCCAGCTGCCTCTTCCAAAGAGAGTGAAGACATAAAGCATGGTTAAAAATAACAAATGAATATGAAAGAGGAGTAGTTAGAGCAGCCCATTCACAATTAAGTATAAAGTAAGGTTGCTTTATCTTTAATGCCAAGTTTTTTAAAAAGCACAGTTATATGGTAAGCTGAGCATGCCCAAAAATGTGCCTTGGGAGCATGCACAAAACCTAGCCCCGCCCAACTCCTCCTTTGAAGGTGGAAATGGAGTTGCCAGCCCCTTGAGCCAGTACTGGTTAACGGAAGTGAACCAGGAACTAACAATAGGCTGCTGCCTTCCCATTTGTTTGGCCAGGGATTTACATCATTCTGTCCCATCCAGAAGGTGTAAGATTTCCATTGCAAATAGAGATTGTGGAGAGGGGACGGCGGCTGGACTAGGGGAGTAAGATGTTACTTTTCCTGGTGGTCCTTTGGATTTTGCTTCGCTTTCTGACGCCCTGTGCAAACGGAAGCATGGCTGATGGTTCTTAGGAGAAAAATACATGAATAGTCTTTTAATTGGTTCCTTGATCATTCTTTTCTCTTTTATTACAATTTTAGCTTTTAAGTGACTCGGCTGCCTTCTGTACTATTTGGTCATGAATTTCTATTTTTCTTCTCAACAAGGATTGTTCTGGGGACCCAAGTGCTGTCAGCTTTTATAAGGAATGTTGATTACTTTATATGAAATAGGATGGAAGGACGTTGATTAAACCCTGTGAAATGAGAGACAGTTGAGGAATCCTGGGAAAGATGGCCGTGGACAAGGATTCGTGGGATCATAATGTACTTCTACAATATTTATGAGAGGGATGTGTGAGATAAGGATCAGATTTTTTTAATAGCATCAGGTATCAACCAGCACTAATGAGTGAAAGCTAAAGGGAGGCAGCTTGAAAGTCTTTGCAAGAAAGGATTTTGTTCATAACTATGACTTCACAAATAATGACTCTCCCAGGATTCTCTGAATTTCCCCTCTGAGAGTGGACCATTTGAGTATAACCAGAGTATCAAAGAAGAAATTTTAAAGTCTAATAAAAATTTATATGTGGATTTTTCAAAATGCTACAAATAGTTGATTCTTTGCTGTATTTAAACAATATACAGTAATCACAAGAAAAGTTCCTTCTATTCTTTGTGTCATTAGTTTTTGGCCTCACTCAAACCTAAATGATGATGTGGAGGTAGAGAGCACACAACATGGCTATTAGCTTCCAGTTTAGAGGCTTGTCCTGGCGAACATTTCTTCTGTTTTCATGAGGTATAAAAATATAACCAAAACCCATCAGGACAGATTTTATATGGCTAAAAATTCATGCTCTCATGAAAATAGGGAAGAGTTTTTCTGATCTTTCTCAAACACATCTAAATAGTAGATAGAAAAGACAGTGGAATGAGATTACCATCATTACCCTAAGTACACATATAAAGACACAACTAGGGGCTGGGGATGTGGCTCAAGCAGTAGCGTGCTTGCCTGGCATGCGTGCAGCCTGGGTTCGATGCTCAGCACCACATACAAAAAAAAGATGTTGTGTCTGCCTAGAACTAAAAAACAAATATTTAAAAATCTCTCTCTCTCCTCTCTCTCTCTCTCTCTCTCTCTCTCTCTCTTAAAAAAAACACAACTGATGTGACTATGTATACAACCAGAGAGATGAAAAATTGTGTACCATATGTGTAATATGAATTATAATGCATTCTGCTGACAAATTAGAATTAAAAATAAATAAATAAATAAAATACATTTTTAAAAAAGATTTTAAAAAGTGGGAAAATCAGAAACTAATATCGTTCCATGCTGTACATATCACTTCCCTTTCTCAAGTACAATCTGGCACAAAATATGTTGAGAAGAGATTCCCCTCCAAAAAAAAAAAAAAAAGAAAAAAAAGAAACCCACTGGGGTTGGGGATATAGCTTAGTTGGAAGAGTACTTGCCTCACAAGCACAAGGCTCTGGGTTCAATCCCCAGCACCACCACCAAAAAAAAAAAAAATCTGATATTACATCCAATGGCATGAACAAGATTTAAAAAGGCACATAACCATAATGAGAGCACAAAGCACACAAAAGGCTTTCTAGATTCCAATCTAGAAAAAAAAAAACATATCCCAAGGAAGGAGAACAATGTTCTTGAAATTACTTTTCTCTAAGGAGTATCTTAGTATGGTGATGAATGACCTTTTATTCCCCGCAGCACTGAGGATTGAACTGAGGAGTGCTCTACCATTGAGCTACATCTGCAGTCATTTAATGTTTGTTTTGTTTTTGTTTTTCTTGAGACAGAGTCTCACCAAGTTGCCCAGGCTCTCCTCAAACTTACCATTCTCCTACTTGTCAACCTCCTGAGTAGCTAGGATTATAGGCATGCACTATTCTACTGGCTACAAATTATATGTTTTTAAATCAGGAAATTGGCATTTAGAGAATATTATTCCCATGAGTCCTTTCTATATAAATTATTATAGAGCAAGCTTCACACAACCAACTGAAGAGACATTATCGTTAATAGATTATCCTATATTGTAGTTAATTGTATGGAAAAGAAACAATGTAGCAAAAATGAAATCATAAAAACAAAGACACTTCACATAGTAATGTAGATTAAAATGTCATCCAACTATAAATTCCCCCAAAATTCATGGACCAAGATCCTACCCAAGATTGAGACTTGAGGAAGGACTGACTGTATCCTTTAAAGGCACAAACTCATTTTTTCTTCTCTTTGGTACCCTGTGCCACACTGTAAAGAAGCCCAGGCTATCTTGCTGGAGGGAGAGTCCATTTGAAGAAAGCCCCTGACATATGAAAGATTACATGGAAAGGGAAACTACATAAAGCCAACAGTCAGCACCTTAGTTCCGGACATACAAAGCCATCTCAGACCTTGTAGTATAAATCAGGCATTTGCTGTATGGGTGAGCCTAGGTGACACTGGAGCAGAACCTTGGTTAAAGTCTTGACTTACAAAATTATGAGAAATAAAATGGTTGTTTGTTTGGTAGTGGGGATTGAATTCAGAGGCTCTCGACCACTGAGCCACATCCCTAGCCCTATTTTGTATTTTATTTAGAGACAGAGTGTCACTGAGTTGCTTAGTGCCTTGCCATTACTGAGGCTGGCTTTGAACTCTCGATCCTCCTACCTCAGTCTCCTGAGCCACTGGAATTACAGGTGTGCACCACCACTCCTGGCAAATGGTTATTTTTTAAAGCCACTAAATTTTGGAATTTTTAAAAATATAGCAGTAGATAACTAAAACACTGTTTATTGATTATTTGCAGGGCTTTTATTTAATGACCAGTTTTATTAAATAATACCCCATTTATTTCTACTATGATCATCAACCAAACTGAAATTCGATATTTAAAATTTTTTGAAACTGATTATTTTGCCAAGAATATAACCTATCTTGCAAATTTCCATGAGGACTAGAAAAGAATATATATTCTGGAGTTGTGGGGCATTGTCAGTCAATGTCAATAAGGTTAAGGTGGTTGATAGTTTTGTTCAGACTCTTGTGTATCATTAGTGATTTTTTTATAGTGTTACTATCAGTTGTTAAAAGGGTGTTAAAAATTCAAAGTATGCATTTGTCTCTTCAGTTTTGTCAGCTTTCATATATTTGGGGCATATAAATGTTTGGTTGTATGGTGTCATGTTTCTGTGTTCTTAAAAACACATTATGGTATTATGAAATGTCTTTCTTATATCTTATAAAACTCTTTATCTTGAATTAAATTCATCTGATGTTAGTATAGCCTCTGCATTCTTCTTGGCTTACTATTCATGATGTATTTTTATCTACTTCTTGTTTTCGTTCTATTCATATTTTTATTTAATGTAATTAAATAAAATTACATTAAATAAAAATTAAATTTTATTTAATTTATCCATTAGCTTTTAGCTGTATTGCTTTGCATTATTGTTTTAGCAATGTTTCCAGGAATTATGAAATGCATTCTTTAATTTATCACAGTTTTCATAGCTTAAATTGTGATACTTTCTCACATCTCCCCAAGTCTTTTGTGCTTTGTCGTCATACATATTACAGCTGTATATCCTATGTTTTTTACCTTAGTCATGTTTCCAAGAAATTAAAAAAATAAATATGTATACATATTGCCTTTTATATTTACCTACATTTTACTATTTCTAGTACTTTTCATTTCTGTTTATGGTGCATTGTCTTTAAAAATATCTACCCCAAATTCTCCACATTCCTGTATCATGTTGCTTCTCTCATTATGAAGTAATATCTATTTTCCCACCCGCTGAGTGTGGGCTGGTCTTTTGTCTTGTTTTAATGAACAAAATATATTTTTGGTGAAAGTGATGCCAATCCTAGACCTAACACCTTGGGAAGGTGTATACCTTCTACTTTTATCCTCTAGAAATCTAATCAACAAATAAAAAAAATTTAGAATGACTGAATGACTAAAAGCATTTGAGGAGATAAGCCTGACCGAACCAGTTGAGCTAGCAGACATGTAAATGAAGCTATTTTGTCAGTTCTACCTTTGGTTAAACAATCCCTGCTAGAGGAAACCACATAAGCAGTAATAAATACCTAGAGCAAAAGACCCATCAGGTTATGTAAAGCCAAATCATAGAATAAGGAGAAATAACAAAGAATTTTTATTTTAAACCATTAAGTTTATTACACAGTGAACTAAAACACACAGTGCATCTGTTTCTACTTGATGGATCATCTCCTTTTATCCTGAAGAGGTTCTTTTAGCATTGTTAATAGTAGAGATCTATTGGTATTGAATTTTCTTACTTTTTATTTATTTGAAAATGTCTATTCTGCTTTCAGTTTTGAAGAGTATTTATCCTGGATTAGCAGTTTTTGTCTTCTAGCACCTTAAACCTTTCCATTAACTTTAACCTCTCATTTCTGATAAGAAGTCAGCTATCATTTTAGTCATTTTTACCAATGCATAACACACCACTTTTTTCTAATTGCCTTCAAGACCTTTTTCCTCCTAATTGATTATTTACAGTTGACTCTGATGCATATAGATGTGATTTGCTTTGTAACTAACCTTAGTATTCACTGAGTTTCCTAAATCTGTTAACATCTTTTTTGTTAATTTGGGATAATGTTAGCCATCATTGTCTTAAATATTTTTTTTCTGTACAATTTATGCCTCTATTCTTCTAGAAATCTAATTATATGTATGTTAGGTCACTTTGTACTGATAGTAACCAAGTCTCTATTTTTTTCTTTCTGATTTTTAGACCAGATAATTTTTATTGGTCTATCTCCAAGTTAACTTTTTGCTGTTTTTGCACTATACAATCTGATGATAGATTTGTTTCATGAATTTTTCATTTCAAATACTATACTTTTTATTTCTTTTAAAAGAAATTTTTCATTTATATGTTGACACCCATATCTACTTATTCATTATGATTAAGCTTTTCTTTAACTCCTTGAAATTAGTTATAAAAACTATTTAAATTTTTTTTTCTGCTAATCTTAACATCTGGGTCAGCTCATGGAACTTTTTTTATATGTGATATTTTCTCTTGTGGTTCTCATTTTTCTATCTTCTTTGCATTCTGGCAAAATTTAATGATATTCTACATGCCTATAATCCCAGCGACTCAGGAGGCTAAGGCAGGAGGATCAAGAGTTCAAAGCTAATAAATTATGCATGGCACACATTGTTTAATTTTGCATGTAACTTCTTTTTAGTGCATCAATGAGGTTTTAGTGACATTGTCATCCAACACTTGGCCTTTGTTGTTCAGGGAATGCCTTCATGATTTTAATACTGGTTTTCCTATTCAGACTGTGGATTGGGTTTGAATATATTGTTATCAACCACCTGGTCTTTTAATTACTCATCCCAGTAAACTTATAGTTTGTGAAGCATTTGTTTCTCAGATTCATGACACTGTTAGAACTTGAAGTAGTAGCTGATGGGTATCTGTGATTTTTTTTTTACTTGAAGTAGATTGTCTGAAATAGGCATATTCTCCTCTGTGTTTATCCAAACCTCCCTGTCATGTGCACTACAAGTTACAATTTGGAAGTTACTGTATTAAAATTCTGTCTGTTCATGGTTCTAGAAGAGTGATGTTCTCTCCCAAACACTGGTTACTGCAGCAGCATTTTTAATGTTGTAAAATAAGAAAAGGCTCTGAAGGCCAAAGATTTTAAAAAGTCATTTTACAAATGTTATGTTAAATTAAAACTGAGCTTTGCTGTAATACTGTTTTCTCTTCAAAATGTGATGGTACAGGAAAGGTGTTATATGAAGGGGTGATATTGCAGGGGAGCATTTTAAATTGCAGAAGTAAAAAAGTTATAATATTTATAATTTTGATGAGTTTATTTTTATAGGGAAGATTTTTCTCCCCTGAAATTTTTTCTGGAATAGCAAAATGTTTCCATTATTAAAAATAGAAATTGTTAAAAAAATGAGTTCAAAGCTAGCCTCTGCAACTAAGGGATGCACTCAGCAACTCAATGAGATCCTGTATCTAAATAAAATGCCAGAAAAGGGCTGAGGTTGTGGCTCAATGGTTAAGCACCCCTGGATTCAATCCCTGGTACCCCCCAAAAAATTTAATTATATTCTGGTCATTTATAGATGATACTTCATAGGAAGTCTGGATTATGTTGTCTTCCTATAAAGGATATTCTGTTTTGTGTGTCATGCAGGCTAATTACTGGTGAATTGTTTTGATCATATTAGATTTGGTATTATTATTATTATTATTATTATTATTAGGTACCAGAGATTGAACTCAGGGTACTCAATTACTGAGCCACATCCCCAGACCTATTTTGTATTTTATTGAGAGACAGGGTCTTGCTGAGCTGCTTTAGCACCTCCATTTACTAAGGCTGGCTTTGAGCTCGTGATCCTCTTGCTTCATCCACCTGAGTCACTGGGATTATAGGCATATTCCACCGTGCCTCACTAGGTTTGGTATTTTTCTTTATTTCCATATTTCATGGTGCATTATACTTGTACATAATGGTGGGATTTGTTATGTTTTCATACATATGTACAATATAGTGATAAAACTTAGCTAATATCATTCTCGAGTATTTCTCTTTTACCTGCTTTCCTCTCTCCCCTGATCTCTTTCCTCTATTCTACTGATCTCCCTTTGATTGTCGTCAGATTCCTTTCACACACACACACCTTTCTTTTCCTTTTTCCTTTCTGGCTGCCACATACATTTTCAGCATGAATCAATTTTGATTTCAAATTTAGGTCTACCATTTTCCCTTTACTCTTTTGTGTGTGGTTCTTTTTGCTAAGGCTTATTTCTGAACTCTTAAATTAAGTACCTGATATATTAGTGAAGCTGCTGCAACCTGACTCTGCTGGAAACCTAATTTCTTCCAACATTGCCATTTAGCATCATCTTCAGTCTCCTTTATAGCAGTCAAACTCTGCTAAGCCTTAAAGAGTCTCATCTGGTACATTCATATCAAAAATGAATTTCCTCCAGGCTTTTAGTATTCTCTCTCTAACACACACACATAATCACATTGCACCCACCATAAATAGCTCAGACATTCTTGTCCACAAAATTCCAACCACTATGATAATCTTGCACTTTGATAATTTTCTCCTTAACTCAGTATGACCACCCTCTTACTTGAGCTTCATCTCCCTAATTGTGCTTAGTGCACCAGGCCTACAGTCATGTCTGAAATTAATACCTGAAAATGTTTAGTTTTTCCAGTTTTATACTCTTTTGCGTCAGGAAAACAAACCCAGTACAGTAGATCTATAATAGTTTCAAGTAAAAATACTAAATTACTTATATCCTTGCCCATCAATAGTGGTAGAGGCACTTAGGTGAACTTACATAGAAACTGCAACATCTTATATACTCAACAACAATTTCATTGCCCATGGAACGCAAAATTAATTGAAAGAGTAAACCCCAAAATGGATATCTGAGAAATAAACTGGTCAAAATTAGTAAGGCAATCAGACTTAAATAATCATACATTTTACCAATAGCACTAGCTTAAAAGTATGGGTCTACAATAACTAGAAAAATACATGTTAATGGCTAGAGTCATAAAAGTTTCTATTATGATAGGCAGTCTCTTATGATGCTTTAATATTATATGATAGTTGTGAAATGATTACAAACTAATAATGAACATAATCTATTTGCAGATGAAAATGTTCTTCCCTGTATTATCTACAAAGTTTAGATGCACCTCAAAATGCCCTGGAAAAGAAATTTCTTAAGTCTTCTCAAAATGAACTGCCAGGTTTTTTCCTACATTTGACATGACACAGTGCCAAGATTTCTAGTCCTGAATACACACTTTCTATAGGGAAGAGACATTTATCTTGGCAATTAATAGATCATTTATCTCATTTCATACAGCCAGTTTTAGTCGTAAGAAAAGAAATGTTTATGTATTTATCCTGCTGACTTTAATCTATAATCTAATTAGGGATCAACAAACTTTTCCTGAAAAGAGACTGATAATAAATATATTAGACTTTGTAGGTAAGTCTTCATTGCCACTCAAGTGCCAGTATAGCACAAAGACGGCCTAGACTGTGGGTAAATATAAGTTTCTCTGTTCTAATAAAACTTTGTTTACAAAAGCAAGTGTTATTGTTGGACACCGTGGTGTGCTCCAACAGTCACAACTACTCAGAAAGCTGAGGCCAGAAGATTACTTGAGCCTAGGAGTTTAGGCCAGCCTGGGAAATAAGAAAGAAAGAAAGAAAGAAAGAAAGAGAGAGAGGGGGAGGGAGGGAGGGAAGGAGGGAGGGAGAGAGAGGAAAGAAAGAGAAAGAAAGAAAGAAAGAAAGAAAGAAAGAAAGAAAGAAAGAAAGAAAGAAAGAAAGAAAGAAAGAAGAGAACAATTTAAAAAAAAACAGTGTCAGGCTCATCACTGTACCAGAGTATTAATGTTTATGCTCACAATAGATGTTTGGCTAGGCTGTATACATACATACATACATACATACATACATGAAAGCAATTCTGTTCTTTTGTTTGCTTTCTTTTATTTTTTCCATTTTTTTGTTGATACATTATAGTTGTAAATGATGGCAGTATTTGTCATTACATATTTCCACATGCACAATATAACACTACAGTTTGGCCAATATCATTCCCCAGTATTTTCCCTTCACTCCTCCCTCTCCTGGTCCCTTTCCTACACTCTACTGATCTCCTTTTGATTTTCACTTTTCCTTTTTCCTCTCTTGCTTCCACATCCAAGAGAAAACATATGCTCCCTTGATCTTATGAGTTTAGCTTATTTTGTGTAACAGAATGTTCTCAAGTTTCATCCGTTTTCCAGCAAATGACATAATTCACCTTTACGGCTGAATAAAGCTCCATTTTGTGTATATGCCACATTTTCTTTATTTATTCATCCTTGATAAGCACCTAGTTTGGTTCCATAGTTTGGCAACTGTGAATTGTGCTGCTATAAACATGGGTATGCATGTACTACTCTAGTATTATGACTTTAATTCTTTAGGATAAACATTGAGTAGTTGTATAGCTGGGTTATATGGTGGTTTCCTGCCTAGTCTTTTGAGGAACCTCCATACTGATTTCAATAGTGGTTATATTCATTTACAATCCTATCAACAGAGAAAAAAAGTGTCCTTTCTTCTCCACATTCTCTCTAGCATTTATTATTGTTCATATTCTTTTTTTTAAGTAGTTGGACACAATACCTTTGTTTTTATTTATTTATTTTCAATGTGGTGCTGAGGATCAAACCCAGGGCCTCGCATGTGCTAGACAAGCAATCTGCTGGTTTTTTTTTTTTTAAGGGGAGAGAGAGAAAGAGAGAGAGAGAGAGAGAATTTTAACATTTTTTTTATTTCTTAGTTTTCGTCAGACACAACATCTTTGTTTGTATGTGGTGCTGAGGATCGAACCTGGGCCACGCGCATGCCAGACGGGCGCGCTACCGCCTGAGCCACATCCCCAGCCCCAGCAGTCTGCTGTTGAGCCACAACCCCAGCCCCATATCGTTCATATTCTTGATGGCTGCTATTCTGACTAGAGTGAGATGAAAGCTCACTGTAGTTTTGATTTGCATTTCCCTAATTGCTAATGATGTTGAACATTTTCATAGATTTGTTGTCCATTTTTATTTCTTCTTTTGAGAAGAATCTGTTTAATTCATTTGCCCAATTAAGCTAGGTTTTTTGAGGTTTTGGTATTAAGTTTTTTAAAGTTTCTTATATAGTCTGGATATTAATCTTGTGTCAAAAGAGTAGTTAGCAGGGCTGGGGATGTGGCTCAAGTGGTAGCACGCTGGCCTGGCATGTATGCAGTCCAGGTTCGACCCTCAGCACCACATACAAACAAAGATGTTGTGTCCACCGAAAACTAAAAAATAAATATTAAAAAATTCTCTTTCTCTCTTTTTTCTTTTAAAAAAAGAGTAGTTAGCAAATATATTTTCTCCCATTCCATAGGTTCTTTCTTCATGTTACTAATTGTTTCCTTTGCTGTGCAGAAGCTTTTTAATTTGATGCCATTCTGTTTATTAACTTTCCTCATTATTTTCTGAGCTTTAGGAGTTCTAATAAGAAAATCATTGCCTGTACCTATATGCTGGAGTCTCAAACCTATATTTTCTTCCAAGGATTTGCATAGTTTCTGGTCTAATTCCTGGGCTTTTGATCTCTTTCAAGTTTGTACAGGGTCTAGTCTTATTTGTCTACATATGGATAACCAATTTTCCTGGCACCATTTGTTTAAAGCCTGTCTTTTCTCCCAATATGTTTTTGGCATCTTTGTCAAGAATCAGATGACTGTTAACTGTGTTGGATCTTTTTCTGTGTCTTCTCTTCTTTCCCATTGGTGTATGTATCTGGTTTTATGACAGAGCCATGCAGTGGTTATTTCAATAGCTTTGTAGTATAATTTGAAGTCAGATATTATGATGATGCCTCCAGCTTGCTTATTGACTTAGAATTTTTTTGGCTATTCTGAATATTTTATTCTTCCAAATGGATTTCAGGACTGTTATTTCTAGGTCTGGAAAAATGACATTTTATTATTATTATTATTATTATTATTATTATTATTATTATTATTTTAAATTTATATATGTCGACAGAATGCTTTACAATTCATATTACATATATAGAGCACAATTTTTCATATCTCTCGTTGTATACAAAGTATATTCACACCAATTCGTGGGTATTTTGATGGGAATTGCATCAAATCTGTATGTTGCTCATAAAACCAATTTCAAACATATACAATCATATTAGTAGAGATTTTAGTGTCCAAAAAGAGATCTACTAAACAATAATTACTGGGCTGGTTTGGTGACTTGTAGTCCTAACTACTCAGAAGGCCAAGCCAGGAGGATTGCTTGAGTCCAGGAGTTGGAGATCAGGTTAGGCAACATAGCAAGACCCCCATCTTAAAAATAATAATAATTACTGATGTCAAAACACATCTCAATCATTATGATAGTCACTAACTCTTCATTGTTTTCCTTGAAACTCTAATATACAATTAGTGAATGTCAATTTAGGACTAATTGTGCTGTTTTATAGAGGAGAAAGCTGATTATAATAGTAAATGAAATCAGCTATCATGAACTGATTTGTGTTTATTTAATTACAATTATCATGCTGATGACTCTACATATTAAGTCTCCACCTATAGTCCCCTACGTGCTAATTTTAAAAACATGAGTTTTCATTAAAAATAAGAAAAGAAACCCCTCCATATGCATTTCAATAATTCAAATTGTATCATAATTTGACTATTAAGACAAGGGAAAATCAATGCAACTAATTCAGATTTAAATTCAAGATTACACAGTGCAAAAGAGGAAATAGTCTTGGAAAGGGAACTATAAAAATATAAGATACCTCTTAGAGGTCAGAAAAAAGAAATTCAAAAATGTGATTTTTTTTAAAGGTAGTGTTAACTTGAAGTGGAAAACAAAAAGCAAAAAACCTTTGAAGCAAAGTCGGTTGTGTTTACAAGGGCCTTTGAGTTTCTTTGATGTTTTAGTGATTCTGGTTTTTAAAATGTTGATTTGTGGAGGATGGGCACAGGGGATTGAATCTAGGTGCTTAACAACTGATCCACATCACCAGCCCTTTTTTACATTTTTTAAAATTTTGAGATAGGAAATCCATAAATTACTTAAGGCCTTGCTAAATTGCTGAGGGTGACTTTGAACTCAAGATCCTCCTGCCTCAGCCTCCAGAGCCACTGGGATTACAGTGTGCATCATGAAGCCGGGCCTTAAATGTTGATTTTATAATCCTTTCTTTTTAGCTGATAAGAGAAATTACAAAATACAGAATACTTGCAAACTACAAAATATAGGATACTTACAACTAAAGGTGCTTTTGTTCAATGATCAGAGTTTAACGTTTCAAGCAGTGACTCTCAAACTGGGAGAGTGATACTAGTCTTATCAAGAGAAGTTTAGAAATGCCTGGGGGCACTTTGTTGTTGTTTCACCATGACTGAGGAAACTACTAACATTTTTTGGCCAGGCCCATAGATAGTATATAACCTTCAGCTAGTAGAAACAGTCCAAACCAAAGTACCAGTAGAGTTCTATCAAGAAACCCTGGTGCAAAGAAGTAATCTACCAAGGAAAACACAGTTGCAGTTAAGTAAGAGAACAGAGCAGGTGCTGGGTGCAGTGCTGCATGCCTGTAATCCCAGTGGCTCTGGAGGCTGAGGCAGGAGGATCCTGAGTTCAAAGCCAGCCTCAGCAAAAGTAAGGCCCTAAACAATTCAGTGAGACCTTATCTCTAAATAAAATACAAAATAGGGCTGGAGATGTGACTCAGTGATCTAGAGCCCTTGAGTTCAATCCCTGTTACCAAAGAAAAAGAGACCACCCAGGTGATTTGTTTGTACCAGTAGGTCTACCTAAAACGAAAAGGGATTTTATGCAGTCAAATTGTTTTATTATCCATTTAAATATAATTCTTTATTTCTTTATGTTTGTCAAGAAGTAAATATATTTAAGATAACAATGAAAAATAATAAAAGAATGACAAGTGTAGGAGCCTAATGATGACTTACACTTTTTGATTACAGACTTGACATTCATCTGAAATGACAATGCAATCCCTAGCTATTGCAACAGAAATCTTAACCTCTGAGTGAAAAAAAAGAGGGATGTTCAGATACCTTCAATCATCTTTTCTCACTTCTGTGTAAGTACCAAGAGAGGTTGGCCAAAAATATTTTAAAACTTAAAACATACTATTAAACTTGGCTTTTCTTTAAAATAAGTGCAAATATATGATATGTCCTAGTGTTAATTTACAATCCCTACTTTCTTATGCTGTGACTGTCTTTAAATGTGCCCAGTTTGAACTGAGATGTGCCATAAGTCAGATATCAAAGACTTATTATGAAGAATGTAAAATAACAGTTATATTTTTATTTTGATTACAAGTTAAAAGGATGACATTTTGAATATATTGAATTATGTAAAATGTATTATTAAATGAAGCTCATCTGTCTTATTTTTTAAAATATGACTTCTAGAAAATTTAATTTACATGTAGAGTTAATATTATATTTCTATTGGTGGTTCTAAGGGATCAGTGAGAAATAAGAGAAAGATCATGTTCAGATTCTCTATTTCATCATTTGGGTTTGATGTCGTTCACTGATCCTCTTATGTATTCCAAACCATTTCAAATTTCATGTGGATTTGGGTAAGACTGAGCTTTCATACTAATCACAGAGAACTTACTTTCCCATATATGTTTGTTCAGTGTCCCCCACTGAGTATAGTCTTCATAATAGTGTTTATGGTCCTGTTTCTAATTTTATACTGCATGCATCAGTTAAAATGCTGAAGATTCAGGGAGGGTTTGCTTTGCTTCAGTGTATGCTCTGGTAGACTATATGTTATCCTGAAGAACATATTTTCTCCTCCACTCTCCCTGTCTCCTCCAAGAGGTGCTTGTGATCTTCCAAGCACACTTTGGGAGGATGTTATCAGCCTTACTTTGTTTCAGTGAGAAGAGAACAGTTTCCAGAGTAGGCACTATCTAAAAATGTCTCCTTAGTGATGAAAGCATTTATTGCCAAGACTTTTGTTGCTTTGTCAATTGTCTATATTGGCTGTAACCACCAGGGTTTTGCTGTTTAATTATTTAAACCACATAAATGGGCAATCTTTCATATATTATTTCATTTTCTTCTTAAAAAATTAATTATAAAATTTTAACTTTGACCCATATTTGTATAGATGAAATATCTGAGACTCAGAAAAGTTAATGATTTTACTATAGTCACACAATTAGACTTCTGACTCTTACTACAATCTTTTTGGCTATATTCCTTACTTCTGCTGCTGTTCTGGTAAGGAAGTAATTTATATTTCTGAAAACTAAATGGATAAAGCCCAACAGAGCACTGTGGAAATTGAGATGTGCAGGCCACAAGTCCCCAATATCTGTTCTGCATTTATTTCAACACACCAAATATTTGACCTCCGTGAAAAGAATGCCAAGGTAAATTAGGCAGAACCAGAAACAGGAACTCATATACATGCCATATATTAGTGGCAATTTCAGATGTTTGAGTTTCTTTCTTTGTACAGTTGAAAGTGGAATAATATTTGTCAGGGCTAGACAAACAGTAGATGCTGGCAGAAGACCTTGCCTTGTATATGACTCACTTCCATTAATACAGTACACTTCAACATGGCTTTTTAATTGTGGGGAGTGCCTCAGCCCTACTGGTCATGCCCAGCCTAAACCTCCATCTTCCCTGGATTTAAGGACAAGATACTTGTTTAAATTCCACTTAAGTTATATGATCCCTTTACTTAAAGTCTAATATTTTATGCATTTTTATTGTATTAAGTCTAAATCTTTATGCTTGATTTTCAAGGAATTTCATAATCTGACCTAAGCACACAAATATGTCATCCTTTATAGAATCCTTTCCTCTTAGCAAAATGAGGTGTCCTTACTTTCTTTAAACATACTTCTTTCTGCTGAGTCTTTCTTATGCTGTTTAATTCACTTGCCTTTTATTCTCTTTTTAGAATCTGAATCCTATGTACTTATCCAGGTCTAGCTCAAATCCCAAGACTCATCTCTTACTTTTAACTCTTTAGTGTTTACAATTTGTACCAAAATACATTTTAGCATTTATTTTGTGGCAGAGTAGGGCCCTTGCCACCCTCCCACTACACTAACTTTTACCAAGGAGGAAACTGGTGTTACCAAGAAAGACCTGTTTATTTTTTAGGAGTTCCCATTCTCGAGATTATAGTGAGGATCTAGAGTCACCTCCACCCTTGGAGATAGATCCAAGATTGGGGTCCTTCGGCACAGGTGTAAAGGTTGATCCATTGCCTAAACCTCTTACACTGGCACAGAAGATGATGTACACACACACACACATACACACACACATACACACACACACCAAAACTCAGAAAGAAAGGAAGGAAGGAAGGAAGGAAGGAAGGAAGGAAGGAAGGAAGGAAGGGCAGAGAAAGAAGGAAGGAGACCCTTTGAAATCCATTGAGAAATGATACTGTTCTGGTCAACCTGACAGAAAATGGATATTTGTTGTCATTTTCTGACTTACCATATTGTGACCAAGCATAGTGCTTTTATTTTTATTATTTTTTTACTAAGACCTTTACTAGGATTCACCTGGTTTATAACTTTCTACCTTTAAATATAACTGAATCTGCTGGAAGGTGGTGGCAGAGTCTGTAATCCCAGATATTCAGGAGGCTGAGGCTGGAGGATCACAAGTTTGAGGTAAACTTGGGGAACTGAGCCAGACTCTGTTTCAAAATAAAAACTAAACTGGGCATAGTGGCACATACCTGTAATCCCAGCGGCTCAGAATGGTGAAACAGGAGAATTGGTATTTCAAAGCCAACCTTAGCAACTTAACGAGGCCCTGAGTAACTCATTGGGACCTATCTCTAAATAAAATACAAAAGAGGGCTGGGGATGTGGCTCAGTGGTTGAGTTCCTAAGAGTTCCATCTCTGATAGCAAAAAAAAAAAAATTAATAATAGATGAATAAATAAAATAAAAAGGGCTGGGGATGTAGCTCAGCAGTAGAGCACCCCTGGATATTTGTACTAGGGAGTACAAAAAAAAGAATTTTCAATGCATATTACTTTTTGTCTAGTTTATTTCATTCAGAATCTCCCTGTTTTTGCTATTATCAATAGTTCTTTATTCTTGCTAAGTATGTTTCCAAAATTTATTATCTATTTTCCTATTGATATACATTGGGGATTTTTTTTAAGTAAACCAGGTTATATTTATACATTGGGAAACTATTAAGCAATGAAAATAAGAAGTACATTCATAGTCAACAACTTGGATAAATCTTATAAAAATACATATGGAGCTAAAAAAGCCACATACCAAAGAACACATGTGTATGATTACACTGTATAAAGTAACAAAACAGGCAAAACTAATCCTTGTTATTAGAAGTTAAAATTGTGCCTAACTCTGGGGGAGCGGAGGGAATAATTAGGGGAGCAATGAGAAAGGTCTCATGAAGGTGCATTTGATGTCCAATTTCTTGACCTGGGTTAGGGTTCAGTGGATATGTTTACTTTGTGATAATTCATTGTGCTATACGTGATTTTCTTTTGTCTGTTATATTTAATAAAAGAGAAGCTCTATTAACAGTAAAAAAAATCAATCTCTACATTCATGTAATAGTTAGTAATCAAATGCCTACTATATGGTTAATATGAGTATAAGGGTTCTGAGGCATGTAAGACAGACATGTTCCCACAGTCCAACATTGGGGATTTTTTGACTATTACAAATAAAACCACCATGAATAGGTGGATGTATGCTTTTATTTCTCTGGAGTAAATATCTCGACAGATGTGATTTAATTTTTAAAGCAACTGCCAAACAGTTTTCTAACAGTTTGTGCCATTGTTTATACTACATGTTATAGTCTGCAGTTCTAAGAGAGATACCATAGTCTTCATCTTTGTCAACATTTGTTATGATGAGTCTAAATTTTGTCCATCCTACTGTATGTGTAATAACATTGCAGTTTTGATTTACATTTCAACTTATGTTGGATATCCTTTCATGTGCACATTCACCATATTTGTATCTACTTTGGTGAAGAAAAAAAAAATCTTCTGCCCATCTTTTCAAATTGGGTGATTTTTCTTATTAATAACTTGTAAGAATCATTTGTATATCCTAGCTATCATTCTCTTGAGAGATATATGTTTTGCCAATACTTTGTCCTAGTCTGTCAGCTTACCTTTCCATTTCCATAACAATATAGAATAGACAAAGTTTGTTTTTGTTGTTGTTTTTGGTACTGGGGATTGAACTCAGGGTCATACCACCACTGAGCCACATCCCCAGTCCTATTTAGTATTTTATTAAGAGACAGGGTCTCACTGAGTTGCTTAGTGCCTCACTTTTGCTGAGGCTGGCTTTGAACTTGCAATCCCCCTGCCTCAGCCTCTTGAGCCACTGGTATTACCGGTATGCACCACCACGCCCAGCATGAGACAAAGTTTTTAAGTCTGATTTATTTCTGAGAGGAGAGAGAGAAAAAAGAGAGCATGAGGCAGAGAGAGCTAGTTAGTTTTAAAAGTCTCTGCCAAGCAGCTTTTTATATTTTCTTCTAGAAGTTGTATAGGTTTAGCTGCTACATTTAGGTCTGTAGTCTATTCCTACCAGTAGTGTATGAGGGCTCCCATTGATCCACATCCTTGCCAACTTATTAATATCTTTTTGATTATAACCATCTTAATAGATGTGGAGTAGTATCTCACTGAGGTTGTACATTTCCCTAATGGTGCTGGGTATCCTTTTATTTGCTTATTTGCTTTTGCATATTTTCTTTGGAGAAATATCTATTCTAATTTCTTGCCATTTGTCTTTTCATATTGAACAGTAAGGATTGCTTGTATATTCTAGGTAGTTATATTCTAACTACATGAATTGTAAATATTTTCTTCTATGATTGTGTTTTCACTTTCTTCGATGGTAGCCTTTAAAAGTTCTAAATTTGATGAAGTTCATTACTTTATTATTTTTTTTTTCTTTTGTTGCTTGGGCCTTTGGTGTCTTAACTACAAAGTCATTGTCTACACCAAGATTTACCTATGCTTTCTTACATTTAGTTTTGGTTCTTACATATATATGTGTTGTCCATTTTGAATTCTTACATTTATGTCTGTGGTCCATTTTGAGGTAATTTTTATGTGGGGTAGGGTTTAACTTAATTCTTTTGCATTAAAGACTACATCAGGGGCTGGGGATGTGGCTCAAGCGGTAGTGCGCTCGCCTGGCATGCGTGCGGCCCGGGTTCGATCCTCAGCACCACATACCAACAAAGATGTTGTGTCCGCCGAGAACTAAAAAATAAATATTAAAAATTCTCTCTCTCTCTCTCTCTCTCTCTCTCTCTCTCTCTCTCTCTCTCTCTCTCTCCTCTCTCACTCTCTCTTTAAAAAAAAAGACTACATCATTTTGAAATATATTTTCATTTGGAATGCAATTCTAGGATGTCAGTGTTTTTTTTCTTTCAGAACTTGAAAATGTTGATGTACAGTTTTCTGGTTTGCATGGTTCTTGAATGAATTTTGACATTTTACTTTCACTCCTTTGTACATAATGGTATCTGTTTCCTGTAGATGCTTTTCAATTTTTTTCTTAGCACTGGTTTTAAGCATTTAGTGTATATTTGTGTCATCTTTATAATTTTTCTTATTCATTGAGCTTTTTGAATATGAGTGTTCATCAGATATAGAACATTTTTATTATTTCTTCAAATGTGTTTTTCCCACCTCTTTTAGGAACTACCATAACATATATATTGGACTGGTTGAAGCTGTGCATACTGATGCTTTGTTCAGTTCAGTCTCTTTCTCCGTGTTTGATTTTGGAGTCTTTATCACTGCATATTCATTTTGCTGATATTGACTTCTTCAATGTCGAATCTGCTATTAATCTCATTCAGTGTAATTTTCACCTTAGCCATTGTTTTATCTGATTTTATCTAATTTTATCTGTTTTATCTAATTCAGACATTTTTATATCTTCTTTTTTCTCCTTTACATGCTTGTGCTTTTCCATAGCATCTTGAACATATGGTATACAACTGTATTAATGTCCTTGTATAATAACTCTATCACAGTGTAATTAATGATCATTTCTATTAATTTTCTTTTCAACATGGGTTATATTTTCCTACCTCTTTGCATGCCTCATACATTTTTATTGGATTCCAAACATTGTGAATTTACCTTGTTGAGTACTGGATATTTTGTATTCTTTTAAATATTCTTGAGCTGTGTACAGCTTTTTGCTGAACTATCTTGGAAACATATTTTGTATTCTTTGAAATATTCTTGAGCTGTGTACGGCTTTTTTTCTGAACTATCTTGGAAACATTTTTATCTTTTTAAAATTCTGCTAGACAGGAGATACCTTCAATCTTGGGCTAATTTTTCCCTTTTACTGACTATGTTACTTGATGCCCTTTTATTATAGATTTTCCATTCTAGCTGGTGATTACAAAAATTGATCTCCATACCAACAATCACCACCACCTTCCATTCTGTTCTTTTCTGAAGATTCTTTCTCTGGCCTTACATGTATGCCCATTGTTACATAGCCACAGACTTCAGGGGGAACCCTCCATAGATGTCTAGAGAGCTAGTGCATGTACACACTCTCCCTCCCTCTGCAGTTCATCTAATATCTGAGAACTGTTGTTTGTATTTTGTCCACTTTTTTTCCAATGTTTCATATGCGAGGGTAAATCTGTTGCCCCTCTTGGAGAGATTTAGTCTTCCATAAATGTTTAACACTATTCTCTGGCACATCATTTACAATAGATGAGGTTCTTCCTGGTAACAGCAGCGTTAGGCCTACTGAATGCTCCTAGGCAAGTGCCTTCACAAATTTCCAATGGTATATGTTATTATGCTGCCAATTATTTGTTTCAGATATGTTTTTCTTGTCTCATTTAGATTGTACTCTGACATTAGGAACCCTTCATATCTTAGAATTTTATGTCCCCTCCACCCAAACTGGTCACATTTACCTTTAACAATTACTCAACCCTTACCCCCTAAGAATTCCCTTTGAGGTGTTAAAGAATAATTCACTTGATATTATTTATCTCCATGCCAACAATCACCAACACATTCTATCCTGTTCCTTTTCTGAAGGCTTTTAATATAACCTTATATTAAACATCATGTTAAACATCAATGCCAGATATTTAAATGCTATGAGTAAAAGTGAATGCTGATTCATCCACTAATTGTGTGTATCCTGGTAGAAAGAACTACCACTACCTTCTTGTGGCCAGTTGAGAAATTTTCTTCTCATTATCCACCAGAGTAGTTAATATGTCTTTAAGGCAATAAGTTTAAAAAATAATACTGATAAATCAAAATATTGAAAACTCTACAGACTAATCAGCTAGTTCTTCAGTAACTGGAAGCACTACTATGCATATAAAAGTATATCTGATTATGAGTCATAGTAAATATCAAGAAGATAATATGCAATTAGATCATTTTGCTCTGATTTTTCCACCAATGAATTATCATTAATTTCTATTCTACAATAAGAAAAATTCTACAACATACCATATTTTATAATAAGAAAAATAAGAAAAAATTAAAACTAGTTTTAAAAGATCTACATAAATATTCCAGTATCATGTAACCAAACAACTACTCTCCATACAAGTATGTTTTTATTCAACAACAAACATTCAGGGGTACATTCCTGGAGTTGAGGATGCATGCTGCTGAGAGGTGGACCTTAAATGCCTTATTCTCATAGCTTATTTCCTCTCAGTAGTATTTATATATGGGGGCTTAATAGTTAATATATGTGTTTAGGTTAATAGTGTAGTATATTTATAATATCATTGGAACCATGAGTTTATCCAACAAATCATTTGTTAACTCTCATACATTCTAGGCATTTCCCTAGTCACTGATGTAACACAATCAAATTTATATTTAAGAATATCACTCTAGTTGCTATCAGGACAGTAGATATTGGGGAAAATGAGGTCAGAAGCAAGGACAGAAGAAGGCTAAGGGAATCATTCAGGTGACTTATGATGTGGGTTTGGCCTGTATATTGGCTTAGCAGATGCAGAGGAGTGGTCAGATTCGGGGCATGTTTCAAATGCTTATTTGGAAAGAAGGAAGTCTGAAAAATAAATAAATAAAATGCTGTATAATTTATATCAAATTCTAGAAAATGCAAAACAATCTATAATGACAGGAGATGTTTGGAGACAGCCCAGAAAAGGAGGGGGGAGGGATTACAAAGAACCATGAAAGACTCTTTTGATTTTGGTGATAGTCTCATGGGTATACTCATGTCAAAACTTATCAAATCGTACACCTTAAACGTGCAATTTATTGTAGGTCAACTATATCTCAATAAAATTATAAAATAAAGACATAATATTGTCTAATGGACTGGAGTTGGAATGAGAGAGAAAAGAGATCAAAGATGGTTTGTAAGTTTTGGGCTTTGATCACCTGGAAAATGGGAATTAAATTGTCATTCTTATTTCTGAGATAGGGAAGACTGAAAGGAGCAAATTTTGAGAGGAAAAATGAATTCAGTTTTCACATTTTAGAGATGCCTACTAGATACATTTTATAACATAATAAATACATGGTAGAAAAGAAATGAAGAATGACTCAGACAGTTTCTCTCTATGATCCACTGGTTCTCCAGAAAGCGCAGAAGTACACTGGACCAACGGGGACCTCTCATGGCCCCTGTAGACAAATGTTTGTGCACACCTTTTTTCCATCGTTTTCTTTATTTAACATTATGAACATGGTGGACTACATTCTTTTCTCTAAGTTTTAAAGATTCAGTAAATTTGGGGAAACAACTGATGGGTTCATTGTTGGAGGTTGATGAATAACCTTAGCAGAGACTATAGTAACAAGCCCTTGGTCTCAGACAGATGAGAATGGCTCCACCAAGGATGGGAGCATTACAGACACTCTTCCTTGGGCTGGCTAGCTTGTGCCTTCCCCCTCTTAACTGTAGATGTCAGTAATTCAGCTATATTATGATTTAAATCAGATTTTGCTCCTCTTGTCAGAAAGTACAACAATTGCTTGTTGATAGGTTGTGATGAAAAGGAGTCTACTCCTTGGGCTTGAAACTTAGCTCCATTACTCACTGGATGTGTGACTGCCTCAATTTACTCTAAAATAAGGATTTGAATAGGACCTACTACTACTGTAAGGTACTATTGTTATGAAGATTAAATGAATTGATATCTATAAAACCTTCAGAATAACAACTGGACATAAAGCGTTCAAGAAATGTTAGCTACTAGCTTTCTTCTCTGACAATCGGTTTTGTCAGTTGGTTCCCACTAAGTTGTGGACTTTTTCCAACCAGGACCAGATATCTTGTCTTTTGATTTTCATCCACTCCCACAACATTCTAGGGCTTTGTCCAGCGTCTGGCATGAATGGTAGCACAAAATGAGAGTTAAAAATATGCTTTTGAATTAAATAATTTCTTCCCTTATGGATAAAGATAAGAATCTTAAGATCTTAGCCTAAAGACTAATGTCCATCTCTCTGTCCCCACAAGAGAAACATTGCCATTTCCACTTGTGATGAGAATTCCCCACCTTAAAGTGTCTCTCACCTTCAACTTGGCCTCTTAATTATATATGAATTAGGATGCTGACAGTTCTGAAAATAGTCCTATTTTAGCTTCAAAAAAACAAGTTACCCTCTCCAAATCTGTGTTTGTTTCTCAGACATATATTTTTATAAAACACGCATTCTTGTGTATTTTACTGTTAATTGGCTTTTAGAAAAAGTGTTATTTCCATTTCTTTGTGCTTTTTACATACATCTATTGTCCATTTCATCTTAAATCAGAAACTGTGTATTTGGTCAACCAAAAGAAAAATGTTGCTTCTACCAGTTTCTAGATCAATTATGATTCTAGTCCTGCATTTTAAGCATGAAGGTATTGCCTGACCTTTTCTCGCAGTTAAACTTGTTCCTTGTCAGATAGGATACCCACTTTTTATTTTGTTTATTAAAAAAATATGAATGAGGATGTTTTGAAACAATCTTAATGTTGGATATAGTCAACAATATTTCCTCAGAGAAAATACATTTCCTGGTAATTTACCCAGATCCTGAACACAGAGACAGCAACTCTGCTGCAAATGAAATTGACAGTGTTTACGGCTGCATGGTAGCACTTGCAGCCACTTAAAGGTAATGTCTTTTAGCGGTTAGTTCAAGTTAATTAACCCCTTGGGGGTTCCTGGATATTCTAACCTCTTCCCTATTACCTCTGCATGAAGTCATACTTAAGCCTGTCCGTGTCTACACTTGGATTTACATATTTGCAAAATGAAGCTTTTTATGATTATGAAACAGAAAAAAAATTGAGGCCTGCAAGAACCAAGAGTTTCACTGAAACCAGCCATGGTTGGTGGTAGCCACTTTGCTTTTTATTTCTCAGCACAGAGAAAAATAGAGAAGCTTTCTTTTCCCTTGTCTAATTGCAGGGAATATTGTATTTTATAGCAATTAAATCTCTAAGGATTTTAGATACTTTGAGCAGGTGAATTAAAAGTGATTCCAGAGAGTACTGGAAAAACTTGATTTTTGTTCATAGTGGGATTCATATTTCCTGATGAGTCAATATGGACTGTGAAAAATCAAATCCTAATGTTTTTCTTTTTTCAATGTTTATATACAGTATTAATGTATCGAGGTGAAGCTCTTGAAGATTTCAGAGGACCAGATTGTCGTTTTGTGAATTTTACAAAACGTGACTCTGTATATGTCTACTAAACTTGCAGAGGTATCACCAGAACTTTGGGCCGGAAGTGTAAGTAAAAGTTTGACAGGTGTTATATTCTTACTTTTGATGGGTTTTTCAGCTGTGTAGATTTAAATGACTGATTTCTTGGGGTCTTTGTAGAGTTAACCTGACCTCTCTGCAAGGCCCTGTGATCCTAACACGCCTTAGGCCTGGCACAGTATAGAAAGTCAGGAGACTTTCTGAAACA
Organism: Urocitellus parryii; assembly: GCF_045843805.1. Lineage (NCBI taxonomy): Eukaryota > Metazoa > Chordata > Mammalia > Rodentia > Sciuridae > Urocitellus > Urocitellus parryii. Next base: position 7,033,522 of record NW_027553586.1, read on the forward strand.
GAACTGAACTGGTTGTGGTTGCTACCCCTCACATCAAGTTCCAGAAGGCTCTACACATCATAAAGGTTGTCATGGTGAAAACCTGACAATTCTTAGCTTTGCTGCTTCAAAAGGGAAGGATTCATGGACATTAGAGTTAATCCTGCAAATTAAGTCTGAGATAGTAACTCAGGCATGCATATTTAAAGTTGATTTTTTTTGTGTATTTTACCTAATCATTTGTGCTGTTTTTACTCTGAAAAAGCAGAATATTATGTTCATTATGTGCTTTTTTTCCCCCTTTTTTTCTTTTTTGCAACTTCTGGGTCATCCATTTCCTGCTTTTCCTATATTCTATGCCTGAAGGTTCGCCCAGGGGTTCTACTTCCAGCCAGTTGTATGGATCTTCTGATGAAAGACATGACATTGTTTATATCATGCTTTGATATTTTAAATGGGGAGATTCACTAGGACTGACCTCATTGAGAGGCTTATGAGTATTGTCCTTTTCATTTAAAAAATTGTGATATGTGGATTGTTTACTTAAAATAGTAGCAAGGGTCTTTGATGACTGTAGGAATGTTCCAGTTTAGAGACATTTCGGGTTGCATCCTTGAAAGTTCTCACCCTAAATAAAACACCACACAGCAGAAAATAAGACAGAAAATAAAAGTAATACCTATGGGAAAACTAGTTTCATTTTGTTGCCATTTCTGATTCTTAGGGAATGATCTTGAAACATGGTGCCTCTAGATACAAACTTTATATTTAGACAGAGTCCCAGTTGCAGTACTCCATATAAAGAACCATCTATTGTTTCTTTCAAGTATACCAAATAGGATTGGTAACCTTTAAACTTGGAACTGTTTTTCCATGTACCTAAGTGGCATTTTTCATATAGTAGCCGTCTTTCTTCCCTTCTTTGAGCTTTTGGATAAATGGGCTTGATTTACATTTTCTCCTGTCACATTGTAGCCTGTTAACTATGTTCATCCCTAGGACTCTTGCCATTCTGGGTGGCAGCACTCATCCTGTCTTCCTGAGGAGCCCTGCTTTCAGCACCTGACCAGAAAGGATCTTTACCGACTGATGAGTGTTTGGGTGGCACATTGTTTGCATTGCTCCTGGGGCTTTCATTTGTCTTCTTTGCCTTCAGTCAGGTTGTGTTTTATCTTAGCTCCCTATAAAGTGAAAAACTCAGTTAGGAAAGGACCCCTGTCTAATCCATCTTCCTTTTGAATATTTCCTTTCAGGGCAGTGGCACTTAAGTACATTTGTTCTGATAGTAGCTTATGCAGAATTTGTTCTCTTCTGGCAGTTCTTTGCTCCCCACCCACAAACCAAATCAACAGCACCTTGGAGGGGATGATGTATGGAAGCAAAATTAGATATAAAAATTATTTCCAGTCATGAGCCTCCATGATTCTGCATCATTTTTTTTTCATATCACAAGAAATGGGATACCACCCAGTGTGCAATTATGGAGCTTTATATAATCTATGGTCTCACTTGACACAGATTAAGAAGAGATAAATGTGTTTCCTTTCTCCATACATCTCTGGTTTCTTTCCCTTTTCCAAATTTAACCTTAATAGAATTTTCATCAGAAGGGAAAAGTGTATTTCCCCTCAGACTCTCCTCTCATGTCATGAGTGTTAAGAAATTAAAAACTCTTTAGTTTTCAAAATGATTCTCCTTTCAAGTTTTTAGTTTTCATTCTGCAATGTTGTTGGTTTTCTAGAGTCTCAGACTTTATCTGCAGTGATGAAGCTTTTAATTGCTCCGTCTTATCTAATCTTCATGGCAGTATTCTACCACTAATTCTGGCTCTCAGATGGTTTCTAGATATAACAAGAACATTCATGAATGGGGATATTTTAGAGGTAGTGATAAGATGCCTTTTTTAATTTTCTTTTTTGGGCATTTGATTTGCCTATCAGTTTCCTTTAATTATTGGCAAGAATCTTCTCTTCCTTTTAGTCAGTAGTTAGTAATAAGAGTGTGTTTCTCAAGGGGAGCTTTATACACCTTTTGTACACTTTATGTAACATCATATAATTTAGCTGTTGGTGCTGAAAATAAATGGGGTTCTTTTCTGCAGAGGATTAATTTTGGGTGAAACTGAAGCTTGATATGTGGTTTCATATGCATTATATTGTAATTTTATTTTCTCCCCAAGTACTTGTAAAAGTAGATTTGGAAAAAGCTAGGAAAGTGTATACTATCAATGCATTTGCTATAGTGGTAATACATTTTAGAAATTTTGTGTTGTTTTTACTTATTAATTTTTATGACTGTTGTGTATTGTTTAAGAAAGACATAAATATTGGATTATGAGCAATGCTACAAAACGTACAGGCAAATTCTTGCTAGAGGTTATTTGGAATTGCATTTATAACCAACTTTGATTTACATAGTTTTAACCATATAATATACAATAATCTCCTATGCAGATCTTTTATTTACTTCAGAAGTCTTAACTTTATATGCTCTGTGTTGAGAATTCAGCTAAATGTAAAAAAGAAAACTTCAGTGGTTGGAAATGTTGTTTTAACAGTTCTGTACTTAATTTTTATTTGGAATAATAATCTCAGTGTAATTGTTATAGCAACTTTCTTTCTTGGTTATACTATATACCTATCTATTATGTGTATATTTCCTGCCTCTTCTGAGAAATCTCTTATTTATATTCCTTGTACAGAATTTATTTGATATTTGTCTCTTTTGCACTATAGGTTGGCCATATTTTTGGATATTTTCCAAAAGTTTTCATCAAGGTAGTTTGTGAATATACTAAAGAAGAGCTACAAATTCCAACAGATGTAAGTTATGGATTTCTTTTTTGTTCTCAATTGTAAACTGGCTTATAAATCCATCAGTTATATTCAGTTAATTGCTTCTGAAAGTTTTATAATGTGTTTGGGGGGCAATCTAATATTTGTGTATCAGATTTTCATTTGAAATCAGACTACCTGTAAAAAAAAAGTTTGAAAGGCATTCAAGGGTGATTATATTATAATCTGAGAGTTGTCTAATATATTGAAACAGATATTCTTGTAGAAGGCTGTTTACTCAACTATAGGGCTTTTCTCTTCTGTTTTATATGTGAAAAGTAAATAATTTAATATATTTGTACTTGGCTATTAAATTTAAGAGGTAAATAATTTCATTTTATAGGCAAAACTCATTGGATAGTTATTAGACATTTTAAGTATATTTAGGTTAAATTAATAAACTCTAACTTTTATACTAGGCTAGAAATATGTACTTACAAAGGTTTTCTTATTCTTAGTCATATATGGGATCATAGTCATGTTATAGATTTGGAAAAGGGGACCTGAGCGTTTCAGGTGATGTTCACTCTCAGATCTTTTAAGGCCCCAACTGCTTCCTTTATACAACATTCCTGTATGGTGCTCTGACTTAAATTGATTTTGTGACTGAAAGGATTTCATGTTTAGAATTCTCACTTCAGCTGATTATTTTCTAGAGTTTTAAATTGTGTATAGTAATTGATGCCCACCAACACTGAAACATCTTTGGGCAGCTCTTTGTAGTGGCTGTAGAATATGCAAGCTGCTAGGCTAGGACAGTTCTTAGATTAGATGGGCTGAATGGATAAAGTCATCCTGTTTGTTGCTGTTCCTAAAATTTCTTCATAATCTCAGGGGCCATAAAATCACTTCTGTTGCTTGTTGGACTTCATTGTTGGTAAAGAGAGTTCTTGGGATTTAAGCTGTGACAGCAGTTCACTGATTACAGAGAACTCATTTGTTTTGAACTCTGCCTTCTCATTATATTTCCCATTACATGCATCCCTCATGGCTTAGAAATGCATGTGATGAGAGGAAATCACTCATCCCTACTACATTGAACTGCCTCCCCCACCCCCGGAACCCCCGCAGAGTATTATGAAGATTTAATTAGGAGATGGAAATTTTTTTGAAAAATTTCCATTCATACTATGGCTCCTTTTATATCAATTTGCTTACTAGTGGCAAGAAGGAAGACTAGATAAATATATAGATAGTCCTGAGAGAGATCTTAGTGACTGTGAAACCCTGATGAAGAGAAAGGTGTATACCTTGTTGAATCTTGTTTTCAGTTTGTTCTTGTGGTAATAATAATGTGAGGAGCCTCCTTAATATCATTCCTTATTCCATAAAATGTACTTGTATCTCAGTAAGATACTTTAAAACTGATTCATCTTTCTCAATGCTGTAGTATCTTCCAGCTTCTCCTAAGCAAATGATTAAGAGTTAAATTTCTGAAACATAGGTGTAGATATTAAGAGCTGGAGGATCCTATAAGTGATACCTTGCCTTTCTGCCGCAGTCTGACTGGGCACAATTCAGGAGCCACTTGTCAAAAGAAACAAACTTTATTTTTAAAACTACAAACGCCAAACAAAAAAGCTCCTCAGGAAAAACCCTCAGAGCCCAACTGCCACCACCGGCTTCCAGAAGCCTCTCCCACACACCAACCACCACCTCCCACAATCCTCCTGCTCTTGAGGCCGATTGGCTAGGTCGCGTGGGCGGAGCCAAAGAAGTCCCCCAATGAGCAGTTCCGTAGTCTGAAGGGCAGGGAAACAGCCCAATGAACATGACTGCAGAGGAGCCAATCAGCTAGATGTTGCTGGGGCCACTGTGAGCCAATCATCAGCTGGCAGCTTGAAGGGCAGGGAAACAGCCCAATGAACATCACCGCAGAGGAGCCAATCAGCTAGATGTTGCTGGGGCCACTGTGAGCCAATCATCAGCCGGCAGCTGGAAGTTTGCTGGCAGCTGGAAGTTTGCTGGGGCCCCTTTGGCTGTGGCTCTCAACACCTTTCCCTACTTATGTTCAGAGCAAATTGAGAGAGACCCAAGATTCAGGCAGTTGGAGACCAAATTGTCACCATTTTTACTCATTATGCTTTTTAAAAAATATGACCCATGTTAAAAAAAGAAAGAAAGAATAGACTTTCTAACACTGTAGTCTAGAAAAAGACAAATTTACTCAGCCATAGATGGAGTTAGCCAGTGGGGGTTGGAGGAGGGTAATCTGGTTGACCCCAAAGATTCTTTAGAACCAATCCTGAATTTGGGAGTGTGGATGAGTTTGCTTTTGTGAAAAGATGATTTTGATAATTATAACGTAGAAGAACTTCTAGGAGTTCTAGTCCTCTGTGCTAGTTACTGGTGGGCTTGCAACAAGTCATTTGATCCAGAGGATCCCTGTCCTTACTTTATCGGGGTCAGGACCCTGACCAGAGGAAGGCAAGAGACTTCATCCAATATTACACTTCTTTTTCATCCTTTTAGATTTGGATGGACACATGGGATTTCTCTTTGAGTTTCCTGGGGTGCAGAGAATGTAATTCACAGCCACACACAGGGCCAAGAGTCTGATTCAGACACAGCTTTTACAAAGCACTTTACCTAAAAGGCACAGATTGGGCCTCTTCATTTCCATCTGAATCTGTTTCCTTGAGGATTCCCAAAGGAGTGCCCTAAGGCAAACACCTCCCTGACATTCAGGGGAACAGAACAATAGGGGGGAAAGAAGCCTGGAGAAAAACTGTTCTTTAATTGAACACTGTGGCACTGACAGCTCCTAATCATGCAACTTGGGTGGCTATCTATGCAAGCAGGGATTCTCCAGAGAGATCCTTACCAGTCATGCTAATTTTTGACTTTTCTGAAGTGCTTGGCATTCCCATCAGCAATCCAGTCAATGGCCATGTCACGGAGCTTGAAGGTGGTACCCATCTTGGACACAAAAACAGGAATCCCTTCAGAGAGTAGCCAAAATTCAGGAAGAATACAGGAACTTAGGTTCTTGGTAGGTGTTGCCCATCTGCAAGGCAAGCAGCATTCAATTCATCAATTGGCCATGAGGAGTCCTGCAAAGATTTCCACTAGACAGGACACATTCACGGCAGCATCATTCTCTCTACTCTCTTTAACCACAAACCCAGTGGGATCCACTGTCATAGAAAGACTCACTAGTTAACAGTCCATTTCAAACCAACAAACAAAAACAAACAAACAAAAAAAACCTTTTTTCCTTCATGTTCTCAGAACATGAGACAAAACGCCAAATTGAAACACACACCCACTAAGACACACTAACCACCCCTGTATTTAGTCTGCATCTATCCACTCTGTCCTCTGACTGGTGAGTGAAAATATGTTCCCCAGCAGTGGCCTGTCCTGTCTCAGCTCTGGTCTCGTTGGCCATCTATGTGTAGTTGACAGGAGCCAGCAATGAGCCAACACTTCTTTGTCAGGAAAGGCCCCTGTTCAGACCATTCAAGGCATTTGGCTATCCGCACATCACCAGGTGCCAAGAAAGAATGACTCTGGCCTTGGTACAGAAAAACAAGTGAGCCTACTGGGACTGGAACTGCCTCTGGGTGTCTCGTCTCCTGGATCCCAAGTTCAGAGAGTTCAATCACAGAGGAAGTGAGGTGAGGTCACTTCCTTCAGTGAAGCGAGTGATGTCACTGCCTTGGCAACCAGTTTTTTGTAACAGTTGTTTCCAAGGGTACCATGAGATGGAGGCTGCCCCACCTTCCTGTGACATTTTCACAAGACAGAAAGGTCTATATACCCTATGAGCCCGGGATCAGCAACCCACCTAGGCCTGATTGTGCCCATCTTCCCTGCATTGAGAAGACAGAGGCTGATTCAGCCCACATCCCTTCATCCTGACTGGGTTGTTGGCCATGGAAGATGACTTTAGACCTCACAGGTCGTACCTAGCTGCCTATGTTTGCTCCAGGGATCATTTCTGCATCTACATTTGAGCTTGTCAGCAGCTGGAGGATTCCCTACATAGCTGTATGGCAAGATCAAATCAGGACCTGCTGTTATGTGAAAATAGATTGAGGGAACAGTGTATGGTTCAGGGTCATATCAGGTTCGATTTGGGTTAGGAGTCATTCTGCTGGATGAATATGGGTATTGGGCACCTGGGATGTTTATGAAAATGTAAGGTGAAATGTAAGTATGAAAATAGAAAACAAGGTTAAGATCTGAAGCACACAAGGGTGTTGGGACCATTATTTGGATACATAGTTTTCAATTATGTTCTGCAGAGGTGAATCCTCTAAATCCATATACAAAGGCATAAGATCGTGTACCTGGGACGACTGAATGTAAGGGAACTTCCAGTGAAATTGAGATAGAAGGCAGGATTCCAGTGTAGGGTAAGGAAGAAGAGTGAGTTTAGGATGTGGGCAAAAGGCCCCACCTCCGGGACCGCCGCCCCGCAGGCACCGCCCCCCCCCCCCCCCCCCCCCCCGCAGCCGGGTCCCCCTCCGCCCGGCCCCCTGCCTCCGCCCAGCCCCCTGCCTCCGCCAGGCCCCAAGCCGCAGCCAGGCCCCAAGCAGCCGCCAGGCCCCACCCCTGCCCGGCCCCGCCTCCCGGACCGCCGCCCGACGGCACCGCCCCCCCCCACCCCCCCACCCCCCCCCCGCCGCCCGGCCCCGCCGCCCGGACCCACGCCCCGACGGCAGCGCCCCCCCGCCGCCCCGCACCCCGCCGCCGCAGGGCCTGCCGCTGCCCGGCAGCCCGGTCCCCCTCTGCCCGGCCCCCCGCCTCCGCCCGGCCGCCCCCCCGCGCCGCATCCGGGACCTCTGCACCAATGGCAGTGCCGGCCTGCTCACCTGCTACACTGTGTGGAGGACCCCACCCGGGCGCAGCATCCAAAGCAGCCCTCCCGACTGCTAGCTGCCGCCAACCGCCGCCAACTGCCCACCTGTGACCTCTCGCCACCTGGCCGGGCTCGCGCATGCGCCGGCCCCCACACCCGCCTGGCCCCGTCCCCCCGCCGCCTGGCCCCAAGCCACCGCCAGGCCCCAAGTCGCCGCCAGGCCCCACCGCCGCCCGGCCCCGCCTCCCGGACCGCCGCCCCGACGGCAGGACCCCCCGCCGCCCCCCCCCCCCCCCCCCCGCCGCCTGGGCCCCGCTGCTGCTGGGCCCCCCGCCGCCTGGCCCCAAGCCACTGCCAGGCCCCAAGTCGCCGCCAGGCCCCACCGCCGCCCGGCCCCGCCTCCCGGACCGCCGCCCCGACGGCAGGACCCCCCGCCGCCCCCCCCCCCCCCCCCCCGCCGCCCGGGCCCCGCTGCTGCTGGGCCCCCCGCCGCCTGGCCCCAAGCCACTGCCAGGCCCCAAGTCGCCGCCAGGCCCCACCGCCGCCCGGCCCCGCCTCCCGGACCGCCGCCCCGACGGCAGGACCCCCCGCCGCCCCCCCCCCCCCCCCCCCCGCCGCCCGGGCCCCGCTGCTGCTGGGCCCCCCGCCGCCTGGCCCCAAGCCACTGCCAGGCCCCAAGTCGCCGCCAGGCCCCACCGCCGCCCAGCCCCGCCTCATGGACCGCCGCCCTGATGGCAGCGCCCCCCCCCCCCGCCGCCTCCGGGACCTCTGCCCCAAGGCAGCACCGGCCTGCTCACCTGCTACACTGTGTGGAGGACCCCAGCCGGGGAGCAGCATCCAAAGCAGCCCGCCCAACTGCTAGCCGCCGCCAACCGCCCACCTGTGACCTCGCGCCACCTGGCCGAGCTCGAGCATGCGCAGATCGGTCAGGGCGCGCCGGCCCCCCAACCCGCCCAGCCCCGCCCCCCCGCCGCCCGGCCCCGGCCCCGCCGCCGCTGCCTGGCCCCTAGCCGCCGCCAGGCCCCACCGCCGCCGTTCCCCCCCCCCCCCCCCCGCCGCCGGGCACCGCCCCCCGCAGCCCGGTCCCCCTCCGCCCGGCGTCCCTCCTCCACCCAGCGTCCCGCCTCCGCCCGGCCCCCCGCCTCCGCCCGGCCCCCCGCCTCCGACCGGCCCCCCGCCGCCGCCGCCAGGCCCCAAGCCATCGCCAGGCCCCAAGCCGACGCCAGGCCCCACCACCGCCCGCCCCCGCCCCCGGACAGCCGCCCCGACGGCAGGGCCCCCCGCCGCCCCGCCCCCCGCCGCCCCGGCCCCGCCGCTGCTGGGCCCCCCGCCGCCTGGCCCCAAGCCACCGCCAGGCCCCAAGCCGCCGCCAGGCCCCAAGCCGCCGCCCGGCCCTGCCTCATGGACCGCCGCACTGATGGCAGCGCACCCCGCCGCCCGGCCCCCCCCCCCCCCCCCCCCCGCCGCCTCCGGGACCTCTGCCCCTAAGGCAGCGCCGGCCTGCTCACCTGCTACACTGTGTGGAGGACCCCAGCCGGGGAGCAGCATCCAAAGCAGCCCGCCCAACTGCTAGCTGCCGCCAACCGCCGCCAACCGCCGCCAACCGCCGCCAACCGCCGCCAACCGCCGCCAACCGCCCACCTGTGACCTTGCGCCACCTGGCCGAGCTTGCGCATGCGCAGACCGGTCAGGGCGCATCGGCCCCCCAACCCGCCCAGCCCCGCCCCCCCGCCGCCCGGCCCCGGCCCCCCGCCGCCGGGCCCCAAGCCACCGCCAGGCCCCAAGCCGCCGCCAGGCCCCACCGCCGCCCGGCCCCGCCTCATGGACCGCCGCCCTGATGGCAGCGCACTCCGCCGCCCGGCCCCCCCCCCGCCCAGCCCCCCGCCACCCAGCCCCCCCCCCACCCCCCGCCGCCGCGCCGCCTCCAGGACCTCTGCCCCGCCTCCAGGACCTCTGCCCCGAAGGCAGCGCCGGCCTGCTCACCTGCTACACTGTGTGGAGGACCCCAGCCGGGGAGCAGCATCCAAAGCAGCCCGCCCAACTGCTAGCCGCCGCCAACCGCCGCCAACCGCCCACCTGTGACCTCGCGCCACCTGGCCGAGCTCGAGCATGCGCAGATCGGTCAGGGCGCATCGGCCCCCCAACCCGCCCAGCCCCGCCCCCCCGCCGCCCGGCCCCCCCGCCGCCGCCGGGCCCACCGCCGCCTGGCCCCTAGCCGCCCGCAGGCCCCACTGCCGCCCGGACCCGCCTCCCGGACCGCCGCCCCGACGGCAGCGCCCCCCGCCGCCCCGCCCCCGCTGGGCCCGCCGCCGCCCGGCCCCCCCCCCCCCCCCCCCCCCCCCGCCGCCGGCCGGCCCCCCGCCGCCGGGCACCGCCCCCCCACAGCCTGATCCACTCCTCCCAGCGAACCGCCTCCGCCCGGCGTCCCGCCTCTGCCCGGCCCCCCGCCGCCGTCGCCAGGCCCCAAGCCGCCGCCAGGCCCCACCGCCGCCCGGCCCCGCCTCCCGGACAGCCGCCCCAACGGCAGCGCCCCCCGCCGCCCCGCCCCCCGCCACCCGGCCCCCCGCCACCAGGCCCCCCCGCCACCAGGCCCCCCGCCACCCGGCCCTCCGTTGCCGCCGCTGCAGCCGCCAGGCCCCAATGTGCCACCAGGCCCCAAGCCGCCGCCAGGCGCCCCCTCCCGCGCCGCCTCCTGGACCGCTGCCCCGACGGCAGCGCCAGCCTGCTCACCTGCTAGACGGTGCGGAGGACCCTAGCCGGGGCACAGCATCCAAAGCAGCCTGCCCGACTGCTAGCCGCCGCCGCCAACCGCCGCCAACCGCCCACCTGCGACCTCGCGCCGCCTGGCCGGGCTCGCGCATGCGCAGACCGGTCCCCCACACCCGCCTGGCCCCGCCCCCCCGCCACCGCCGGGCCCCCGCCGCCTGGCCCCAAGCCACCGCCAGGCCCCAAGCCGCCGCCAGGCCCCACCGCCGCCCGGCCCCGCCTCCCGGACCGCCGCCCTGAGGGCAGCACCCCCCGCCGCCCCGCCCCCCGCCACCGCCTGAGTAGGAGAGAGAGGAGGAAAACATTTTCTAATCCCCCCAGTTTCAACCAACATTTCACTGCCTTCTCTAAAGACTCAGGCTAGGTTAGCCTCTTCCCATTGCATATTCTTGTCACACTTTAAATGTCCCCTTTATAGAACTTATAATACTTGCATTTTCTTGTTTTCTGTCCTCACTTGGTTAGTAGAGTTTCTGAAACCTGTTTGTCTTTCCCACTGAAGTCTCCTATGGTTAGTGCAGGGACTGGCACAAGACAAGCATCTGCCCACATTCACCAATGAAGTTCTTGAGTGCTCCACTTCAGGGCATTTCTTTACTCTTTGGCTTTTCTTCCACTATTTCCCAGTACATTTGCTGCATGACTTTGACCTTCTCGAACAGTTTTTAGCTGCTCTCTCTCATCAGTAGAACCAAACTCCCTGACCTTTCATCCTTTATTCATTTGGAAGGGTCTTTTCACTTTAGGATAGGAAGTTCAATGGAAATCCCATATTCCCAGGACTACCCCTGTACATCATCCCTGCTGGCCTCAGTGGGCTGTTACATAATCAGAATGTTGTGGATGGCTGAAAGGTTGCAGTGCCTGGCTTTACTGAAGCATCCCTGTTCTTTACCTGTTCTGTGTGGGTCAGTTGGTAAAACAGGGAAATATGATGTCAGAATAGAATAAATGCCTGGAACAGGTTATTATTACGAGAGCAAAATATAAATCCAGTTGTTCAGTTTTCCATGGAACAAGGGTCACTTCACCATTTAATCCCTGGTAATTAAAACTAAAATTCTGAATTAATTGTCCTTTCAATGTTGGATTTTCTTTCTTTTCTTTTTCAGCATTACTGCCTTGACAGTATATGAAAGCAATTGATCTTCCTAATGTCCTTTAGCTGGTCCAAAAAATAATCTTCCTGAGAAACTTTTCTTTTCCCTGCCATCAGGTTAACTCTCTTAACCTCATCATTTTTATGGCATCTTGTTTTGTTTTGTTTACCCTTAGAGGATATTAAATTTTTATGTGGCTTAACTTATCTGTGAGTTAGGCCAAAGTAATGTTTTGTAACAAATAGAATGATTTAAAAGCATTCTGATTCCTCAGGAAGACTGTTAATATAAACCGAAAATTGTGTGGTAACAAAATGAGATACTCTCAGTGATGCAGAGTTTATCTAGGGTTGCCCATATAAAATGGGACTCACTTAGCATTAAATCTCATTTTATGTGATCAGGTTTTATTTTAAATGGACCACTCAGGATTCATGCTATAAGACTTTCTTACTGAATATCATCAGAAATCCCTTCCACCCTCCACCCATACCTTACAATAATTAACACAAAATTTTCCTAGGTTTTGGCTAAATTAGCACAGTATATATGTAGTATGTGTGTATTATACATATTTACTAAGTAACAATGACTATGCAGAACTTTGGGAACTTGTAAACTAATATAAAGATAAAATGTTATCATGTAATTTGACTGGCTTTTAAACATGTTGAGAACTCATTATTTAGAGATGGAAAATTGATTCACATGAATTATCAGGGACAGCATGAGGATCTCAAAGTACATAAAAGTTCATACTTAGATCAAAATATTCTTCCATCAAGTATTCTTAATGTCCAAATTTTAATTATTATTCCCCTCTATTTATTCTCTCTAGTATCGTCCTATCTTTTCTGGATTCTTCCTCTGACTTCTTCCTAACTACAATTTTTACCTACCCTGCAATAATCTTCCACATTGCTAATCAAGAAATCACACTAAAAATTAAATTTCTGACTGTCTAAAAATGTTAAAACCTTTAAATGACTCATGTTCTCCCTAAATTTAAGACCTATATAGTTAATATGGTATGTGTGATCATTTGAAAAATTGCTCTTTCCAAGGTCTTTCAGCTTTGTTGCTTAGGTGCTATTGCCTCACTTTGTCTTGGATAGAATCTTATGTCAAACTCTACAGTACCTGTACTTAGAAACTGTTTATTACATGATTCTACCCCCACTAGCTCAACTTTATTTGGTTGAACGAAATCTGATTAAGTATCATCTCCCCACCCCCTGAAAATAAGTCATACTTTCTTCTTCTGAAACAAGAAGACACCAGTGCTCATGTTACATTTTTTACCAATTTTTTTTGCACATTTGAAAAGAAATATAGTATTCAAGTCGCCTAAATCAAAACCTTATAGCTAGATCCACAACAGCTAATCTCTGTGCAGGAAGATTTCAAGTAAAAATGTGGCCACTTTTGAGTGGTAAAGATTAAGAATAAACTTTCAGATTGGGATGAGTGACAGTAGTAACTTTGACACCATATCCTATGGAGAAGTGAAGAATTTAGAGCTGAATGTTCTAAGTGGAAAAAGTAGCACCAAAATGTGAAAAAAGATTTTAACATGGGAAATCTGACAGTATCAAAGGCAGTATCAATGAAGTTTGGGCCTCATAAATCTATATCTTCAAATACACTGTTGTTAATGTAAACCAAATCAACTTTGTTTAGGTAAAATATCAGCTCATAGCTAAGATATTCAGGCTGTATTATGTATCAAAGCAGAACATAAACAAATGATGAGTCTTCCAGAACAATCAAGAATCATTGTCATCTGTAAGGGACTAATGCCATATAAGAACCTAAAAGTAACCAAAAATAACAATAATTGCTCTCTTAACAGAGTCTCAAATCTATAAGCATTCACTCTGTAGATCCTCCAAACAAAAGTTGAATAAAGAAACTATAGAACTCAATACCACAATCAATAACCTAGATTTAACTGACATTTATAGAATATATCAACCATCATCAAATGGATATACTTTTTTTCTCAGCAGCACATGGATCCTTCTCAAAAATAGACCATATATTATGCAATAGGGCAGCCCTTAGTAAATATAAAGGGGTGGAGATAATACCATGCATTTTATCTGATCATAATGGAATGAAACTGGAAATCAATGATAAAAGAAGGATGGAAAAATCCTACATCACATGGAAAATGGAACAATATGTTACTGAATGATCAATGGGTTATAGAAGACATAAAGGAGGAAATAAAAAATTCTTAGAGATAAATGAAAATACAGACACAACATATCGGAATCTATGGGACACAATGAAAGCAGTTTTAAGAGGGAAGTTCATCGCCTGGAGGTCATTCCTCAAAAAAAGAAAAAAAAACAACAAATAAATGAGCTCACACTTCATCTCAAAGCCCTAGAAAAGGAAGAGCAAAACAACAGCAAATGTAGCAGAAGGCAAGAAATAATTAAAATCAGAGCAGAAATCAATGAAATTGAAACAAAAGAAACTATTGAAAAAATTAACAAAACTAAAAGTTGGTTCTTTGAAAAAATAAATAAGATCACAGACCTTTAGCCATGCTAATGAAGAGAAGAAGAGAGAGAACTCAAATTACTAACATATGGGATGAAAAAGGCAATACCACAACAGATGCTACAGAAATACAGAAGACAATTAGAAATTATTTTGAAAACCTATATTCCAATAAAATAGAAGATAGTGAAGACATCAATAAATTTCTTAAGTCATATGATTTGCCCAGACTGAGTCAGGAGGATACACACAATTTGAACAGACCAATATCAATGGATGAAATTGAAGAAGCAATCAAAAGACTACCAACCAAGAAAAGCCCAGGACCGGATGGGTATACAGCGGAGTTTTACAAAACCTTTAAAGAAGAATTAATATCAATACTTTTCAAGTAATTTCAGGAAATAGAAAAAGAGGGAGCCTCATCCAAATTCATTCTATGAGGCCAACATAACCCTGATTCAGAAACCAAACAAAGACACCTCAAAGAAAGAAAACTACAGACCAATATCTCTAATGAACCTAGATGCAAAAATTCTCAATAAAATTCTGGCGAATCGAATACAAAAACACATCAAAAAAATTGTGCACCATGATCAAGTAGGATTCATCCCTGGGATGCAAGGATGGTTCAATATATGGAAATCAATAAATGTTATTCACCACATCAATAGACTTAAAGATAAGAACCATATGATCATCTCGATAGACGCAGAGAAAGCATTCAACAAAGTACAGCATCCCTTTATGTTCAAAACATTAGAAAAACTAGGGATAACAGGAACTTACCTTGACATTGTAAAAGCTATCTATGCTAAGCCTCAGGCTAGCATCATTCTGAATGGAGAAAAGTTGAAGGCATTCCCTCTAAAATCTGGAACAAGACAGGGATGCCCTCTCTCACCACTTCTATTTAATTTAGTCCTTGAAATACTAGCCAGAGCAATTAGACAGACAAAAGAAATTAAAGACATAAAAATAGGAAAAGAAGAACTTAAATTATCACTATTTGCGGATGACATGATTCTATACCTAGAAGACACAAAAGGGTCTACCAAAGAACTACTAGAACTAATAAATGAATTCAGCAAAGTGGCAGGATATAAAATCAACACGCATAAATCAAAGGCATTTCTGTATATCAGCAATAAAACTTCTGAAATGAAAATGAGGAAAAACACTCCATTCACAATATCCTCAAAAAAATAAAATACTTGGGAATCAACCTAACAAAAGAGTTGAACGATTTATACAATGAAAACTACAGAACCCTAAAGAGAGAAGTAGAAGAAGATCTTAGAAGATGGAAAAATATACCCTGTTCATGGATAGGCAGAACTAACATTATCAGAATGGCGATATTACCAAAAGCTCTCTATAGGTTTAATGCAATGCCAATCAAAATCCCAACAGCATTTCTTGTAGAAATAGAGAAAGCAATCGTGAAATTCATATGGAAAAATAAAAGACCCAGAATAGCAAAAGCAATTCTAAGCAGGAAGTGTGAATCAGGCGGTATAGCGATACCAGATCTCAAACTATTTTACAGAGCAATAGTGACAAAAACAGCATGGTACTGGTACCAAAACAGGTGGGTGGACCAATGGTATAGAATAGAGGACACAGAGACTAATCCACAAAGTTACAACTATCTTATATTTGATAAAGGGGCTAAAAGCATGCAATGGAGGAAGGATAGCATCTTCAACAAATGGTGTTGGGAAAACTGGAAATCCATATGCAACAAAATGAAACTGAATCCCTTTCTCTTGCCATGCACAAAAGTTAACTCAAAATGGATCAAGGAGCTTGATATCAAATCAGAGACTCTGCTTCTGATAGAAGAAAAAGTTGGCTATGATCTACATACTGTGGGGTCGGGCTCCAAATTCCTTAATAGGACACCCATAGCACAAGAGTTAATAACAAGAATCAACAAATGGGACTTACTTAAACTAAAAAGATTTTCTCAGCAAGAGAAACAATAAGAGAGGTAAATAGGGAGCCTACATCCTGGGAACAAATTTTTACTCCTCACACTTCAGATAGAGCCCTAATATCCAGAGGATACAAAGAACTCAAAAAAATTAGACAATAAGATAACAAATAACCCAATCAACAAATGGGCCAAGGACCTGAACAGACACTTCTCAGAGGAGGATATGCAATCAATCAACAAGTACATGAAAAAATGCTCACCATCTCTAGCAATCAGAGAAGTGCAATTCAAAATCACCCTAAGATACCATCTCATTCCAGTAAGATTGGCAGCCACTATGAACTCAAACAACAACAAGAGCTGGCGAGGATGTGGAGAAAAGGGTACACTTGTACATTGCTGGTGGGACTGCAAATTGGTACGGCCAATTTGGAAAGCAGTATGGAGATTCCTGGGAAAGCTGGGAATGGAACCAGCATTTGACCCTGCTATTGCCCTTCTTGGACTATTCCCTGAAGACCTTAAAAGAGCATGCTACAGGGATACTGCCACATCGATGTTCATAGCAGCACAATTCACAATAGCTAGACTGTGGTACCAACCCAGATGCCCTTCAATAGATGAATGGATAAAAAAATGTGGCATTTATACACCATGGAATATTACGCAGCACTAAAAAATGACAAAATCATGGAATTTGCAGGGAAATGGATGGCACTAGAGCAGATTATGCTTAGTGAAGCTAGCCAATCCCTAAAAAACAAATACCAAATGTCTTCTTTGATATAATGAGAGCAACTATGAACAGAGCAGGGAGGAAGAGCAGGAAGAAAATATTAACATTAAACAGAGACATGAGGTGGGAGGGAAAGGGAGAGAAAAGGGAAATTGCATGGAAATGAAGGGAGACGCTCGTTGCTATACAAAATTACATATAAGAGGTTGTGAGGGGAATGGGAAAATAAACAAGGAGAGAAATGAATTACAGTAGATGGGGTAGAGAGAGAAGATGGGAGGGGAGGGGGGATAGTAGGGGATAGGAAAGGTAGCAGAATACAAGAGTGACTAATAGGGCATTATGTAAAATTGTGGATGTGTAACCGACGTGATTCTGCAATCTGCATTTGAGGTAAAATTGGGAGTTCATAACCCACTTCAATCTAATGTATGAAATATGATATGTCAAGAGCTTTGTAATGTTGTGAACAACCAATAAAAAAATAAGAAAGATATATTTCCACAGCTTCAACAGAGCAGTTCAAGCTCAGAAAGAAAAAGCATTGTAGAATGGAGGCGTCAGGGAGGTTCTCTAAGTCCATTAGATGAGATTCCTTGAGCATTATATACTACAGATAAATGTACTTCCTAGCTACATCTCTTTGCTTGACAGGGATATGATTGTGTAAAAAATATGCTGGTCTACCAAACAAAATATATTGTGAAAAATTTTTATTTTCTAATAACAAGAAGAAACTGGTAATCAAGATCAAAATAGTGTATAAAATTATCATGACCTAATGTGAGTATAAAATTGACAGTGGTATAAAAAGTAATATAAACAGTATAAAATTAACATAAGTTTACTGGGAAACATTTACAATCTTGTAGTGTCAAATAACCTCAAGCTTAATATGTGGCCTGGGCACTTTAAAACTTTTACTGTACTGATAATTCAATGAATTATTGTGGAGTAGGATAATATAGGGGTAGTAGATCATTTTTAGAATTGATTATGAAGAGAAGACAAATAAAAGGTCAAGTCCTTGAGACTGGAGGCATAAAAGAGTATATGATAAATTATTGAGATCTTAACAATTCTTGAACGTATTGATGCTCAAAAACCCAAAGTCTCCTCCTGAGTGCCTGGAACCACAGAGGTAGCTTAGATTATCTACTTCAACAATATCATGTGTTTATCTATAAAATCTATTTTTTTTATTCATGATTCCATTTATTTGTAATTTTAGAAGGGGTGAAATCATTCTGCAGTGGGAAACAAAATACTCCAAAGTGCAGGCAAAGATTGACTAGAAGAGGAGTCAGGGACCTCTCTGGGTGTGAATTCTATTTTTAAATTTTATTTTAAAATTATATCTATACTAAATATTTTACTTTTAAGATAAAGGAAACTTGTTTGTGTGGTGATGCTAAACTTTAAACTCCTATGGCAAATTGCGTGACTGAATTAAAAATATTGCAAGATATGTCCTTAAAACATCTCACCCTTGCCCTGAAGTTTGCTCTTCACACCTGGTTTCTCTCTCACACATTGTCTCAGGTGCAGTTTGAAATAAATAGGGAGGAGCAGACATGCAAAACTAGACATACTATCAGATGTTAGCTAGAAATTTAGAAAAGTCTTTCTGTATCAAATGGTATTTATCAAGGTAAACAGGAGAAGAAATAGAAGAAAAAATTAACATAGAAATACTAAGTAAGTATTTTTAAAGGAATTATAGATAATGTGCATGTGCTTCAGTTTGAAATAGAATCAGGGATCTAGGACATTACTAAATCACACATTCATTTTTGATAGAAAATCCAAAAACAATTGCTCCCTTTACAGAGTCTCAAAGCTATATTCATTCTTCTATCAAAGCTATATTCCCATTGATTCTCTTCAAAATATCAGTTCTTGTCACTATTACTCTCTTTTGGTATTCACTTATATTTGAAGCTATCTAGACCTATAATCTTAAACCAGTTTATCTAAGTTTCCTTATAGTCTAATATGCATATCTGTGGCAAGCACTGAGGACATCCCTTATATGTTCATAAATATGCATGTCATGGTCGCTAGTCACATGGCACATTTTTATCTGCCAGTTGCTTTTTTCTTTTGATGGGTATTATCACATTCAGTCAATCCATGGGCACTGGTTTTGCTTTCTTCTGTGTGTTGACACTTTTCCCTTGCAGAGTCTTTGTATGGTAAGGCTATTTTCCAACCCATCCAAGAATACTAAGAAAACCCTTTTGACCCTGATATACCATACTGGTAGACATGAATGAAATCAGTATGTGTTCCTGAATTTTATGGCACCCTCCTGGAAAATGTTTCCTTCAACTTCACCCTTCATTAGGTTCAAATGGTTCTTCGTGGTTGTGAGAGGAAGAATGCTGCTGTTCTTTTATGTGATGTAGACACTTTCAGTATCCTCAAGCCAAGGGACTTTTAAAATTTTTATTATTTCCATGAATAATCTTCCTTTTCATCAGGTATATTTTATCATATCAGTAGCAAACATAGCTCAGACTCAATTCAGGATCACTCATTTATAAAGTATCTACATGGCAACTTCATTATGTGTGGTACACACAAGTTTAATGATAATAGTTCTAATCTAGAAGTTATATTCTAAAATGATTAAAAAATTGTCTTATAGAATCCAAGCCATTTCCTCTGAAAATAGTAATAATTTGAATTCAAATTATATATTCATGTTTATGTATCAAACAGGTAAATATGTTACATATAACATGTTTTGGTATGTATACACACACACATATAAAAGAAAAGCATAGCAAAATCAGTGCCCATGGATTGACTAAGTGTGATAATATCCATCAAAAGAAGAAAGCAACTGGCAGATAAAAAGGGTTAAAAGCATCTAATTTGAATATGTTCCCTAAAAGACAGTTCTGAATTTTGGAGAGTATATGGTTGATGTTTCGTAAACTATAATAAAAACAAATTTATTTATGATTTTGTATCTCATATAGTAATAGTGGTTGTGTTTTAGGCTTTCTGAGTTTTACAGATAAATTAATGGTCTCCTTATTTTTGTGTGGTTTTTATCTTATTTTTATAAAGTATAACATATATGTGGGGAAATTTGGCAAAAAAAAAATTCAATCTAACAAATGAGTTTTAATGATAATGAATGTTTTATGCAGTAGAAGGCTATTCCTGCATATATTTCCACTTCCTACAAGGTAACCCATCTAAACAATAGCTTGAACACTTCCAAATATTTATGATTTGTAAAGTAATCCAAATCAGTCTATTATATAAAATTGTGTCTTTAAAATACTAATGACATCCAATGCTATTTTAAAATTAGGTGCTTGTTTATTAAAATACAATAAGTTGGGACATTTAACAAAAACAATAATAGTCTGCTTGAACAGAGAATTAAAAATTAAATAAATTTTGACTTATTCGTGGTTTTCCTGATTTGATTTGCTTAGGGAATATTCTACTTGCCACGTTCTCAGTTTTCTTTTCCTGAGAGTCAGACTTAAAATGATTCTGAATATTTTTTTTTAATTTTATGTGATTTTATTTATTTAAAATATGGGAGTATTTTTTGAAAAAAGTGAGTGGAGTTAAAATTCTACTTTTGTTACTAGTATTATTTTTTTTTCCCTCTGGGAAAGATTATTTACATTTTACAGTATATATGAAAAAATTAGAGGGTAATATTACCAAAAATGTTATCCATTACTCATCATAACAAGATATTAGATTATATTCTTCCAGGATTTTATTTCTCCTACTGCTTGCATGATTAGACTATTATGTTTCATTCGAGATTTTATCCTCAAACTTGGGTTAATAGGAAAAGAAACAATTATTAAATCAAATCTTATAAGCTATCTTCACCTATTGATTCTTCCAATAACATGCTACAATACACATGAGGTACAAAAATTTATGAAGGAAATCCTAAGATTGTATATCAGGGCTGAACTTGTGTTCTCTTTGTTTTCCATAAGTACTCTGCTTATATCTCTTCTTAATATAGGAATCCATTCATTTTCTTCCATACGTATAGGCCTACCAATAGCTGTATAATTGTCTGTTTCTAGGGACAAAAGATGGTGTCCAATTGCAAATACAAAATCTCTTCTTTTTAGAGATAAGGGTGTTAGATTATTGGTATAGTATTTCAAATTCTTAGTTCCTAACCACTGTTTATGAAAATGCATTTGGATTGTTTTATTAACTGTAGCTCTGATGAAGTTTAGTAGTGTCCGATTATATTCTTTTGGATTTCTTAAAGACCTGATATATGAATGTTCTAAAGCATGACATGAGCAAAATTATAATTTTGGAGAAACATGAGAGTTTTCAAAATATACATCACAAATATTCATATTCATATTGAGTCACTTGCCTCTCCTGTCTTTACTCCTTCTAAGCTAAGAACTAAGTAAGTTTTTTAAAACAGTGATAACTAGGTACCTGGTTATCTCTCTCATCAGTTACCTTCATAATCTCCCCCACAGATTCTCATAAACACCAATATAAAGAACTCTAGAAAAGAGAAGCAACATGTATTAAAATTTCATTCCACCTACTTTCTTATTCTCATGGGTCCTTTTACCTGCTTCTCATTAGACTGCCCTGATTCCTTTGCACGCGAAGTGCATGGTTCAGTGCTTATTTTCATGGCTGAACTAATCCACATATTTCAATATAATTAACATCAATAAAAGTGGTAGTAGCAAAAAAAAAGCCCACTAGTAATATATATCAGCAGCACGCATATGTATATTTAATGAAATTTTAAATACAATTCTTTATTTAAAATCTAAGGTATGTTTAATATTGTTTAGTGATTCATTTCAAAAGTTAATATAGACTAAGTTGAAGCAAATAGTCTTTGTTGTATGAATTGTACATGTACTTATTCAGAGGAGGGTAACTTTAATAAGAATATTTTTGGTCATTTGACATTAAATACTGGAGTGAAAATGCTAGATTATTCATTTTTTTAATATTTCAGAGCACAGTAGAACTAGGTACTTAAGGAACTGATATTCTAAATGTCATTTCATTATTATTTAAAGATAAGAATATTGTACTATATTAAGTAATATATAATACTTACTTAAATATTAACCTACATGAATTATTTACATTTGCTAGGGAAAGTCTTTACATAGCTAAAATGTGGAAATTAGAAATATTGGTGATAAAATCCTGAGAAATTAAAAATAAGTTTTATTAGATGAGCAACTCTATTATAGTGTTCATGATCTTTACTTCTATTTTCTAGGATAGGTGTAAACTCTCTAAAACTTGATTCTTATTTATGAATCTATCCCAAGTTAAAAAAAAACAGGAAGAAGACTAGGAGGAGGAGGAGCAAGAGAAAAGGAATGACAAGGAAAAAATACTAATTTTTATAAACAACCAGTTTTTCCTTAATATAAAAAATAAATAGAAGTTTATAAGTAATTCTTTCACTTCTTACATATCACTACTATGATACAACCCTAGGAACACAATATATGATTTTTCACAAAGTTATATCCTCTGTGAGTTCCTCTGAGTCTATTAAATAAGCTCTCCAACTATGAGCCCAACATCACTTTCCCTACAGTATAAATTGTATTCTAGATGTGGGTGGCAATGATGAGATTTAAGTAATTTAAGAGATCTCCATCTCAGTAGGACTGAAGGGTATTACTATTATATGTCTGGGGTCCAGTCATGTGTTTGATTTGTATTTGGTTAAGCCCCCAGGTTAAGCTTGCCCGATATGAAAAAGTGTTTGTATTTAAAGATAAATTAAAAGGATACTATCCAGTATACTAACTATAAGTTCAAACTCTGAAGCCAAATTATCTAAACTTGAATACTAATCTCTTGCTAACTAGCTGGTTGACCTTAAGCCACACATTAAATGATCACATTTGGATATAGTCTTTTTATATCACCATGTAATCATTTCTGAAATGGTGGTGACACTAATGATATCTATCTCATTGTGTCCTTGTGAGAAATAACAGATGTTGCCTGACAGAAAATTGGGTTACATCCTAATATATCCATCATAATTAAAAATAGTGAAAGTCAAAAGTGAATTTCATATATCCAACCTACCAAACATCATAAATCAGAACCACAAGAGAACAGTAAGATATTGGTTCTGTATTCTTGTGATGGCCTGGCTGACTGATTTGGTTCCGATGCTCAGGATTGCAGAAGAGTTTCATTCATAGTAGGAAAGAAAATATCAAAATTCAAAAATTGAAACATGGTTTGTAGTGAATGCATATCGTTTTTGGACCATTATAAAGTTGAAAAATTCACCATCAGGGACTCTCATAAATATAAAATTATTATTAAATTATAATAATTATAATGATAACAAGAAATATATTATATAATAAATTATTGCATATTATATTGAATAATAAATATTTAATAATTGTTATTAAATAATTGTTTATTTAAACAAATGTTATTGTTTAAGTTTTCTTTACAGAGCTATTTAAAAATGATATAAATATTTTAAACTGAATCCATGTTAAGGACAGGTGTTCATCTTTACTTCTTAAAAAATAATGTGCTGACCACAGGACAAACAAATCTTGAATTTTAGGTAAAGTATATAAACTCCATACTGTATTTGACCAGACATTCTTAAAGGATGCTCTATGCAAATAAATAACAGAACAACAACAAAAAATTAAAATCCAAAACCTAAATGATTCATATGGGTTCATTGCCTCTATTGAGCCATGGAAATTAATTAAATATTTATTTATAAGAACTAGATGCTAAATATGAGTTTGGATTTTACTAGTGATTTACATAGTGTCCATGTGAAACTAAGTTAGGTTTGCTGATATTTTGCTATTTAATACATCAATTTATTTTTATCTAGGTTAGAATTCATATTTTTTCCTGTTTTAAATAGATCCCAATTTAGCAAAAATTAAGATTTAAAGTGATGTCCTATTTATTTTTCTCTCATTTTATTAATGAAGGAATTACAAAGCCAACCTTGGACTTTATTCCCAGGGTATCTCATTAGAAACCTTGATATGACTAAAATAAGGTATATTTATTTTTATGGTTCATTTACAGCCCTTCAAAATAATTTCAATCTTTTGGAATATTTTTGTATTGACAATATTTTGTGACTCTTTTAATCATTAAGATAATTTTATTTGGCAATTATATTTAGAGTTAACATAAATCTAAACTACTTGAGCATTTATTTTACAGCAGATACACCATTGATTTGCATTTATGTATATATTATTTTGTAGCTACATGTCATTGTCTTTTAAATAGCAATTTGTTTCACATCTTGTAGGGAAAGTAACTAAAATCCTCAGCTAGAAGTTTTCGTGTCTGATCTTTTAAATTATTTTATATAATTTTCCTGATTTTTTTCAAGTTTGTTTCTCTTTCTGTTCTAGAAACATATGAAGCTGAAAGTCTAAGAGCCCATTTTAATTTTAATTTCATATTTCTTTCTATTATCATTTCTACAGATATATGTCTTTTTCTGATATATTTGTTAATACTATTCTTATTCCCTTTGACCAAAATAGCTAACACAGTCTATTAACTGCCCCTATCTTCATCATGCATGGCAGATTATATTCTTTATTTCTTAGTTCCCTTTGCTTATGTACTTCATTTTTGAGCACTTAATTTTTAGATAACATATTTCCAATGCATGAAACCAACTAATGAAATATAAATTAAAAATGCATGTATAGCCAATTTGGAAAGCAGTATGGAGATTTCTCGGAAAGCTGGGAATGGAACCACCATTTGACCCAGCTATTCCCCTTCTCGGTCTATTCCCTAAAGCCCTAACAAGAGCATGCTACAGGGACACTGCTACATCGATGTTCATAGCAGCTCAATTCACGATAGCAAGACTGTGGAACCAGCCTAGATGCCCTTCAATAGATGAATGGATAAAAAAATGTGGCATTTATACACTATGGAGTATTACTCTGCATTAAAAAATGACAAAATCATAGAATTTGGAGGGAAATGGATGGCATTAGAGCAGATTATGCTAAGTGAAGCTAGTCAATCTTTAAAAAACAAATACCAAATGACTCCTTTGATATAAGGGGTGTAAACAAGGACAGGGTAGGGACGAAGAGCTTGAGAAGAATATTTACAGTAAACAGGGATGAGAGGTGGGAGGGAAAGGGAGTGAGAAGGGAAATTGCATGGAAATGGAAGGCGATCCTCAGGGTTATACAAAATGTCATATAAGAGGTAAGGAGGGGTAAGTCAAGAGAATACAAATGGAAGACATGATTTACAGTAGAAGGGGTAGAGAGAGAAAAGGGGAGGGGAGGGGAGGGGAGGGGAGGGGAGGGGGGATAGTAGACAATAGGACAGACAGCAGAATACATCAGACACTAGAAAGGCAATATGTCAATCAATGGAAGGGTAACTGATGTGATACAGCAATTTGTATACGGGGTAAAAGCGGGAGTTCATAATCCACTTGAATCAAACCGTGT
This sequence comes from Urocitellus parryii, assembly GCF_045843805.1. NCBI lineage: Eukaryota > Metazoa > Chordata > Mammalia > Rodentia > Sciuridae > Urocitellus > Urocitellus parryii. The sequence goes on from NW_027553586.1 coordinate 7,058,695, forward strand.
AATATGATGTATTAAGAACTATGTAATGTTATGAACGACCAATAAAAAAAAAAAAAAGAAAAACTGCAACAACAACAAAAAAAATGCATGTATACATAGATTTGTATGTATGTATATTTGTGATAGGAAAAATTATACTATTTCTGTTCTTTTTATTTTTCTCTAAACATAATATATTCTATTTTATTATTCTTATATGAATATTTGCAACACAGTATTATGAAAAAGAATTAATTCCACAAAATTTGACTAAAACTCATAGTTTGTTTTCTGTGAAAAATAAATCCATATGTAGTCAATAATTGTTATGGGAACAAGCACTCAAAGATGATTCTTGACTAAAAATTACTTTTATTATAATAATTTATTTTATGGTAATAGCTTTGGAAATATAGGAACTATACTAAGTTAGTTACAGTTAAAACAAAAGTCAGTTAAAATGAGGGTATTTATGTCATCTATATTTGTTTTGCTTAAAAAAACATTACTCATGTTAAAGTGATACATTAAAGTAAAAATTTTCACGAAAAGAAAAGTACAATTTTGTTTACACTTAAAATAAGGAGATATTATAAAAGAGATATATTTTCTCATTTTTGTAATACCTAGCTTTAAAACAGTAACAGAAGCAGGAATATTTTGTTGGTCTTTTAAAACATGTGATTCAGTAAAATTCACAATAGTAAAGTAAGCAATTACAAATATTAAATGTATCAAGAATCTATGTGCTAAAAAGAATAAAACTGACACATAATAAACAGAATACCATTTTAAACACAGTCATAAACTTGCCATATAATATGGCATTTTATCTCATGACCTAATATTTTCTTTTGGCAGCCAAATGCATGCATTTTTAATGTTGTTTACATTACAAAATTAAATCTATCCTTAAAATTTGGTAATAAAATGTAAATAGTGGACATACTTAATATTTTTCTTTAACTACATTATTTTTAAATTTATATATTTGATTCATATTTATAACTCCAGTGTAATATTTGGAAAGAATATTTTTTTATTTTACCTTCTTTAGATAAGCATTAGATTTAAAAGAATTTTCTTGTTTGCAAATGCTGCACATTTCAGACAATGTTAAAGTCTTGCCATTATCTAGGGAAGTATTTCTATTGCAGGATCTCATCAGCATCTGTGGTGTCAGGAGGGGCATTATCATTATAACCGCCCTTCCAGTTCGCCTACCTGGCACCTAACAGTGCTTTGGAGCGTTATTAATAAGAGTTTCTTGTTGTAATTTACTACTTTTTTTTGTTCCCCCCTCTTTTGCAGTGCTGGGAATTGAACCCAGGACCTTGTGCATATTAGGCAATAGCTCTAACACTGAGTTACATTTCCATTTCCAGCACCAGTAGTAATTTATATTTCACAATATCTTCAGTCCTTCAAAACAACCATATGGTTGCATTGTGATGTCTACAATTACCTGAAAGAAAAAAATAAATTTTTACAACAATAATAATTTCTAGATGCAGTAAAATGCATTTAGAGGAGGATATAAATGGGCCTTTTCTATCCAACTCAAATTTCTTCTCAGTTTTATTTGTTAAGAATATTACTGTAATATAAAACATGACAATTCAACTCTTTCTTTTAGCTGCACCTAGTTCTCCAAAGTATTTGTAAGAATGGTACGTTTTTTTCATGACTTAGAATTATACAATATATTCTTTCTAATATCTAGATTTCAGAAGTAATATAATCAGGAAAAATTAATGCATTCATTGTCTTTTTCTTTGCCCTACTATGTGATTGTGTTTCCATTTAATTTTGTCAAAGAGTCACTATATTTCCTAAGGTTCATTAAAAATATTGAAAAGGTATCATGAGAGGGTCCATAGCCATGTGGGAAATAGTATGTCAAAATTTGATACTTGTAATGAAAAGCATACTTGTAATGAAAGCTGTATAAGTTACATAAATACATGAATTTACTGTGTGTTAAATACCTGGAAAAATTCAAGTGACTTTTTCATAATACTGTTCATCATATCTCTTCAACATTTGGTTAGCTTTCAATACTTGACTATTAAAACCAGTGCAGTGGCCAACATTTTGTACAGTTTTATATCTGTACATTTACAAATAAAGGCCTTGAAGTTGATTTGACCAGCCCAGTTGTATGTATGCCTATTTAAAATCATCCTGTTTATTGTACAATTGACTTTAACATGTTACACCAAATTAAATGCATACATTATTCATAACACCAACAATGGAATTTCTGATATTTTTCCTTTATCTTCATTATAAAGATCACAACTCCAAAAACATATTGAAATATTCATAGACTCCTATTTTTAAAGTGATCACCATTTATTCCAACTTCACTTTTACAACTCATATTTTCCTTGCTAATTTCAGAAAATAATTTAACTTTCTATGCATTCCTCTTTCCTTCTTTCCTTCTGTGCATCTCCTTCTCTCTTCCTCTATCTCTCCATGTATCTTCTGTCTATTTTATCCTTTTTTGCTTGGCTCATATGTTTGCTTCTGAATCTATATGGTGCATTGTTTATTATTAGAATACTATTTGATTACTAGAGAAAGTTGATCACATTCTTTTGAAGAAATTTTTAACTTTTTTATAAGTTTTTTATTCTAATAACATTTGCTTTACCATTTTTATAATATGTATATTAAAGGAATAAATAGAGTTTTAAAATTTCTTATACAATTACACTCACACTATTCTCCCTGTGTGTGTATAAATATATATAAATTATAATACATATATGGCTTACACACGTCAACAGAAAACATTATATCCTTCTAGGATCCACTTTCTCTAACCATACCCCTCTACCTACAGTTTCCATCACCTGTCAGTTTTCTATGTAGCTTCCAATGGATTCATCCCCTGAAGAATGAACCCTCATGAACTGATCACTTCCTCAAAGTCTCAAATCTTAACATTGGTGTGTTGAGGACCAACTTTTCAATACATGAGTCTTTGGGAGTCATTTCATGTCCAAACAATAAGCAAAAGCTCTGGGTTTTCTTTTTTCAGGAATAAGGGAAGGACTCATCCACTCTTGGTTCTGTGACAGGAAGATTGAGAGTGATTGCTCTCAATCTTCTAAGGTAGAAAGACATTCTTCAAGAGGAGGGTAATCCTGATTATGTATGTTTTCTTGAGTTTCTAGATGACTGTGTTCTTCTTCTCACTTTCCTTTTTCTTCCTTCTTTTGTTATATTTGGCTTTGTTTTGCTTTTGTTTTTAATAGATACTAAATTTCTTTTACACTGTATGTATTTTATTGACTCTTCCTTGAATTTAAGACAAATAGCACCCAGGATTTATTTTGTAAAAGTAGAGTTCACACTTCTTTATACATTTTACAGATTTTTAAAACCCAGACACATGGATTTATTTTCATTTATTTTAGAATTTGGAGTCTTCATTTACAACTGCATGAATATAAACTTGTTCATAGTTTTATTTTTCTTTGTTTTTTTGGTATTGGGCAATAAACTCAGGGATATTCAACCATTCAGCCACAAACCCATCCCTATTTTATATTTTACTTAGAGACAGGGTCTCACTGAGTTGCTTAGTGCTTGCCATTGCTGAGACTGGCTTTAAACTCATGATCTCCTTCATTCAGCCTCCCATGCCATTGGGATTACAGGTGTGTGCCACCGAACCTGCCTCACAATATGATTTTTAAATTCAGTGTTTTCTTAACTCATTTTGACATTCAATGCTTTATAATCTCTAAATTTGCTTTGTCTGTGTCTACCTTTTTTGGTTTTTTTCTAGGCATTCTATAAATTTCATTTTCTACAGTAGGTTCCTCTGTGTGTTGAGTAAACTACTATTCTCTTATGGATTTGTTTTGCTGACACTTTTCCCACCCATCTCATAGGGACTTTGTTCTTGTTTCTAGACTGGATCTAAAGTCCCTGTGAAGCACTTGTAACTCTGCCTGATGTCACACCAATATAAACAAGCAATGGGATACTGCTTGGGCCCATTCCTCCCATCATTGTCTAGTGATTGCTCACTCCATATAAGCTCATTGATCCTTGGCATAGGTTCAAAGATGTTTCAATGAAGACTTGATCATATTTTTAAACAAATGGTGTTAGGACAATTGGATGTCAATGAGAAAATATTAAACTTCATCCAGTATTTCATACTTTATACCAGATAACTCTTAAGTGGATTTTGGATTTAGAAGTCAAGAATAAAACAATTGAATTTCTAATAGAGACAAATCTAGTAGAGACAATTCTAGTAGGGAACAATCTTTGGGTAAGAATTGTCTGGACACAATGTCGGAAGCATGATCAATTTTTCTTTGTTTTGAATGGTAAATTTAAGTTAATTTAATTAAAACAGTTTGCTATATAAACATCATTGATAAAGAAATGAAGAAATTACCTACAGATGAGAAGAAAATACTTAGATATAATACTTGTGACAAGAGTATTATAATCCAAATGTATAAATAGCTCTCAGAAAAACAATAGTTATAATAGCACAACTCAATTTCAATATTGGCCAAATTATGAAAATATACTTCATTCAAGAGTATATCTTAAAAGCAAATATAAATACAAAAGGAGGCACAATGTCAATAATCATTAGAAAACTGTAAATTAAAATGGCAATTGGATAATACTGCATAAATTTTAAATTGGCTAAAAAAGAAATAACTGGTAATATTTAGGGATGGTAAATGTATGGAACAGCTTAAGCACTAGGCATCACTAGTAAAAAAGAAAATGAAGTAGAGCCACTTTTGAATCTCAGTCACTTTGAGCTACTGAAAAAAACCACCATAAACTTAGTGACTTATAAAATGTTGGAATAACTTTCAGTTCACAGCTAGTAGCTACGAGCAGCTCAGACTGCTAGGAAAACCTACACTTGTACAGGCCTGACAGGAACAACTGCAGGACAGAGTGCTCTGCTCTAGCAAGCCATCCGTGAAACCACATCCTCAGTACTTGTGGTTAGCATTGCCAAGCTACTAGACTACCAGGTCAGGAAACCGAGGGTCAGATGCTTCAGACCATGTAACCCCCCAACTCATAAAGCCCCCCTCCATTAGGGACAAAGACACTTCCAGACTGTCTTCCATCAAGACAGCAATATTTAGTGCTTCCTCATAGTGTGGTTATATTAGGCATAAGATGATTGGCTTATAGACATTAAGATGTGATTGGGGGGCACGCCCTACCTGAACCCTATAGCAGCTGTATGCATTCCAAAAATAAATGAGCTTGAGCTTGCTGAATGTCATCTGAGGTTTCTCATCAGTTTTCTCCTGGTGTCCATGTGTTGATTCGGCATCTCTAATCCCGGCAACAAGGTAGCTGATTGATCATCAAGCCCACCAGTGACTAGGAACACATACAATAAAGAAGTGAAAATTATTTTTTTGTAATTATGGAAGCCAAGAATCCAAGATCAGGGTGCCAGTGTAGTTGTGTTTTGCGAAAATTATTTTTTCAGTCTGCATGCTGTCAATTTCTGGTTATATCTTCACTTGGTAGAGAACAGAAGGAGAAAACAAACTCTCTCATGAATTATTTTGGGGTAAACTAATTTAATTCACAAAAGCACCACCTTTATGGGCTTATGTAATCTTAATTATCTATTAAGGACCCACTTTCAAATACCATGATTTGAAGGGTAGAATTTTTTTTCTTTTTAGAGAGAGAGAATATTTTAATATTTATTTTTCAGTTTTCAGTGGACTCAACATCTTTATTTTATTTTTATGTGGTGCTGAGGATCAAATCCAGTGCCCCGTGTATGCCAGGTGAGCACATTACTGCTTGAGCCACATCCCCAGCCCAGGGTAGAATTTTAATAAATACATTTTGAGGGGATACAACCTCTTAATACACAATATGTTGTATAGCTTAATTTTTGTAGCATTCTGGAAAATGGAAAAATATACATAGGAATCAAAACATATTAATAGATGGATTAGTACAAAGGTGGATTTTGCAATTAAATTTAAGAAAACACAGACCCAGACAGATGATAGCTAGATAAATAGATAGGTAAACAGAGAGAAAGAATGAATTACTTTATACACAGATAACAAGATATGTAAATCTGCTTTTCATCGTTATGACCAAAGTGTCTTAAAAAATCCACTTAAAATAGGAAAAGTTTATTTTGGGCTCAACATTTTCAGAGGTTCAGTTCTTGGATGACTGGCCCCATTGCTTTGGGCCTAAAGTGAAGCAGAACTTCATGGCGGAAGAGCATGGATAAAGAAAACTGCTCAGCTCATGGCATCTGAGAAGGAGCCAAAAATAAAATATACAAGATCCAGGGTATGACCCTAGAGACCCACTTCCTATAGCCACATCCCACTTACCTACAGTTACCATCTACTTAGGCCATTCAAATTATTAATCCATCAAATGGATTTTTCCACTATTTCAGTTTCAGCTCCCATAATGTAATCATTTCACCTCTGAATATCCTGCATTAATTCACATTAGATTGGTGGGGGAAGGCCTCATATGCAAACATAACAGGAGGAAATATATAAATGTCTCCATGTGTATAACAGCATAAGTGTGATACATAATTATATTTCCTAGTTTATTCTAGTGAGATAATCTAGAAAAATAATGCCCTGTAGCAATGAAAATATTTATTTACTTTGAGTCTCTAAATTCTGTCTATTAAAAATAAATAAATAAAACTCCTTTGAGAATGAATTGATTCTAGAGTTGATATAGGGAAAATCAAGTAAAGCCTGTGGCAGCTTAGAGTATCAGAAGTATAGAAACGCTGAGATAAATAATTATGTAGATCCAGAGATACATACATAGAAACAGAGACATTGATATGGAGAAAGAGATGGTGCATGCATGTGAGAAGAGTTTAGAAGAGATTTTGAAAGAACTCCAACTCCTAAACCTTAAACAATTTAAAACAACAACAACAACATTATTATTATTATTTTACTGAGTTATAGAATTTATTTATTTATGTATTTATTTGAATAAATATATTTGTAAAGTAGGAATATATTATTGGGGAATGTGGCACAGCTCTCCCTTACAAAAAATATCCAGAGAATAGTATTTAAAAATCATCGTTAGACTAACAGTAAAAAGTGAAGAAGGTAAGGTCTATAATGAATACGAAAATATGCAACCAAAATCTTGAAAAGAAACAAATATAAAAGAGGGGATAAAAATGGAAGGGAATGGGAATTGAAATCAAATTCTTTGTATGTATAATTATGTAAAATTAAATCAGATACTTTGAATAAATATAATGCTCTAAATAATAGCTAAAAATAAAAAAATACATATATATGCATATACACATATTTATGTATTTATGTATGTATGTATTTATTTATTTATTATAGTACTGACAATTGAGCCCAGGGCCTCACACATGCCAGGCAAGCATTCAAATACTGAATTACATCCCCACCCCTATAAAGAAATATTTTTATAATCTCAAATGATTTCCTTCAAGATATTTATTAATTACAAAGGAAAAATAATATTTATAAGAAAGAACAGCAGAAATGCAATTTCAACCAATTGATCGATGTTATCATCTTAAATAACCATACATATTGACAAAATTCACAGAGAAAGGCAAATTTGTGTACATCATTCCTGTAAAACATTCAATAAAATTGATGTAGTATTAAAAAAAAACTTCAGACAAACGCAGTCTGAGGGGCATTCTATATAATATCTTACCAGCCTTCTTAAAAAGTGTCAGGGTCATGAAAGTTAAGGAAAGACTGAGGGTTTTTCATAGTTTGTGGGAGAATATGCAGACATAACAGCTAAATGCAGTTTGGATCTTGAATTTATTGTGAAGCAGAAAAATCATATTAGTAGAAAAACTGGTGGAATCTACACTTTAACTATTTAATGTTAAATTTAGTTTCTTGATAGTCACCATGGTATACTATGATTGTTAATACTTGAAGATGCTGAGTGAAGGACGTAGAGGAAATAACTGTACTATTCTGCAACTTTCCTATTTATATTGTTGTCATTTGGATATGAGAGTCTCCTAATGCTCATGTGTTGAAGTTTCAGTCTCCAAAGCAGCAGTGGTCAGGGGTGAGGCTTTGGGGAGGTGGTAGATTAAGAGATAAATGCCATTATTGGAAGGTGGTAGAAACTGGAGGAGGTGGGACCTCCTTGAAGGGTATGTGTCCTTCCAGGCATTCCATTAGGTATTGTACCTTGTCCCCAGTGCCTTCTTATCTCCATTCTGCTTCCTGACTTCCAAGAAATGACCAGCTTTCCTCTGCCATGCTCTTTGGTCTCCGTGTTCACCACAGGCCCATAGTAATGGAGCCAGCCAAACATGGACAGAAACTTTTGAAACCACAGGCCAAAAACCATATTTCCTACTTGAAGTACTTTTTATCAGGTATTTTCCTTACAGTAACAAAAAGCTGAATAATACATATGTAAAATTATTTCAAATGTTAAAATAAGTGATGTGAGAATCATAAATTTACCTCTTATATTTTCTTAATATATTTTTTATTTTTTGATTTTTATGTGGTGCTGAGAATCGAACCCAGTGCCTCACACGTGCAAGGTGAGCGCTCTACCACTGAGCTACAGCCCCAGCCTCAACATCTTATTTTTGAATTTGGAATTTCCTTACAATTTTATTGCTGTTTACAATTTAATATTTTCTTGTTGTTAATGTTACCAGCAACTAAAATGCTTTGTATATACATTTGAGTTGCATATATTAAATATTTTAGACATGCACTTTGATTTTTTGTCTATAGTTATCAAATCTCTAAGATACATTTTGTTCGAAACTAAAACAAAGTATGTGAAAGTAGTTTCAGAAAAAAAAGTAAGATCTATAATGACACAATCCTATTGAGTAGCATTATTGTAGATGACTTTTACCATTTTTTTTCAAATTTGAGAAAGAAAAGGATGTTTGTACTTTGGCTTCTTGGTGACATGACCTGTGGACCTTGTTAGCAAAGCATACTGCTGGAGCAGTAACAGGAGTAACTGTCTAATTGGCTTTGTTTCCCAAGAAGTCATTATGTACCCAGAATAGCATGTGTCTTTTCAATATGACAATAATTAAATCACCTCAACCACTGCACACAAGTGTGAGTTAGTTTAACGCAATGATGAGTACCTGAGTTTTACAATTCCAGGGAATGTTACCTGAGGTAAGCTTTCAATAGGTGATTTTAATACACATTAATTTGATATATTTCCCACTTCCCCTTGGCTCATAAATTTTAAAGAAGACTCTATTGCTGTTCTATCCTGATTAAAAATTCAATAAAACTTGTTCTTCCTTAATTAAACACTCTCTTTCCTACCAAACAAGGATGGCTTTGACTTTTCTCATTACTCTGTGTTGGTAGTAGGGGTTAAAGTAGTTCCATAGGTTGAAAAATCATAGACTACTTCAATGGAAGAACACAGTGTTGTTGACTTTAAAAAGTGGCATGGTTAAGAAATTCTTTTAAAAAACTATAACAGATTTTTTTTTCTTACAAAGGATGCAAATATTCAAAATGAAATAAGTTCAATTACCATTTCACCTAATGTTTGACTCAGAGGAACATTTGAAAAAGCCACTTGCATTAATCAGATATGAGGATAACTAGAAACTAATGGCTATATAGATGTATTGCTTTGATTAATAAAATGCAATTAAGAGAAAGTAAATAAGATATTACTACTGAATAAAAGTAGCAGGAGCAAAGTAAATTTGAAGCAGCAAATAATGCTATAAGTATCTCCTCACCATACAGTTAAAAATTATACAATTGACAGAATTAGAGGCATGGGGTATATATTGATTGTATTTCCTCTAATTTTTTCTTTGAATAATTAATATAAAATAGAATATATTTAGCCTTCTATAGATTACTAAGAGGTTATAAGGTTTATATTTTGAATATTTTAGATAATGGCTTTTTAATGAATTATTTATTATAAAATAAAATAATTTGTCTCTGACATTGGTTGATAAATTCAAATAAAATAAAATATTAGAAAATCAATTGAACTTTCTAGAAATGTTGATAAAATTATTTTAAACTTCTACAGACTAAAAGATATCCTAACAATGCTTACATCCGGAATCTTTGAAATACTATTAAAGCATCTTTTAAGTAATTGAAAAAGATTTACTTAATAAATGTCTACCAAAAGGATAATGATTGCCTGTATCAATAGATATTTCTAAGTACTTACATTAAAATTAATTTAAGATTATGTTCAATAAATTTTAAACTTTAATACAATTAACATTAATGTCTTTCTAGCAAATTGTTAGTCTTCAAAGAAATGAATTGCAAATTTCAGCTTCTCCTCTCATCAGAAAGCAGACTGTGTTAGGTTTTTCACATAGTATTTGAGTGATGTTGCATTCATAAAGGTCCTCTAAGATCTAGCTATTCAAGGTGAAGTCCAAGGACATATAACAACTATATAGCTTGGGAGCTTGTTAGAGATACAGACCTGGGAATCTGCTTCAGACCTGTAAGAACAGAGATTGCACTATAAATTTGACAAATACTATTCTAAGATATTGTTTCCTGATTTATTTATATATTGAGTATATGAAGAATTTAGAAAAGCAGAGACAAGTACTGATGACGTTTCAATCTCATACATTTTGATTTACTATGATGCAAGGCAAGTTAGACACAGATTTTTAGATGGCTCCCAGGTAATTTTAATAAGCAGCAAACTTTGGGATCCGCAACTGCTACTCCAATTCATTATGGGAATCCATAATAATCACTAGTACTTAAATTTTTGATATTGTAAATGTATCCTAGCAAAGATAATTACATTAATGATAATCTTTATTTCTGTTAAAGAGGAAATAATTTGTTTCAGGCAGTCCATTTAAACAATATGTTCTTGAAAAGTTTCGCATAATTCAAAGAATTATAAATCTGATAAGGGATCAATTTCATGAAGTTGCTTCTTTAACAAGATGGTTGTAAATATATTCATAATTGAAAGCTTCATTTTCATTATTACATTATTAGCATGATTATGCCTATTTTAATTTAATTTAACTTTGGTTCTGATGATTGAACCCAGGGACTTATGCTTGCTAAGTTTATGCTTTACCACTGAGCCATATCTCCAGCTGTGTGACCATAATGTTTTAAGTTTTTCTTAAATTAATTGTGGATTTGTATTTTGTTTGTTTTGGGTACTGGGGATACAACTCAGGGCACTTCACCACTGAGCCACATCCTCAGTCTTATTTTATTTTGTATTTTATTTAGGAACAGAGTATCACTGGGTTGCTTAGCACCTTCCTGTACTTAGGCTGGCTTTGAACTTGCTATCCTTCTACCTCAGCCTCTTGAGTTGCTAGAATTACAGGTGTGCTTCCTAGCTCCTTGCTTAAATTAATCATGTTTTAAGCAACTTTTCTTTTCTTTTTTGTCCTGGTGGTACTGGGGATTGTGCTATGCACAAATTCTACAACTGATTGAGCTATACCCCAATCCTACACAAGTCTTTTTCAATTAAAAACTATAATTGTTTTAAATAGAAAACACCATTTTTATTTATTTTTGATTATTTAAATATTTTTTAATGCTGGAACTAGTGCCTATTTGCACAGTGAAAATAAAAATTACCTAGAAGGTCACATATTGTTCTTCATTATCATACACAGTGCACTTAAACTTTTGGTCCCAGTGAAAAATGAATATTTAAATCTATGCAAGGAATCTATTAATAGAGTTTTATTTAGCTCAAATATTATGCCCTTAGGGTACCAGTGTCAGGTATCACTCCTGAAACCTGTTTTGTGTAAATTTGGATAGTGGCATTTTAAGTGGCTATTTAATAAATACCAGTGGTGATGATTAGTCTACAGTGCTTTTCCTGGGGCAATATAAGCAAGCATCATGTGTAGTAATGCATTTTTTATTTTAGTTGACCTATCTGAAGTTAATAATTGCATATGATAGTGTAAATTCACCTCAATGACCTTACCCATAACATAAATATCATATGTGTTTTTGTTTTATTAAGAACTATACAGTGATAATTCTTTTTATAATTTTTGTTCAGAATAAATGCTTTAATTTACACTTGTCTTTGTGGCTAATATGCATTTTCTATACTTGTAATAATGGAAAAATAAAGTAGAAAGAGATATTAAATATACAAAAGTAGAAAATAGATGTAATTGCCTAAGCCAGCTAATGAACACCTTAATTAAATGTCTAAAAGCACTAATTTTAACTAAATTATACAATATATAAAGTTGACTCTTTAAAGTTGACATATTTTAAGTTATCATTTATTCGAAAACAAAAATAATTTTTTAATTAATCATACATGTTCTCATTTCCATATAATGGTCAATACATAGGAAGCTCTAAAAAGAGAATTATGTTTTGAATATTCATTATTTTAAAGAGAAAAAAGTTATTACCTATATATAATGCAAATCTTATCACAACTTCAAAATTTTGAGACCAGAACTCCTAATGTCTGGATTAATGTCCAACTAGTTTTGGCCAATGTACTAATTAATACACATAGTTTTGATCTGTGCTAAATTTTATTTAGTATCTTAAATGCGATCTTAAATTAATTTTTACATTTTAAATCACAAAATGTTTTAAAAGTTATGCTTTGATATTTTATGGTATATAAGCTTTGGGTTTTTTTTCCATTTTTATATAATTAATTGAAACATACATAAAGATGATAAATTATATTAATTACATTCCTGTACAAAATTATAGCAATTTTTCTATGAGATAGAAAATGAAGAAGAAGAAACTCCTGCCTATGAAAGACTTTTATTTAAAACACATGGTGATAGAATTATAGCTCAGTGTTAGAGCACTTGCTTAGCATGTATGAGTCACTGGGTTCAATTCTTAGCACCACATAAATATAAATAAATAAAATAAAGGTATTGTGTCCATCTACAACTAAAAAATATTTAAAAAGAATAATTAAAATGCATGGACTGAAGGTGAGCTATCATACATTGGAAATATGAAAAATGACATGGTGATGAAATAACATTATACTACCTAGATAAATTTCAATTTCAAGGAGACCATAGGATATGGACATGGTTGTAAGTACTCATTTAAGTATTTAAGTTTGTGTTAAATCTAAAATACCAATAGCATTGGTAGCAGAGACAACATTTGCTAGTTTTGTTTTCACAACTTGGAAATTGATATAGCCACCTACCTCCATTTCTTATGGCTGTTATGTACAAATTAAACACTGTAAAGCATCTTGTAATAAACTGCTATGCACATGCCTAATAAGGCTAATAACATTTATAATGATGCCAGCTGTTAAAATCCAACAGATACACATAATTAATGGCAGTTGAAGCTTACCTACAGCTTTTCCATCTGCTTCATTAGAATATAATTTCCAAATTAAACAAAATACTTTTACATTGGAAGGCAACAGTTTCTCCAAACCCATTCCAAAATATGTGAAGATTTTATATGTATCTTAAAAATATATTTATTTTTTTAAGAAAAGACTCAAGAGATTTTGATACATACATATGAAAAAAATCATCTTTCTACAGAATCTAATTATATTTTTATATGTATCAATTCAATACCTTATTAATGAATAAAATCAATACTGATTTTGTGTATATACATCCATAAAATTATAAATAATAATATATATTATAACATAACCTACATATATATAGTCTTCAACAATCATGTAATATATATGTGTGTTTACATATGATTATCATCAATTTTGTACAAGATTTCGTATTAAACACTATACATTTCTTTAGTAATATTCAAAACAAAACAAATATTGTTGATACTAAAATTTATAATTTAAAAAAACTAAGCATAAGAGATGTAATAATACAGAGATAGTTTTCAAATGTTAGAAAAAACAATACACAATTAACAAAGGACCAAAAATAGAGGGAAGAAACATCAATTTTCATTTGCAAAAATCAAGAGAAATTATGTAAAACTTATATTGTGAACATTCAAAGAACCAAATGTGTGGTTCAAAATGAGTTTGATGAGATTCTCTATAACATCTCACTTTTTTAATGCAAAGCACTGAAAGTTGGCAGAGTATTAAAATTCCTCAACAATGACTTTTGTTTTACTCTTTTCATTTTTTTTCTGTGACCTAAAGATCTGACAAGAATAATTAGAGAAGGAAAAGTTTATTTGGGACGCATGTTTTCAGAGGTCTTAGTCCACAGAAAGCCAACTCCTTTGCTAAATTAAACAAAATACTTTAAAATTGGAAGTCAACAGTTTCTCCAAACCCAGAGGTCTTAGTCCACATATACCCAACTCCTTTGCTCTGGGCTAGAGGAGAGGTAGAACATTATGGCAGAGGAAAGACAATTGGGAATATGGCACAGGAAGCAGACACACACACACACACACACACAGAGAGAGAGAGAGAGAGAGAGAGAGAGAGAGAGTCTCTACACTACTCACAGGGACAAAATATATATCCCAAAGGACTGCCACCAATGACCTGCTTCTTCCAGCCACACCCTCCCTGTCTTCAGATACTACCCAGTTAATCTCAAGCAGATTAATGCTCTGATTAAGGTAAGGCTCTCATAACTCAGTCATTTCACTTCTGAACTTTCTTGCATTGTGTCACACATGAGATTTTGGAGGACACCTCATATCTATATCATACAACTTTAAACTTAGAAAAACAAAAAAATATGTGAGTTAAATAGATGTAGAAAGAATAATAAAAGCCCCTAAACTCATTACTTTTTTTTTTTACTATTTGAGATAGATTAAAGTTGACAACTAATAGGATCCAGGAAATTCATAAGCCATGAACCCATGCTGTGAGTGAAGGTCAATACTATTTCTTCCCAATCTCTCAACTTTTGTGTTTCAGAAAAGTGAACAAAAATAAGATTCATCCTTCAAATTCTAGCTTCAATTTAAAATTCAACTGATTGATGTGGACAAAAGTATTAATAAAAATTAAGAATGGAGAAAGTATAAACAATATTAGTAATTAGAGACAGATTCTTGGAAAACAAGTAGAAAGCATCATATAAAGGAAGAACTCAGCCTCAGGAAACATAACCCTTTGTTCTAAACATCACAGAAGAAGAGAAAACATGGATAACTATACAACAAACAATAAAAATATAGAGTCAGCAAAACAGAAGCCCCAAATCCAGATAAATCAGACAAAGTATAACCAGAACTAATGAAAAGACTATTTGAACAGTTCAGAAAGGCAATTCAGAAAAATGAACAATACCTATATAATATAAGGATAAAACATTCAAATTCGTAAATATTTTAAAAATCGAACTAGAGTATGGAGGGATAGTTTGAAATAATTATATTGAGTATGAAAATGAAAGTAAAATTAAAACATTTAAAGATGGGACAAGAGTTCTGATTGAGTAAGATTATCTAACCAAAGATAATTATTATTGTCAAATTTGAATAATTTTAATAAGGGATAGAAACTGTTCATGATGAAAAATACCTCAATAAATATAAGTTCTGAATTAAAAATGAATAAAACTTGAAAACTAAGGGTCACAGCATATGTATGGGAAAATATTATAGCAATTACCATCAACTCAGAACTTGTTCTGGTTGTTTACTTGAAACCTAAGAGGACAATTCTTTGGATATCAACATGAAACAGTAAGTAACCTCAAGGGAAAAGATGATTAAACTACCTCTCTATCAATACTGTGATAGAAAAAAATAATTGTGGATATTGGAGTTTTGGATGACATTTGTTTTATTAATTTTTACTTGTGTAATTACTTGTTCTATTTGGCTAAGAGAATGGATTTTTTGTATAAATATAAATTATCACCTACTTGTGCAAAGGTATCATGCAAGATAAATCCCTTTCTTAGGAGAAACTTTTACTCAGTGGTTTAGGAATCTTTTAAAAATAGTAATTTAATAAAGCAATAAATCTTAGAGTGATAAGACAAACAAGTAAGAAATTTCAAACTTCAAATGATGGAAAAATCATGGGATGACTGTCAGTATGCTCTTAGATTCTTCTGGTGTCTTCTGGGTACCGACTCTGGGCTAATGTGCAGCTTTCTCCAGCAGAGGGGTGTTTACGTGTCTGAATTTAGGTGAAAAAAGGGAGGAAAAGAATAATAATCTTTTATCATTTGTGTCAGTTTCTGTCTTGCTATCAGACTTGAGGAAAAGACAAAACTTGCTTTTCAACCGCCTTCATCTCCATATTCCTCAATTTTAGGGAGAATTATTTTGGTTTGTTTCAATGTTATGTATGCTTGAGAAGTTACAGGAATAAATAGTTTTCAAGAAGTTTGCAAATTCCAGTGCTACTCTCAATAGTCAAGATACATATGCCAGGGGTGGGGGTGGTACGTGCCTGTAATCCCAGCAGCTAGGGAGGCCAAGACATAAGGATCATGTTCAAATCAAGGTTCAAACCCAGCCTCAGGAAAAGTAAGGTGATAAGCAACTCAGTGAGACCCTGTCTCTAAATAAAATACAAAATAGGGCTGGGGATGTTACTCAGTGGTGAAGTACCCCTGAGTTGAATCCCTGGTAACTTCCCCCTTCAAAAGAAAAAAAAAGATGTGGAAAAAAACTAAATGTCCACTGAGAAACGAATGAATAAAGTAAGGATGGGATATTAAGAAGCTTGTAAAAAAGGAGGAAACTTCACAATATGCAACCATGTGGATGGACCTTGAGAACATTAATCCAAGTGCAATAAGCCAGTCACAAGAAAACAAGTACTGCATGATTGCATTAAAATTAGATCTCTAAAATTATCATATTCACAGAATCAAAGAATGGAGAGGTAGTTTCCATGGATAGACAAAAGAGAAAATGAGGAGTTACTAATGTACATCAGTTAAGTAAGTTGAGAAAGCTGTTGATATTTATCATAAAACATTGCACCTATAGTCAGCAATAACAAATTTTATATTTTATATTTAAAGTTTTAATATTTTAAGTACTACATAAAATCTTGTGTTATCCACAATAAAATATTCTTACCACAATAAAGTTTAAAAATATCTACACAGAAATGTACAGAAAATATAAAACTTATAACTGTGTTAGTAGTTGATATGTTCCATGAAGAAATAGAAACCAGCTCTAAAGAGTGCACAGTGGTTATGATGGCATAGGGGTTTGGCATTTTAGATGAGTTTGTTGAGAAGAATCTCTGAAACATAGCAATGTAGACTCATCTTTATAAATTCTACAGAAGTAGCCATGCAGAATTCTGAGGAAAGGGCTCTGTGGAGAAACAAAAAAACCTGATGAAATGTCCCGAGGGCAGAATATGAAGGGGAATTATGAAGAAAGAACCAATAATCCTGTGTTCCAGAAGTAAATCAAGAAGAGAATAACACTAACAGGCAAGGGTGTGTGGGGTATGAGTAAAATGAGAGTATTCTGAGAAGAAAGGTGAAATGATTTCCCGTGCATTCTGCAACATTCACTAAAGATGTCTTAGTGAGATTCTAATTTAGGGGGACAAATTTGACAGGAGGAGGAGTAATTTGATAGCTAAAACAGTGACTCAATTAAAGAAAATGGTTTCTCAGAATGAAAAAAATAACACTGAAGATGGTATTGAAATATGCAGAGTTTGATTATTAATAAGCATACAAATACATACACTGTCACCTATACTGAGGCATCATTTCCATACAATAAAGCAAATCCATTTTAAATGTGATGTACAATGAGCTTTATAATATGTATAAATATACACCAATGGAATGAAAATGTGGAATATTTTTAAAATATAGAATAAAATTTAAAAATAGAATATTGCCTGCAAAATTTGTGTCATGTTATTTTCCAACCAATCCCCTACCAAAGACAAATGTTGGTAGTCATTAATGTGCTTTCTGAAATATTTTTTTTACTTATATAATTTCATATTAATAATGGGATTTTATAGCATGCCATTTTGAGATATGGTATCTTTTGTACTGCATAACATTTTGGGATAAAGCCATGTCATTGCATTTATCAAGGATTTGTTCTTTTATGTTATTTCTGAGTGATGTTCTATTTACTGATAAACCACAATTTGTTTATCTAATCAGTGATTGTTAGAATTTTTTATTATCTTTAGTTTTGAGTTTTATACAAAGGTTGCTATGAATATTCAAATCTAAATCATCTTGTGGACATGTGTTTTCATTTTTTTTTACATAAGTATATAGGAATAAAACAGTGAGATCCATTATTAGGTGTTTTCTTTTTGAGGAAATCCTTCTGCAATGGAATTGTAACATTTTACAACTGCAGAAATCTATCAGCTGTAGAAGAGAGTTCTAGTTGCTCAAAGTTATTGCCAGAACTT
Organism: Urocitellus parryii; assembly: GCF_045843805.1. NCBI lineage: Eukaryota > Metazoa > Chordata > Mammalia > Rodentia > Sciuridae > Urocitellus > Urocitellus parryii. The sequence goes on from NW_027553586.1 coordinate 7,077,052, forward strand.
GTTATTGTCAATCAATTTTGTAGTGGCATATAGTAGAATATGTTGATATTTTTAATTGTTGATGATTAGTGATGTTGAATGTCTTTCCCTGTGTTTCCTGTGCTTATTGAATATATTTGTTTGTGTGTGTCTATAGGATTATTTTGCTTATCATTTGTCTGATTGATATTTAGGAGTACCTCATATAATCTAAATTTCATTACTTGTTATGAACATGGTAAATAATAAATGCCTATTATTCATCTAAATAAATGGGTTAAGTATGAAGAAGTTCATAGACAATATACATGTTGGAAAAATAAAATTTAGAGTAATAGTATAGATTATATTCATATATATATTTTATGGAATATCCAATGACTAATACATCATCAATAATATATAGAAAATAAGGGATCCAGCCAGGAAAACAGAATGAATGGCCTGTATTATAGGAAGAAATAAAGTGTGTGTTTGTGTTTGCATGTGTGTGTTTTCTAGAAGGCAAGTGAAAACAGTGATTAAGTTTAAGTACTAATCAATTCAAGCAAATATTGCTTACAGAGCAAAATAATTTATGGACACAAAATTTACCATTTTGTCTAATAACAGAGATCTTTGGTGACTAAGGAGAACAGCATCTTTATAGTTGAGAATCAAAATCATAATTTGGGTAAAATTAAGAGAAAAAAGATGACTAATGAATTAATAAAATCAAGTAGTGATCATCAGTTTGCTGATATCACAAAAACATCATAGATTATTAACCTGAGGTAGATATTCCATATCACCATCTAAAACAGAACATAGTCTTAAAAATGTCAAACTTGAAACTAAAATATGTTAAGTGACACCGTAGTTTGTTATATGTAAAAATCCAGATTGTAGCAAAAATGATACACAGTTTGAAAATAAGTAGAAAGGAAAAGAAAATACTATGATGAAGGCATAATAGATAGATCCTAAACAAACATAAAATTACCATCAATCCAAAATATTTGATTTATTGGAAATCGATTCAGTCAACAGATGAGAAAGAATTCTATTTATGAAAAATGTGGGGAGTTTAGAATAATGCTTGGCTATTTAATATTATTAGAGAAGTATATTTTCAAACCTCTGCTGAAATGGCACAGGACATATTTAAATATGATCTATTTCTTAGAGAAATATCTTGGAATCTTTATGGATAATTACATATTATTATGATTTAGATGTAAGATGTCCCCCAAAAGCTCACATGTGAGACAATGCAAGATGGTTCTAAGGAAAAATGGGTTGTGAGAGTCCTAACCCAATCATGAATTAATCCCTAATGGGATTGACTGATTAGTAACTGAAGGCCGATGGGTGTGGCTGAAGGAAGTGGTTCATTGGGAGTGTGGCTATGAGATGTTCTATTTGGAGAGTAGTTTCTCACTCTGTTTTTTAGGGTCATTGTGATGTGAGCTGCTTCCCTCTGCCACACTCTCCTGCCAATGATGTTCAGCCTCACCTGGAGGCCTGAGGAATGGAGCTGGACCTCTTTGGATTAAGACCTTTGAAACTGTGAGCCCTCAAACTTTTCTCCCTCTATAGTTGTTCTGGTCAGTTACAGCAATGAAAAAGCTGACTAAAACATACATGGAAATTGTTTTCAAATAATTATTTTTGAGAAAAGAGAGTGAGGGTATAAGAGATACAATTTCATGATTTAATTATCAGTATAACTAGGTGATGTGTGTATGGATTAATAATATTATATTTACTCCATATTTGATTATTTCTAAAATCAAAATTCTAATAAATAAAGCTCTAATATAATATCTTTAATACTAAAGTAAAATAAACAATGAATGGAAGGACAAATATTATAATGCAATAATCAATAACTTTTGCAAGGAGTTATCCTATAGTAAAAAAATAAGACTTCAAGAGAACTTTTCAAGATGAAAGAAATGATGTAGTTATTACTAACAGGAAAGATCCAACATGATAGTAAATAGTGATGATATAAGATAAATCTAGAGTCCTTGGATAGGTAACACAAACTCCTCAAATGGAGTCTAGTATACACTTTGAGCCACTGTCTTTAAAGCCCAAGCTTGAACTTTAAAGAGAAAAATTGAAAATCCTAATATTTATGCTGTGGCACTGGGAGATATGGTAGTGGGATTTTCAGCACCTTCTCTTTTGCTCAAATATGAAATGACAAGCAAGGCCACTAGCTGAGAGTTCAGTTAGCATAAGACAGGTTTCAGGTGTGAGAGGAATGCAGAATATCTCACACAGTCTTCTAGAGGACTGGGGGAGGGCATAAAATGAAGTAGCATCAAAAGTCTACTTGAGATCTGACATCAATGATTGGGTAGAGAAAGGTGATTGGGGGGAGGACACGAAAAGGGGGGATAGGAAGGGCAGAAGAATAAAATCAATACTAGTATTGCTGTATATATACACGTGTCTGTATAACCAATGTGATTCTGCAACCTGTACACGTGGAAAAATGAGAGATTATACCCCATTGGATTCAAATGTATGATATGTCAAGATCATTGTATTGTCATGAGCAACTAATAAAAAAAGAAGTAGATTTGTCCACAAAAGATATTTTAAGGAACAATTAAATATTTATTAAAAAATGGGTTATATGTTCATCTTGAAAGCAGCCCAGTACCCCTAGATGGCTTGAGTGTGTGTGTGTGTGTGTGTGTATGTGTGTGTGAAGGAACACATGTGTATGCATATAAAATAATTAGAATAACAATTAAAAGAACATCTGTCAATTTTTAAGCATTAAATTATCCAAGACAATAAAATATAATAATTTGAAATGAAATTTTCATTGTTTTGAACCGTTTTGTCCATGATTACCAACACTCTATCCTCATCCAGTTCTCACATCTCTGATGGGTTTCCAATTATGACCAGTCTTCCTTTTAGAACTATTACATTTGATAATAACATCCTCCACACACACACTTAATGGCTTTCTGTTTTTGTTGAGATAAAGAAAAATCTTTTAATATAAACTATAAGACCATATGTAATCTGATCTTTGCCTTCCTCTCCACACTTATTTCAGTCTTTTCCTAATGGTTTCAATTCTATTCTCAAATTTCATCTTTATCTCTTCTGCTCAAATACTAGTTTCTCAACAACATGTACAATTAATTAAATAAAGGAAAATATTAATTGCTTGATGGTTAATGTACAATTGTTACTTAATATTATTTGTCAACCCTAAATCCTGGGAATATCTTATGCTGTAGACTAGAGACCATAGTTTATTTTTGCAATCCCAAGAAATATTAAGATGCTTAAATAATGGGAAACACCTAAAGATATTTGATAAATTTATGTATTTTATACAACTCTTCAACATCTTAATACATTGACTTTTACATGCAAAAAGTTGATCTAAAAATTTACTTGCAAAATATATGATAAAGTGATCACATGCTTTATTATTGGCTTTTTGTAGATCTTAGTTTATATCTGTATTAAAAATAAAACTGGGTACAGTTGCACAAGCCTATAATCCCAGCAGCTAGGGAGGCTGAGGCAGGAGGATGGTGAGTTCAAAGCCAGCCTCAGTAATAGCGAGGTGCTAAGCAAGTCAGTGAGATCCTGTCTTTAAACAAAATACAAAATAGGGCTGGATATATGGCTCAGTGGTCTAGTGCCCCTGAGTTCAATCTCCAGTACCCTTTCAGAAATAAAATAAATATAAGATAATATTCAATTAATTTACATTTACATTCAGATATAATATATCTACATTTTTAAAATCACCTATGTGCTCAGTGTTTAAAACCATAATTATACATAACAGAGTAATACAAGCTCAATAAATACTTTTTCAATGAGTAAATAAAAGAATGAATGCACTAGATCAGAAGAGGAATCTCTTTTCTTAACCCATTATATTGATATTTGGGTATCCATCTATCTCTGTTTATGTGTGTAAATGTTGCTTCTTGTTTGTTACCATGTAGAGGATTTCTTCTCAAGTGAGCATTCCTGTCTCCTCTAGTGTTCCACATCTTCTTAGTATCTTAGTGTCTTTTGAAAAGGCATAATTTTATTTATTGTACCATAGTATGTTACTACTATTATCATGAGGCTTAACTTTTTTTTGACCAGTCTTCCTTTTGGCAAGTGAGATTTATCAAATATTTTACATTAATGGGCATTTTTTTTTTTTTTTTTGGTACCGGTTATTGAGCTCAGAGGCACTCAACCACTGAGCCACATATCCGGCCATATTGTGTGTTTTGTTTAGAGTGAGTGTCTTACTGAGTTGCTTAGTACCTCCCTTTTACTAAGGCTGGCTTTGAACTCTAATTCCTCCTGTCTCAGCCTCCAGAGCTGCTGGGATTACAGGAATACAACACTGTGCCCAGCTGTGGACATCTTCTATAAGGTCTGGATGAGAACGCTGAAACAAAGCATAATGGACAGGCTTAGCAAACTTTCATTCAGATAACTTCATGACCTGATCGGGATAGATTCCAGAACTGTAGATCGCCAATCCATTTATGTTACATGATGTTCTTTCTTGAAAGATGCCAATAAACTCATATTTGAATGAATAACTTTATAAATATTTACTTAAATTGCAAATAGCCCAGGCATGGTGGCACACATCTGTAATCCCAGTGGCTTGGGAGGCTGAGACAGGAGGCTTGAGAGTTCAAAGCCAGCCTGAGAAAAGGCAAGATGCTAAGCAACTCAGTGAGAACCTCTCTAAATACAATACAAGCAGGGAATGTGGCTCTGTGGTTGAGTGCCCCTAAGTCCAATCTCCATTCCAAAAAAAAAAAAGCAAATTAATCATAGTGACTAAGAAAAACCCTTGAACCCAGATGCCTGAGTTCTATTTTTTTCACTTCTACCTATCTTTAACAAGTTACTGATCTCTCTGGATCTCTGTTTCCTCATCCATCAAATGGCAATGACAACAACAGTAATAATAACAACATGCCTCTTGAAATTGTTTACTGGCATTGAAATAAATGAAACATGATTTGTTAATGTGCTTAGACATAACAAGGGACATATAAGTATATGCTACATAAATAAACATACATAGAGTTTTCTTTCCATTTTCAATGCTTTTGATTGCAAGAATGATTACAAACTGAATGCTCAATTTGTATGTATCTCACCTTGCTTACATTTGAGATCACAGAATCTGATAATAAAAAAGGGAAAAATGATGAGATTCATTATCACTTATTATATATTAATTGCATGTGATGATATGTTTATAATGACAATACAGAGTTCTTTTCCTGGAGTTTACTCAATTTATTTAAATTGTTTATGAAAAATTATACAGAATTTATGGTTTGTGGGGCATGGCACAGTAGGAAGTATCACTATTTACTTTTTGGTATATGTTTGTTACTGAAAATTGAACTTCTGGCATCATACATGCTGGGAGAGAAATCTACACTGAGCTACATCCCCAGTCGTTTGCATTTTTAATTTTGAGACAGGGGCTTATTAGGTTGCTGAGTTTGGCTCCAAATTTGAGATTTTCCTGCCCCAGCATCCTGGATTCCTTGGATTACAAGTAAATGCCACCACAATCTATACTATTTTGGGAGAAAAATATGAAGATCTTTCATAATTAAAAAACTATCTTTGGGTAAATAAAGGCCCACATTTATTACTTGAGTGTCACAATTGCCAGAGTATATTGAATGAAGCAGATAACGATGATGGAAGTTGTCTTTTTTGGCATGGGTGGGGGTGGGAGGGAATACCAGGGGTTGAACTCACATCCCCAGCCCTATTTTGTATTTTATTTAGAGACAGGTTCTCACTGAGTTACTTAGCACCTCGCTATTACTGAGGCTGGCTTTGAACTCACCATCCTCCTGCCTCAGCCTCCAGAGGCACTGGGATTATAGGTGTGCTCCTCTGCGCTTGGTGGAAGTTGTGTTTTTGAGGTGACAGACTTCTCAATGACTTTCTCATATCTCATGATTGTATAAAAATTCTGAAATCTTAGTGAAGTAGGATATTGGGGAAGATCTCTGATAAAGTTGTCCTTTGTAACATAGATTTTTCACAGTGTGAACAATTATTTTTCACATCCACATTTCCTAAAAATCTCAATCTCCATCAGTCAAGAACCAGGAGGATATAAAAAAAAAAACATAATAGGAATTTGATGTGCAGGTGATATTTTCCCTTCTTGTCATGTAGTGTGAACATCTAGAGGCAGGCTATGGGGGACTGATGAGATCTGAGATATATGGGAATTGTACAAATGGATAGGCAGGGGATATGCAACTAGGTAGAAGGAAAATTAACAAAAAATTTAATTTTGTACTTTTTGTCATCAGTTACAGTTAAAACTGGATCTTCAGAAGTTTCCTTATTCTTATTTTAAAAAATAATAGAACCAGGAGGTTCTGTCACTGGAAAAACCTTATGCTGCTTCCATAGCCACCTGGTCAGCTGGCACATTTATTGAGAAAATTAACTCAGTGAAAACCATTTATTAATCTAAAAAGAATACAAAAATAAAAGCCATGGCCTAGGTACCATAAAATACCAATAATAGACTGTTTAAAACTTAAGCTTCTTATAGCACAAGCCTACCAAACCATCATGAGCCTAGATACATAAATTCTTAAGATTAACCATGGAGTGTATGGAGAACTTCTCACATGCTACTTGGAAGAAATTATTTTTTCCTGAATAAACAAATTGAGTAGATATTTCCCAAAAGTGAAGAAAGGCTTTTGGCAGACCTAGTGTAAAAGAGTTGACTGCCTACAAAATAGCTTTATGATGCCATGAGAGGAAAATTTTAATTTAATGTCATTGACAAAAATTATCATATATGTGGTAGGAACAAACACACACTTTCCGATCTTCCACGCCTTATTTAATCTAATTATTGGGGTCAAGTGAATATTTAGAAAGCAATAACTGATTTAGTTTTCATTCAAGAGGTTCAAGACATGAAAAAATCCAGTAATGCATTAGGTAGCATAATAGGAAGGATAAACAAAAAACAGAAGAAAATTTCATGGGAAAAAATATCTCAAATGGATAGAGTTGTTTAGATGGCTTTTAAATAATGGCGTAAAAACAAAGAAATTTGGTTGCATTTCTATTAATGATTACATAGTTCATTAACAATATGAGGTGGAGATTGGAGGTAAGAGATTTATTCCATTTGGTTCTTAAATTGCCATACCAAATATTTCCTTTGTATCGTAGCTTAAAGGAATTCAAAACTTTTAAAAATTTAAAAATGAAATAAAAGTCCCAAATGAAATAAAAATCCTAAATTTGCTTGTCCAACTCCTGGGTTGGCGTCCTACAACACATAAAGAACTGGGTGACATGTCCAGGATGGTGGTAGTGCATGACACATTTTAGAATTTCTGGATACAGAATTTCAATATATAATAATCCTTCTGGTGAAAACAGCACACTCTAGGAGGCCTTAAGGCAAAGCATATGGAGCACTGGAGCATATGGAGATGTTTGATACAAGGAATTAAAGTAAAGTTTGAGTAGGAAAATTGAAAGTGAGATGGAAAGACCCATCTGTAATCACACAGATTCTACCTGAGTGAATCCTTTAGGTGGATAATTTAATCTACAGATGAAATCTCTTTAACCAGCTAATAATTCATTGTTCATATATATTAAACATTATTATAGTATTCCAGAAGGCATTGGGAGATCACTATTATGATTAAGAGAATGATTGTATGGGTCTTTTTAAATCCCCCTAAAATCCTTTTTATCAACCCTATATGACCATTATGGTCATAAAACAGTTGGTTCCTGGAGTTTAGCAATAGACTTCCAGGATTAGACAAGTTTCCCTGCATCAATTCAGCTGTACTTAATATGGGGTAGGCTACACAGGAAGTGCAAGAACCAAGAGGCATAGCAAGTCACAAGACAATTCTGTTTTCCTTACAGATCAGTAGTCAATCTAGTTACAAAAATAGGGTGCAGGGTTTATGAATTAAAACACAGGATTCTAGTTAAATTTGAATTTCAGATAAAATAAATACATTTTTTAGTATAATTATTTTCCAGATATTGCGTGGGGCAAATAACATGTTTCACCTGTATACCTTCTGTGAAATCTTTATGGATCGAAATCTGGTATACAATTATTGCTTTCTATGGGAATATTTAAATTATTATAATAGAGTGGGTCAGGAATTAGACTTCATAATCACTTAAAATATGTGTATTATTCTATTTGTCTTGTTCTAACAAAGGCTGGGTAAGTTGTAAAGAAAAGAGAGTTATTTTTACTCATAGTTATGGAGTTAGGGAAGTTCCAGTTAGAATGGCTACAACTGGTAAGGACCTCATGTTACATAACATGGCAGATGGTATCAGATGTTGGGAGCACAGGTAACACTAGGAAGCAGGATGTTCAAAGAGCACAACATTACCAGGACTAATCATGCTGTACAACAATGTGTTCTCATGGTAACTAACCTTTTAGACTCAACTCACTCTCAGAAAATGTAACCCACGATTTCAAGAAAGAAAATCCATTCATGAGGGCAGTGCCTTCATGAGTGTGATGGTTTGTGGGGGAAGTGTCCTGCCAAAACTCCTGTATTAATACAGGAATTTTCAGAGGTCATATGGTCATATTGAGTTATGAGAGCTATACCCTGATTGACCATCCAAGTTTGAATGGACTAACTGTGTAGTTTCTGTAGGCAGGCAGGGCATAGCAGGAGGAGGTAGGTCACCTGGAGCTAGCCCTGGAAGGGTTCTTTTTTCCTTTGGACCCCTTTCCATTGCTTTATCTGTTTCTTGGATATCATGTGGGAAACTGGTTTTCTTCACCACTCCCTTTTGCCATGATGTGCTGCCTTACCTTGAGCCCACACAAAAGGACTCAACCAACCACGGACTAAATATCTAAAATCATGAAATTAAACTTTTACTTCCTTAAGTCATTCTTGTTGGGTGTTTCATTGACAGTGATGATAGCTGGCTAACACTATGACCTAACCACTTCCCAAAGGCCCTACCTCCTGATACTGCCACACTGAGCAATTAAGACTCAAAATGAGTTTTGGTGCAGGGCATTCATATCTAAACCATTGCACTGCATAAGGATAACAATCCTTTCTTTCTCTGAGGAAAAGGTACAAGAATTAAGAACTGTAGTCAACCATACTACAAAATGACTGATAAATCCCACTGAAACAGAAGTCTCGGTCTATTCCATGCCCTCCACAAGAGTTCTGCATTCAAAGGCTGTCTGTGCAGCTGTTTTTCATAGCTCATTAAATAGCACTCCATACCTTTCTATGGGATGTTGATATGTACTGCCCCCACAGTTAATTCTGGGACCAGACATCTGATTAGGTCTTGGATGATGTTAAAGATATTGATGAAGAAGTCCAGAAAAGACTGCTCATGAATCAAAGTGGTATATAACTGGACATACTAACTAGGGAAAGTTGAATGTCATCCACCTTGTTCATGGGCAGATATTAATTTACTGCCCATCAGACTAACTGTAGAGCACTCCAAGGACTTTTCTGGCCCTTTGCTGCATAAACTAAAATATATGACTCTGTGAGACAAAACCAGTTTCCTGATTCCCTTATTGAGGTTTTTTTCTGGTGGCTTGGAAATTATCTGCACTGCATTCAGCAAACGGTAAAATCCTAGAGCCAGAAGGGCACAGAGATCATTTTGTTGTCATTGTAGTTCAGTAGAAAGAAGTTAGACTTGGCTTTTTAGGGCATTGTTTTAATATTTATATACCTTCGGACCTTGCAATATACACAAACAGATATTAGATAAATAGTCAAAACAAAAATCATCCTTTGGAATTCTCAATAGTAAAACTTTCTGTAGGAATTAACAAGCAAGATTAAAATGGAACACATAGACAATTGTGGGAAGGTGTGTGTGCAAGTGTGTGTATAAATGCATACATACATAGACACCTACAATCACACAATATACACAATAAAAATCAAAATGCAAAAATCATTTGTCAGTTCAAGGATTGTGCCTTTGTCCAACCTCAAAGGTTTCTTCCCCATGCATATGGTGCATATACAAATGCTGGTACTGGTAAAATGCAATAATGAGGAGATAATACATATTATAAATGTTCCCCTTGGTAATCCAGGGAAGTGCTCTTAGGGGAAAACAAAACAAAACAAAACAAAACCTACCTCTAGCCATTTGAAGAGGCAAAAACTCAGTTGAAAATAGCATTAGAAAAAATATCTCACATTCAGGAGCTCCACCATATCTAGCAAATGGATTATTTTGGACATATGCCAATAGCCACAGGGTGCTACAAATTGTTGTTAACTGAAATTTTCACTTATTCTACTTTATGCTTAGCTTATCTTGTAAAAGAAGCAGTTTCGGACAATACAATTAAAAGTTTGAGAGAGAAAATTCGTTAGCATTTTAGACTCCATGAATATATTTCTTCTAATCATATTATACACATTGCTATTACCAATGTGTAAAAAAAAATAGGCAAGGAAATAGTATAAAGACACACTACATTTCTCCACACTCTCAGAACATTGTCTCATTTAAAATTAAAATGGGTGATTGAAGTACCTGTTATAAAAAATATGTGATAAAAATGCTTACATACAAGGGTTAATTTTTTAAATGATATATACTAAAGATGCACAAAGTTCCAAAGATCAAAAAGGGTAATAAGGAATTGGTGGAAGAAAATACAGAATTTTTCTATCTCATCTTACTAAATCTTTCTTTGATTTTGGTAGTTATATATCTATGAATATCCAAAGAAGTGGATACAAATGCAAGAGTCAAATTTTCCTTGCAATCATATGTGACAGTTTATGTTCCCAAATGTGCTTTAGACTGTATCTACACCCCTGCAGCCAAATTTGAACAAACTGACTACAACTCTATTACTACCAACAGAGACAGTTGTGTGATTTTTTTTTTATCTAGTGAAATCCTTTGGCATCCATCTCAAGAGAGTCTGACAGAAAAATGACAGCCAGTTTCCAAAGTATCTGCCCTATGGGTAAGAGGCACAGTCAAGCCAGGGTGAGAAACTCAGAACAAATAGGGGTAGGAGGACAAAGAGATAGTACACAGAAATAGCAGTGATTCTGAAAAATAAGAGAAATACCTGTATGTGGATGAAATTCAGAGAATTTTCTTGAGAAACTCTTAGATCTTGAGAATAATACCATCCTGTACTCATTTTAGATCTGGTACTTTCTATGACTGATGCTAAGAGAAAACCCTTGTGAAGACCTGTGTCCTTCACAGGAGGAGTGTTACAATTCTACTGGTTTTTGAAGCCTGCCTGAATACTGCACTTGGATAATCTAGGAGTAAAAATGATGCTGTGTCTCCTGACCACTGAATTTCCCGGTAGCCAAAACCCATTAATCATCAACTTGTACTTACAGGTTATATTATATTAAAATTCTGATTAATTTTCAAATAAATTAAGAGAAATATTACCAATGAATCATAGGAAGGGATAATTCTGACCATCAGAACTTCTTTTCTCTTTAGGGTGACAATCCATGATTAAATTATGGTGTGGTAGGGAAAATGATTGCTGTCAAGTCACTAAAGACAGAGGTTGATTTGATTATAGCAAAAGTGGGTTTATATGAAAAGTATTTGAGAAAAGTAGAAATAACAAGGACAATATTAAGAGATACAATCATGGATGTTGCATAGTTGCTGTTTATTACCCAAATCATACATGTTAAGTTTAGTAAAAGAAGTTTATAGAAAATTTTGTGGTTTACCTGGAATGGAATTGCATGAGATACAAAGAATGTATCCTATAAGAGCTCCATGGGATATAAAATATTTTTATGTTCAAATATTATATATTTAAGGGCAACATCATATGAGGTGGGTTCATTCACTTTGGCCCATATATCAGTGGTTGGATGTTCGGTGATTTCAGAGAATTTCAGGAGATTATCTAAGGGTCTGAGTAAGTCTGTTCGTCAATCTCTTAATGCCTCTATAATGACATTTTTAGAGACCACTCATAAGCATGAAAAAATAGCTACAAATTCAGATTTTATTAGAAAGCACCTCCCAAGAAAATGAGTGTATTGAACTTTGGAGAAAATAAAGCCATAAATAATTGGACTAAGAAAATAATTCCTGTAGTGTAGCAGTGTTAACAAATAGCTTAAACCCTCATGTACAAAGGGCTAATGGATGTTTTAATCATTGTGAAATCTGATGTATTTTAAAATCATCAGCCTGAGTTTCTAGAGGACTAAGTTAGAGATTCACAATTATGGGAAACTTATTCTCCATATGATGTGGCATACATTAGGGAAGATTCCAGGTGACTAAGGAACTGATCATCTTTACTAACAGTCTAGAGACAATATGGACAAAGTAATTTTTTCCTTTGTGTTGTAACTATTTGGGACAAGACAGATACAGGAATAGTCATGTCATCCTGATGGGAAATGAATAGACTATGTTACATACTGATATCTGATAACTAATATATTAGTAACCTATTGCTGTGTAATACCCAAAATGGTCTCAACATTCTTAACAGTTTGCACAGACTTGAGATATTTTTTCTCACCATAGACAACTAATCTACCTTCTACAGAGCACTTACCTCAGAAATCTTGAAATTGTAAATTCTTTCTCTATCTTTTGAGAGATAAATATTCTACTACCCAGAATTGCCTTCCTCAAGACAATTCCATGAACAAGAAATATAATTTCCCATTATCCCAACCTCTGTTGGAGAGTAAAAACATGCACATTAATAAGCAAACACATATAACAGGATCATTTTGAGAAATTTTCTGCAAACATTCTTCTGTACTCTTGCATAAACTCACTTTAGAGGTTAAAAATCCTCCTGCCTTCTGTTACAGAGAAGTTGAGTTCAATCTCTTTCCTATTGCAAAAGCCTTGATAAAGTATTGTCATTTTTAGTATTTCTAAACACTTCTGTGTTAGCAACAAAATTACCATAAACTTAGTTGCACAAAACAAGACTCAGTTATTAGTTCTAAAGAAGTGTAACCAGGGCACTGGGTATTTGAGAATGCAAGAACTGTCACTAATTGGCTAATTTTTCTCTGGGCTATTAAAATATAATACTAATCATTTGGTGATAGGATAATGAGATATTTTAACCTGCTGTAGCTGATTAAACTACTTGTCACTCTCTTAATGCCTTGTACTGTTTTACTTTCATGCACTGATCACCATCTGTAACATTACATTTCTGTCCTTTTTATATATGTCCCTGTCCAATCCTATGTAAGCTCCATGAGTCATAGGCTTTTACATTTTTATAGTAATATATATTATCAGAAACTAGGAAAGTATAAAGCATATTTTATGGTCTAAATATATTTTCTTTGACTAAATTGTTAACATGGCAGAAAGTTTTGCTGTTGATAGTATCAAAAATCTATGTAAATTTTTTTTGTAAAATTATTCATTATTCTTTTATTTTGTTACTGTTATCATTGGTTTTTTTTCACTACTGAGAAATTTGGAAAAAAATCACCCTTCATATTCTATTTTATAAATGTATGGTGAAAAAAAAATCTCTTTTCAGTGTCTGCTAAAAGAGGAACAGCTAAAATGTATTTGCATAGAATTACAAGTTTAATGTTTCCTTGGGGCTTTCAGTTCTAGAGCTTTCAATCATTTCCTCATCCTTGCTCTGAAATGCCTGAGTCTATTTAGGCATTTGGTAATTTCTGAAGCATTTTTCTCAGTCTGCAAATTCTTACTTGGATAGAGTACTTCTCTTCATGCTCTTTAAAAATCAATTTTACTTTTCTGCATTAGCTTCATAGTTTTATCTATTTCGGTGAATGATGGTTGATTCTTCCCATTAAAACCTTCTCAAAGCTAAAAACTTTGAAGTTCAAAGCCCTGGATAATAATTTGACAACATTTTTGAAGTCTGTCAAAAATGTTAAAATACAAGAATGCTCAAGTGTTAGCATCCTACTACTCTATCATTTTGCTGATTCATACTAACTCCTTGTATGCCCACAGTTTCTTCAATTTTAGTTGAATACTGTTCTTGTAATAGAATGATATTCTCAGATGTTTGTGTGTGCCTGTGTGTATGAAACAGAGACATAGAAGGCACACAATAAACCAGATAAATTTAAAAACATGAAGGGAAGATGTCTTTTTTTAATATTTACTTTTTAGTTTTAGGTGGACACAATATCTTTATTTTCTTTTATGTGGTGCTGAGGATTGAACCCAGTGCCTCATGCATGCCAGGCTAGCGCGGCACTTGAGCCACATCCCAAGCCCAAGAAGACGTCTCTTTTGTGTAAAAAAAAAAAAAAAAAGAATAGAGAGGGAGAAAGAGGAAACAGAAGGAAAGATAAAAAATAGAACGGAATAGTGGAGAACACAAATATTTCATGACAAGAACTTTATTATTTTCTCTTCTATTCCTATTAATTGAGATATCTGATTATTATGTAGCTACTTTTGTACATTATGCCTTACTACCAATTACAATGATTCTTGTAAAACAGAATGCATGATGATTAGATGATGTCGGAACCCATAATAAAGGAATATGGCAATCAGTAGATGCTGATGTAAATTAAAGAAGAAAGCAAGAGTGTTTTTTAACACATTCACAGATAGTTTGTCATTAACCTCCTTAGGACTGGTGAGCTACTAAAGTGTAGTAATAAATGATAACCCTAATTAGATTTGATAGAAAACTGTGGTAAAATGTCTAGCTAGGAGACTCAAGGAAGCGAATGGAAGGAATTTACCATGGATCAAGAACACATATAGGGGTATGTTTCTTTCAAATGGATTTGAAGACACAGGTTCTGATAGCATATAGTACAAATGGAATCTAAAGACTTAATAGATGTATAGTTAAGGTGTATATAAAATAATATTTAAAAACCCAGTTATTTTTAAGTTATGCGTATTAGTGTAATGTGGTGATTGACCCAGTATTAGACAAAAATTGAATAAATCAGTGCTGGAAGCTACTCTTACTTTATTTTTTAAAATTAATTTATTTCTTACAAACATGACAATAGTGGAATGCATTACATTTATAATTATCCATTCACAGCACAATTTTTTGTAACTCTGCAAAAAAAAAGAGAGAGAGAGAGAGCTCTTACTTTATATCTACTTGATTTCATATAGGCCACCTAAATATTCCTAGCTTTAGGTGAATATTGATGTATAACCAGCTAACTCAAATCTTAAAAACAAAAACTAAAATTTATTATTCTCCCTCACAATTTTGGGTTTAGAATGGGCCCAGCAAGGCAAGTTTCTTCAGCAGTCACTCAATCAATTGCCATTTTAGGTGAAGCTTGACTGGGATGAACACTGAAAATGACTTTTTGCTCTTATGTCTGAAACTGGGAATGGGATGGTAGCTCTATACAGCTATCTGGGATTTCCTAAAGAAAAGTGCCAGACTCCTGGTAATTGGTTAGTTTATTTAGTGGTGTTTTGTTTTATTCTACACAATGAGCTTTCCAAGTAGGAAGAAATTGTAAAGGAGAAAGTTTTTCCTGTTGTTTGTCAAGAAAATCAGTCAGATCGTTTTCTCATAAGAGGTAAAGTCAATTCTCAAGACTTCCCTTTAAACATAGATTCCAGATCTTTCAGGGAAATGATA
The DNA here is from genome assembly GCF_045843805.1 of Urocitellus parryii. NCBI lineage: Eukaryota > Metazoa > Chordata > Mammalia > Rodentia > Sciuridae > Urocitellus > Urocitellus parryii. The sequence continues at coordinate 7,092,689 of NW_027553586.1, forward strand.
TTGATGTACTGAGAGAAATAATAAAGAATAACCATTTGGGGAATATGCTATCACATTAATAACCTCAAACCATTTATTTGCTTTTATCTAAATATAAGGAAATAGGAACAGGGTTAATATGTAGATTTGGGGAGACAAGCATATGAAGAATAGTTGGAATTATATACTTATAGTGATCATTCCAGAAATAGAGGTTACATAAGAGTAAAAATGTATCTAGAGGAAGTTGGCACATGACAATATTCAAGAACTGAATAACTAGAACTATATTATGCAGGGCTTTCAGTTTACTCTCCTTGAAAGTCTTGCATAATTTTATGGATGTTGGCATAGTACACAAGATTTATGAGTCAGAAAAGATTGGTGATATTAATGACCTTCTTATTTTCATGAGTACCCTCTTAGTCCCAAGATATGTGGTGATACGAATGAATATAGATGGACACTAATCATGTAGTAGGCTTGTGTCTCAGTTGAGTAGTCACCCTGTATATACTTGTACATATATGAATCAAAACATCAAAGGTACCCTGTAAAAATATACAATTACTATGTACCAATCAATAATTACATAACTAAAAACTAAAAATAATCTAAAAATAAATAAAAACTTAAAATAATCTAAAATGGTAAACCAGATCTAGAATAATTCAAAAATTTTTAAAATAGTCAAACAGGGTTTTCTGGATTTTGCTTCTAACCATTAGAAATTAACAGATTTAAGTATAAATTTTATTTTAAAATATCCAGGTTTTTGTTCCTTTTTTTGTTTGTTTTTTGTTATTTAATTTTTTATGATGCTTATATTATAGCATCTTTTGACACTGGGAACATATTTTTAACATGACCAGTAGATTTTCAAGCTATTTTTGACTATCTTATCCTTTTTTTTGCTCAGACATGAAATTAGTCATTTCTCCAAAGAACTTTTGTTCCTTTTGGAGAGCAAGACAAATTTAGTGATCATCATCCAGCTCCTATAATTCCTCATTGTCAATGACTACTTTGTTTGCTAAAGCTGCCACAAAAAATTCCAGAGGCTATGTGGCTTAGACAGTAAACATTTATTTTCAGTTTGGAGGCAGGAAGTCCACAAATAGGGTATTGATATTCTTCCATTGATTTGGTGAGGATTTTATCTTTGTACTTAGAGACACTTTTCTAATACAAATGGATTTCAGCAAAAGTGCTTCTATGTGACTACTGAATCTACATCATCACAAGCAATGTGACATTCTTCTAGTTTCCTTTTCTCTGGGCATGCACCCTGGGAACTCTGAATCACAATAAAAATTGTCTTGAAGCTGCCATGCTAGACAGAGCACACAGAAGGATCAACTCATAGAGATTTCCTCTGCTACTACATCCTCTTCACAGCAGGAATCAGCCTGGTCTCCAAGTAACTCATTTCCAACCAATGTCATCTGATTGAAATGCATGATAAATTTCAAGCAATACTGCTTTGTTAAACCCAATCCACTCTTAATACTGAAAGATAATGAATTATTAGTATTATATTATGACTTTTTACTTATTAGTAAACCAACCTATAAAAAATTTGTGGTCAATATTGTCTAGCCACATCTTCTAAATAAATTCACAAGTGCCCAGAACTTACTTTATATTCACACAGCCTGTCTGTCTCCATATTTCTCTAAGTAGCCCCTCCTTTTCCCGTTTCAGATCCTAACAGTAACAGTGCCAATATTGACATATAGTACTATTTGTGATTTCATTTCACCATTGCTCACATCTTTGAATATTGATCATTAAACACTCCATGAACTGCTGAATTCAAATATACCCTCTATTCCTTTCAAGGGCCTTGACAGATTGTGTGACTTGGTTTGAATTGTTTCTAAGGACACAGTCCGTTGAGATGGGGTTTTGGACTTGGTGGCTTGGTTATTTGGGAAATAAATGGATAATTTACTGCTTTGGACTACCATTGAATGTCCCCTGATTTTTATTTTATTTTATTTTTTACTTTTTTCTCTCTATTTTTCTCTCTTTAAACTGGAGGTTACACCTAGGAGTACTTTAAAATTGAGCTTAGCATTTTTATTTATTTATTATTTGGTGTAGTTTTCTCTAGTTGATGAAGATAACCGTGTCATCCTTCTCCTAAGCTTCCCAGTACCTGGAATTACAGATATTTGCCAACAGGTCTAGCCATGGACCATTTTTATTGTCCCTATTTCTATTAATTTTTATACTAAAAAGTTTTGAAGACTATTTCATTTTTCTGGTCAACCTTCATGTTTTTTCGTCAGGTACCTTTCTCTTTGTGGTGACTTTTTTTTTTCTGTTCATTACCAGTGACATGTAGTTATTCACCTTCACTTTCAATGCTTTCCCAGAACAAAGTTACTGACTTTTTTCAAGTTTAAAATTCTTTTTGTTTTTAAGTCATAATGTGCCAGCACCAAAACTTGCATATACAGCTAGGCAAAGGAAAGGAATATATATCACTGTACACCTTTGATGTGTCAATTGGAAGAAGCAAAGGCTCCTGAATGAGTGGAAAAGAGAGATTTCCTCCAAAATCTGAGCAAGAAAATTTTCCCATAGCCAAAGTGGAGGTTTTTGTAGAATTCACAGTGAAATGAACAGTGAAGCTTGGGAGCGTCTCCATCTTCTCTTTTTCTGGATGAAATTTTTAATTGATGCTGCCATGTCCATACTTTAGCACAGCACAGTACACATGCATTGATTTTCTTAAGACAACGTGGCATGAAGAGGCTTAGCTGAAATTGGTGGAAATAAATCTTTATTATCCTAGGTTTGGACTAAATTCAATGCCTTGATAGGATTTGGGTTGCTTCCCTTGCTAAGAGTTTAGTGATAATATATATGTAGTCAAAATAGTGACATACATCTCTGGTGGAAAATGTGTGCAGCATGTCAGATATCACCAACCTGATATTCTTTTCTGACTGAGTGGTTCTGCTGGAGGAACATGAGTAAGAAAGTGGCATATTCTATGGAAACTTCCATGTTCTTCTCCCTTCTTTAGATCAATGCTGCAGCTAATGCATAGCATCATGCCAATATATATTTTTTTTCAAGGAGAACAAGAGAATCCTACTATAAGCCTAGAAGACTAAGACTCAATACATTCAACAGAGGTACATGAAGACTCACCTTTACTGCAGCACTGCTCACAATACCTAAGGTAAAGAATCAGCTCAGTTGCCTGTCAACAGTTGGATGGATAAAGGAAAAACATTTTACATATACATAAGGGAGTAGTATTCACCCATAAAGAAGAATGAAAGCTTGATATTTGTAGGAAAATGGATGAAAGTAGAGGACCTCATGCTCAGTGAATTAAGCCAGGCATAGATTGACAAATTTCATATGTGGAAAAAAAGGCAACCTAAAATTAGAAGAGGTACTACCAGGGAAGAGGAAGGGAACAAGAGGAAGTGAGCAGAAGGGAGGACAAGAACAGTAGGTAACTTGAACATGATCACACAGAGTATGTGTAGGTAAAGGTCACAGTGAAATCATTCATTTATATAGTTAATGCATGTTAATAATAAAAATTTTATAAAACAAAAACTCATATACCCATATATTGTAAAATACATTGCAATCTGTCTAGATGCCAGTACAAATAGTGTTCACTGCCTAGCACCTAAGTCAAAGCCACACATTTTAGGCGTTTGCTATGGAAGAAGCTAATAAGTGCTCATGTTGGGATGCTTAAAAACCACTCTTGGATTTGATGATTCACTAAAATTAGTTACCTGGCTCAGGGACTGTTATACTCATGGTTATGGTTTATTACTGCACAGGACAAAATTTAGAGGAAGCCTGGCAAATGTCCCAACTGTCTGTCTCAGTGAAGTCACATAGGACTTGCTTCATTCTCCTGCAGTGATGTGTGACAACATGTGTAAAGTGATGACAACCATGGACACTCGCTTAAACTTGGTAGTCCAGGATTATTTTGGAGTATCACTCATTTAGGAATATAACATCAGTTACTCAATCTCCAGACTTAGCAGAAAGTAGGAGCTCACCATAAATATCAAGACTAATATAAAACTATTTGAAAAAATACTGGTACTGTGCAGTTCCAGGCTTCATACATGCTAAAATTTCCTTATCCAGAGGCAACACTCCAGGAGCTAGTTCCAAAAAGTTGGCTGAATGCTAATCCTCAACATGCCCAGTGTTTTAAGCAAGACAGCCCTGTATTTTAAGCCAAATAGGCCTGCTGAGTCAAGTACCGTTTTCTGCAATTGTCAGAATACAACATGCTATACAATCCCAGAAGAAAAATTTCACTGGTTAAAGAGTTCAGGTGTTACTACTGCAACAGGTCCCTATTGTGTAGGTATGGGTTAGTGGGACCTCTATTATACTTAATTCTCATTCAGAAACCATAAAAAAGAGCAATGAAATCAAGTAGCAAACTCTGATCTAGCTTTTGAAATTTTAGCCTGGATATTACATGTACCATCCCCTTTTAAATTCTAACAATTAAAGTAAGTCACATGGCAATGCTTAACTCTTTCAGGTGGCTTAGAAATACACTTTTAAAATATGCATTAAGAGCAGAGGATCATAGAGATTTGTGATATGCTGCTAATATATTATTATTTTAAAATGTTCTCAAAAATTATTCTCACCAATTAATATCATCTCTGCATTAGCCATTGAATATGCTCTTCATTGAATTAATATATAAAAACACTCTCTTTACTTATAAATCTGTAAGTTTTCCTTTCAGAACCAAATATTCTATAGAGATGCTTCCTAGTTGATCTTTACTTTATCATATTTTCTTATTAGTAACTTGTTCTGGTCAGCCTTTAATAGGTAAATATACATACTTGTGTGTATGTATGTGTGAAATTTTTCCATGACATCTCAAAATTTACTTCTTGTTCACTATATATTTAATGCATTCCTCCCTACCCCACTTCATTTGACCCTAATTTTAGGTCACTTAATCTAAAAACACTTTGTTATGTTATTTCTTTTTCTAAGAGAGAGAGAGAGAGAGAGAGAGAGAGAGAGAATTTTAATATTTATTTTTTAGTTTTTGGCGGACACAACATCTTTGTTTGTATGTGGTGCTGAGGTGCTGAGGATCCAGCCTGGGCCACAAGCATGCCAGGCGAGCGCGCTACTGCTTGAGCCACATCCCCAGCCCATTGTTCTATTATTTCTTACTTGAAGATATTCAGGCATTAGCTGATCTTTGATTAGTCTCAAAACTTTTGTATCTGAAGGAAGTTGAATATAGAGATTTCTATTTCTTGTTTTGATATTAGTTTATATTTGATTCAATAAAAGCAATTATATTAGTCTGATACTCAATAATTTTTTGTGAATCTTTCCCTAATTTAAAAAGTAAATTTCTTGATTTTTGTTGATATCGTTTTAATTTTATTTAGTATTCTAAGTAAAACTAAAATAGAAAACTAAAAGTATTTTATTAATATATTTGTGTACATATTTTAGAAATATTGTTTGCTAATGATACTGTATTTTAAAATAGCATAGTATGAGCCATAAACTTGAATATTTTTATATCCTCCAACCGACACCTCCACAAATTACTGTGAAGTCTAAGCCCATTGTGGTAAAAGTAAGAGGATTTGGGGAAGTGGACTAACTCATGAGGATTAGTACCCTTAACAAGTAGAAGTCAGACAATTCCTAAGAAGGCCTCCTCCTACATAAGGATACAAAACAAAGCACCAAATGTCTATGACCAGGTAACTGCCCTGCACCCCAATCTGCTGGCACTTTGATCTTAGATTCCTAAGTATCCAGAGCTGTGAGAAATTTCTATTGTTTATAAGCCACCTAGTCAATGACTTTGTACTATAGAAACCCGAATAGAGTATGATAGTAGGCTTTTGCAAAAATAATATAAAAGGATATTAATAAGGAATGCTTTTAAATTTATGGAAAACAAAAGATGTTTAAGAGTACTTGCATTAAAAAACAAAGAAATAAAATGAAACTATAACATTTTTAAAATGTAAGTTTTAAAACTTAATTATAAAACATTTTCTAAGTGTGATAAAATTATTCAAAGTATTTATTCACAAGTCCCAAACTTTACTATACATTTTATTCTCATATATTTATGCATTTTGTTTTTTTCTTAGCTTTAAAGAGGCCAAGATATTAAGCCAAATGGTGTTTCCTATTTTTCAAATTTTAGGGTCCATAGTCAACTATATTTTTGTTTATTCTTCAAAAATTCCTAAATTTCAGTTTAAGCACACCTACTTTAAATTAGGAAGGGGACTTTATTACCATCTTCTTTATTAATTTTGTTTGATGCTTTTATTTTTTGAATTTTCCAAAAAAGTGATCACCTTTGAACTACATCTTAGCAAAATGAATAACAGTTTTAGTCACAGAAATTTTCTTTTCAAGTACTGGAATTCCAGTTACCAGTACAAATGCACATGGAACTAATAAGGATGAACCTATGAGGTATTCTACTGCTTTCCATAACTCTTTTAATGACTTTTATATCAATGGTCTGCTGTGGAGAGTACATTATACACATAAATATTAAGGCAATATTTTATTTATGATTTACAATGCCTCTTTCTTTTTTAAAAAACAAATAATTTTTTAGATGTTGATGGACCTTTATTTTGTTCATTTATTTATATTTGTGCTGAGAATCAAATCCAGTGTCCCACACATGCTAGGCAACCACTCTACCAGTGACCCTCAACCCTAGTTCCTATATTAACTCTTTCTTTTTTTTTTTAAGAGAGGAGAGAGAGAGAGAGAGAGAGAGAGAGAGAGAGAGAGAGAGAGAATTTTTAATATTTATTTTCTAGTTCTCGGCGGACACAACATCTTTGTTGGTATGTGGTGCTGAGGATCGAACCCGGGCTGCACGCATGCCAGGCGAGCGCGCTACCGCTTGAGCCACATCCCCAGCCCAATTAACTCTTTCTTAATAACTCTTATAACTTTCATCCTGTTAAGCATCTGGTCTTGAGGTTTTTTTGTTTCAGTTTTTACTTTGTTTTTCCGGAAACCTCCACCTTGACACTGTTTGCAGCATTCTGCCATCCTTGACACTCTGACCTTGATATTACAGAGTGGTATTTACTCCACCTTTCATCTTGAAATTCTTCTCAGGCTTTGTTTCAATGACACTGCACTTTTGTTTTTCACTTTCTAGATCTAAAACTGTACACTTTTTTTTTTTAAAAAAAATAGAATTTTTGAAATACTTTGCTTGTTTTAAGTAGCAAAAGGATAATTTAATGGAAACTACTTATATTTGTAAATTTAATATATGTGATTTAAATAAGATATTGACGTGAACATTTTCTGAATTTTAATAATTTACAATTTTGATGAGACACATCATTAGTTGTACTTTATTTTCTTAAAGATATTATTTTCTTCAATCCCTTTCTTTTATTGCCTTAGTCAAAGCCTGCTCTATGACTGATTTTCAGAAATGCATTTATTCATCCTCCTGACATAGGATGGAAACCAACAGAATACACAGAAAGAAAATGTGTGACAAAAGAAGAGAGGCAGTGATTTAAAATGAAAATTTAAAGTCCAGATCCAAGGTCTACTTCTACGTACTTTGATCACAAACTATAGTGTTAAATTCATTATAAGACTTTATCCACAGATCCATAAATACCCTCTCTCCTAATCTGGATGTAAAAGAAAGACAGTTCCAGGAATGCTTTTGCTCAACAAATAAATTTCATTGTGACATACTTTTATGATCAGATTATTTTATCTATAGGCCATACACTCCACTAAACCCTCAATGCTACTTCAATTTAGTACTGTTTAAATTCACAAAGCAGAACAAAGAAGTGCCCTGATGGAAATTAATGGAGGTCTTTCAACAACAACAACAACAAAAAAAAAACAATGCCCCCCAATAGGTGATGATAAATGTTTCCAACACAAAAAGAACTAAAAATACCTCTTAGTTCACCTCTCTGTACTATAGATTTAACATATATAAATGTAAAGTTAAGCAACCTGCTTCCTCTCCGAAACCCATCCTCTCCCCTGTCTCTTAGCATTTGTACTTCTTGCTTCCTCAATAAAATTAGTCAGTGCCTCAGTTTGACCTGTTTTCAAATTCCTTTCTGTAATGACAGCAAAAATCCTCATGGTCTAATTTAAGGACCAATTTCCTTTTGGGGAACCTCCTTATGACCCCAGTTCTGGTGACATCTCTTTCCTGGAATTTATTTTTGTCTTTTGCTTAAAATTATGTATAATTTTTATTTATTTATTATTGACTTTTTTATAAGCTTTTAAAAAAATTTGTTTAATCTTTTTTCTTCAAACTTTCTTAGGCAACTTCCTATGAAAAAATATTACTTAGAAGACAAATTTTAGAAAGTTGACCTGCCTGAAAATGTATTTATTCTTCCTTTACCCTTAATTGATGCTTTGGTAATAAAATTTTATGCTCTGTTTTTCTCACAAAGTTTCAAAAAATATTTTCTTCATGTCTTTCATTTTTAATATTGAAGCTGGACACATTCTTAATCCTTTAATTTATCTCAGAATATATTTGGTATTTCCCCAAAATTTCAGATGATGAGATATTTCATGGTCCATTTTTAAATTTGTTAGTCTGACTATTCATTTTAGTGAGCTTTTTCTATCTATGGATTAGTTCTGAAAAATTTATTAATTATAACTAATGTCTTCCATAACATCTGTTCTCTATTACTGAAAGTTTTATAATTAGCCTTTTAAATAAGCTATATTTTTAATAAAATTTTAATTACATTTCCTTCTAATGCTGTTTTTATTTATTCCAATTTTTTAGATATTTTAACAACATTTCTTTCAACACTTTATACTATTAGTGTCATTATATTTTTGACTATAAGACTTTAATGTTTTCTGAATATGATATTTTTATGATAAGTTTTTTTTTCTTTGACATAACTACATCTCACATCTCTGGTTTGTATTTACAGTTTGTTTAATGTTTTATCCATTTTTACCCTTTTTTTTCTTTTCTGTTTGTTCTTTCTTTCATGTGGCAGACTTCTCTCCCACATTTGATATTTACAAACAATAAGTATTGTCTTCAAAGTTTTCCCAGAATATTTCAGAACAAATTTGCATTTGCAATTGGAGGGGGGAAAGATAAATAAATGCCAAAGTCTAAGTTTGAATACATTAAAAAAATGAAAGATTACAGGGTATTAACCCAGAGAATGAGGAATTAAGAGTAGTGGGTAATATATGCTACCTTTTATCTTCTTAGTATGACTGATGCCTTTAAAGTGATGACTGACACGCTGACTAGCACATTTAGAGCTAGCTTAGAGCACACAATCTGTCACAGATTGGTCCTCAATACCTTCCTACAAGGCTTGGGGTTGTGATTCCATAGGTCTACATCATAGGACAAAAGTAACTCTGAAGTGAATCAGCTCCCATGATTTCAGCCCAAACATGTATTCAATTATTTAATTATTTGCATCTTTGAAAGGAATAAGCTCACTTATTCCTCATTAACAGATTACAAAAGATTTCTTCTAATGAAGATAATAATATAATTGTATGATATAATTTCTTATTTTTATTATATATATATATATATATATATATATATATATATAGAATTCAGTAAAGAATAAAGTTAAATGAGACAATGACACATGAATGAAACAAAAAGTATGATGATAGGAATAACAGCTTAGCCAATGGAAAATTTGCTAGTGTTTAAAATTTGTTTTATTTGACAGTAGAATGTATTTTGATATATTACACATACATGTAATATAACTTCCCATTTTTACGGTTGTACATGGTGTGGAGTTACATTGGATACACAGGATAGTAATATTTAATTCATTGTACTGTCTTTCCTATTCTCATCTCCTGCCCCTTCTCTTTCATTCCCCTATGTCTAAAGCAAAGTATTGCTGTTCTCCCAAATTTGCTAGACTTTATATGTACCACCAAAATAATACTACGAAATACATAAGTAAATTTGATATGATATCAAATTATTACAGAAAATCAAAATGATCTTATAATTTTTTAAGAAATCAAATCTGTATATAAAAACATACCTATATATAACTTTCTTCCTAGGCCTTCAATTCGAATACTAAAAAATTAAGAAATAAAATCAATTAAAAATTATTTCAGAGAATGGAAAATTAAAGAATGTCCCCAATCATATTTTATAAGGCCAATAGAACATTACTACTGAAACTTCATATGACAGCTATAAATAAAAATAAATTTCAGGCAAATCATTTTGATTATAACACATGTGAAAAAAAATGCTTATAAACAGATTCCAAATTTTTTATAAAAATTACTGAGTATTAGCAGATATATATCTTGTGTTATTAAGGATTGAAGGAGAAAAATACATTATTTTTCACACCTTATGGAGTTCATTGTGGAATATATCTAACAGAAAGAAATATCAGAAAGATTAAAATATGTTGTCATAGATTTTGCAGTTACCTTTTTGTAGGTTGTTGCTGATTTCCTTTTTCTCAGTTTTGATAATATGTCTTTGCATCATAAAAAAATGTATCAGACAAATGGCATTCTTATTGCCAAGACAAATGAATAGAACTATATATGAAAATGGAAAAAAATGTGTTATTTAATTAGTTTTCTCACGTTACCTGCTTGTTCTATTTGTTTATTTATTTAAGTGTACGTCTTTTCTATGGTATGGTTACCTTTTCCCAGATGGAGGCAATGTGAATTGTAATCCTGGAGAATATTTGAGAAATAAAAAAAACAGCATGGACAACATTGAAATTAATATTATATAATTTTACCGCTGTTTCTGTACTTTGAGAGATCCAAAAATGTCAAGAATAATTTACTTACGGTGGCAAAGAAAAATGAAATAATGTACAAGTGCAATTTCCATAACAAACTCATTTGGCACCTGTAACTTAGCCAGAGAAAGCCCATTTATATTGAATTCCAAATGAGGTGAAGGGGCATGCAAATGAAACCAAATTGAAAAGATGGAGAAAATACTGAGAAAAAATTCCTTCCAGTGTCACCATGGAGTTCTCTGAGAATCCATGGAACAACAACATAGAGCACAGATCCACAAGCTATCTTAAAAATGAAGTAAGAATAACACCTTCACATGAAATCCTAAGTGATATATTCAATGAAAAGTGTCCAAGTCCAGTTTGTGTTGCTACATCAGAATACCAAAGAACAGGTGATTTATAAGAGATAGAGAAAATCACGACCTGTGTGATGTTTACTCAGTTTCCCCAAACTAGCACAGTGAGTCAGAATAGAAATATTTGAGATATGAGAAATTTAAGAAATAAAAACAAGATTCAGAAATAAGTGAAAAGTGGGGCACAGTGGGATGATTCAGAACTGGTGGAGACTGGATCTAACAACAAAATGAAGCCCACCATGCTATATTTAAATGTGTAGCAAAACCAGTGGGATTCAGTGTGAAGGACTTCCTGAGGAAAACAGGAAAAAGATTTCAAAGATAACTTGCTTGGGGCTTAACAGCTTATGCCCACCTCCTCTATTTTAAGGCTCCAGGAAAATATAGTACTACTTTAAAAATATAACTGGGATAATAGTAGTGTAGGAGAAACTACATAAGTGAAAAATTATGAAAAAGTAGTTTTATGTCATGTTTTAATATGCTAATAATCCCTCATTAATATGCTATGTTGATTGTAGTTAAGGTTTTTTTTCTTTTTTTTTTTTGCTTTTCATCTAATTCTTTTATTCAGTCATCAAAATATAGAATATTAAAACTTTATTTTCAATTAATAAAAATAAAAATATTAGTGGTTGCTCTTGGCAACGATAATCTCACAACTTGATAAATTTTAATGTTGAGAAGGATCTCTCTGCTTATGACATTTAATTGTATTTTTTGTGTAGTGGTGAATTTTGAGATTTATCTATTTATTTTTGATATCAAAGTATTCCACCACCATTTTTAAAAAGTACAAGATTTTCTTTTGTGTTGTTCTTGAAGGATTTTATAAAAACAGTCAGCCACACTTGTGTGTTTCTAGTTTGAGGCAACATGTTTCATTGCATTGATATATGTGTCCTATTTATCCACAGTACCAAACTCCTGATTTCTACAGTTATATAATTAATTTTTAAAGCAAATAAAGTGATCCTTCCCACTTCTTTTTCAAAATTATTATACTCATTCTACTTCATTTTTCATGTTAATTTTATCATAGTCTTGTCAATACTTATATTGTGTTTTTAAAATTTAATGGGAAATACATTACATCTTTGCTATATTGAGTCCTCCAACAGATGAACACAGAATATCACTCCCCTTACTTAGAATATCTTAGATCTCTTTCATTAGCATTTTGTAATTTTCTGAATAAAAGTGCTATACATGATTTTTAAATATAGGTATTTCTTTGAGTTTGAAACATGTTAACAGTAAAATAAGTTTAATTATTATTGCTGTTTTATTCTAAAATATATACACATGAATAATTAATCTTGTATTTTAATACTGTGTCCAGAAACTTTGATAAAGGCATTTGATTTAATTTTTATTTGTAGGTTGCTTAAAATTGTCTACATTGCAATTATATCAACTGTAAATTAACTTATGTAGTTTAACTTTTCCATATTATATTTTTAGGAGTTCTATCATATACCTCCACAACTGATTTTTTTTTTAAATTTATTAGTTGTTGGTGATTTTTAAAAATGTTTAAGAACTGAATTTTGGTATTAAACATTAATAATTTTAATGAATAATTTTTAAAATTCTTCAATTTCAAAATTATATCATGCAAAAATACTGTGGCATAAGTATTATAGAGAGAATTATAAGTTAAATAGAACCTTTGCTAACATGTGATAAGTTAAATCACAATATGTGTGATTTTCTTGGAAAATGTAAAGTAATTCAATATATGATCCATGAATTTCTTAATATTAGTAGAATAGCCCCTATTATTATGAATTTATTTTACTTATCAGACCTTTTATTCTGTTGTTGCCAATTCTCTTAATGCGAGCTATACAAAGAGTATTATGAAATAACATTACCAACTTTTAAAAATGTGAATTGCGTGCTTCCATTTCTTAATTTCCAATTTAAATATATTTGGTTCTAAGGTTCTGAAATAAATTTTTAAAGCTCCTCAATTACAAAAAAATAATATTATATTATTCCTTTTACATAACATTTATGAAATAGCATAATTAATGTAATGGAAGAGTTATTTTCAATGATTTGAGACAAAGGGTGGAGTTGAAGAAATTATCTAAAAAGGCATAAACATTTTTTTTTCATGTTACAGTTAGGTTTCTTGATTTTGGAAAGGGTTGCATGAATCCACACATTGGATAAAATTGCATAGGGATTTGCATACAAATACACACAGATATAGATTCCCAGATCTACATTCACTGAAATCTACATTCATATGTAGCCTCTATAACTCATTAGTTCAGAACAAGCTCTAGAATTGTACCAATGTCAATATCCCTATTTTTTTACTGTAATGTAGCATTGCAAGATGTTAATCTGGGGAAAGGTTGTGTGAAATTTCCTTAAGATTTTGGTATATCCCTTTCAAAATTCATGTTATTCTATAATTAATTTAAAACATACATTTTGAAAGTAAATAACATCAAAAAAGTGTGCCTTACTAGACGAATTTTATGCTGCCCTACTCTGCCCTGACTAGTGTTTGGGAATTCCTATACAAGAATCCTTTAGAGAAATTTATGAAACTGTTAAATAAACACTTCTTATTTTGGTAGTAGAATATCATGATACTGTTATTTAAGAAATGTCACTTTTAGTCTGAGTGTTTTACTCTGGCATATGTTGGGAATTACTGCTTAATTTAAAATCGATCCACCCACCTTTTTCTGCTCCATGTTGGGCTGCCCAGACCTTTCAATATAGTGATACAAGATAAAATGAGCCTTAAACTATCCATACTGGTAGATAATATGTCCAAGGTAAGCTATAATTGATAGTCATTTCAGTATTGAGGAAAGTCACTGGATTTGTATTATTTTTCTTTTATTGTGAAAGGATAATTCACATTTGATCCTATGAAGTGATGTCTTTGGTTCTCTGCTTCATAATCCCAATGGGAGCTATTCATTATCAGTGGGTAACAAGATGAACTAACATGATGAACATGAGTGCACAATGTTATTCCTAAGTTATTAAAATGTGCAATTCTGGACACATGGTGAGAAGAAGAATGTGTTGATACCATGAGATAAATTTCCTATTATACTCTGCATCTTAACACAGTTAAAACCTTTCATGGGTACCACATCTAGTTTTTGCTCTGCAACTTAAAAGAAAACCATGGAGGATTAAGAGAGAGTCCCCAAAATGATTAAAGGATTAAGAATATGACCCTAAAAGAAGGTTAAGGGATGATAATTGTTTAGCCTGGAGACTAGGAATCCAAGAGATAAATTGGAATTATATGTTAAGAATATATCAAATGACAGACAATTTTTAAAAAAGAACATTTTTATGTATTTTCTAATTCTGCCTACTATGCCCATAATAACAGATCATAAATTACAGAAGAAAAAAAAATAGATTGTATTTTCAATGGAAATTCAAGAAAATTAGGTCTTTTAAATATTTAAAATTATTGTCTATGGGTAGTGTGGCAATTCCATTGTGAAAGCAAATAAAAAGAATATTCAATCAAAATGAGCCTAATTTGACAGGGAATGAAATGCATTTTCTGTCATAGAATCCCCTCAGCAAAGAATTGCGCTAATGTTAGGCAAAAACAATATGAAATACTTATACAAATCATATAAAGCAGACATATCTATTTTTTCGTTGGTATAAAAAATAATTCTTGGCACTAAATGATTGTATGCGAGATTATGTTCTCCCTCTGCAGCGTGTGGGGTCTACTCTGTTTCCCTATGTGGCATATTTTCCCTCTTTAAAAACTTTAGGGTTCTACTTCTTTCCCATTCTTCCTGCCTATTGTCCTAAACCTGTGAAGCCATCTACTTGTTTATTTCACAGATATTTCCTGAATATCTCATGTTCTATAAAAACTGTTTTGTCTGTTAAAAACACAATAGATAGCAAATAAAATAATAAATTCTGTAACATGGAGTTAAGGGTCTAGTAGCCATACAGAGAAGTAGATAGTCATTGAAATGAAGAGTGCCATTAAACCATATAATTTGTAAAGATTATGTTTAAAGTACAATAGTTACTTTAAGGTAACTGCTCAGTCTTTCTGAATACTAACTTTTCCATCTGTTTCTTTCCCAGATGGAAAGTGTTCATTATATCTTCTTGACATATGGAGTAAGGTCTTGAATTTGCACAACGAATCTGTGCTACATTTTGGGCCTCTGAGGTTGTTTGAGGTGAGGATTTCCCTTGGCTGGTCTAATCATTACCCATGGGTCAGGAATCTGTCTAGGTGATCCTATTCTCCTTCAGGTTTAATTTATTCCCCTGATATCTGGCTGTGATTCCCATTTGATTCTTGAACTGTTTCAGGTCACACTGGACTCCACTTATAACTCTATTTAGTCCTTTCCAAGGCAAATTTGTGAAACATTGACCAACAAACATATTAGTTACATTTTTATTTAGCCAAAAGTTATCACAATCTTTTCAGCAGATGGATCTTCATGAAAGTGGATCAATGTTAAAGAAATGATTACTATATTCATGAGTACAAATACTCTTGATGATCAAGAGACAACTGGATATATCCCATATTTTCTTCATCCTTTCATCAATTGATGGAAACTGAGACTGATTTCATAGTTTGACTATTGTGAATTATGCTGCTATAAATGTAAGTTTGCAGGTACCACTATAATGGATGGCTTAATTCCTTAGGATAAATTCCAAATAGTGGTAAAGCTGGCTAATATGATGGCTTCATGACTAGTCTTTTAAGAAGCTTTATACTGATTTCTGTAATGGTTATCCTAATTTACAATCCCACCTATAGTGTAAAACTTTTCCTTTCATTCCACATCCTCTCCAGCATTTTTTATTTGTATTCTTGATGATTTTAATTCTGACTGGTGTCATATGAAGTACTATAATTTTGATTTATATTTTCCTAATTGCTCATAATGTTGAAAGTTTTTTCACATATTTGTTGACTATTTGTATTTCTTTTTTTGAGGATCCTTTAGAGAAAGTGTCTATATTCTGGAATGTTGAGCATATATTTTTCCCCAGGAGTTGCATAACATAATTTCTATGTCTTTCACCCATTTTGAGTTGATTTTATGACTAGATAAGAGTCTAGTCTCATTTTTCTACATATGGATATCCAGATTTTTCCAGCAACGTTTGTCAAAGAAATCATCCTTCCTCCAGTGTATGTTCTTGCACCTTTGTCAAGAACCAGGAGACTTTAGAAGTGTCTTAGCTTCTGTACCATTGGTCTATGTGTCTGTTTTCCAGGGAGTTTTATTCAGTCATAAGTCATAAAAAAGTAAAATTATGCCATTTGTAGAAAAATGTACAGAACTTGCCACCATCTTGTTAATTGAAATAAGCCAAATTCACAGGGTCAAGGGTTATATGTTTTCTCTCATATGTGTGGGCTAGAGAGAAAAAAAAATGAAAAGAAAGGTGAAGGTATGGTTTTATGAAAAGTAAAGGATATCAGTAGAATAGAGGAAAGGGATTAGAGGTAAGTAAGGAGGGGAGAGGAGAGAAGTGCTCTGATGGGATATTGCCCAAACTGTATTATTATTTGTGTGTGTATGTGTGTGTTTGTGTGTGTGTGTAATAATATGTAGCAACAAATATCACCATATGTACAACTGTAATGCACCCATAAAAAATGAGAGAGAAAGGGAGAGAGAGAGAAAAGATAGATAGATAGATAGATAGAGATAGAGAGAGAGAGAGAGAGAGAGAGAGAGAGAGAGAGAGAGAGAGAGATTGATTTGGATTGTTACTCCTGTTGAGTAGCAATAGGATGGGTCTCTCAGGAGGGCAGGTGATCCCCTGCTGGTACTTTCAATACTGTCCTGCCCTGTCATTAACAAGGTCAAATTACAGCCTCAAAAATGCAGAACTTCCCTATAATGTAACACAGTGTGTACATCTAGCAAAATATCACATGTACCCATAAATATGTATGCTTATTATGATAGCATATATCAGTTGAAAACATTTAGTTTTAGAAAAGCAAAAGAAAAGTGATGGAATATTTAATGATTCAAAAGGTTCCAAATCTTAAGCTTATGTGTCATCAAAATTTGTTTTCTATTTAAAGAAATCTAATGAAAACTAAAATCAACAAGCCATGATATTTGTTGAAGTAAAGGAATTATAAAACAAGCACTAGAAAAAACATATACAAAGTGCCACTATGTGATCACTTGCTATAGATATTTTTTTTCTGATTTTTCCTATGTATGTGTACATATATGGGGAAAATTAAAATATATATGTATCTATATATACTTATATATTTAACATTGCTAAAATGGTCATGCTACAGAAGGTAATCTGCAGATTTAATAAAACACAATCCAGGTACCAAAGGTTCTTCAAAAAATAGAAAATATACAGTAAAATTTATATAAAACTAAAAAAAAAAAAAAAACAAACAACAAAAAAAACTTCAATAGCCAAAACCATTTTCAACAAAGAAAAGAAAGCATTAGGCACTATAATATGAGAGGTCAAAACATACTGCAAAGAAATCTTAGTCAAAACAGCATTGTATTTTCTGAAAAACAGAAATATATATGAGAAAAACACAATATTTAAACTATTAGTAAACTCATTTATCCATAGTTATCTGATTATCAGAAAAGGTGCTATTAACACACACCGGATAAGTCAGTCATTTCAATAAATAGAATTAGTCTGGGAAAATTAAATACGCACATGCAAAAGACTGGAACTAAACCCCATCAGTTACTAGTTACAAAAATCTATTCAAAATAAGTTAAAGACATAAATGTAAGATTTGACCTATGAAACTTCTGAAATTCATAGAGAGAATGATTCAGGACATTGTAATAGGATGATTTTTAGTGAAGATCTAAAAGCACAGGAATTAAAAGCAAAAATGAAAAAAGAGAATGGGCTTCTATGAAACTTATAAGCTTCTGCCCCCAAACCAACCAACCAATAAGAAAATGAATTTTTGACATTTGCCAGTAAATGGATGGATCTGGAGACTATCAAGCTAAGGGAAATAAGCCATTTCCAGTAAACCAATGATTGATTGTTGTTTCTGATATGTGATAGAAGTTCACTAGATTAGACAAACCGGAATGAGGAGAAAGGATGGAGGAATAGGAGTGTCTGTACATGTATGAATAAACCACAGTGAATCTTACCATCTTGTATACCCACAAGACTGAGATCTTAATTAGAATAATATACATTACATGCTTGAACAATTATATCAAAATGGGTTCTACTGTTATATATAACTAAACATAACCAACAAAAAATGCAATATACAGAACAATCTAGACAATGGGAAAATGTGTGCAAAACACACATTTGAGAAAAAGCTAACATCCAAGATGCATAAGGAACTCATGAAACTCGAAAATGATTCACATAAACTCTTTTAAAAAGGAGCAAATTAATGTACAGACATTTCTCAAAGGAGATACAAATGACCAGCAGACATTAAAATTTGCTCAACATCACTAATTTTCAGGGAACTGCAAACTAAAACCATAATGGGATATCATCTTATCCTAGTAAGAATGCCTCTTATCAGAAAGACAAAGGATAAGTGCTGGCAAAGGTGTGGAGTAAGGAAATGCTTGCACACTGTTGGTAGGAATGTAAATGTGTACAGCTTTATAGAAGACACGATGTAAGTTTCTTAACAAAATGAAAGCAGAACTGCCATATGACCTACCAATCCCACTATTGGTATATATAAAAAGGGAATTAATTTTAAAAATCAATTTAAGAAGCATCTATATTCAGATATTGATTGCTGAAGTATTTACAACAGCCAATAAATAAATTAAAAAAAAAACTAAGTGTCTATCAACTGATGAATAAAGGAAATGTGATGCATATACACATTGGAATTCTATCTTCTTATAAATAAACAATAAAATTCTGTCATTTTGGATGACATGGATTGAACTGGAGATTGTTATGTTAAGTGAAATATGCCAGGCACACACAGACAAGCACAGCATGAACTCACTTATATGGAATCTCAAATTTTTTATCTCACTGAAGTTGAGAATCAAAAGGTGGTTATCAGAGACTCGGGAGCATAAGGGTGAGGGGATGTGGAGAAGGTTTCTCAATGGTTTCTAAGTTACAGTTAGAAGAAAGAAGCTCTGAAATGCTATTTTATAGTGGGGTAACTATAAATAGTGATAATGTGTTGTGTATTTTTTAAAAGGTTGAAGAAAGGATTTGAAAGCTTTTAACATAGATAAATATTAAATGTTTGAGGATTCTGAAAGATATTACCATAAATAATATTAAATGTTTGAGGAGATAGGTATGTTTAATCTAATTTAAACATTATGTAAAATGTATACATATATTTCAACCATTATGTTACTCTATTGATATGCATTATTTTTGTTTTATATATCAATTGAAATAAATACAATTTAAAAATAAAAAGGAAAATGAGGTTTTTCTTCTCTGTACTATAGGTTTTAAATCATAATATATTTGCATATTAATGTGCGATGTTATACAGTAACCCATTATATATTATTTTTAATGAATTAAATAAAAAGCATTTTATACCATTTTGAAAGGATGTTAAATCTGCTTGAAAAAAATTAAACAACTGTATTGGTGTTGTTTTACATTATTGACTTCATTTAGAATAATACTTTGCTGAGGGAGTTTTTAACAGAGAAGTTACTTGGTACCAAATATCCCCTCAAGCAATTATTTGAACTTATCCCATTACATAACTGATTAAGAAGTCTTTGATAGGCTGCTAGTGGTTCTACTTGTTTTATAAAATCTTTATGATCAAACTTGTTTTATCATATGTGGATAATAATGTGATAATAATGAGTAAAATGTGAGTAATAGATACTAATAGAAGTTAGATTTAACATGTTATTACCTTACTCATAGAATCAATGTGACAAATAATTATAGCATTACAAAGACCTTGGAACAATCCTGACTCATAATAAACACTGTCTATAGTATGCTATTTTATTAATGCTCTGAGAGAAAAAAATATGTATATACATAAAATTTAAAAAATACATATTAGGTGGTCAGAGGGTTACATCTAGTGTTTAAAACTATTTTCTCCTACTTATTTTATATTCTTTTCATCCCCAGCAAAAATTTTGGCTGAAGTGTGTGGACCAATATATAATTTCACTGTATTTGATAGTTATAATTTTACATTGTTAATTACAGGGCAGCACAGCACCAAGGGGTTCCCCAGAATATCTTTGAACCTTAGGAGAGATATTCTGCACTCCCACAGTGAGCAATAGGAATTTGATTCTCTCTTGATCTTGAGTTTTATATTGAAAATATTAGGTCATTTTAAATATTTTTCATATAATGAACAGTCCTATTGAGGCATATCAGTATCTGTTGCTCAGGAATAAATCACCTCATAAGTTAGTATTTAGAAACAATAATGATTTATTTACTCATAAAATTTTGGGTGTGAATTTTTTGGGGGGGCGGGGTACTAGGGATTGAACTCAAGGGCCCTTGACCACTGGGATACATCCCCAGTCTTATACTGTACTTTATTTAGAAACAAGGTCTCACTGAAATGCTTAGTACCTCACTTTTGCTGAGGCTAGCTTTGAACTCACCATCATCCTATCTCAGTCATCCAAGGCACTGGGATTACAGGCATATGCTGACACCCCACTTGGGTGTGAATTTTTAATTTGACTTTTCCTAGCGGGAAAAAAAATTCATTTTGTATCATGTACTGTCTGGTAGAATTAAACCTACATTTAGGGCATCATTTGGGATGGCTGCTATGGCTAGATCTTTTCTTCTACATCCACTAGAGTAGACTAGAAATTACAGGGTTGTTCATGTAAAATCAACATTTAAAAGGGCAAAGACAAAACCTGTAAGGATTCTAAAGACCTCATCTTAGAACATACAGAGCATTATGAATTTTACTGTCAAATAAACATGCAAACTAGACTTAAATGGTAAAGAAAGACTCCATATTTTGATAGCAGGAGTTGCCATGCATTAAAATATTCTTATCCTTGTTCCCCTAAAGTATTATCCAATAGTAACAAGTTTTAAATTCCAGTTCTTTAGGTCCAGCATTAGGTCTTGATGTGGGTAACACTCTTGAGATAAAGTTTTTCTTAATTAGGAGAATTGCAACTTAAAAATACAGATTTATCATCCTCCTTCATACTCAATAGACAAGGAAAAGACATGCAGACCTACAGCATAAGATAGTACAAATCAAATTGAAGAACAATGAAAACACACTTAATAGTAACTAGTCCATAGAAATTTTTATTTTTAATTTTTTTTATAGGGGACATGCTCCATAGAAATTTTTAAATGTACAGAGATACACATTTATAACCCCTTATATTCTGCACTCAAAGCATTTTTTAGACCAGGAACCATTTCTACAAAGAGAGAGAAAATAAATGTGGCATTCCCATTTTTGTTTTTCCTCTCTGATTCATGGGAATACATTCTGGGCTCTGGGATCCAGATCTGAGGTATATTTCTTTTAAGAAAGAAATTGTTCACGTTTTTAATACTATGGCATTTACATCTTTCTTCTATCATACTTCAAGGTCCATAGGCTTCTTTGGTGTTTAAACAGTATTTATTAATTTTAGTATATAGGTGTTTCTCTCATTACTACAACTCCCTTAAAATTTGCATGAGTTTCATTTGCATCTTGAGTGTATCAGTATTTGAAAATAATAGAATTCATGTTTCTTTATGAGAAAAGCTTCGTTCTCTTTTAGCTTGATTCTGTCTTGGGATGATGTTTCAATTTCTTAGAAGCTTAATATATCATAGCCAAGATTTATGTTAAATGAGTAGATTATCAATAGTTTTGTCAAATGCAGGAAATGTGGGTAACTATATGAAATGATGAATATATCAATTTGTTCCACTTCAGTAAACACACACACACACACACACACACACACACACACACACATAAAATCATATATGGCCATTATAGAGATATTGCTTATAAAGTGACATACAAATGATATACATATAATAAAACATTATGCTATATGCCTATAGTGCATGCAGTAAACTTTATTTTTAACAAAAATACTTGAAACATAATAAATGATATATTCTTTTAAAAATTTTTTTTAGTTTTAAATGCTTTATTTTTTTTATATGTGGTGCTGAGAATTGAACCCACTGTTTCACACATGCTAGAAAACTGCTCTATCAATGAGCTACAATTCCAGCCCCATGATATTTTCTTTTGACATATCTTTTATGAAATGGTCACTTGGGTATGTGAATTATTATTTCCATATACAAATTTTTTTATTTAACCTTTTAATTTTTTTAGAATAATTACCAATTAATGAGAAATGATATTCTTTATGATTTACTGTTGATATAATCAGGGTTTGCTTCATGGTTGAAAATATTATAAATATTAAAATTGCCTTTTTGTTTTAAAGACAACATATATTATTTTTTTGTTGTTATTGTAGCATTCTATGTGTGTCCATTAGGTATTTTCATTGATTATATAGTTAAAATTTTCTATGCTCTTATATGTACAATTCTGGTTATATATTCAGCTATTATTTTGGTCTTATTTCTTCTATCAGTTCTGTTAATTAAATATATATATATATATATATATATATATATATATATATATATACATATATACATATTGTACAAACATCTATTCATATACACACAAAAATATACATATATAAATATGTCTATACACATATATGTATATATATATATAAAATATGTATGCATATATAAATACATATATATGTAGTTATTGGATTTCCTTTTATGATATTAAAGTCCTCTTCTAATATTTTAATACATCCTTATCCTGGTAAAGACACATTGGGTCCAGAATGGCAAATCCTGTGAATGTCTTAGTCCTCTAATAAATCTTAGCTCTTACTCTCCTATATGCAAGAAGTGGGATGAGTGCTATTAGCTTCCAGAGAAGAAAGAATATGACCTAAGAATTATTCCTAAAACCAATGTAAGAGTACTGTTTTAGAACAAGGTTCCATGAAATTTCTTACTAAAGAACTTAATAAATATTTTATATTCATGTATCATAAAGTCTCTGTATGAGGACTCAATCCTTACACAGAGAGAAGATAAGAGCATGAGCTATAAATTATATTTCAGTCAAAGTTTATAGCTATGTTCTAATAAAATTATTTAAAAATATAAATGGTCAAAGGTCAGGTTAGAATCTAAGACTGTGGTTTCCTGACTTCTTATCTAGGAGTTGAACTAAGAGTCATGGGTAATATTTGTAGAAGTGATTATGTCCCCCAAATTAGGATAGGAGGCCCATATCTGTTAAAGAATATTCCCTGGTAGATTGCATGTGATTATACATGTATTTCATACTTTTCCTTTTTGAATGGGAAAATTTATTTTTTTCCTTATGGCAGTTTACATTACACTTATAAATTTTATTTTATATTACATTTATACATTACTCGTGAGAACAGAAGTTCTAACGTAGGCATGATCTACTCCATACTGGCTGACATTTAAATTTGACAAATATACCTTCTTATAGTCTTGATAGTCATCTCACTGTAATTTTATGTTAATGATTGCTATTGTAGTTATTTTTATAAATATAAATATTCACTTTGGAAGGTAATTTCTTATTTCAGGCTGTTGTTTTGATCTGTAACACTTTTGGCATTCTCTATAATAATGCCTGTATGATAATTTTGTTTAATTTAATCTGATTGAGTTTTTTTTTTCTCAGATCCTTTGGTTGCTGTTTATTGTCACTGAACAGAATACAGAAAACTATCTTTTCCTTTGTCAATCCTCATTCTGCTTCCAGCAAGAATCATAAAAATATTTAGAATCTTATACTATCTTTGTGTCTCTGAAATTGTCTTTCAGGTTTTGTTTCTCCTACCTCACCAAGCTCAGCTCTGGAAAATTACTTCTAATCTTTCTTAATCTCTAAACTTTATCTATTGAATTTTAATTGCAACACATACATAATCATAAAATTATTATAATATCAATTACTATTTAAAAATCTATTATAAAAGTATCCTATCTTTTTTTAAGGAGACTTTATTTCAGAGCAGTTTTCTGTTCACAGTACAATTGAGCAGAAATTACAAAAAATTTCAAATATGATTTATCATGAATGTAAATAGCCTCCTCTTTTATTGAAATACTCCATAAGAGTGGTACATTTGTTACAAATAAAAAAACTACATTAGCACACCAATATCACACAAAGACCTTATCATACAATAGGGTTGATTCTTACTGTTATACCTTCCATGGATTTACATAATTATATAATCACATGCATTATAGAATTATAGGTGATATAGTCACCTTAAATATCTTTTGTTCTCTAATTTTTCATTCTTCTCTCATCCCTACTCCCTATCAACTACTAATCTAGTTATTAACTTCATGATTTTCCATTTTCAGAATCTCATATAATTGGAATCTACAGTATTCTAAAAGTACACTTTTTTGAATGCCTTCTTTTACTTGGTATTATGCAATTAAGTTTTCTTTACATCTTTTTCTGGATTGATATTTCTTTTTTACCACTGAATAATATTGTCTTATTTGGATTTACCACATTTTATATACCTAGCTATTGTGATGATTAATCTGGATTGTCAGATTCACTGGATTGAGAGAGATTTAGAATTAAGAGTTTACTTAACCTCAGCAATTTATTGAGGCCCTAAGCAACTTAGAAGACTCTGTCTCAAAAATTAAAATAAATAAATAAATAAATAAATAAATAAATAAATATAAATATAAATAAAAAGGGCTGGGGACGTGGCTCAGTGTTTAAGAAGCCCTGGGTTCAATCCCCAAATAACAACAACAACAAAAATAAAAAATCTTCTAAACTTGGCATGGCAATGGAAGCCTATAATTCCAGTGACTCAGGAGGCTGACAGAGTAGGAGGATTGAGATTTAGAGACCCATCTATAGTGATCATTGACTGAAACACACAAAATTATGAGTCCAAACATATTCTCTTATAAATTGATCACTTCAGGTATTATGTTATAGTGATGGAAACCTGACAAGCATAGTTCATGTATTGGCCCATTGACTCAAGCTTATCAAATTTGGGGAATAGAGATGTCAATAGCATTCTCTGATTATTATTTTAACATTTATCAGGTTGGTAGTCATATTCTCTCTTTTAATTATATTCTTAATAATTTTTATCTTTTCACCTTCTGTTTTTTCTATTTTTCTTAATTATCCTAAAAGAAGTTTATATTTTAAAAAAATCCTTCTGATGTCATTCATTTCTTTACAAAGTTCTTGTTTACAATTTTATTAATTTCTGTTCTCAAATTATTGTTTTTTTATTTTTTAATTTTTTTGTACCAGGGATTGAATTCAGAGGCAATGTGACCACCGAGCCACATCCTCTGTCCTTTTATTTGTATTTTATTTATATCAACGTCTTACTGAGTTGCTTTGTGTCTCGCTTTTGCTGAGGCTGGCTTTGGACTCATGATCCTCTTGCCTCAGCCTCCTGAGACTCTAGGATTGTAAGTATGTGCCACTGTGCCAAGCTTCAGTTAACTTATTTTTTAATATGTGACTTTGGATTTATATTTTTTCTACTTTTACTAGTTTCCTAAGGTGAACATTTCCATAATTGATTTAGGTTTTTTTCTTTTCTAATATATGCCTTCAATACCGTAATTTTTCCTCTAAGTACTATTTTGCTTCATTAAATATATATTAATACTTTTGGCTAGAGATATGACTAAATATTAGTTTGAAAAGGATATCCAAATCCCTGAATTCTTCTCAAAAATTGATAACTTGCATTTTTATTTTCATTTAGCTTAGACTACTTTTTTATTTCTTTCAGTATTCTGATATGAATTTTGTGTTACTTAGTTATCTTTTTTAAATCTTCAAGAATTAGGATTTCCCAGCTATCTTTCTGTTATTGATTTCTAATTTAATTCTACATACTTACATAAAAGATATATGATTTCTACTTTAAATTGTCTGGGCATGTTTTATGGCATGGAATGTGTTTAGTTTTGGTGAATATTTCTCATGAACTTGAGAAGAGTATAAATTCTGCTATTGTTGGATGAAGTAGTTTAGAGATATCAAGTATATCTAACTGATCATTGTTATTTTTGACTAAGGATGCCCTTACTGATTTTTGCTTATTGGATCTGTCCATTTCAGATTGAAGTGATGTTCAAGCCCCATCCATAAGATTGGATTAATCTATTTCTTTTCACAAGTATACTAATTTTTACTTCAAGTATTTAGATGCTCCATTGATAGGTGTTAGCATGTTCTTCATTGGTATAATCATCTTTGACGATTGACCCCTTTATTATTGAATGATGACTGCCTATTATCCTATTAACATTTTTAGCTCTGAAACTTGCTTTGTCTAAAATTAATAGAGTTATTGGTCTTAAAATCAATGTTACGACAGCATATATTTTTCAAAGTATTTTGTTTTTTTATTCATTTATTATTTATTGTAGTGCTAGGATTGAATTGGTTCTTTGCCATCAGCAGTCTACCACTGATCTACATTAACTAACTCAAACCATTCATTTTTAATACACATTGTTTTCCTATTTCAAATACATTTCTCTTAGACACCATACAGTTGAGTGATGTTTTTAGTCCACTATATTATCAGTCTTTTAATTGATACATTTAGACAATTGATGTTAAAACTGAATATTGATACAGTTGTGTTATTACCTACAAATATTTGTTCATGTCTTCTATTTCTTTACTTAATATTTACTTATATATTTGTTTTACACTCTTTTCTGGTTTTTGTGATATTGATTGAGACTTCAATATGATTATCTTTTCTCTCCTTTTCTTATATGTTTAATTGCTTTTTTCTTTTTCAAATCTCTTAATATTATTCTAATGTTTACTATATATACTTATAACTAATCTATGTTCATTTTTTAATAATATATTTATAAATAACTGCCCTGTTTGTGAGTAGGGCAAGGAATTTATAATTGCACAATGATTCTAACTACTCCCTCCTATCCTTCACATCATAATTTGTTTCACTTTTCCATAAGAATACATTATGGATTATATTGTCACTATTTTATTTTGAATTTCTTAATATTTGCTAGATTAAGAATAATTTTGGGCTGGAGATGTGGCTCAGTGGTAGCGCGCTCGCCTGGCATGCGTGCGGCCCGGGTTCGATCCTCAGCACCACATACCAACAAAGATGTTGTATCTGCCGAGAACTAAAAAATAAATATTAAAAATTCTCTCTCTCTCTCTCTCCTCTCTCACTCTCTCTTTAAAAAAAAAGAATAATTTTAAAATGTTGTATTTCACCCTCTTTTATTTCTTTACTATTGTTCTTTTCTTTACATGGATACATGTTTTCCAAGTATATAACTTTCTTTATCACTGGAGAACTTTAAACATGTCTTGCAATGCAGGTCTAGTGAAAAAAAAAAAAAAAAAAAAAAACTCTTGTCTTTTCTGTTTGTTTGTTTTTTGGTCTATTTCTTGTTCATTTTTGGATGATAATTTATCATGGTATGAAATTCTAAGTTGCCTCTTTTTAAATTTTTTTCTTTTGTTTCAAACTGCTAAACATTTTTGTACTCCTTCTCTTGCATGATTTCTGAGGAGAAATCAGATATAACTTTTATCTTTATCTGCTGATAATGAGTGTTTTTCTTCTCTCTCTCTCTCTCTCTCTCTCTTTCTTTCTGAGTTGTGTGTGTGTGTGTGTGTGTGTGCACGTGCATGTCTTCCATCAGGCTACTTTGAAGATTTTTCTCTATATTTAATTTTCTATTTGAAAATTATATGTCTATATATGTTTAAGTGTGTTCTGTGAACTTCCTAGATCTGTGGTTTGGTATCTCACTTTAATTTGGCAAATTCTTAATTTCATTATTGTTTCAAATATTTATTCTGTTCTTTTGTTCCTTTCTTCTCCTTGTAGTATTTTCATTATATGATTGTCACATCTTTTGTAGTTGTTCCATAGTCATTGAATAAGCTGTTTTTCTTTTTCTTTCTTTCTTTTTTTTGTTCAATCTTTTGTGATGATATTTCAGTTGTGGAGGGTTGTATATGATAATCCTCAAGTTCACACATTTTTCCCACAACTTTTCATCTACTAATAAGACCATCTAAAGCATAATTTATGTTCTTAATTTTTTTTTATCTGTAACATTACTTTTTGGTTCTTGGCATTTCCCTCTGTTTGTACTATCCTTATGTTTTTGGATGCTCTCTATTAGAGTCATTAGCATATTACTCATTTTTTTTTCCAATTCTCAATCTGATAATTTGAACACCACTGCCATGTTTGGTTTTGTTGCTTGCTCAGCCTCTTTAAAATTTGTTATTTCTTTTTAGTACATCTTGTAATTATTATTTCCCTTGGTAGTTGGGCTTAATATTCTGGGTAAAAGATATTGCTGTAAATAGGATCTTAGTAATCTGGTAAAAAGTATGTCAGGGCAGGAAATAATCTATAGTTCCAGTTATGTTTCAGTCTTATTAATGAGCCTGTTCTCCTGGACTGTAAAATTTGAATGTGCTTCTCTGCCTACTCCCCCTTGCATAGGGCAGGATAGGTAGAGTGGGCTAGTATTGTGTATTTTCATACTTATACATGGATGGATAGAAGGGAGTGGAATTCACTATTTCCATATCCCTAGGACAATTAGACGCTTAAAACCCCAGTATTTTATATTCTGAGAATAAATCATTTTCCCTTAGGTTAGTCCCTATTAAGAAAGATGAAACACTCTAGGATATATCAAAATTGGGCCTTTTTTTTCCTTCCCTTGGAAGAAGCAAGAAGGAAACACTCACTGATAAACACTGTGTGAAACCATTGGAATTCTAAGAGGTAAAATTCAGTATAGCTCCCTTTCTATATTTGGATTTCCCTAGAGTTTTACCTCTTACGCATGTCCAGAGTAAGCCTTTGGCAGTTCATCAGTTGTAGTTCAGGTTTCCCTAGCCTTGCATTGGTACCATCAGAGGTTATGTGGGCTTCTGTTCTAGTAGATTATGATTCTGTGCACTCTCCTGTCATTCTCCAATTTGGTGAGTAAACTATGTCCCTTTACTTTACTCTTCTTATAAATGCAAGTAAGGCTACTGCTTTTTCAATTTTTTTGAAGTCTTTATTTGCTATTAAACGAGAGTGGTGACTTCCAAAAATTCTTAAATTCCACATCTGAAGCTGGCTTCTTAGTCATTTTTTGATGTTCTCTGCAGATATATTTGAATATTATTTCTTTAAACTTGTTAAACATATTTCTTTTCTAAAATCCATGTTTGATTATTTCAATGCTTCAACTAATTTGGGACCTTATCCACTGTTTATTATTTATTTTGCTTCTCAGTAGTGAATCATTTACTTGCTTTTCTGCCTGTGAGCTATTTGATTTTCGTGGTCATTTTTAGTTGTTCCCTGATTTGAGGATCTATAACAGGATTTCCATTTACTTCTGTCTCCTAACCACCCAGAGCCATTAATAACCAGGACTATATGAATTTAGTTCTTTGATGGCTCCTGTTTTTCAGAGAACACAAGTAGTATATTGGGGTTAAAAAAAATAGAAAGTTCAGAGTTAGAGCCACTTGAGGATTTTAAGTTTTCAAAAGAGGTTGTATTTATTTTGCTGAAGTTGAGATAGCTAAACTTCCTTTCTATTCCACCTCAATGCACTTTATTTCTTGTTGAATCTTACCCTGAGGGTGTAAGATTCTAAGTTTGGAATACTGCTTTATAAAGTGGACCTTTATGAAAAGTTTATGTAGTATTATACCTTCTCATGCGTCCCTGCATTCAACTGTTAATTTTGAAAACCCTGGTCCAGAAAAATCAAAACAAAACCAACCAAACAAACAACAACAACAAGGACAAAAAACCAGATGAAAGCTACATCCACTGTTTTTTAATACATAATTCATATTCCTAATTCACTTGTGAATTTTTTTCAGCAACTTGAACAGATGTTTACAAAAGTATCCTTTTTGCTTATCTAACATTTTTGCTGTTTAATTTGGGGGAACTAACCAGAGTTATAAACTTCCCAACTATATCAAATATAAGTTTATTTTGTCTAACCATTTTTTTTGTAAACTCATTTCTTCAGTATTCCCACCATTGTACACTTGCCTTCTTGTGAAAAGGCTTTCTTTGCAGAATCATGAGTGAGACAATATGTGAGCTGCATGTAATAGAAAGTCAGCAAAAGTTAGTCATGACCTGTTCTGTCCTAAAGTGTGTTCCAGTCTGTACCGGTTCTGTTTCACATTCTAGGTCTTATGATTTAATTTTGGCTTCCTTTCAATGAATCTTTTGTATTAACAGTAATATGTTCGAATTTCATGTATTAGGCAGTAAAGCTGTACTAAGCAACTACATTTTGTTAATGGATATGTAGTCTCTAAGGTAGATAAATACAATTAAAATCATGCAGTAATAAATATGCTATTTATTTATTACTGTAATCAGTATCTTTTCTAGACCTTTTGTATATGTGGCAATAAAGAATGAATGAGGTATACTCAAATAATATGCGTAGATAATATTTACTTTTTGGTGAAAATTAAAATGTAAAAGGTAGTATCTTTTTTCTAAACACTAGCTTGTATTATCTCTTTTGCTATCAAATTGTGGTTAGTTCTTGTTTCGGGAATTATATCAATAATTGAGATTTGAAACTTATCATTTTAAAAATTCTCATTTAACACACAGTGTTGTAGGAATTGTGACCTTTAATTCTACACATGTCCATTAAAAATATTCTTTGTAATTTTTCTTATCTGGAACTTTCCCTCAGTTTCAATTAGTCCGTAATACTTATCTTTTGGGGGATACTTTTTGCATTAATTAAAACATAAATATCAAGTAAATTTTGCAATTTTCTTACACAATTAATCTATTGAAAAAACAAATGGCACTCTGCAAAATAAAGCTTAAGATGCACTTATATTAAACTGGACCTACAAATAGAAACACTAATTTTACCTGTTTCTATGATGTCATTCCCTTGGTTCCAAATGCAGTCAGAAAAGAAAGAGATGACAGAAGGAAGATGAATCACTTCTCCTTAACAGAATACATCAGAAAAATATGATTCTACCCCCTGTATATGTGAGGTAAAATTTTCAAGCTACAAAGTTTTCATTTAACCTAGCAAAACCTCAGTCCATATAAAGAAATAGGCTTTGTTGTGGGACTCAAGAGAATTTTTAGCAAAATGTTTTGGGAAGAATACCCTCCAGGAATCTATACAGAAGAAAATACAGGTATAATTACTATCCTGCCTTGAAAAAAAGGTGCTGTTCCACAAATCAGCAACTTACACAAATGAGTAGAGAATTCAAAGATAGGAAGTAGTGATATTCTGTTGTTCTTTAAAGTCCAATGACTATTAAAAACAAAAAGATCACCATGTGAACTGCTTCCCTCTGCCACACTCTTCCACCATGGTGTTCTGTCTCACCTCAAGCCCCAAGGAAAGGAGCCTACTGTCTATGAATGGAGACCTCTGAAAAAGTGATCCCCTAAATAAACCTTTTCTCCTCAACAATTGTGCTGGTTGGGTTCTTAGTCACAGTGGCTAAGAAAACTGATTAAAACAGGAAGAAATTGGATACAACAATATAGTTAATTGACAATCTAATATCCTTAAGTATGTGAGAGTTACAAGAATTAAAGCATAGATGAAATACTGATGATATATTCCATTATAAAAATAGAAATCATGAAGAAAAAAGTTCATGGTTAAAATTTGAATAAGGTGCAGCTTAGTAGTTTATATTTAACTAGTACTTTAGAAGATGAGCTCATCTGCTAAAATGTGGGAAAGTAGTGGTGGAGAGATAGTAACTTGCATGAGAAGAAATATTTTGAAAGCAATTATAGAGAAGAGAATTAACTGAACAATTATTATAAGATTGAGAGGAATCACTGGTGGTCCTCTTAAGGCAAGTAATATTGAATGTTTTTTCAACTATTTATTTTTAGTAATAATGAGGAAACTAATAATGATAGCAAACACATATAATAGTGTGAAACAGTCATTCTTATATTCTTTATGTGTTTTAATTTTTATCGCGTAATTCTCACAGTCTAGTGAGATGTACCCACTACATATATTTTAGGAGTAAAAAGTAGATTATTAAAAATGATATGTAATTTATTTAAGGTTAGACAGCTAATAATTGTTGGGGCTGTATCCCAAATTTGTACTCTATATTAATAGGTCACTTGGTGGTATGTACTGTTACTGCTGAATAAGTTTTAAATTATCTTTCTTGGGCATATTTCAATCAATTTTTTCAATACCTGCATTCAGAGAGAGAAAACACAGCCTGGCAAACGTATCCCTACATCCTCTAAACCTTCAATAATGGTATACTTCTTTACTTTAGATACAAATCTTCCTTGATAAATATTTCCACTCCCTGTAGGCTTTTTCTGTGTTTTCAGTTTGCTTTGAGTAAGGGTATTTGTCAATTTTCACATCTTCTCAAGATTGTGCTAGGGAAATATTTATAATTGCATTGAGAGAAAGCCTGAAGGCAGTATGAACTGGCACGCATCCTACCTGTTTCTCCTTATTAGTTGAAGGGGAGAACATCACACTCTTGTACAACAGGGCAACTATGGTTCATAGGAATTTTCTGTAGCAAGGGATTTACACAGAAAAGCAGTGAACACATTTCCCTGACACATACAAATAACCCTGCCTTCCTGAGTCAGCAGAATTACAAAGTGATTTGCTGTCAGTCATAGCCATGCACTATTAGTCTTCTGATAATTGAAGGTATCATAAGCAACAAATAGCATGATTTCTATTATTCATAGATCCTCCAGTAAAAGCAACCCAGTGAATACCAAAACAATGTTGGTATGCAAGAAAATTAATTGAATTTTTGTATAATGTGAATTAGTTATGAACAAAAGTTTTTCTAATTTGCTAGCAATTTATCATTTTAAGTTACCAGATCTTTATACGTAAAATTGTGCATTGCATTGGATAAGGCCTCAGATACAGATGGTGTGGTTCAAAGGTGCAAATGTAGGGAGTTCACTGAAAAGACTATTTACAAATGTTTGGCTGAGTGAAAGAGAAGTCAAGCAGGGATGGTAGAATACCATGGGATGCTGTTATGCTTTCAGGAGCAAAACTAGCAGATTCTGAGGTTCTTTTTTTAGCATATTGAGTTTAAAATACTCATTGATTTATTCAAATGGAGATGGAGACAAATTGGAATTGTTATTTGTCTAGAAAAACTTTTAATTTTTACATGAGTAATTTGAGTAAGGTAGAGAAAATAGTTTTTCAGACTAGAGTGATGTGTAGGTTCATTGTTGTTGTTGTTGTTGTTGTTGTTGTTGTTAACTGTACTAACAAGCCTGATTTTCAGGCTGAATAACAATCTTCCATTCCTTTAGTATGACAACTGAGCAATGTGAAAGAATGAACTAATAAAATAAAGGTGGACTAATAAAATAAAATCCAATTCTTACTTTGTTTTTATACATAAGGACTATTATTCTATATTTTAAAGTACAATATAAATTCTGTAAGGTTCTAAACAGTGAATTTTGTCACATTTGTTCTAAAGAAACCGAATAGGGAATAAATGGAAGGGATGAGAGCACAGCAGAGCTTGCCACAGTGAACATTCAATACCTAAACTCATCAAGGATGTGGGGTTTTCAAAGAGATTTGCTATAAGAATAATGATGTTTGTGTGAACATTTCAGAATTACATTAAGGTGAGATTTATATTGATACTGAAAATGAAAATTAATGCTGATTCTGTTAGCTGATGTGATGTCAGGAAATATAAAGAGCTGAGGTATATTATCTTCCCAGCTAGAGTCATGTATAAAAGGAATGTGAGGTATAAAATGGAACAGAGGAATTGAAGAGGGTGAGTCAGGCAAACTTAGGAAATATGGGGAAAGGGAAAAATAACAGAGAAAAGACAGAGGAGACTATAACATGGCTTGGATGCAGAAACATTTAAAACAAATAAAAATGGTACTGATTTCATATTTTCAAAAGCAGAAAAATATCAATGGAAAGAATAAAATATAGAAAAACTGACATGAAAATAGTCTTTTTTAAGTTTTTACTGTGCAATATTCAACATGTATTCTTTTATTAATATTTTATATAACCACAGTACAATTTCACAATTGGTAAATTAATATTGGTAATGGTAAGTGCTATTTACTTTGATGTCATGGCTAATAATTTTTAAATTCATTTTCTTAGAAGTTAGTTATTTAACTACACAATCTTCAGTCCAACTATCTGCCCAATTAAGCCTTATTTAACTTTGCATAAACTATTACAAGGGAGAGGCTATGCAGCACAGTGAATATAAGCTAAGTCTTCATGATTTCAAAGTTCTTTAGCAAAATATTCTTCCTCTGTACCTTTCTTCAAATGAAAAATGTGGATTGTGGTGAATAGTACTTATTTCATGCTGTAGCCATAGGTATTAAATGACTTAATTTATGAAGTCTCATAAATTGATGATTGCTAAATAGAATGTGTTTAATCATATTGTTACTGTTATTAATACCGACAGAACATCAGTTTGTGCCTGTGAATAAACGTCTCCAATAACTTTTGATACAGTATTTTGAATTAATTTAAGTCCTCTATAAAAGTTATCAAAATCAG
Organism: Urocitellus parryii; assembly: GCF_045843805.1. Lineage (NCBI taxonomy): Eukaryota > Metazoa > Chordata > Mammalia > Rodentia > Sciuridae > Urocitellus > Urocitellus parryii. The sequence goes on from NW_027553586.1 coordinate 7,127,595, forward strand.
AAAAAATTTATTTTCTCTATTCCTTCATTCTTTTTTCTTTATTTTAATATTTTATCTAACCACAGTAAAATTTCACAATTGGTAAATTAATATTGGTAAAATAAACTATATTTCAAAACTAAAAAAATTCACATAATTTTTCATGAACATTCTTTTTTTTCTTCAAGAATTCTACTCATTCTCCATATTCTTTTTCTCTTATTTTTTATTTATGTATGACAGAATTCTCCATATTATTTATATTTACAGTTTTTTCAGCCTTTAACATTTCCTCATCCTTTATCTTTCAGCACTTTAACACTTGAAAAATATTGATCAATTATTTTGTGAAATGGCCCTCAATTTGACTTGTCTATTCATGTCTTTTCATAGCAGTGGTATAGTACAGTTTCTGAAATGACACTATGAAAACCTATATGGTGCCTCATATCAAGTGGTTTCTAATATTAATATATCACAATTAAGCTTAATAACCTGAGTAACGTGGCATCTTCTACATTTCTCCAGTTTTCAACTTCTCCCTTTATATTTAATAAATAATCTTGGATGATAGTATGAGATTATTAGAGCCTCATTCTGACTATAACTTTTGCCTTACTATTTTATAATCCATTAGTACATATTATCTTCAAGAATTATAATGATATTGTTTGCCTGATTGGAATTTTGTATTTTCTTCTTAACTTCTGTGTTTATCAATTGAAAGTGTAAGAGTAGATGGTCTTCCCCAGATATTAATTTAAGAAATTATTTAATCTATTAATCTACAATTTATATTCATTCATATTAAAATATTCACATATATTTATTATGTAAAATTGTGTGTATTACATACCATATTTATATTAAATATTTACATTTACTAATTTATATTTATTATTAATTTATTATTATTTTAATTTATTTGTTATTTTTTTTATTTTTTATATTGGGGATTGAACCTAGGGGTCCTTTGCTTATAAGCTATATCAAAGTCTCTTTTTTAAAAAATTGAGATTGGGTTTTTTTATTGTTGTTGTTCTTTTTAGAATGTACTTTAACATATTATACATACACAGAGTATAACTTATTCTAATTATCATCTGATCCTGTGGTCATATATGATGCCAAGTTACCCTGGGCAAGTATTCAAATACAAGGATAGGGAAGTTATATCCTATGAATTCTACTGTTCTTCATATTCCCCTTCTGCCTCCTTCGTTTCATTCTCCTTTGTCCAATACAATGGACTTCTACTCTTCCTCTCAGGAATTACTGAAGTTCTTCCTAACTTGCCAAAATTGGCCTTGAACTTGCTTTTCTCTTGCTTCAGCCTCCTGAGTTGTTGGAGTTACAGGCCTTCATTACTCAACTTAGTGATTTTTCTGTTAATATAAAGATATGAATATTGATATTTTTATGGGTTTCTTATTTTTCTGTTTTTTTCTAACTTTAGTCACTTAGAGAGTTTTCAAATTAATGTCTTTCATCTTCTTTCAACAGCTCCTATTTTAAAAAAATCTTTTGTTTCTCACTAAATAAGATATCCCAGTTAATATTTCATTTCCTTTGCTCTGAGGTCATTCCCTTCTCTAAGAATCATGAATCCTTTTATTGGAGAGCTGTGTTTAGAAAGCAACATGCTTTCTAAAGTATGTTCACTTTTAATAGAGTATTTTGCATGACTATATATCACATCTGTATAACTATATTCATGTTTATGTGCATATATATAAACATGTGGATTCATGTATTGAAAATCATGAATTTTTACTCTTATTTTACAGCATATATTTCAGTACAAAGTTTAATTCTTCTAAATTTTGAAAACATATCTCTACATATGCCTATAGTACAAACATTCAGTGCAGAAGTTGGGGGTATTCTAGTACATGGTTGCACGAACATATATACCATAAAATAATCACATATGTGGAAGAGGAATAAATTTAACAAAAGAATAGTAAGCATCAGGAAAAGAACAGTGAAAAAGAAATCAAATTAATAGAAAGGAGTTAAGAAGATTGAACGAGTTAGCATGACAATATAAAACAGAGTAAGGCTTAAAATTCTTTACTACCAGAGAAATTTCTATGGCAAGAATTGGAGAGGGATTTTAGCCCCACAGTGGCACGTGCATGCAATTCCAGAGATGCAGGAGGCTGAGGCAAGGTGATCTCAAGTTTTCAGAAAATTAGTGCAACCCTCAGCAACTTAGATCCTGCCTCAAAATAAAAACTAAAATAGACTGGGAAGCCTAGTAGTAAAGTGTCACTGAGTTGGATTCTCAGTAAATAACAATAATAATGGGAAGTGAAGACTGAAAGAAAATTTTAACAAATTAATTTTTTATCCTAAATCTGGATGAAAAAATAGAAAAAAAAAATAACCATGATGGTTCCTTAAATACTGATAGAATGAATAAAATGTAAAATATAAAATAAGCATTTATTTCATCTGATAGTATTACTGAGAAACGGAAACAGAGATTGGAAATCTATTAAAAGATGATGCAAAGTAAAATCTGAGAATTATTCTTTAAATTGATCCCAATATGGAAACTGTAGCAATATGATGATAAATCAATTTCAAAAGTCACAGCTTTACCTCTTTAATTATGTAATTAGTAACAAGAAAGATTGAAATGAGGCAGTAAGTCTTCACAGTTGATAGATAATAGTGACTCTTCAGACAAAATACACGTGGAACAATTCAAGCAAGAAAAGCTTGCCTTTTCATTTTGATTTTCATTTTTGTCCATGCTGCAGGTCAACACTGTGAATCAATCAACTATTTAGAAGGGAAACTATGTCCAACTTTTGGTAGCACTTCTCCAAAATGCAGAAATGGAATTAATTGCTAATTATCAGACTTGGCATAGTAGGAATTGTGTGAATATAAGTTGTCCAAACAATAAGTCCCGTCATATGATCCTACAAAGTTTGTCAGTAGAATGATAGACATTTGTAAATGTCCAAATCCTAATCTCTGGAGCATGTGAATATGTAACAAAATGTTCACGAAAATTTACATATTTGTTGTGTTTATATATCTTGAGTTGAGAAGATCATTCTTATCTACATGGGACTAATCTAATAATAGGAACCCTTAAAATCCGAGAAGATATAAGAGAAGAACTTGACTTTATTGTTGGCTTTGAATAGTATGAAATGAAGGAAACCACAGAACAAGCACTGGTATTGCTTATAGTCTATTCAGCCTGCAAGAAAACTGATTTTTTTTCTGAAACTACAATAAACACCAATTGAATCTCAGGAGATTCTCCCCTAGAGCTCCTGAAAGGAACACATTGCTTCTTACATCTTGATCTTAGCCTAATGACATCCACATCAAACTTCTGATTCATAGAATATTCTATTACCAAAGAATAGTATAGAAATAGATTTGTGCTATTTTAAGCTACTGTTAGTGGCAATTTATCACAGAAACATGAAAGGAATGCACTGGTTTCTGCCACAATTCTGCATACATTTAGAAGACGAGAGAGCTTAGCAAGTTAAAATCATTAATTTTAAAGAAGTGTTACACTAAAATACTGGAAGGGAACTAGATCTTTGCTAAGCACCAATTATATATCAAATATGTTAAGCATCTTAAAAAGTGGTTGGTGATAATCATCTCAATAACCCTTTAAGATCTCATTTTGATCATTTTCTATATGGAAAAACTAATGCTTGGTTGGAGAGTTGGAATAATATTCTAAAGGATGCATAATAACTAAAGTGTGATACTGCGATTTCCAGCTAATGTAGGTCAGATTGCACAGCCCATATGCAATAAGAGGTCATATTTCCTTAAATGTCTGGACTGTGTCAAGCCCTGTGATAATAACTTTATAAACATTATTTTATTTACCATCCATAGGAAAAATTATGTTGAAACTGGTTGTAAGCAAGCACTTTAAAAAAAAGAATATCAGTGATTAGAAAGACTGAACCTTGAAGAATAGGATGTGGGTGACAATGAAGTTGCTGGAAAATAGTAAGGACAGCAGCAAGAAGATTAGAGATGCTTTTGTCTTTAGTGGTTTTGTTTTAAAATATCAAAAGTATTAGAAATACTAAGAATTATGTGTGTGTGACATAAAATGTGCACATACAGCTATGCACATTTTATAGTTTGAGCTTTGTTTTTTGATGTTATTGATATGGTTCTTTTTTTCTCCCCTAGAACCATTCTGTGGTTAAATGTAACTGGCCATTAAATCAAGAAAACATGAAAATTTAGCTGATTAATGAAGACAGTGGTAAAATATATCACACATGAAGCTAAGAGAGATATAGCTCACATTTATATTCTAGCAGAAAAAAAACTATATAAAGGAAGCACAATGCAGAAATAACTTTCAAGATGCAGTTATAAGAAATGAGTGGCTTTCTATTTTATAGGAAATAACTTGCTATGAACTTAAAATTTTAGCTAAATTTTACCTGATACCTTGAAACCCTGAGACTATTTTATTTTATTTTTCCAAAGGGTTTTTTTTTTCAGAATGAAATATTGACATTTGCATGCTCCATTTATTCTGGGAAGTATAGTAATATGTTGTACCTTTTTCAAAGTGAAATTTAATTAGTTGACTATTTTCCACTAGTCATTACCTTAACTTCATTGAGTTGTGAGAAAGGATAGGCTACCTATAAAATGTATGAAAAATGATTAAGGATTTAACATTTCATATGTCTTTAATCCTTGTGATACGCTCAGTTCTGTTTCAGTAATCTCAGATACAGAACCAGTATTTGATCATATTGAAGTCATGATAATATAGCACAGTGTTCATTACAGCACACATATCATAATGCTTAAAACATTTAACTCATTCTCACATTTCAAGAAGTGATGCCTTTTTAGTATGGTATACAAGAGAGAGAGAGGAAGATATTTAGAGTACAAGAAATTAATCATTTCGCAATCTAGGAGTTTTGTTCTTTCCTGCTGCTCACATGAAGGGCAGTTACATAAAGAAGGGCTACCGGAAATCATAAGAAATAAATAGTTTATTTATTTAAAATAAACTGCTGCTATTTCTTTGAAATAAACTGCTATTACTTTTAAATATTTTTTCACAGAGTATATTAATTAATATACAAATCTGCCTTTCTTCAAAATAATGAATAAAACACTTAAGCTGTAGATTCCATCTAGAGAGAATGCATGGATAAGAGAAATTAGATATTCAGTGCTTTCCATAACTGCATTTTAGCAGATGTGTTTTTTATACTGAAAATAACTTGAAAAAATATATGAGATTGATAATAATGAGTCACATTTCATATTTGAGTGTGGACTTTTTCAGTGCAACACTAAACTCTAGTCATCATTAAAGCCTGGGGTTTTTTAAGGTTAATGTGATATTACAGTTTTCTCATTCATATCAAAGGCAGATCTTCAGAAAATAGAAGTTTTCTTTGTCACATCCTAGTGATCATATAATTCATTCCTGTGTACTGCATATAAATCCGGTTAAGGATAAAAGTGGAATCTTAACAAAAATACATTGTTGTAGCTATGAGCATTTAAAATGATCTGCCATGAAACATCAAGATTTTTATATACAGTATAACATTTTAAACCTGCCATCTGCATGTTACTGATGAATCTTAGGAGCAGGAGACTTATTAATTACTTTCATCGTGAACTACTTGTTCCATAAAATAATAATAATAATAATAATAAGGATAATAATAGTTAAAGATGTTATATATCTTTCCTTCCCTAATAACTTGGAGACACAGACACAAAGTCAAAATATTTTCTATTCCATGTGTTCACATGTTGACTTTCTCCAACATTCTTATTTGTTCTCAGGACTGTACACCTTGTGACTAAATTCATATCTCCCTGCTGCTGAATCAAGTACTAATCAGTTTCTCTCCCCTAAAAATGACACATTTTAAAATAATTGTATTTCACTTATGCCCTTTTTATGAATGAGAACACTTTAATTAAGCCAAGTGAGCAGGCCTTGAATTGATACAAAGTAATTCACACCAACAGCACAGTTATAAATAGTATAATAATTCAAGTCTATGAATATATTATTATTATTACAAAGTGGTATTTAAAAAACACTCATTTGTTTGAGAAATCACATGAGAATATATTATACTTTAAAACACCAGTTTCCAAAAATGAAAATGACTATGTGAAATGTGGAGACAAAGGCCAATGGAGAAATTTCTAGATGCCAAATTCATTAATCTTCCCTGAACCAACATGTAGAGTAATGATTGTTGACTTCTTATCTTGCAACAGCAGAATGCAGGAGAGAATACAAAATTATGTACATATATGTATTTTGATCTTTTTCCAAACAGAAACTAACACTCTACATGCCAATTGTGGCACCTTTTAAAATTATTTACCAGCCTCAATGAATGTCTGGTTTCATTTATAATCACAGCAGCAGGTTTTGTTGATCCTCTAGAGTCTACATGTGACATTCATGAGTGGATGTAGAACGTGGCAGGGGTTGTGTTATTTTTTGTTGTGACAGAGCTCTCACCAGACAATTTTTTTATTTTTCTATTAAGACATAGTTTCCCATGGAATATGTATTTTATTTCTCTTTTTTTTGGTCTAAATTCACATTTCAGAGTGGTACTCAAGATGCTCAAGTTTTTTTCTTCCACTCTAATTCTGCCAGCATAGTTAAAACTGAGGTGCCTGAAATAATGTGTTCTCCAAAGTAAATACCAGGAGTCTTCTTCTTTAAAATTATTATTATTATTTAGGATTAGTGTCTAATTTTTGCTTTAGGGAAGAATTGGTGACAGCTTTATTTGAACTAACCTTTCCTTTGATTTAATATACTTAATAATTTTCATAGTATGTTAAACCCTATATAATAATTTGCAGATTAGTTAATCTAGAATGTGTCTATTGGTGCTCACTGATATAGCTGGCTTTTCCTTCTTACATTACAGTTTTCCATTTATTTGAAATTATAGGAGACATAGTGAATTGCTTTGGAAGCAGAACTTGTGTGTGTGTGTATGTGTGTGTGTGTGTGTGTGTGTGTGTGTGTGTGTGTGTTTTAATAGTTGGATGAATTGAGTACTTGAATGACAGTTTGACAGTTGCTGATTTCCCAGGCCTTTTTACCTAGGTCACAGTAATAGCAGAAACACATATAAATGTGGGTACATCACAAATTTAGAGTATTTTGGAATGAAACACTACCACCTCACCTCTAGAAGGGTTGTCCTCTGTATTAGTTACGTTTTGTTACTGTGACCAGAACACTCAACCAGAGCAATTTAGAAAAACCAATGTTGGTTTTACTGTATTTCAAAGTACCAGTCCATGGTCATCAGCCTACTCTGTTGCTCTGGCCTCAAAGCAAGGTAGACCTTCACAAAGGAAAGGCAGGGCTAAAGAAAGCTACTTCAGCTCATGATGGCCAGAAAGTAGAGAGCGGGATTCAGGGGGACAATGCATAAAACTCAAAGTCACACCTGAAGTGACCTACTTCTTCCAGTTATACTTTATCTCCCTACACTTATCACTCAGTAAAGGAATCCTTTCAAACTATTAACTCATTAAATGAATTAAACTATTGATTAGATTATAGATCTTAAAAGCTAACAAAAAGAATGAATGAACATATATATCTACAAAAGTGACTTGTGTGAAAAATGATGATTTTGTTAATGATAATTTTATACAAATGTAAATGCTCATTAAATGTTAAAGTCTATATGAAAGTGAATTATAATTTCTTTCATATCACCTTTTCTAGATCTTGATGTGATTTTTGTAAAAACCCAATTCAGCACTATAGACTTTCCAGAAAGCATTCAAAATGTGTAAGATCCATTAATATTGTTAACCTCAAACATTAACAAAATTGTGGAATATTTTTTTCTTTGTTTGCCTTTGATTCTTTTCATAATGTGGATGTCTGTGTGTTTCCTGGTGAGCTTAAGTTGGTTATAAAATTGTTGCACTACTGGGTTTACTACAGCCTAAAGTTATGAGATTTTGGCTTAACAATAGATGATAACAAGTTTCTCCTTCTGAGACAGTCTCATACTCAAAATCATGGAACTGTAATCTTCTTTTTAATAAATTTTGCTTCTACTTTTTCTAGGAAGATAACATACATTTATTTCTTCTGTGAACTTCCCAACATTTGAAACTTGCCTTGGTACTGTGCCTCCATCTTTACATTTCTAAGATTCTGTTTAACAAGTTTAAGTCTGCATTTAGATGACACAAATATGCATAATTCTTCAGAATCTATATTTCTTATAGAAATCGTCCTAAAAAATGAAGCTGGATTGTAACACTTTTCTTATGTCTGCATTTAAACATGCTTACAAGTGTAACAGACTTGAGAAACTACACTTTTCACTCTATTACTGGCATCATTCTTCTGTTTTACCAATTCTCCCAAGGCAAAGCATTCAAATGAAAAACTTCTGACTTTCCTGGACAACCTTATATACCTAGAAAAAGTTCTTGTGATTTGTATCTTCACATTATAAATAAAAGTTTTGTTTTTCAATAATGAGTTATTTTTTTATAATTTTCTATTTGTTTTAATTAGTTCCACATAACAGTACAATGATCTTGACATATCATACACTTGAATCAAATAGGGTATAATTTCTCATTTTTCTGAGTGTACAGGTTGCAGAATCACATTGGTCATGTAGTCACCTATATACATACAGCAATACTAGTGTGTATTTTATTCTGCTGCCATTCCTATCCCCCTTTCCCTTCCCCTCTCCTCCCATCACTTCTCTCTACCCAATCTAATGTGACACACTTCTTTTTTTTTTCCCTCACATTGTCATACATGTATTCTGTATAACCTTGAGAGTCTCCTTCCATCTTCCGTGCAATTCCCCTTCCCCCTTCCTTTCCCTCCCACCTTTCTTCCCTATCTAGAGGCAATCTTTTTCTCATTCTCTTTCTTCCTACCCCATTTTGAGTCCCTCCTCTTATATCACAGAAGACATTCAGCATTTGTTTTTTAAGGATTGGCTAACTTCACTTATCATAATCTGCTCTAATGCTTTCCTTTTCCCTGCAAATGCCATGATCTTGTTATATTTTAGTGCTAAGTAATATTCCATTGTGTATGTATGCCACATATTTTTTAATCCATTCATCCATTGAAGGACAGTATAGCTATTTTAGATTGTGCTGCTGTAAACATTGATGTGGCTGTGTCCCTGTAGTAGGCTGTTTTTAGGTTTTTTGGGTACAGTCTGAGAAGAGGAATAGCTAGGTCAAATTATGGTTCCATTCCCAGCTTTACAAGGAATCTCCATACTGCTTTCCAAATTGGCTGCACCAATTTGAAGTCCCACCAGCAATGTATGAGTGTACCTTTTTCCCCCGCATCCTCGCCAGTAGTTGTTGTTGTTAAAACAACGTGGATAATAAAAACAGCATGGTACTGACACCAAAACAGGCTGGTAGACCAATGGTACAGAATACAGGACACAGAGACCAACCCACAAAATTACAACTACCTTATATTAGACAAAGGTACTAAAAGCATGCAATGGAGAAAGGATAGCATCTTCAACAAATGGTGCTGGGAGAACTAGATATCCATATGCAACAAAATGAAATTGAATCCCTATCTCTCACCATGCACAAAAGTTAACTCAAAATGGATCAAGGATTGAGGAATCAAACCAGAAACTCTGCCTCTAATAGAAAAAAAAGTTGGCCCTAATCTCCATCATGTGGGGTTAGGCCCCAAGTTCCTTAATAAGACACCTATAGCACAAGAATTAAAACCAAGAATCAACAAATGGGACGAATTCAAACTAAAAAGTTTTCTCAGCAAGAGAAATAATATGTGAGGTGAATAGGGAGCCTACATCCTGGGAACAAATTTTTACTCCTCACACATCAGATAGAGCTCTAATCTCTAGGGTATACAAACAACTCAAAAAGTTAAATAACAAAAAAAAAATCAAAAACAAATAAATCAATCAATAAATGGGCCAAGGACCTAAACAGACACTTCTCAGAAGAGGATATACAATCAATCAACAATTACATGAAAAAATTCTCACTATATCTAGCAATCAGAGAAATGCAAATTAAAACTACTCTAAGATATCATCTCACTCCAGTAAGAATGGCAGCCATTATGAAGTCAAACAATATTGAGTTATTAACACTTTACAAACTCTTTATGGGTAGACTCTTTATAAGTGGACTTGCATGTTTCCCACTCAACTTTTAATTTTGCTTTCCAATATCATATATAAATGACAGATTAATGATATCATACTAAATCTCAAATGATAATTTTCAGGATGAATCATGTAATATTTATTTGTCGTATAGTTAAAATTTTTTATAAAGAACAACAATTAAAAAGCATCAACAATAAAAAGATAATAAATGACTTATTGTTGTTCTGTTATGGGGCATCTATTTTACCCAGATTGCTGCAGTCCAGCTACAGCAAAATAACCAGGGATTGACGAGCAACTTGTGTACATTGATACAGCAGGAGTGAGAGCCATTTATTGTAGGACTGGAGGGGTATTTATACATTCCACACAGCTTATCTAATTAACATAAACTAGATACAGCAGTCAACCAATAAGGAATCTCCGCACTTAATGGCTCGATGGCGTTACTTCACAAACCACTCCCTCTGGCATTTTGCCAGGTGCCATCCAGACTTGTTTATGGACTCTAACACCTGATTAATTAAAAACAATGTGTACTAAGATTTATATCTCTCAAAATTAAATGATATAGAGAAGATTTTTTTCAGTCTTGGTATTTAGATACCATGACTATGATATAAATATTAGGGAGTTGCTCAATCATATGGCTTTATGCTGTAGGAGTCAAAGCTTATATTCATGAGATTCATTCAAAATTAAATCTTTCTATTTATTAATCTGCTGATGCCTGTATACATCTTTCAATTTAGATTCATAGATTAAGTTCACTTTTTATTATTCATCAATAAGCTTTAATTAATTGAAATACACACATAACATCATAACAAATGGAGAAAAGCTGAAAGCTTTCTGTTTAAGATCTGGAACAAGATCTTTAATACAACATAGCACTGGAAGTCCTACTGAGAGTAATCAAGCAAAAGAAGGAGATAAATAATCTAAGTTGTAAAATAAAATATCAAATTGTCACTGCTTGAAAATAATACTATTTTTTGTATGTTGATATAAAATCAACATACAAAAATTATTATTGTTTATGTCAATAGTGAATTATATGAAGTGGAACTACAATCAATCCCCTTTATAACAGTTAAAATACACTTAGAAATAAATTTAATAAAGAAGTTGAAAGATCTTTATGATGGACTCCATAAAACTTTTATTAAAAATTAAAAAAAATTATTAAAAAATTAAAATATATCATTAGTTCATCAATTTGTATGAATCAGTATTATTCTTATTACACTTATCTCATTGCAGTGTGTATGTGTGTGTGTGTGTGTGTGTATCCAAAGTGAATAAAAATCACTTTGTCAACGAGGTTTCTGCATTTCTAACTTCATTACATTACTATTCACTTTACCTAAGAAATGGAAACAAACTATGTGTCTATCAATGTAGGAATGGATAAAGAAAATACAGTATTATATACATAATGGAATATAATCATCCTTAGAAAAAATGAAATTCTAAATCAATAACAAAAACTTTTAGAAAATACACAAATGACTAGAGATTTAATAACACAGTTGTTAATGAATGGTGAATCATTGAAGAAAATATATGGAATTTTATTTTTAAAAATCTCAAACAAAAAATGAAAACACAATATACTCAAACTTGTAGGTTACAGCCAAAACAATAGTCAAAGGAAAAATTATAGCAATGAGATGCCTTGCATACATCATAAAAAAAGAAAGTTGTTAAATAAACATCTGAAGGATTTAGAAAAGCAAGAAAAACAGACATAAAATTCATAAAAGAAAAGAAGTAACAAAATTCAGAACACAAATACATGATATGAAGATTAAAACAATAAAAAGATCAATGAAGCAAATCTGATTCTTTCAAAACATTAAAAAAGTTAGCAAAGCATTATCTAGACTAATAAAAAATGTAGAAAACCCAAATACAATTTATGATAAAAAGGAAATATTACAACCAATATTGCAGAAATATATTAGGAATTCTTGAAAAAAATATATGCTAGCCCGTTGGAAATCCTAGAAGAAATTGATGAGTTTTGAGACATATATGTCCTATGAAAATTGACCATGAGTTCATAATAAAATAAAATAAAATAAAAACTTTACTGGACTAATACCAGATAGTGAAATTGAAATAATAATAATTCTCCAGATAAAGAAAGACTCAGGATCAGATGACATTTACTGGTGAAATTATCAAGTTTTTAAAGCTGAATTAACACTACTCTAACACTAATGCTTCTCAAAATATTCCTTAGAATTGTAAGGTAGAGAACCCTTCCAAACTGATTCATTCTGTTAGTACTCTATTATTGAAACTGAACAAAAACACAACAATAAAAGAAAACTATAGACCAAAATCCTTAATGTACAGAGATTCAAAAATTGTCACAAAATGTCAAATTGAATTTGAAAGCACATCAATAAAATCATTCAGCACTATCAAGTTGGTTTCAGCCTGGAGATGCTAGGAAGCTTTAACATACTGAAAATGAAAAACATTATGCCTCAAATCAGCAGAATAAATGATACAAATTATATGATCATCTTAATAGATGTAGAAAAAGCATTTAATGAAATGCAGCAGTTTTTCATGACAAAAGCTTTGCACAGATTTGGTACAGAAGGATCTTATCACAATATAATAAAAGGTATATATGAAAACATATAGCTAACTTCATACTGAATGTAGAACAGGTGAAAGTGTTGTCTCTAGGAGCAGAAATAAGACAAAATGACCACTCTCACTGCTATCACTCAGTTTAGTACTAGAAACTTTGGACAGAACAATTAACCAAGTCAAAGAAATAAGTTGTACAAACAGAGCAGAATTAAATAAAATTATCTTGTCTGCAGACAATATGATTCTGAAAATAGGAAAAGCAAAGACCCTACCAACATCATTACAACTGATAAATAAATTTAATAGCAGGATACAAAATCACCAAAGATAAGTAGCTTTTCTATAAACTTAAATGAATTTTTGATAAAGAAATCTCCAAAGCAATCCTTTTAATAATAGCCACACAAACAAATGATAAAATACCTGAAAATAACTTAACTAAGGAAGCAGAATATCTCTACAATGAAAGTTATGAAACTGTGATCAAAGAAATGAAGAAGATCAAAAACAAACCAATTGAAAGATCACCCAAGTTCCTGGATTGGAAGAATTTGTATTTTAAAAACTTTCATGCTACCCAAACTGATCTACAAATTCAGTACAATTCCTAAGAAGATAGCAATGACACTTTTTAAATAACTAGAAAAAAAATCCTATTTTTTATAGAACCACAAATGACCTTGAATAGCCAAATCAGTTGCAATATACCAAAAAGTATAAACCTGAAAACAGCATAACACCTGATTTCAAGGTGTACTGAAAAGTCACAGTAACCAAAGAAGTCCGATAATGGCATTATAACAAACATATAGACCAAGGAAACAGAACAGAGATGCCAGAAACAAACCTATACATCCATAGTCAACTGATTCTTGACAAGAGGCCAAAACATACATTGCAGAGAAACATTCTCTTTTGTAAATGTTACTGACAAAACTGGATATCCACATGTGGAAGACTGAAACATGATCCTCATCTCTGGCCTTGTACAAAATTATATCAAAGACCTACTGAAGAATTGAATCTTTGAAACTGCTAGAAGGAAAAATACAGGAAACACATCAAGACATTGGTTCAGGCAATAATCATCCTGATAGGATCCCCCCATACATGTGAAACAGAGTCAAATATTGAAAAAGGTATTACATAAAAATCTAAAAATCTCTGCATACCAAAGGAAACAACACAGTGAACAGAAAACATACAGAATGGAAGAAAATGTTGCCACCTACTCATCTGACAGAGGGGTAATACCCCAAATATATAAGGAACTTAATACAAAATCAAGTAATCCAATAAAATTTTGACCAATGATCTAAATAGAAATATTTCAAAAGAAATACTAATGACTAAAATCAAGTGAAAATATGCATAATATAATTAGTTATCAAGGTAGTACAAATCAAACTAGGAGATATTCCTTCATTCCACTTAAAATAGCTGGTAAAATATAAAAGTAACAAATACTGGCACAATGTGGAGAAAAAGGTAATGTTCTACAGTGTTGATGGATAGAGTCATTATGAAACATACAGCCTTATGAAGCTATCACACTCCTGGATACATATCCAAAGAAACTGAAATCAACATACAAAAGAGATTCACGTACTTCTATGTTTACTGGGACACTCTTCGTAATAGCTAAGTTAGGCCATAATTATCCTAGGTACTCATTGGAATATTATTTCAGCCATAAAGAATAAAATCCTGTCATTTTCAGCAAAATGAAATGAACTGGGGACATTATGTTAGGTGAAATAAACCAGACACTGAAAGAGAAGTAATATATGTTCTTTCTCATATGTGGAAGCTAAACATAGTAGGTATAATGATAGAATAATGATTACAAGTATTTGGAAGAGCCTGGGTCTTGGCATGGTGGAAATAAGACGGATCTATTTTATGAGTACATGTTTATGCATCTAAGGACTAATATGTACAATTAATTTGTCCTAAATAAACACAATCTTGTAATTTTTGTGGATGGATGGAACTTGAGAGTATTAGGTTAAGTGACACAAGCCAGGCACAGAAATACAAGTACTGCATCATCTCATTTATATGCAGAGCTTAATAATTTAATCTCATGGAAGTTGAGAACACAAGAATGGTTAACAAAAACTGTGAAGAATAGAAATATTATGGCTTAGGTATGAGGTGTACTCAAAAAGCTTCTGTGTGAAACAATGCATGATCATTTAGAGGTGAAATGATGGATTATGAAAGCTTTAACCCTAATGGGTACATTAATCCACTAATGTGGATTTACTAGGTGGTAGTTGTAGGCAACTAGTGTATGGCTGGAGAAGATAGGTCCATGTGGGTATGCCTTTGTGGTTTATCTTTTGTCCCTGGTGAGCTAAGCTCTGTCTGCAGTATTCTGAGCTACTTTGCTCTTCTACACCCTACCATCATGATGGTCTGCCTTGATTTGCACCTAGAGCTGTGGAGTTGGCTGACTGTAAGACTGAGACCTTTGAAAAAATGAGAGCCAAGTACCTTGTAATTGTCAGGTCTTTTAGTGACAGCAAAGAAAAAGCTGCCTAATACAATAGTTATTGGTGCAAGAAGAAGATATTGATCAATAGGTACTAATAGAGGAGAAGAAGTTCTGATGTACCAGTACACAGTAGAATGAAAATAATTATGATGTACTGGAAAAAGGATAAAGCTGGAAGAAAGGATTTTGAATGCTTTCATCATGAAGAAATTATATATCTTTGAGTTATAAATGTTTGTACTGATTTAAATATTATACAATGCATTCATAAATCAAAATCAAATTATATTTTGTTATATATATAAATTTTATATCATCTCACATTGGTTAAAAGATAAAAATTATTTTATAAGAGTCTTCCATAAATGATGAGGTTGTGACTCAGTGGTAGATTGTTTTCCTTGCACGTGTGAGGCAATGGGTTTGATCCTCAGCACCATATAAAAAATTAATAAACAAAATAAAGGTATTGTGTATATCTACAACTAAAAGAAATATTTTTTAAAATCTTCCATTAAGAAAAAATAAATGGTATTTGATAATTGAAGTTTTTATACTACATTCATTCTTACTCCAAAGTCTTTTTCTGGATTAAATAAATTTATAAAAAGAATAGTATGCAGGCTGGGGTTGTGGCTCAATGGGAGATTGCTTGACTAGCATGCATGAGGCATCAGGTTCAATCCCTAGCACTGCATAAAAATAAACAATAAAATAAACATATTGTGTCCATTTACAACTATTTTTTTAAAAAATAAATAATATGGGCTGGGGTTGTGGCTCAGTGGTAGAGCACTTGCCTAGCATGTGCAGGGCCCTGGGTTCCATCCTCAGCACCACATAAAAATCAATAAAAGAAAGATATTGTGTCCAACTACAACTAAAAAAATTAAAAAAAATAATATTATGCATAGGTCATATTATTTTGATTCCATAAAACAGGACTGCCTAAACTAATGCTTTATAGTTCACTACATCACAGTTGTGTTTAAATGTACTTTGCCATTCCTTGAGAGGGTTATGAAGGACTGAGATGACAATATCCCTTAAGTCATTTGCTTCTATTGAGTAGAAACTGCAATTTAGAATAGAAAAGTACACAGATACTAGTTATTCTTTTTATATATCTCAGTTTGAGCCTCTCTTAAAAAGACTGCTTTGTGGCTTTTAGAAAAGGATTTGTCTTTGATATTATTTCATGCATGTACACTGAACAATATTATATAGAATATGATACCATAATTACATTAAGTCTGTAAGAGACTGTATTAGTCAGGTTTTAACCATGACATGAAAATGTGTGTACATGTGTTTGTATGTGTGTATACTTATTATAAATATATGTATGCATATATATTTATTATGGAGAGAAACTTATTGCAAGCATTCAGATTATGTGATTATAGTGAAAGGGGGGGTCTAAAATCCATAACAGAAATCAGGAAGATCAGTTGGCAATATCACAACAGACACTTCAGAAATACAGAAGATAATCAGAAATTACTTTGAATCCTTATACTCCAATAAAATAGAAGATAGTGAAGGCATAGATAAATTCCTTGAGTCCTATGATCTGCCCAGATTGAGCCAGGAGGATATAGACAACCTAAACAGACCAATAACAATAGAGGAAATAGAAGAAACCATCAAAAGACTACCAACTAAGAAAAGCCCAGGACCAGATGGGTATACAGCAGAGTTTTACAAAACCTTTAAAGAGGAACTAACACCAATACTTTTCAAGCTATTTCAGGAAATAGAAAAAGAGGGAGAACTTCCAAATTCATTCTACGAGGCCAACATCACCCTGATTCCGAAACCAGACAAAGACACATCAAAGAAGGAAAACTACAGACCAATATCTCTAATGAACCTTGACGCAAAAATCCTCAATAAAATTCTGGCGAATCGGATTCAAATACATATCAAAAAAATTATACATCATGATCAAGTAGGATTCATCCCTGGGATGCAAGGCTGGTTTAATATACGGAAATCAATAAATGTTATTCACCACATCAATAGACTTAAAAATAAGAACCATATGATCATCTCAATAGATGCAGAAAAAGCATTCGACAAAGTACAGCATCCCTTTATGTTCAAAACGCTAGAAAAATTAGGGATAACAGGATCATACCTCAACATTGTAAAAGCAATCTATGATAAGCCACAGGCCAACATCATTCTGAATGGAGAAAAACTGAAGGCATTCCCTCTAAGATCTGGTACAAGACAGGGATGCCCTCTCTCACCACTTCTGTTCAACATAGTCCTCGAAACACTGGCCAGAGCAATCAGACAGTCAAAAGAAATTAAAGGCATAAAAATAGGAAAAGAACAACTTAAATTATCACTATTTGCAGATGATATGATTCTATACCTAGCAGACCCAAAACGGTCTACAAAGAAGCTATTAGAGCTAATAAATGAATTCAGCAAAGTGGCAGGATATAAGATCAACACGCATAAATCAAAGGCATTCCTGTATATCAGCGACAAATCCTCTGAAACGGAAATGAGGACAACTACTCCATTCACAATATCCCCCAAAAAAATAAAATACTTGGGAATCAACCTAACAAAAGAGGTGAAAGATTTATACAATGAAAATTACAGAACCCTAAAGAAAGACATAGAAGAAGACCTTAGAAGATGGAAAAACATACCCTGCTCATGGATAGGCAGAACTAACATCATCAAAATGGCGATATTACCAAAAGTTCTCTATAAGTTCAATGCAATGCCAATCAAAATCCCAACAGCATATCTTGTAGAAATAGATAAAAGAATCATGAAATTCATATGGAATAATAAAAGACCCAGAATAGCAAAAACAATACTAAGCAGGAAGTGTGAATCAGGCGGTATAGCGATACCAGACTTCAAACTATACTACAGAGCAATAGTAACAAAAACAGCATGGTACTGGTACCAAAACAGGCGGGTGGACCAATGGTACAGAATAGAGGACACAGTAACCAATCCACAAAACTACAACTCTCTTATATTTGATAAAGGGGCTAAAAGCATGCAATGGAGGAAGGATAGCATCTTCAACAAATGGTGCTGGGAAAACTGGAAATCCATTTGCACCAAAATGAATCTGAATCCCTATCTCTAGCCGTGCACAAAAGTTAACTCAAAATGGATCAAGGAGCTTGATATTAAATCAGAGACACGGCATCTGATAGAAGAAAAATTTGGTTATGATCTACACGCTGTGGGATCGGGCTCCAAATTCCTCAATAGGACACCCATAGCGCTAGAGTTAACAAATAGAATCAACAAATGGGACTTACTCAAACTAAAAAGTTTTTTCTCAGCAAAAGAAACAATAAGAGAGATAAATAGGGAGCCTACATCCTGGGAACAAATCTTTACTCCACACACTTCAGATAGAGCCCTAATAACCAGAATATACAAAGAACTCAAAAAATTAGACAATAAGATAACAAATAACCCAATCAATAAATGGGCCAAGGACCTGAACAGACACTTCTCAGAGGAGGATATACAATCAATCAACAAGTACATGAAAAAATGCTCACCATCGCTAGCAGTCAGAGAAATGCAAATCAAAACTACCCTAAGATACCATCTCACTCCAGTAAGACTGGCAGCCATTAGGAAGTCAAACAACAATAAGTGCTGGAGAGGATGCGGGGAAAAGGGCACTCTTGTTCATTGCTGGTGGGACTGCAAATTGGTGCAGCCAATTTGGAAAGCAGTATGGAGATTTCTCGGAAAGCTGGGAATGGAACCACCATTTGACCCAGCTATTCCCCTTCTCGGTCTATTCCCTAAAGCCCTAACAAGAGCATGCTACAGGGACACTGCTACATCGATGTTCATAGCAGCTCAATTCACGATAGCAAGACTGTGGAACCAGCCTAGATGCCCTTCAATAGATGAATGGATAAAAAAATGTGGCATTTATACACTATGGAGTATTACTCTGCATTAAAAAATGACAAAATCATAGAATTTGGAGGGAAATGGATGGCATTAGAGCAGATTATGCTAAGTGAAGCTAGTCAATCTTTAAAAAATAAATACCAAATGACTCCTTTGATATAAGGGGTGTAAACAAGGACAGGGTAGGGACGAAGAGCTTGAGAGGAATATTTACAGTAAACGGGGATGTGAGGTGGGAGGGAAAGGGAGTGAGAAGGGAAATTGCATGGAAATGGAAGGCGATCCTCAGGGTTATACAAAATGTCATATAAGAGGAAAGGAGGGGTAAGTCAAGAGAATACAAATGGAAGAAATGATTTACAGTAGAAGGGGTAGAGAGAGAAAAGGGGAGGGGAGGGGAGGGGAGGGGGGTTAGTAGACAATAGGACAGACAGCAGAATACATCAGACACTAGAAAGGCAATATGTCAATCAATGGAAGGGTAACTGATGTGATACAGCAATTTGTATACGGGGCAAAAGCGGGAGTTCATAATCCACTTGAATCAAACCGTGTAATATGATGTATTAAGAACTATGTAATGTTATGAACGACCAATAAAAAAAATAAAAAAATAAAAAAATTCTCGGTACCACACATAAATAAATTAAATAAAGGTCCATTAACAACTAAAAAAAAAAAAATCAGGAAGAGCATGATAAATCTTTCAAGCATGATTTGAAACTGTAACCCATAGTGGAATTTCTCGCTTCCTTAGAGAAGCCTCAGTTCTGCTTTAGAATGCTGAACAAATTGCATCAGTACTACTATATTAAATAGGAAAATCTTTATTAGTTTAAATCAACTGATTATGGATTTTAATCACATATGTAAGTGATCTTCACAGAAACACTTGTCATTAGTATTTCTTTTGAAATATTTCTATTTAGATCATTGGTCAAAATTTTATTGGATTACTTGATTTTGTATTAAGCTCCTTATATATTGATTAAATAATTGAAGGCTATATAGTAGTTAGCTGATTCATAATACTGAGAGACATGCAAACTCCTAATCTTTGTGATGTTCCAAAGTACAATTTTTTCACAATATTTGGATCATGGATTTATATTACACTTTTGGGAAAGGTACTTTTGTTTTTTTTCACTTGATTTGAATATGTTTCTTGCCTTATTGGTACTAAGCATCAGGTAATTTACTGTAAATTCTGTGGCAGATACACCCTAAGGTGACTTTAGTGAGTCCCAACTTGAGTCTAGGCACAACATGTTACCTACTCTTAATTAATAGAAGAAGGCAAAGGAAGTGGGATATAACTCCTGTAATTACAGACTGACTTAGCAGATAGGAAATGACAGATTGTCCAGTTCGTCCTATAAAAACAGAGGAGTGAACTGTGTAACTCTTATGGAGAAGGCCAAGAATTAGGAAACTTCTATAACTTCTAAAATCACATGATGGCTGCTTGTCAACATCCAGTAAAAAACCAAGAACCATAATCATATGGCCAAAGGAAACTGGATTCTTCTAATAATATCAAAGAACTGAGAAGCAAATTCTCATATGTCTAAGTCTCTATGTGAAAACTTAAAGTAACTGACCATCTGAGGACCTTGAGCAGAAAGCCCAGCTAGGAGGTACCTAATTCCTAACACATAGTAACACTGCATGACCTGTGTGATTTTATATCATGTACAATCAGAAGAATGAGATGTTATACTTCATTGATGTATGATATATCAAAATGCATTCTACTGTCATGTATAACTAATTAGACCAAAAAAATGAGCAATAAATGCAATTTCTTTATGCAGTTAAATCCCAGTGATTTGTTATGTCCAACTAAAAATGTGTATTACTATCTTTCTCTATTTGTGCATTGGAAGGCCGAACTTTGAGCTGGTATTCTGTTAGCAAGACACTCCAGAAGTCAGTTCCATTAAGCTTCATCCCTCACACTAGTTCATATTAACAAGAAAGAAAGTTTGTGTGTATTGACTTTGATAAGTTTTAGTACTTATCATATTGTTGTGTTGGTTCAGAACTTATCCTAAATAGAGAGATGGTTTTAATTAAGAAAATGTGTAACCTGCTGTATGATACAAGCACATAAGAAAATAAATAGGGGGAGAAATATACAGACTAAATAATAACTGTAGAGGCCTTTGGGCTCTGGATTCCTACATCTTCATTTTCCTTTTTGTTTCACTGCTTTTTTGTGGTGCTAGGAATGGAACCCAGGTCCTGGAGCCTGTCTCCCACTGAGCTACACCCTAGCCTCCAATAACTTTGAAATAAAACATTTTATTTAAGTTTAATCATAAAGTCCAGATTGCATCAAATTATCTTGGGTATCCTGTACAGGCATTGGTAGATTTAACATTTTTAGTCACTCTAGTGCCTTGGAATCAAAGCATTGACCTTTATCCAATGCCCAGCAATAGTCCAGAAACTGTAGCTTGTCTGTCTTGGCAAAATTCTGAGACCTTCCTCACTCACCATGTGCTAATTATCCTTGTGAATATCTGAAAGCAAGATTCTGGCTTCATTTTCAGAAATACATTATTTAAAAATAAAAGGCAACAGGCAACCCTACCATTTTGGAGATAGAACCTCTACTTGGAAAAAGATAGGAAAAGCCAAATCATTTCAAAGTAATTTTAAGGCCAAGATATCTTTCTGAGATGATCCAGTGATTAGGCACACTACAGGAAAGTAGAACAAAACAACAACAAAAACACAGAAATTATGAAATGAATAGAGAAGAGTAGCTCAGAAAATAGTTTAAAGACTGCAAAAAATAGTTTAAATAGTTTCAAAAAAGCAAAAGGAGATTTGAAGCTTCATAGAATAAACTAAATCTACAACGCAAATTCACAAAGATGTCTACTTAAGACAACTGTGTAGCTAATCTGTCTTTAACAATAATATTGCAAAGAGAAGTGCACATTGATTCTTTACCTGGTGAAAGCATGACCGGGAACCAAAGAGATATAATTTTAAAAAGTAAGGAATTGGTTTAGGAAAAGACTAAAATGATAATTCTATTCAGAAAAAGGATCCAGGAAATTATGAATCACAATCCTTAGTGCAAAGTTCTGACAAGGAAAGTAATTTCAAAGACAAATGGTCTTTAATAACTTGATCTGAAAGCAAAGCATGACCTTACGTAAATCATGCTGGGAGAAAAGTGGACTTGAGGTTATTTATAATATTTTTTAATCTCATTTTATGTGAATATTCACACATTTTTGCACAAATACTAATGAGTTTTATCATGGAGTATTCTCCAGGTCACTCTGGGTCTTTCAAAATACACACGGACAATATAATATTCTTAATATCATAACAACCTCAAATTTTCCAATTCTGAAATACATTTGACTTCATTGTACAGAATAAGAGTAGAAAACAAATTGAAGAAACTCATGTTCAAAGCTGAAGATAGAGAACCCACTACAAACAAAAAAAAAAGGAAAAGAAAAATATTTATTAGTGATTGAGAAAGAGCAGAGAAAGACATGGATTATGATTGGTGGCATGCATATTGCCTATTCCCTGGTGGGAAAAAGCTAAGATATTTTTATCAAATAGAACTCTAAGGAATAGAAAAAATTATGATATCCATGCTAAGGGTCAAACTACAAAATTAGAAATTGAATTTGGGCCTAACTTAATGTTGATTCTTGAGGAAATTACCATTTGCATGGGATTACTTAAGCAAGGTGATTGAGATAGCCTCCAAAGTCCCCACAAGAACTACCAGAAATCTTATGTAGAAAAGGTCTGAAAGTTCCCAGTGCATATTTTTTAAACTAGTTTTCTACTGGCTTAATCTCATTTTTTTTCTGTCCTATGTCTTTTCTCATATATATGCAGTTTTATTTTTTACTTTCTGTTGTATATAATATGCCAGGTCCTCTTCAATCATATTAAAATGATATATGAACAAATCAAATCAATATTCATCATATGATAGATTAACATTGTTAAAGAATAGTGAATAACGATTGTCTACTAAAAAAAACCTTTATTGAATACCCTTTACTTTTTCAACATTAAGAAAGTTCTATATTTAAAGTTTTGTATCCACTACTCAAATATTCACTCTAGAATTGAATAAGCACCTCTATTAAAAATAAGTTGTACTTTTCTGATAATTTTAATAAGGACTATTTTTGTTGTTGTTGCTTTGTGTGTGTGTTTGTGTGTGTTTGTGTGTGTTTTTGTGTTACTGGAGTTCCAACCCAGAGTTTCATGAGTGCTATGTAAGTAGTCTACCATGACACCTCAGTCCTAATAATGAGTATTGAATAATTTACTTTTATTTTCAATTGTATGTAATAAACTACTTTAAAACTTAATGTTATAAACCAAACATTATTTCTCATGTTGTGTGGATTAGTATCTGGGGCAGGGCCTTTTTAGTCCTTTTCATTTTACTCCTGTGAAATCAGCTTGGAAATTAATTTGGCTGCATTCAGCTGGCAGCTATGTTAGTTGGAAAGTCAAGGCAGGCTTAATTCACCTGTTTAGAAATTTCACTATTTCTGTACTTGGACACCTTCTTTCTGTGTGGTTTCATTCTTTAGGTTTTCCTCTTGTTTTCTATCTATCTATCCCCTAAAGTATAACTTGACTTTTCTTATAGCCTTGGAAGTTGTTTCTACAAAACAGGAGAAATAAATATCGCCACCTTCTTAAGGCCTGGGTTTGGAAGCATCGAATATCAGCTGTGGTGCATTCTGTTGCCAAAGAAGCCAAAATGTGTATAGAAGGAAGGGTTAGTATTCCTATTTAAGGATACCTTTTATTCAAAAATGTGTATTTTCATCTCTCATATGTTCGACAATGGAGTGGCACTTTAATTCAAAACTGTTTATTTGCATTTATTTAAAGATAGAAATATTCCTTCTTCCATTGAGCTGTGTATAATAAGGCAGATATTAATCAAATAATTATTTTAGAACACAATTATAAACTTCTTTACGAATAATGAAGAGAAAAAAGGGTGGTGCATCATCCAATGTGGAGGAATCAAGAACTTCAGAACTGTTATTTAAAAGACAAATACAAGTAACACTATGAAGTCCAGGGAAACTGATAGAATTTAAGGCAGAGGTAATTCATACAGGTTGAGGTATGATGATTTATTAACCTTTAGGTAGGATAGACCTGCTAGACTGAAGAGACTAAGACAAAGAATGACTTGGAATGATTTGGAGAGTCAGACTAGAACAGATAGCACTGGACATTCATTTGCACAGACTGAGTGAATGAAGATAGCATGCTGGTTTTCAAAATTTGAGTTATAGCCATAACATAGGAAGCTTTTTATAGAAGTGAGTTCTGAGTGATGAGGATTGACATTATTGTCTTTAATCATTATTAAACTTCACATTTGATGCAGGGCATACAGTGATTTAGATAAACAAAAGCACATGGGAAATAATATTTATTTAAATTGCTATTGTAGTAATTCAAGTGACAGATGCTGATAGGCCTGTCTGGTAGCTAAGCATGGAGATGGGTAGAGGTTCATACATAGGAGATACTTTTAAAAGCAAAATGAAAAGAATTTGGTGAATTACTGGTCAGAGTAGTTAGCAATAAAGATATGTCTATGTCAAGAATATATAACTTTCTCTGAATCTTGTATTCTCTTTTCCAGGTGTCGCTTTGAACATTGAGTGAATTTTAGACATCTGGTTCTTGGATGCTTATTAGATTTCCAAGTTGAAATGTTAAGTAGTTTCTTGTATGTAAAGGTGGATAATTTTCTACTTTCAATTTTATTAATTTAGTAGTTGACTCCACAAATTTATTTAAGAACACATTAATGTGTCTATATATATGTTTACCATGACAATTATTACTGAAATATCATCATAAAGCATCTTCCAAAATATACTTTAAATAGAATGAACACTTCAGGAATTGCCTAATCTTGGGGTTGTGGTTGTGGCTAGTGGTAGAGTGCTCACCTAGCACATGCGAGGCCCTGGGTTTGAATGTACTCTGCACCACATATTAAATAAATAAAATAAAGGTATTATGTCCAACTACAACTAAAAAATAAATGTTTTAAAGGAAGCTTTAAAAAAAGAATTACCTAATCTTAGTTTTTTCTCTTAGAAACTGTTCTTGAATACCAGGAGTATTTATTTTAATCACATGCTTCCCAATATAATCCTCTACAACTGTCTAAAAGTCCAGCTGTTATTGAAATAGAGAGAAAAAAATTAATAATAGCTAATAATTTTTAAGCTGACAATGCCCAACATATGTGAATGCTAAATGTTGTATTTGTCTATCTAATACTTACAATAATATTTTGAGGTCAGAACTGACATTATATTTTTTTTACACATATAAAGAAAACCTATTCATGAAATGTTGAATATTCCATGCCTCAGATCACAGGTTATTTTGACACAGCCAATATTGAACCTCAGCAAACTGATTTGGAGTCTTCCATATCATCATTCTGAGAAGGTAACTAAGAGAAAATTAAGAAAGAAATAGCTTTCCATGTCCTTGAGCATAGCAGCTGGTGTGGGTACAGTGGCCTAGTCCCAAGATTAAAACTGACCTACCTGATGATAGAAAATTTTCAATCTCAGTGTCCCCTTTGCTGTGCCTGGATGAAGCCCACCCGGATAGGAAGACTGTGAGTGAATAAGGATGTCATTCTAAATTCTTCAGGTTCTTCCCCTAGAAATAAAAACACAGATAAAAGATATTATCACACAGAAAAGAATTGAGTATTGATTTAATATGCTTATACTATAATAATGATAATTAAAACAAGGTAGAAAATAGAATATTCCTTTTCTAAACTTAGAGGGACTTTCTTTGTTACTCTACATTTAGAATTTCAAAATCCATGTTATCTAAGTGAGAGGATATATGACTTAGCATTATTTCCTTTAAAACATCACACATCACACTTTTCCAGTAATGATCTCTAATGTCTGCATTTAAAGTCCGGATTTACTTTAATGATAACAGCATGAACATTATTCTATGCTTTAGGAAGAGAGACACATTTTTGTTCTTTACATTAACTTAAAAAGCCAAAGAAAATATTTCCTAAATGTAATATGATCCAACTTCCCAGTTTGCCAGGAATTCTCTTGGCTTTCTTACCTTTATACATACAATGTTGATTCCTAATCATTATGTTGTTTTCAACATCATCCCCATTTGGGTGATAAACTACTTGATCACCTTACTTAAAACATCAGAGATTTCTTTCATTTGTTACAGATATACATATATATATATATATATATATATATATATATATATATATTATATATTCAAAAGGCCTTCTTAAAATTATACATTTTCTTGGATTGTACAATGAAGTTAGAAACATCATATCCTTGTTAAGTGCTGTGTAATGTATTTTTTTTCAATTAACTTGTATCCTTGAATCTTTTACATTTGTCTCTTAAATTATTATTGGTTATTATTATTATTAGCTTTCCTTTGTCCAAATCATCAGAGTAATATTATGTTCAGTCATCTTTCATATCCTTTCACTCTTTAAATTTTCCTTTCTGGACTAAATCCAGTGCCAGTTCTTAAAATGTGATGACCTGGATGCATGAAGATCTTGTACAAGAAGAGAATTATATGGGCTCTTTTGGGTTTACTTTTGCTTTCATGTCTTCTGACTTCTATGAACTCTCTTAAGGGAGTTAAGCATTGTGTCCTCTCCTTTGTCTGCCTGCAGCACATTGCCCTGATCCCCGTAGGGATAAAGTTTTAGCTTCCCACATTGACACACATCATACTATCTTACCAGTGCCACAGAAGTGCTCAGATGTTTTTGAAAATTGGCAATCCCAATGTCCCCTTTGCCTTGCCTGGATGAAGCCCCCCTGACAGGAAGACTGTGAGTGAATGAGGATGACATGCTTTCACTGAAAGTCACTACATTTTTTTTAGTTATAAGTAGATTGCTAAATACTGACATTTTATAAAACTGTACTCTCCAGAAAAAAAAAAGTAATTTTTTAAAAAGATAAGGAGATATGCTACTGGAATCATTTAGTAAAACTTACTTGAATTTCATTCATACAAATCCAATAAATACTTCAAAAAGCCCATACATTTTATACTCCATTCATAGTTTAAGATAAGATGAAGATAGGTTAAGATGCCCTTTTCCAAGGCATTATGAAATTAAGACAGAGAAATAACTTTGTTGTCAGAACTGTTATTTAATGTTTAGCTTCTTAAGTGAAAATGCTGTAGTATGAAGAGGCATTACCTCTATAGTATTTTTAATCCCTTCTTTTCCCTTAATAATGGAAGGTTTTAAAGTTCTGTTTGAGCAGATTTTATGTCAGTATTTTACAGACAGAAATTACTAAGGAGAACAATATTGAGTAATTTTCTCTTAAAAATAGGGGGGAAAATCCATTCTATGTATCTTTATTTATTAACTCAGTTTTCTATCTAACTTTATGAAAATGATTTATATAAATACCTGACAATAAAGACACTGGCAGTTGTCATTCTGTTACAAGACTTTTCATAAACTTGGCAAATCTCTTTAAGAACGAGTGCTTTTTATTATAAGGTTACAGAGGGCACAGATGCTACCTTTTAGAAAATACAGAGAAAAACATAAAACAGAAATAAATAAAAATAATGAATCTAGATTATAAAGATTACTCTCTGCCCACAGAAGTATATAAAGTTATAAGTAGAAAAATGCTTAGGAGTGATAGTTTTTGTTGTTCCTGGAAAAGATATTGTATTCCCTGCCTTTGCTTTGTGCATTTAAAAAAAGATTACAGGCCTGTAACTAATATCTCACAAAGCATAAAAACACTACTGCCATGCATAGCAGATACAAGGCAGATTTTGTTACTCTGGGTTAGTGATGAAAATGAGTACCAAAGGTTTATTTGCATGATAAGTCTTTTGGACTATACTTGAACATGGGTGATAAAGAAATATTTTGGAGGTTGGTTAAGCAGTAATTTAGAAAAGAATTGTTGATTAAATATATTTAAGTTTTAGCCCATGAAGCTGTTTTTAGATCTGTCTCTCAGTAATTTTTTGCTACCTAGAGAGCCTGAAAAGCCTGAAAACTACTGTTTCAGGAAGTAGGTAATGCAAACTATTATTGCAGTAGAGAGAATATATATATATATATATATTTTGAATATATATGTATATATTTAATAATAACTAATACATATATATGTATATATATTTTAATAATAACTAATACTTTTTAAACTTACAATGCCCAAGATAGGTGAATGCTAAGTGCTGTAGTAGTTCATCTAATACTTACAATAACATTTGAGGTCAGAACTGACATTATATTTTTTACACATATAAAGAAAACCTATTCATGAAATGTTGAATATCCCATGCCCCAGATCACAAGTTATTTTGACACAGTCAATATTGAACCTCAGCAAACTGATTTGGAGTCTTCCATATCATCATTCTGAGAAGGAACCTAAGAGAAAATTAAGAAAGAAATAGCTTTTTATGTCCTTGAGCAAAGAAGCTGGTGTGGGTACAGTGGCCTGGTCAAAACTGAACTAACTGCTTGCTGATAGTTCATGGGAAACATGAAAAGACATCCAAAAAATCCAAATTGACAGTAGGTAAAGTCCTACATATTATCTTGCAGTGGATCACCAAAGTTAGATTTTAATTGGGAAACGGGCATTTTGAATACTCTTTTGGAAACTATTAGGTCACTATTTTTAATATATACCAGAATTATTTAAATTAGTATTTAAGATTCTTCCTTAGCACAATTAAATAAAATGTTTGGATCAAAAATCAACTAATAAAAGAACTTGAAATATATTGGGGCACTATATTGGGGAAGTGTTCAATGCTTAAGCTGGTAAGTTTATGGTAATGAGAAACCATCACAATCGATATATTTTAGCCACAGGCCTCTTGATGTGTGTTGCAGAAAAATAACATTTTTGAATGTAGAAATTTCAAGAAACCACAATATTTTTAAATGACCACTACATTTGAATTATATTTTTAAATACTATAAAAATAGGCTATGATAGAATACACGCAACCTTAGAAACATAGAAAGGAAAACATCTTCTGTTTTGTTTTAAACTTAGAGCTATAAAACAAAATAATGTTTTTCATAAAACACTCATATTTAAATATTTCAAAATATTTTAAAATTTATTTTATCACAAGCCAACTTTTTATTTTATATTTTTTAGGTATTTAATGGATCTAGTAAATATGAGTGAATTCCAGTGAATTGCTCATGTACTATGATGCTTATGGTATAAAAGAAAAATAATAGTAATCCTTAATAAAACATTAGACATTTTTGCTCTTTATTAATCAAGTAGAAAAGAAGCTTTTACATAATCAGAGGAGATAGGAATGTAGATAAATATTTGCACACAAATACATGAATAGATATTTTAAAAACACACAAATGCTCTGATTTATCTGAACTACATAAACATATTAGAGCACTGAAAATATCAGAAAATATATCATTGATAGAAATTATAGAAAAGAGATGACATAAGCTGTTTAATTTTTTAAATTAAAATGCACTATTCGGTTAGTAAATTGAAAACACATCATAGCTTATACATAGAGTCACTTAATATTGTTACATTTCATATCAGTATTAACCATGTTTATTAACTAAATAATTTATTTAAACTCCTTTTACAGGATACAATAATACCTTTTTTCTTTAAGCACAGTTTCATGCTAAGCATTGACATATTATGTTCATCAAATATTTTTAATAGATAAAAATCATTTTGTCATAATTTCACTTTTGTCCTTTAAGTCTATTCCTAGAGAAAAAATAAGCATCTTTAATTAAAGGAGGGAGCATCTTCCTCACAAAGCAGTGAAGAGGTGCTCATAAGACAGTGGGAATGAACCTGCTTTACCCTTTAGATACGGTGCATGGCCCAATGGGAGGCGACCTGGAAGCCTCTGGTGGGCACATGTTAGTCTGGTGCAGCAGAGAATGGCAAGCTAGTCGTTTGGTGAGAGATCTTGCATGTCAATGTCACACTCAATGGTGTATTAAAAAATAAGAGATGGTTGTGAGCATATTTAACCTGCCAGTACCTGTACATGCAGGAGAAAGATACGCTATGAATAGATCTTTAAAAAGCACTGGACAGATGCAATTGCAGAGGGAACCACTGGGGGCAACCCTTTATGCTCATACATAGAGTGGAAAAAAAAAAATTTCACTTTTGATGTTAAAGATATTTCCAATGATAATTCAGTATTCATTCAGGAATTGCTTGTGTATCTTCTTATTTATAATTTCTATTAATTTTTATTAAATTTTCAATTTATGTATTTGATACTTAGCAAAATTTTTTCCTTTGTATATGCTGCAAATGTTTTTGACACAGATATTCCTAAAATTTTGTTATCTGTTTTATTCTATTTTTTTGTCTGTCTTTGAACAGATTATTCTTTATTTCTTCAAATGCTTAATATGATCTTCCTTATGTTCAAATTAGGTATTTACCAATCTTTGCTTTAATGTTGAATGTTTCATATTTACTTCTTTGAGCAAAGTAAAGTTTATTTTCCATATCACCGAGAAAAGAGACTAAAGAATTTTTTCCTAAATACTTTATTATTTATGTTAGGACTAGCTATCTGTATAATTTAACTTTTCTCTAAGGATATGCAGTGGGATCTTCCATACCTCACAAATCGTGTACATACTAGCTCTGTTGTTTGGAGGGTTTCTTAAATAAATTTTCCTCTCAATGCTTAAAGTATATTATGTTTTAATTTTTGCCTTATATTTAAATTCTTAATATATTAGTTTATTCATATACTAATTGTATGCTATCATCTTCCCCTGTGGCTTTCACTTAAGTGTAAATATACTACACTCTATTAAGGCTTCATGATGTGCAAAAAATCTGCAAGTATCAGTTGATAGCTACTATAGATAGTTTATACACAAATGCATACATGTACATATATACATATATTTATATTGTTATGGTTTATATACATATAAGCATGTTATTATATATACATGTATTATTGCGTATGTTTCACATATAAATTTTTATATATGCATATTTTTACTGTTTTCATAATGTTATATTTTTATACCATTCTGTTCTCTATTTTAAATTATTTTTCTTACATATGACAACAGAATGCATTACAATTCATATTACACTTATCGAGCACAGTTTTTCATATCTCTGGTTGTATACAAAGTACATTCACTCCAATTCATGTCTTCATACATGTACTTTGGATAATGGTGACCATCTCATTCCACCATCTTTTCTAACCCACTGCTCCCTCCTTTCCCCTCGCACCCTTCTGCGCTATCTAGAGTTCATTTATTCCTCTCTTGCTCCCCTTTCCTACCCCACTATTAATCAGCCTCCTTAGATCAGAGGAAACATTTGGCATTTGTTTTGGGGGGATTGGCTAACTTTACTTAGCATTATCTTCTCCAATTCCATCCATTTACCTGCAAATGCTGCGAATCTCTTTTATTGCTGAGTAATATTCTATTGTGTGTATATGACACATTTTTTAAATCCATTCAAATATTGAAGGGCATCTAGGTTGGTTCCATAGTTTAGCTACTATGAATTGTGCTGCGATAAACATTGATGTGGCTGTGTTGCTGTAGTATACTGCTTTTCCTCTGTTTTTAAGTCCTTTGGATATAGAACAAGGAGAGGGATAGCTGGATCAAATGGTGGCTCCATTTCCAGTTTTCTAAGGAATCTCCATACTGCTTTCCAAATTGGCTGCACCAATTTGCAGTCCCACCAGCAAATGTATGAGTGTACCATTTTCCCCCACATCCTCGCCAATACTTATTGCTGTTTGTCTTCATAATTACTACCATGCTGACAAGAGTGATGAAGTCTTAGTTTTCATTTTCATTCCTCTAATTGCTAGAGATGACGAACATTTTTTATATATTTGTTAATTAATTGTATATCCTCTTCTGAGAAGTGTCTGTTCAGGTCCTTGGCCCATTCATTGATTGGACTATTTGTTTTTTTGGTGTTCAGCTATTTGAACAATTTATGTACCCTAAAGATTAGTGCTCTATCTGATGTGTGAGGGGTAAAGATCTGCTCCCAAAATGTAGGCTTTCTTTTCACCTCACAGATTGTTTCTTTTGCTGAGAAGAAACTTATTAGTTTGAATCCATCAAATTTATTGATTCTTGATTTTAATTCTTGTACAATAAGAGTCTCATTAAGGAAGTTGGGGCCTAATCCCACATGATGGAGATTAGAGCCTACTTTTTTTTATTAGATGCAGTGTCTGTGTCTGTGTTTTAATTTCTAGATTCTTAATCCACTTTGAGCTGAGTTTTATGCATAGTAAGAGGTAGGGGTTTAATTTCATTTTTTTGTATATGGATTTCAAGTTTTCTCAGCACCATTTGTTGAAGAAGCTATCTTTTCTCCACTGTATATTTTTGGCATATTTGTGTAATATAAGATAATTGTAATTTTGTGGGTTAGTCTCTGTGTCCTCTATTCTTTTTTTTTTTTTAAAGAGAGAGTGAGAGAGGAGAGAGAGAGAGAGAGAGAGAGAGAGAGAGAGAGAGAGAGAAATTTTTAATATTTATTTTTTAGTTCTCGGTGGACACAACATCTTTGTTGGTATGTGGTGCTGAGGATCGAACCCGGGCCGCACGCATGCCAGGCGAGCGCGCTACTGCTTGAGCCACATCCCCAGCCCCTCTGTGTCCTCTATTCTGTACCATTGGCCTACCAGTCTGCTTTGGTCTCTTATTTTTCCAGATGAATTTCATGATTGCTTTTTTTTCTATTTCTATGAGGAATAACATTGGGATTTTGATTGGAATTACATTAAATCTGGTGCTTTTGGTAGTATCTTCATTCTGATAATATTAATTCTACCTATCAAAGAGCAAGGTAGATCTTTTCATCTTCTAAGGTCTTCTTTGATTTCTTTCTTTAGTATTATGTAGTTTTCATTGTATAGATCTTTTGCTTATTTTAATAAGTTGATTCCCAAGTATTTTATTTATTTATTTATTTTTGATCTCTTATATATCAGGTAGTTTTCCTCATTTTCATTTTAGAGGATCTGTCACTGATATACAGAAATGCCTTTGATTTATGGGTGTTGATTTCATATCCTGCTGAATTTATTTACTAGTTCTAGTTTTCTGCTGGAACTTTTTGGGTCTTTTAGGTATAGAAACCTATTGTCAGCAAATAGTGCTAATTTAAGTTCTCCTTTTCTTATGTGTATCCCTTTAATATCTTTCATCTGTCTAATCCCTCTGGCCAGTGTTTCAAGAGCTATGTTACATAGAAGTCATGAAAGAGGGCATTCATACCTTGTTCCAGTTTTTAGAAGGAATACCTTCAATTTTTCTCAATTTAACATGATGTTGGCCTGAGGCATAGCATAGATAGCCTATAAAATGTTGAGATATGTTCCCATTATCTCTAATTTTTCTAATGTTTTGAACATGAAGGGGTGTTGTATTTTGTCAAATGTTTTTTTTTTTGCATCTTTTGAGATGATGATATGATTTTTATCTTTAAGTCTATTGATTTGATGAATTGCGTTTATTGATTTTCATATGTTGAATCAGGCTTGCATCCCTAGAATGAACCCCACTTGATCATTGTGCACTATTTTTTGATGTGTTTTTCTATATGTTTTGCCAGAATTTTATTGAGAATTTTTGCATCCATGTTCATTTGAGATATCCATCTGAAGTTTTCTTTCTTTGATGTGTTTTTGCCTGGTTTTGGAATCAGGGTGGTGTTGGTCTTATAGAATGAATTTGGAAGTGCTCCCTCTTTCTCTAATTCCTGAAATAAAAAGAAGAGTATTGGTATTAATTTTTCTTTAAAGATCTTGTAGAATTTGTGTATCCATCTGGTTCTGGGCTATTCTTGGTTGGTTGGCTGGCTTCTGATGGTGTCTTCCATTTTATCTCTTGATATTGGTTTGTTTCAATTGTGTCTATCATCCTGATTCAATTTGGGCAAATCATATGACTTAAGAAATTTGTTGATGTCTTTGATATTTTCTATCTTATTGGAGTACAAGTTTTCAAAATAATTTTTAATTATCTTCTGTATTTCTATAGTGTCCTTTGTGATATTTCCTTTTCCATCATGTATGTTAGTAATTTGAGTTTTCTCTCTTCTTCTCTTCCTTACATAGCTAAGGGTCTGTCAATTTTATTTATTTTTTCAAAGAATCAACTTTTTTATCAATTTTTAATTGTTTCTTTTGTTTTGATTTCAGCTCTAATTTTAATAGTTTTCTGCCTTCTACTGCTTTTGGTGTTGACTTGTTATTCTTTTTCTCGAGCTTTGAGATGAAGTGTTAGGTCATTTGTTTGTTGAATTTTTCTTCTTTTAAGGAATGAACTCCATGCAATGAACATTCCTCTTAGTACTGCTTTTATAGTGTCTGAGATTTCGATATGTTGTATCCATGTTATCCTTTACCTCTAAGAATTTCTTAATCTTCCTCTCAATGTCTTTTGGAACACATTGTTCACACAGTAGCATATTGTTTAGTCTCCAGGTATTGGAGTAATTTTTATTTTTTTATATTCTCATTGGTTTCTAATTTTATTTCATTATGATTTGATAAAATGCAGGGTAGTATCTCTACATTTTTGTATTTGCTAAGAGTTGCT